>NC_073304.1:169561073-170161073 GCF_027595985.1 Sorex araneus | reverse complement strand
GTGCGGGGGTCTCTGCGCGGCTCCTTCCAGGGCTGGGTCCTCTGCCCTGTCCTCCTCACCCATGCCAGCTGCCGATCTCACGCCTCGGTGGAGGCTCCTTCGGGGGGTCGTGCACGAAGCCCTAACGCTGCGAGATTTCTCCTGCCCGGCCCCTGGGGCAAGGCTGAGATGCTTTCTCCTTTTTGTTTTGAACTCTACTCAGCAGTGCTCAGGGCTGACTCCTGCCTCTGTGCTCCGAGGGTCACTCCTGCTGGTGCTTTGGGGACCATAACTTCGTGCCAGGGGTGGGGGCTACATGCCAGGCCAGCACCTGGCCCCGGATTCTCCAGCCCCTGTTTCTTTTTACAGATGCGGGCACTCAGGCTTCCGGTCACTTGGGGGCCTGCTGAAAGGGTGCCCTGTTGGACACTCATGACCTCTGACCTCCGCAGGCTCCCTGAGTTGTTCCGGGGTGAGGGGTGGGCACCTCGATTCCAGCCCTTTTTATTCCTGGGCGGCTGCCTGAGCTGTCCCTGTGAGGACCCCCCTCCCCCCCACACACACCCAGCTGCATCTCTTGGGCCCTGCGGGTGGGCTGGGCAGGAGGCCCCCTGGGAAGCCCAGCCAATTAGCCACGCTTTTTTTTTTTCATTTTGGGTCATACCCGGTGAATGCACAGGGGGTTACTCCTGGCTCTGCACTCAGTGGTTCTGCACTCAAGAATTTTCCTGACAGTGCTCAGGGGACCGTATGGGATGCTGGGAATTGAACCCGGGTCAGCCACGTGCAAGGCAAATGCCCTACCCTCTGTGCTCTCGCTCCAGCCCCCAGTTATCCACTCTTGACCAAGCCCAGGGGTTCGGGTGCCCAGCCTGAGGGGCTGCGGGTCCCTGTGTCACCCCGGCCCTTCTGGCACAGCCCTCGGAGACTGCCGAGTGGGTCTGGGTTGGGGGCCTGTAGCTCTGCTCTGCAGAGGAAGGGGCCACAGGAGCTGCTGGGGGCCACGCAGAGGACGAGGAGCGTCAGGGCGAGGGACACTCAGAACCCTGGAAACAGCCCCGGGACAGTGGGCAAGTGGGGTCGGGGAGCAGAGGCAAATTGGAGTCATGGGGTCAGGAGTGGGGAGAGGGACTGGGCAGCTGTGACTTTGTAGAGCCTGGCCCTCTGGGGGGATCTTGGGGAGGGGGCTTGGCAGAGACACTGCTTCTGAGACCCTGCGGCACTGCGGCCAGCCCAAAAGAGACCCAGGAAGCCATGGACGGGTCAACGTGCCCCTGTTTTTAATGCCACACAATTACGGCCCCTGGGCCCTGGACTCATGGCCTCCGGGTCCCTGGGGAGTGGGGTTCTAGTCTGATTTCCTAGAGGACCCCTCACAGGTGCCCGGAGGTGGGGTGCACGGTCCCTGGGAATGCCAGGGTGACAGCTTGGCCTGAGGGAAACTGGTGGTTTCCTGGAGGTAAGGGGCAGGGGGCAGAGGGGGCAGTGGTGGGGGGCAAGGGAGGGACGTCAGGCAGGAGGGGGAGGTGGGCTGGGGAGGCGGTGGGGGCGGGGACGGGGAGCCAGGCTGCCTTCCTCGCCCCCCACCTGTGGGTCCCAGCTGAGCCGGCGACTCGCTCTTCTCTGCAGTTTTCAGGGAACCCTACACGGTCCGGGTGGAGGATCAAAGGTCAATGCGTGGCAGCGTGGCCGTCTTCAAGTGCCTCATCCCCTCCTCCGTGCAGGAATACGTGAGCGTGGTGTCCTGGGAGAAGGACACAGTCCCCATCACCCCAGGTAAGGGGGGGCGCGGCTGCTGCGGGGGAGGGGGTGCCGGGGAGGGGTGGGCGCACCTGGCCCAGCCCGGCCAGAGCATGAGGTCAGGGTGGAGCTGTGTCTCGGGGTCCGTGCGCCCGTGACCACTGTCGCCGTGGGAGGGACAGACACCGGCACGGGGGCGGGCGTCTCTCTCCTCCCTGGCTGCTAGGCCTTCCGGCACCTTCTCTGCAAGGCTGTTCTGGCTCCTGTGTGCCCCGTGGCCTGGCCGCACCTGCATCCCAGTGGGACCCCGGCAGACGCAGGCTGGTCATGAGGCCCGCAGAGTCCCCCCTCCCCGGCCTGCTGCTCTCTGGGTCACTGTGTCGTGTCACTGTGGCATCAAGATGCCTTATGCGGCCAGTGGCGTGTTGGCATGGCCTGGATGCGGTGGCTCAGTCGGGTGGGGGCTGCGGGACCGGGTCACTGGGACCGCGGAAAGGCATGCATTGGCCTGGGTACCCGAGTTGCATTGGCCTGGGTGCCTTCGTTCCCTTCCTGGATGGCTGCTGGCCAGCCCTTCGCCGGCACTGCCCTGTCCCTCTGTGGGGGTGACCCTCCACGGGTAAAGCTGGCCTGGGAACCCCACGAGCAACCCCCACGTCCTCAGAACACCTCTTGGCCTCCAGTTGCCACGTTTTTCCCCAGCGCTCTAGCATCCTGGAGTATTCGGGGATGCTTCCCCTTCTTCCTTCCTTTCTTTATCTGGGTTTTGCGCCTGTTAAAAGGGGGCCTGGCCCAGGTGCTCTCCATGGGTCCCTCGGCGAGGCTGAGCCATCAGCTCTCTGACGGGCTCCCGTGCTTGGGTCCGGGATGAGGGTGCAGGGTGCGTGTGAGGCCCCCATCCCCCCGTTTCTAAAGCTTTCCTGAGTCTGGGGCCTCGCCGGGGAACTGGGCCGACCCTTCTGCGTCCCGACAACGAGTGTCACAGGATCCTTCCCGGACACATTCACGTGCGCTTTGCTCTTGGTTCCTTCTTCCCTTCTCCCAGGTGGGAGCCCCCAAACAGGTCCTGTGTCTCTGGCCTCTGGTGGGCCACGGTGCCGGCAGGCGGCTGCTCCTACCTTCCGTGGGTGAGGTCACGAGCTGGACGGAGAGGCAGGCAAAGGCGCCGGGGTTTGAACTCAGGGTCTAGTTCACATCAGAGCTACTGTCCAGCCCCCCTGCCCAAGATGCTGCTTTGGAGTGGGTGGGAGGACCACAGAGGGGGGATGGCCATACGAGGCAGGTGGACCCCGCAGCTGGGCTCTTCGGGGCTCGGCTTGGCGCTGAGACCGGGCGTCTTGTGTCCAAAGAGGGGCGAGCAACCCAGCCTGAGACCCAGCGGGAGGTGCTGTCCAGGCCACAGAGGGTGGGTGAGAGTGGCCGCCAGCTTCTCCCCAGGCCATGCCCGTTACGGGGGAGATGGAGGTCCAAGCTTGCTGTGACCCCGAGAACACGCCAGGACCTAGCATTTCTTCTGCTGCTTTTTTGTCACGGCGGGCCGGGGATCGAACCCGGAACCTCTGGCACACGTGGCGAGAGCTCTGCCCCTGAGCTCCGGCCCCAGCCCAGTACCTAAGCTTATGGGCCATCCCGAGGAGGAGGATGGGAATAGAAGAACAAAAATCGTTTATGTGTGCTCACGCTATGCTCCAGACACCGGGCTAAGAAATCCCGGCACGTGGTTTCATGTTATCTTCGTGAAAGAGACTCCCCCCACCCCCCACCCCCATGCACACACACGCCCCTTTGCGAAAGAGGAAATGGAGGCACGGAGCAGTGAGGTAGCTTCTAGCTGTGTGTCTGAGGCTCGGCGGGCAGGGGCTCCCGTGCATTTCTGGGGCTCTAGCTTCCCACGGGGCGTCACGTCCCCCAGAAGGTGTTACTCCGCGTCACGGAGACTTCGGGTGTGGGCGGCAGGAGAGGGGGCCAACTTGCTGCTGGGTTGTCGGCAGCGTTTCACGGGACCTTCTGGAGTGATTCTCCGTCTAGAATCGGATGAGGCTGCTCGGGCTCGAAGCTCACCCCGTCGCTTACTAGTGAGTCAGTCCTTTCCCCTGGCGTGATGCCTCAGTGTCCCCGAGTATAATCAAGCTGGGAAGATAATATCTTAGGTAGTGATATCGAGCACGCGGCCGACCCAGGTTCGATTCCTGCGCCCCTCTCAGAGAGCTCGGCAAGCTACCGAGAGTATCTCGCCCTCATGGCAGAGCCTGGCAAGCTCCCTGTGGTGTATTGGATATGCCAAAAACAGTAACAACAAGTCTCACAATGGAGACGTTACTGGTGCCCGCTCGAGCAAATCGATGAGCAACGAGATGACAGTGATACAGTGCCAGTGACAGTGATATCGAGCAATAATGAAAGGAGCTACTGTGTAAATATATACAGATGAACCAAACTTCCACACTGCCTGGCACGCATTAATGCAGCTCTAGCTATGAATTCTTTTCCATAGGGGCCACGCCCAGGGGAGTCGGGGGGCTTCCCACATGCCAAGCAGGCAGGCGCCCCCCTCCACCCGGCTGTCTCCCTGGCCCGTACCTGCATTATCTCTTGCCTGTCTGTGCCGCTGGCTCTGCGGTGGTGGGTGCATGTCTACTTCTCGCCGGGGGTCCGGGTCGCCTCTTGACCGTCTGTTGGGTGGCAGAAGGGGTGGCTGTAGGAGTTTGGGTGGGACAGGAAATGCGGGAGGCACAGGCCTTGCGGTGCTGGGCTCGATGGGCACGCAGTGGCCAGGAGCCGGGTCGGACGGGGGAGCAGGGAGGCTGATGGGGTCCAGGCCCACGGGGGCGGAGGCAGCGCCCTCCCCCGCGCGGCCCTAGCTCGGCGCTTCAGGGCTGTCTTTGATGTAGACGGGCAGGGGCCCACCGGGCATAATTACCAGGAAGGGGCTTGGTGCTAATCCGCTGGGCTCTGTCGAGCGGCTTCACGGGATCCCCTTGCTTTCTTTTCGCCTTGGAGATTTTTCCTCCCCAGCCAGCCCTCCAGCCCCGTCCGTAATCATTCTAGATCCTTCTACAGCTACGGAAAAACAAACTCCGGAGAGGGAGCCGGGGCTCCTGCTGGCGTCTGTCAATGAGAACCCAGAGTTTGGGCCCACAGGCCATATGCTTTGATTTGGGAAGATGCAAATTGATTGTTTTCAGAAAAATGGATCCTCGGCCCTCTATACACTCTACCCACAGGTGTGTGCATGTGGGTGTGTGTCTCCATGTCTGTGCCAGTGTGTGTATGAGTGCATACCTGTGACTATATGAGTGTGTGTGTAGCTGTCTTTGTGTGACTGTAGTCAGTATAATGGTGTAAATGTGTGTGAGTGTGTGTTTCTGTGACTGTGAGTGTGTGACTGTATGAGTGTGTGAATGTGTATGTCTCTGTGGCTATGTATATAGCTGTCTGTGTGTGACTGAATGAGTCAGTATGATGGTATGAATGTGTGTCTCTGTGACTGTATGAGTGTGTGAATGTGTGTGACTGAGTGTGAGTGATTGTAGGTGTGTGTGACTGTATGAGTCTGTGTGACAGTGTGTGTGTCGCTGTAGGTGTGTGTGACTGTATGAGTGTGTGTGACTGAGTGTGTGTGTCACTGTAGGTGTGTGTGACTGTATGAGTATGTGTGACTGAGTGTGAGTGATTGTAGGTGTGTGTGACTGTATGAGTGTGTGTGACTGTTGGAGTGTGTGTGTGAGACTGTAGGAGTGTTTGTGTGTGTGTGTGCCGGAAACTGAGATGCAGCTCCCTGGTACAGGTGGAGGAGAGAGGGATGGGGTTATCGGCCCACGGGACTGGCGTCATTCCCCTGACACCTGGGGCAGACCCTGGCACACAGGGGTGCCACCAGCATCCCGGGCAGCTCTTCGGGAAGAGCAGGGGCTGGATGGAGGGGCGTGGGGGGGGCGTGGCCCCTGGGAACATGGTGCCTGCCTTTCTGTGTCCCTATCTGGGGAGGCCAGGGCGGGGACCCGTCCAGCTGTCCCAGTGAGCCTCAGTGGCTGTGCTGGGGCCCAGGGCCACTCCCTGGCAGAGTGCGGTGGGGCCATGTGGTTCTGGGGATCCGACCCGGGGTCTCACTCCACCACGGAGCTGCCGCGTGGCTTTGTGTGGGGTAGGTAGAGGCTGGAGGGTCGTCCGAGCGCCCCCGTCTGCCTTCCCCCTGGGACCTCATTCAGGAGCGGGAGCACAGCCCTCTCACCTGTCCCTCTCTGCCTGGCCTTGGCCCGGAGGCAGCCCCCCTCCCCAGAGCAGGCGGGTGGGGCGGGGGGCAAAGGGCTTCGCACGAGCATGAGTCAGAATTAAGGCGTCCAGTGAGGCCGAGATGGGTTTAATTTCCCATCCCGCCATCACCATTACGGAGCATGTTACTGGATATAAAGATGAATCCAGCCCTGTTGCTAATGGCTTCCCATCTCAGCAGCCCTGGTGCCATTGACGCGGGCTCCAGGGGGTGCGATATGCCCCCACCACACACACACTCGGCCCCAGCTCCTCAGTGGCCCCCGTGAGGACTTGGGGCCGAGGCTTCTGCGGGCCTTGATGGACCGGGACGGGCGCCCCGTCCATGCAGAGGGGCGTGGGGGCGGGGATGGGTGGGTGGGTGCTGTCAGCTGCCCAGGCCCGACCGGGAGTGGCAGGGACCTCTGTGTTGGGGCCGGGGTCACACTGGCCCAAGGCGTCCTGCCTGGAAAAGCCCCCACTGCAAGGATTCCCACCCGGCAGCCCCCCACTCTCGCACGCCCTGCCTTTGCCTCCCAGCCCGACCAGGGCCCCGTTGTCAGGTCTGGCCTCTCTCGGCTGTGGCCCATTTCCTCCCCCTGAGGCCTGCAGGCAGGGCACCCCACTCGGCCTCCGCTCCTGAGAACCCTCCCTGGAGGTTGCCTGTGGCAGGTGGGGATCCAGAGGGCGTGTGTGTGTGTGTGTGTGTGTGTATGTGTGTGTGTGTGTGAGAGAGAGAGAGCATGTGTGTGAGTGTGTGTGTATATGAGTGTGTTGAGTGTGTGTGAGCATGTGTGCACATGTGTTTGTATGAGTGTGTGTAAGCATGTATGTGTGTGTATAAGAGTGTGCATGTGAGTATAAGAGTGTGTGTATGTGTGTGACTGTGTGACTTATGTGAGTGTGACTGTGTGAGAGTGTGACTGTGTCACTGTGTGTGACTGTGTGTATGTGTGTGACTGTGTGTGTGACTGTGTGTGAGTCTGTGAGTTTGTGTGTGACTGTGTGACTGTGTGTGAGTGTGACTCTGAGTGTATGTGGCTGTGTGAGTGTGACTCTGAGTGTGTGTGACTGTGTGTGTGACTGTGTGTGAGTGTGACTGTGTGAGAGTGTGACTGTGAGTGTGACTCTGTGTGTGAGTGTGACTCTGAATGTGTGTGTGACTCTGAATGTGTGTGTGACTGTGTGTGACTGTGTGAGAGTGTGACTGTGAGTGTGACTCTGTGTGTGAGTGTGTGTATGTGTGTGACTGTGTGTGACTGTGAGTCTGTGAGTGTGTGTGACTCTGTGTGACTGTGAGTGTGTGTGTGACTGTGTGACTGTGTGTGAGTGTGACTCTGAGTGTGTGTGTGTGACTGTGTGTGACTGTGTTTGAATGTGACTCTGAGTGTGTGTGTGTGTGTGACTGTGTGTGTGTGTGCACCTCTTCTGGTGGTGCTCGTGCCCGGCAGTGCTGGGATGAGAGGTGGGGAACGAACCCCCATCTTGACCACGCAGTGCCTGTGCCTCTGTTCAGCCCTCCCGGCCCTGTGGCGTGGCCTTTTCCGTCTGCTCATCCTCGCTGGCCCCGTCACCGCCCGTGGTAGTCAAGCTAATGGCGGCCTGCACGAGGCCTCTCTGTGCCTGGCATTTCCTGTCCGCCATCTCCACGCCTCACAGTAAGCCTTTAGGAGAGACGACAATGGTTTTGGTTGTTGCTGTTGTTCTTTTGCTCCCCCCTTGCCCTCCCTACCCCAACCACCCCAACCACCATTAGAGTGGGGCAGTGAGGCCCAGAGAGGGAAGCCGCTGACCGGAAGGCACACAGCCAGTGGAACCATGGCCTGGGTCTGGCTTCTCGCTCAGAATGGGCTGTCTCATGGTGCCAGCCTAGGGTCGGGTCCTCCCAGCATCTCACGGGCCCCGTGGCCCAAGCTCTGGCTTGTCCTCAGGGCCACAGTGTCCGGTGGAAAGAGTAGGGAATGGGAGGACGTTCGGCCGAGGTTCGCTGAGGTGCCGGCTGTGTCGGACCCAGGACGGAGAAAGTAGGGCAGGACCGTCCCAGCGCAGCGAGCAGTCCAGCCCGATCTTGCTCTGCTTCGGAAGGCAGGTTCCGGGGACTCGTGGCATAGTGCTCGTGGCTGCTGCTCCTTAGGCCACCTTGGACCCCTTGAGCCATTCTCCCCAAGACCAAGGAGACGAGAGCAAGCCGGGAGGTGCCCAGCCCCGCGTGGGCTACAAGTGACTGGGGGCACTGGGGGTCAGGCAGGGCGCCTCCACGTTCCCAGCCAAGCACCGCGGGCTCGGAGCCGTCCTGGCCGCAGGCCCGCCGTGCCCGGGCGGGGCACGTTTCCCAGCCGGCCGCGGCCACCCTGCCTTGACCCAGACGCCTTCCTCCCCTGTCTGTCTGAGCCCAGCCCGGCTTTCAAAGCCTGGTTCAAAGGCGGCGGCGCCTTGTGATGTCTCCCCTCCGCTCTGCTCGCTGCGGCTCTCACAGCCACCCAGACCAACCTCCTTCTGGGGCACCCGCTGGCGGATGCTCTTCCCGACTCGCTCAGTTCCCTGCTCGGGACGCGAGTCGCCCTCGGCCTGGCCGCACTTCAGGTCTGTGCTCTACCCGCCCCACACACGCCCGACCACCGCGGCAGGAGCCCATCCATCAGACATTCGCGTGCCCGGAGCAGGCCATGAAGTGGCGATGAAACGCCAGAACCGCCCGCCTCCCGCACGTACCCTGCCGTGGAGGGAGAGCTGCCTGGGGTCCCCGGGAAGTGGGGGGCGTCTCAAGGGTGTCCTCGTCTCCCATGTGGCTGAATAAGGGACAGACCGTGTCTGCAGTGCGGGTGCCCATGGGGTGCCGAGTGGTTCCGGGACAGAATTGGGGGCTTGGCACCGGGCTGTCTAGATGCATGGAGCGGCTGGGGTGGTCGGCGGGGCTGACGTGGAAAGGACCAGGGGCTCCGGGGTAAGTGCGGGACCAAGCCCTGCAGAGGGGCCCCTCCAGATCAGGCCTGTCTTCTCCCCTCAGCGTCTCCTGGTGAGGGGTGCTGGAGTCCCCACTTGAGTGGGCTGGCTCTGGCCCGCTCGGGGGTCTTCCCAGGTGGGCCATGCAGCAGCCTCGTTGGAGAGAGAGGCCCGAGGTCAGTCTCAGACTCAGTCTCGGGTGGGGCCGGGGGCCTGGCCTGGGCTTGTGGCTGGAGGGGTGTAGTAGATTCATATGGTCGTGTGCAAAGCTCGCAAGGACGTGGCCTCCAGGTCCAAACCAGGTCCAGAATAGCATAAGGGCGAGGCTAATGGTGACCGGTACCCGGGGGGCCACTGTGTGCCACCTAGCTCTGTTATCAGCGTTTCCGCTCATTTAAGCTGTAAAGCTGCAGAGGACATGGGGCGGGGGCCGGGGGCGGGGGGAGCAGGGGCTCCTGGCACAGATGCACAGACTTGATTCACAAAGAGGCTCAGTGAGGGCCCAGGAGGTGGTTCAATGGTCAAGTACAGACCTTGCATGCTTAAGACTTGGGATCACGCCCTGGCACCACAGACAAAATAGAACGAAAATAAAAAGCAGCGGAATGAAGTGTCGCTACTTCAGACCTGCATTCAGGCCCCGTTATTCACGTTCCCGAGCTCCGGAACCTGGCCTTGCAAAACATAAAGTTAATACACCAGATGTATTTTAGAAAACAAAACGGCAGCAGACACATCAGCAGACGACCCTTCGTCCCTGGGAACTGGGGGGCTGATCTGAGCAGGCACTGCCCGGACGTGGGGCTGGAGGTGGCAGTGAGGCTCGGGAGGTGGCGGCTGGCCCTCCGTGCCAGGGCAAAGCCTGGCGAGCCCCAGTGATCGGCCAGGTAAGTGGGGACAGCGAGGCCACAGCACACGGGACCGTCCAGCTGGAGATGAGGCTCAGAAATCTTAGCTGGGGGACGATTCTCCTAAATGCCGCAGGGCTGGGCTCCCCGGCTTCACGTCGCCCTCTCGGGTCTTGGCAGCTGCTCCTCTTCCCTCCCCACCCGGAGCTCAGCTTCCGGGATCACAGAGCCGCCAGCAGCTCTCCACTCCCAGCGCCTGGTGCTGGACGGAACCCTCGAGCGTTCTAGTTATTTGATTCGATTTTTGGGGGTCGAACCCAGCAATGCTCAGGGCTTACTCCTGGCTCTGCACTCGGGAATCACTCCTGGTGGTGCTCGGGGGACCATAAGGGATGCCGGGGATTGAACCGGGGTTGGCTGCGTGCAAGGCAAGCGCCCTCCCCGCTGTGCTGCCGCTCCAGCCCCTTCTAGAGCATTTTAAATTCCACCTGTCCGTACGGATATCTAGGCTGAGAGGGGGGGAAAGAGCTGACCGCTGACCGGACATCGTCCTGGTCCTTGGCTCCAATCGAAATGTGCCAAGGGAAGGAGCGAGGTTGGGGCCGACACTTGACACCGTGGCAGCTGCCGGGGCCTGGGCACTATAGCCTGGCGCCTCTGCAGCCCTGCGGTGCACACTTGGAAAGTGCCTGCCAGGAATTCCCCTGACCTTCCTAGCTTCACACAGCCTGACCAAGGTGTGGGTGTGTGCATGGTGCATGCGTGTGTATGTGTGTGTGTGTGTGTGTGTGTGTGTGTGTGTGTGTGTGTGTGTGTGTCTGGCTCCTCCTGGACCTGGAGGGAGGCAGGTGATACCCATTCTTGGGTTGGAAAGGAAATGAGGTTCAGAGAGGCTCTGTCTGTCTGCCCAGGTCACACAGCTCCTCAGGGGCAGGAGGAAGGTGGCCTCAGGGCCAGAAGCCTTGTCGCCCTCTGACTGCAGAGAGAAACACGTGACTTTCGAAAGCCACACACAGAGACATGCCCTGGAATGCCCAGTAGCCGCCAAACACCCAGAGAGGGGCTTCTGGTCTGGCTGTGGCCTGCGGGGTCTGGGGGCCAGGGCCATGAGACCCTGAGAACGGGGTGACAGACTTGCACGCCTCACTTCCTGCTTGGGTGTCCTGCTTGCCGGCGCGGGGGTTGGCGCCCCTTCACAGCAGCGGAGACGGAGCCCGGAGCCCCCCACCACCTGCCCGAGGCCACACGGGAGGGCACACGTGCCCGGGGCGCCTGGTGTTTGCTCTCAGAGAGGACGTGGGCGGCGCTCAGGCCGTGACCCACGGGGGGCACCCTCTCGGCCTTTG
This sequence comes from Sorex araneus, assembly GCF_027595985.1. Lineage (NCBI taxonomy): Eukaryota > Metazoa > Chordata > Mammalia > Eulipotyphla > Soricidae > Sorex > Sorex araneus. Next base: position 170,149,966 of record NC_073304.1, on the reverse strand, counting down.
CGTCGTGCCTGCGGGTTTCGAAAGCCCATCCCTAGGGCAGGAAGGGGTCCGGCCAGCCCCGGATAAGGGGGTCCTGGCGTGCAGCTCCACACGTGGAGAGACCCGGGCTGGGGCCACGGTGGGGCGCACGAAATCCAGGGCTCAAGGCCTGCGCCTCAGTGCCCGCCGCCCGCTCCCCCCACCCCCCCAGAGTCCCCTCCAGTCTCCCTCGCCACGCCAGGCACTTGCTTCCAGAACCTTCCGCCGCAGCCGAGCAGGCAAGTGGATTCGCAGGTGCCTCTGGCGGCGCGGGCATGTGTCATGTTTTGCTTTTCCATTTAGTGCCTGGCAGGCGCTGTGTTTGCCGAGCACCCACTGGGTGAATTGCGGCCGATCAGAGACAGTGGAGGCAGCCGCGCGGCCCGGGAGCTCGCGGCGGCTGCAGACGGCGAGCGAGGCCATTGTTTGCTTAAGTTGGCCTCTCCGCGCGTTACCCTGAAATCAGAGCGGGGTTCTCTGTAGAAGGTTATCCTACACATAAATCATCATTAGGCTCCCTCATTTTTGTTTAATGCCTACCTAACTGTGCTGTAGTCGAAAAATGTGTGTTTAGGGAACTCAAGGGTTGCAGGGAAATTATAGGGTTTTCAAAAACCCATTTGCTTTGCCGGTGCTCACATCAGAATCAATCTTGCCTCTCGTGCTCCATCTCATCGCAAACATGCCGCGCGGCTCACCGAACTCTGGCGTTTCCTGTCGGGTGGCGTTTATGCAGAAGGCAGCGGCGGTGCTTACAGAACGGCAGGGCTCTGCGTGGCAGGCACTGCCTGCCAAGCCGGCGACTTCCAGCTCGGTCGCGTGGCAATGAGATTTTGTGTCCGGAGCCACGTGGGGGCCCGGGGCTGGGGTCTAGAGCAGAGGCCCCCCTGCCGGGTGGTGAGGGGGAAGGTGAGCCTCTGCCCTGTCACCCCCTCGGGTGGGTCCTTGGAGGGTCCAGGGGAGAAGGGGAGTAGGATGGAGGCTGCTCCAAGAAAGCCCTCGTCTGCCCTCTGGCGCCTCAGATCACCCCCCCACGTGCTCGGTGCGCCCCTTTGGGGTGGGGGCGGTCACACGGCCATCTGAGAGGCTGTGCTCGGGGCCACCTGGCTTCACATCCGGGCCCTCACCTCCCCTGCTGTGTGACCCAAGGCCAGTCCTTGACCTCTCTGAGAGTCCCGGGCCTGTCTTTCGAGGATGCAGGCAGAAAAGAGCACGCAGCTTCTCTTGGGACCCGTGTTTCCTGCAGTGATTCTCAACGTAGAGGTTTTCCATTTTTAATTTTTCCAGGCCTGGCCAGCTTCATGGTTAATGGTCCCTGGCTTAGCCACGGTCTCCCCTGGGCCTGTGTGTGGGGAGAGGATCGGGGTGAGCACCCCAGGCTCCAGGCCCATCCCCGATACATGGGGGATCACCTGGCCTTGAGGCACGGGGGGCAGATGGAAGTCGTCCCACCCTTGGCTGCCCCCCAGCATGGCTGACGCCCCCTTCCCCGGAGACGGTGACATGGGCCTTGGGGCTCCCCTGGGGTCTGGCTGCCATGGAGACCTTGGGGAAGGGCCTGTGGGGGACAGGGTGGCCCTCTGAACAGTTTCCTTTCATGCCTGGGACTCCTTCTGCTTTCTGGGTAGAGGGGTTCTGTTGTGTGCCCCCAGCTTGTGGGTTACAAGAAGATTCTAGAATCTTCCGGAATCCTGGAAGCATCCAGGAAACTTCGGACACATGGGGAGTCCCGGGAAGGGCTGCAGTGCGGGGGTGGGCCCCTGGACAGCTGCTTGGCAGTGGGTCAGCTGAGGGCACCCCAGAGCACTGTCCGGTCACTCCCAGCCTTGGGAAGCAAGGACATCCTCCTGAGAGCCCACCCTGTCCTCCCCCCACCCCCCCCCCACACACACTGGAGCAGCCCTTGCTAGGGAAGGGCTCTGGAGTCTAGAATGTTCCAGAGCCCGCTGCCCCTGCCATGATCCTGGAGAGGCCAGTGCCCAGGAGGGTGCCGACTCTCCCTGGGCTGCTGTGGTCTGGGGTTGGCGGTGTCCCCCGCGCCTCTGATCTAAGTGGCCCTGTGTCCTCAGCTGCCAGGGTGGGGGCTCAAGGGGTCCCCGAGCACTGCGCGTGTGCCAGGGAGGTGCTGCTATTCAGTGACTCCGGGGACCTTCGCTGGCCACTCCCCAAGGACCCGGAGACATTTCTCTCCCGTCCACCCGAGAAGCAGACGCTGTGGTTGACATAGGTGTGTGTGTGAGCGCTAGACGCTGGGTGGCAGCCCGGGCGTCTTCCCTCTGAGCCCTGGCAGGGAGGGGCTCACAGGTGTGGACCTCCAGGGCCCCGTGCGTGTGACTTGGGAGGGTGTCCAGGGGTGGCAGAGCAAGGGTCCCTGCCCTCCTCGTCTCCTGGGCTGGACAAGGTGACCCCCGAGGACGCGTGTTGGACAGTGACACACCTGCCCCTGTGTCTCGGGCCTGCTCAGTGCTGGTGACTATGGGACCCCCGTGTCTGCCTGTGGGAGTGGGCTTGGGGGCTGGAGGAGTGGGGTTGCCAGCCCTGGCCTCAGCAGATCCCCCAGACAGTTTTTACCGCCCCCCCCAGCTCCCGGCTGCCCTCCTCGGGCTGGGCCCGTGTGTGGTGGCGGTCAGGCAGCAGGCATGCTTGAATAATGAATGCCGATACTCGATAAGGAACGCACGGGCAGAGCTCCGGGAGAGGGGAGACAGCCCGCCGCGCGCCCCGCTGTATTCTGTTTCCCGGGGCTGCGGGAGCCCGGAGTCGAGGCCAGGGACCCAGGAGGGAAGGGAAGGGAAGGGCCCCTGCACACTGGTCGTGGTGGAGCGCTGGACTCTTGCACAGCAGAACCCCAGGAGGAGGGGCCCGGCCGCCGTCTGTCCCTCGATCCCCGGGCACAGCAGGCAGTGTGAGCGGCCAGCTGGGTAGGGACAGGGACCTGAGACGGGTGAGGACCAGGCCTGGCTTATGAGGTCTTCAAGAAGTTCCCTTCCAATTCCAACTCAAATTTCATGAGAGAGAGGGAGAGAGAGAGAGAGGGAGGGAGCGAGAGGGAGGGGGAGAGAGGGAGGGGGAGAGAGGGGGAGAGAGAGGGAGAGAGGGGGGAGGGAGAGGGGGGAGAGAGGGGGAGAGAGAGATGGAGAGAGGGAGAGAGAGGGAGAGAGAGGGGAAGAGAGGGGGAGAGAGGGGGAAAGAGAGGGAGAGAGAGAGGGGGAGAGAGAGGGAGAGAGAGAGGGAGGGAGAGGGGGAGAGAGAGGGTGCGAGAGTGCATAGACTGTGCTGGTGGCTAAGTCCTAGCACCCAGGAAAGCCTGAGGGAGAAAGGGGGGACCCCTCAGAGGCAGACCCACAAAGGGGGGCAGGGAGCCTCAACTGCCTCCGTCTTGGAGCCTGGGAACATCTAGTTTTATTCCGGTGTACCCCCAAACAGTGACCGCTCCTGCCCGACCCTTCCTGGTCCCCCTGCCCTCTCACACGTCCAGGGTCCCAGGGACAGGAATTGACCCATTCGGGCCAGGAATGCTGGCCCTCTCCCCTCCCCCCACCTCGTACGGGTCATTGGTGGCGTGTTGTGTGGGGATGGTCCCCCAGGACCGGGAGCCTGGCCGCAGCTTTCCAGGGACGCGGCCATCGCTAGCCTGCGAGGGCGAGCGTGGGGCTGGCGTCCACGGATCCTTGGACGCCTCTTCAGTGGAGGTGGGTGCCCTCACCCACGGCTCTCCCGGGCCTTCCCAGAACCCTGCTGAGCAGCCTAGACCTGAGGCTGCGGGGGCCGAATCCTTGTGGCTGTGTTCGTGCGGGAGTCACGGGCGGGAGCAGCGGGGCCCTGCTCACTCCCGCAGTGCTGCTCACGGGGCACGAACTCCCGGCCGAGGGTTGTCCCGCCACACCCGGAAATGTCTTCACTGTGCTCTGGTAAATGATGCTTGGGAAAAGGGGTCCCCACAGACCAGTAAGTGGAAAATGCCTTGGACACGTCAAAGCCACACGGAGCGGCGTTAACGTAGGTGTGGACGGAGCGCGGGCTGTGGCGCTTGGCTTCCTCTGGGCGGCCCCAGGGGACCTTTCTGCCCTTGCTAGTTCTGTGTGCATGTGCGAGCGTGCACGCATATGTGTGTATGTGTGAGTGTATATGTGTGTGTGCATATGTATGCTCACACGTGTGTGCGTGTGTGTGCTCACACGTGTGTGTGCGTGTGCGTGCGTGTGTGTGTGTGGAGATGGAGCAGCTCTCAGCTGGAACTGAGCAAAGCCACCCTGGAGTCCTGGCCCCTGGCGAAGGGCCTGGGGCTTCTGCTTTCGCAGGAAGGTCCTGGTGGGGACCCTCGGGCTGTCCCTGGCGTGGCCAGCCTGTGGAGGTGCTCCCGCTGTGGGCTGTGTCTCGCTCTGAGGTGGCAGGGGGTTGGAGTAGGGCACCGGGCTCTCCTGCCCGTCCCTGCCAGGACAGGCTGTGCCCAGCAGCACCCACCGTGTTCCCCACTGCCCCGCCCGGGCGCGGTTCTCTGGAACTTCACCGCCCTCTCGTACAGTGCGGTCCCCTCCCCCACAACAGAAGAATCAGCCTTTTCTTCCCCCCTCTTCATTCTGGTGGCCTCTGCTTCCCAGATGTCCCTGTCATCAACAGAACTGGAAATCACGGTGCCCCCAAATAAATCGAGAAACAGAAAAAAAGGTGCAGAAACCTCCAGGGCGGTGGCTCAGTGGTACAGTGCCAGCCTCGGTCCAAAAAAAAAAAAAAAAAAGGCCACGACCCATGACCTGTGGGGCGTCCAGGGAAGGGGGTCAGTGTGCCTGGACCCCGGGCCCCCCTTTGCTGGAAGCTCCTTGTCTTGGTCCCCAGGGTGTTGAGGACTCTGATGCTCACAGAGGTGCCCTTGACCTACTTCCTTGGAGCCCCTGCCCACGCAGACTCGTGTGTGTCTGCAGACCGCCCTGCTGGCTTCCGGGGGGCAGGGCACAGAGGGCTGCCCTGTCCCCACCAACCCGTAGAGGGACCACCCTCCCTGTCCCCAGCTCTGGGCTGGCCACCCAGGGCCATTGCTCCGGGGAGCCAGGCGTCCCCCTCTTGCCTTTCCTGGGAGGGACGCAGGGGTCTTGGGTGGGGGGTCACAATGCACAGTGAGGACACGGCGGGGAGGGCGGGTCACCTCCTCTGGTGCTCATCCCCCACGAAGGCTGGGTGGGAGCTACGGCTGCAGGGGCAGGTGTGGGCTGGCTCTCTAGGTGCCCCTTTGCTTCCGGGGTGTGGGGAGGTGAGGGGGGAGTTCTTGTAATCTGTGTTTTTGTGACTTAATAGAAAGGAGTGGTCAGAATTTCTTCAGCAATTCGAGAAGCTTTTTAAATGGTCTGTTGTCTTTTTGGGGAAATTTTCTTTTTCCTTTGCTGGGAAGGCTACTCCCGGATGTGGGGCCACTCCCAATGGTGCCGGAGGGATTCGGGGGGGGGGGGGGAGCTGGGGAGATAATGCAGGGGGAGGCGGGCTTGGTGTTGGCCTTGCGTGTGGCCAGCCATCACTCCATCCCCACCATTGTACACGCATCTGAGCGTCACCGCCAGGAATGACCCCTGAGAGCAGAGCCAGGAGTTTAGCTTGGAGCACTGCTCTGTGTGGCAACCCCTGCCCCCCCAGCCCCCGAAAACAAAAACAGCCAACACATACTCCAGCCCCCTGAGCTGTCTCCCGACCCCTCACCTCAGATTTTGGGGGGTTAGTGTTTGCGTCTTACCTGGCAGTGCTCAAAGGTTACTCCTGGCGCTGAGTTCTGGAGTTACTCCTGGCTTGGCTCAGGAAGCATATGGGATGCCAGAGATTGAACCTAGGTTGGACTCATGCCAGGCAAACAGCCTTCCTGCCGTACTATCTCTCTGGCCCCATCTTTTTAATTTTTATTTATTTATTTATTTTGGCGTTTGGGGTCACACCTGGTGACACACAGGGGTTACTCCTGGCTCTGCATGCAGGAATGACTCCTGACGGTGCTCAGGGGACTGTATGGGACGCTGGGGATCGAACCTGGGTTGGCCGTGTGCAAGGCAAACGCCCTAACCGCTGTGCTATCGCTCCGGCTCTCTGGCCCCATCTTGTATTTTTTGTCGACTCTGCAGTGCATCGTGGTCATGAGGAGCCATCCCTGGGGTCTTCCAGAGGAAGGGGCCGGATGCAGAATCGCGGGCACAAGCAGGCCAGGGCTGGGCCAGGTCTCTGTGGGGTTCATGGCACTGAGCTCCGAGCTCCTTTCATCAAGGGGGGCTCAAGGAAGTGGCGGCTGGTCCACCAGGCAAGCGGTCTGTCCTGGGCCTTCCCTCCCCTCAGCAGGGGCCGCACGACCCCCACCCCTTCCCCGGAAGGGGCAGGCCTTCCTGGAACCCGTTCTCCCGTCACACACGAGCACCCTGGAATCCCTGCTCTCTGTCCTGGGGTCTCGAGTGTCCTCTGTGCCCGTCACTGCCCTGAGGGAAAGACCAAAAATGCCAGCCAGAGGACCCCGTCCCCAGCAAGGGCTCCGGGCTGGGGAGGACGTGGAGTGGCAGGGCCAGGGGGGTCCTGGGCCCTGGGGGGTGGCCCGGACCTGCCGCCCATGGGGGGATTTTTGCCCGTGGCTTGCCGGCAAGCGACGGCAGGGAGTCAGGAGCCTGTGGGGAGCAGTAGGCAGGTGATGGGCCCTTCAGAAGCCGTGATTTTTTCTGGAATTTTCTCTCCTTCCTCCGTCCCACGTGACAGTCTGGTTTCAAGGAGCGCTCCCCGCCAAAACCATCGGCAGCCTCTTTCCCTGCTGGCTGGGGCCTGTCCGTGGGGGCCTGTCCCCGCCCTGCCCCGCACTGGGGCTGTCCCTGCAGCCCCCCGCTCCCCAGCCCTCCCAGCCCGGCAGGCAGGGCTCAGGCAGCCCTTTGGACACGGAGGTGGGGAAGATCAAGGAGCCCTGGTGGCTGAGGGGAGAGGATGACGGAGGCAGAGTGACGGCAGGGAGTGAATTAATTCCCTGGTGTCGGATTTAATGATGGGCTGCCTCGTGCGCGACGCCGAGAGACGTGTGGAGTGACGGGTGCGGGAGGCAGGCGGCTCCAATTAAGAGTTCCTGCACCTCCCGGGGCGGGTTGTGGGGCGGGGTGGGGAGGGGGCTCCGACTCCAGACTGGGGGGCTTCTCGGCCCCATTCAGCCCTGCACAGCCTGGCTCGGGGAGTCGGGCAGCCCTGCTCCTCTTAAAGGGGACGCATGTGGGGGCTCCTCGCCCTTGCCCGAGTCCCCAGCGTCTCTGCAGACAGTGTCTGGGCCCCTGGGAACGAGCCCAGGTGGGGTGAGGGCCCAGCGCCAAGAGGCGGCCTTGGTAGGGCTCTCGTCCCGGGCTGGAGCCGGCCCTGGGACCAGGCGCTCCGTGATGGTCTCTGGCCTCTCACCTCTGCAGGCCGAGTCCTGGCCCAGGCTCGGCGCTCAGCTGTGTGTATTGCACGGTCGGTCGGTCACTCGCTGCCTGTCCCACTTGGCTCAGGGAGGGGCCCTGGCCTCTGGGTGGGTCCCCGCTGAGTTCCTGGGTCGCGACCTTGTGCACAGCCCCCAACAACACTGACTTTTCTTGTTGGAAACTCAAGATCGCTGACACTGGTGGACTCACTCCTCACAGAGTGGAGGAAGTGACACGTCCCTGAACGCAGTGAGGACACACGGCAGAGTGAGGCCAGCACGCAGGCGTTTCCCTCCTGCTCCTTCCTCTCCTTCCTCTTCCTCCTCTCCTGAGTCTTTGTCCTCGTGATCCCTTCACCCCCATCATCCGCTTCACCCTCAACATCCCCATCCACCTTCGTCCCTGACAGCTTCACCCCACCTTCATCTCTGTCTCCTCCACCCCTGGTCATCTCCATCCTCGGCACCGTCATGGCCTTCATCCCCGTCACCTTCATTGTCCCCTTCACCTCCGTCACGTCCATTGCCACTGCCGCCATCGCCCCCATCAAGGCCGTCATTACCACCCAGCCTGCCACCTGCCTTATTGATTTCTTGCCACTCAGCCTTGGCAGTGACCCTGCGGGTTGGCTTCTCCATCGATCCCCCGTTTTGCGTTCGAAGAAACGGACACTTAGAGGCGAGGGGTGTTGTTCGAGATCAAGAGCAATTCAGTGACTCCTGCAGGACACGTGGCCCCTTACGCACAGTCAGCACTGTTGTCCCCACCACTTCCGCCACTGTCCCGGGCTCAGCCCCTGGGACAGCACTGGGCCAAGTGGCGGCAGAACTTCTTGCTTCCCGCTGGGGCCATGTGCTACTCTGGGACATTTCCCAAGAGTGGAGGAGATACACTGCCTCAGTGAGGGAGACTAAGGCCCAGGGAGAAACAGTACTCGGCAGGCTCCCAGAGTGTCCCCATCAAAAGCCCTCACTGAGGGCCCAAAGTGCTGTCATTCCCCCAGACCACTCTGGAGGTTGCATGGGTCCTTGGAGGATGTTCTTATTCTTGGAGGATGTGCTGGTCCCCTGGAGGATGTGCTGGTCCTTGGAGGATGTGTTGATCCTTGGAGGATGTGCTGGTCCTTCTGAGGATGTACTGGTCTCCTGGAGAATGTGCTGGTCCTTCTGAGGATGTACTGGTCCCCTGGAGGATGTGTTGGTCCTTGGAGGATGTGCTGATCCTTGGAGGATGTGCTGGTCCTTCTGAGGATGTACTGGTCTCCTGGAGGATGTACTGGTCCCCTGGAGGATGTGCTGGTCCCCTGGAGGATGTGCTGGTCCTTGGAGGATATGATGATCCTTGGAGGATTTGCTGGTCCTTCTGAGGATGTACTGTCTCCTGGAGGATGTGCTGGTCCTCCTGAGGATGTGCTGGTCCCCTGGAGGATGTACTGGTCTCCTGGAGGATGTGCTGGTCTCCTGAAGGATGTGCTAGTCTCCTGGAGGGTGTGCTGGTCCTTGGAGGGTGTGCTGGTCCTTGGAGGGTGTGCTGGTCCTTGGAGGGTGTGCTGGTCTCCTGGAGGATGTGCTGGTCCCCTGGTCCCTTGGAGCAGTACAAGATTTGCAGGTAGCGCATAGTTCCCTCCAGGAACCTGTGTCTAGTGACCTGCTCACAGCTGGCACGGAAGGGTCTGGATTAAACCTTCCTGGTCCTCTTACTCAGTTCACGAGGGGGCAAAGAGCTCTGTGATCTCTCTTAGATAGCGCATACCCCAGAGCCCTTCCTCTGCCCGTGGGGCCACCTGTGAGTCTGGGGGAAGGCAGGAAGCACCAGGGATGGTCTCACCCTATGTGGGGCTGATGCAGTGGCAGGGGAGAGACACTTCCACTTCTCTAGTCAGCTCTGGGTCCTGTTGGGGATGTGCGTGTGCATGTCACACACACACACATACACGCGCACTCACACAGAGCAGCATTATTGGGTCAGCCTTCCCATCATAAACCACCTCTATGGATAATTAGCCCCCCAGAGAGGGGAAACCCGGCTGGAAAGTTGGGTCAGACGCTGCCCCAGTGCTGGGTGCTCGCTCCCTGGTCCTCGAGGCAAACCTCTTTCCCGTTCTGCTCTATGTGGCCCTGGGGCAGAACCCTGGCCCTAGGTCTCTGTCTGCCACTCCCACGGCCGTGACCTTGAACGAAGCTAAGACCCCTTGCCCCCAGGGGCCGCCAGTGGCTGTGGGTGGCTGTGGGAGCTGGGAGCTGAGCTCTCGGCCGGCTCGGTGGCCTGGAGCACCGCTTGGCACAGGAGTCTCTGCGGAAGGCCAGCCCCCGCGGTGCCCCGGGCTTCCGGGGAGGTGATCACCGCTTGTCTGTCTTCCTGTCCGCCCCAGAGACGGTGCCCAGGCATGTTCCACAGAGAAGTAGCTTGAGAGGGGTGAGAACCGTCTGAAATCATTCCAGCCTTCCCCGGAGACTTGGCGTGAATTTTATCTAATCACCATGGCAACAGATAAAAAAAAAGGGAAAAAAAGGTGTGAGCGTATCGCCTTTGCTGTGATAATTCAGATTTATATATTCAGATCAGATTGGAGTCGGAGATTTTTTTTTTTTAAGGGAGCAGATGCAGCAGAAGGTGTGACTGCAAATACTGTAGCCCCAGCGCTCGACGCGCCTGCCCTTTAAGAAGTGGAGCGCGGCCTCCTGCAGTTTTCCCAGAATATAATTATTCCATCAAACCCATTGCAATGAGGACTCATTACGGGCCCGGGTAATGCAGAGTCACGTCCGTGCCAACAGCACGCCTGCGCACACACAAACACACACAAACACGCACAAACACGCATGCACGGGCGGCCCCAGCCCCCTCTCTCTGCTCCTGGCCTCCCCCCAAGGGAAACCTTGGGAAGCCCCCCAAAAGCCAGGGGCCCGAGGAGGCTGTTGATGGAGGGCCAGGAGGGGCCAACTGCACTCCGCCCTGGAAGAGGGGCAGCCCTCCCTCCCCGAAACCTGCCCGCATGAGCGTTGAAGGGCAGGGGTGGCCTGGACGCTTCTGTCCCTCTCGGAGGAGTGATTCTGAAATGTCCCTGGGTCATGGGGTTCTGCTTCTTTGCTCCAGGGCCCAGGGGACAGACCCCGGAATCCCGGCCCCCAGGCCCAGGGCTTTGCCACTGGACTGGAACGAGGCAGAGACCGGGCCCCTGTTTCCTGTCTGTGGCCTCACTCGCTGCCCGGGATCCAGGCATGTAGCAGCCTAGGGGACACTGTGATCTGACCCTCACAGGCCTCAGGGGGACACTGGTCAGCAGCTGGCACTCTCCCAGGGCTTGGTCTGCAGCCCTCTGAGCCCGCCAGCGACGCCTTGCTGAGGTGAGGGTCACAGCCCCTCCAAGCCGCCCCTTCCCTGGGCCTAACACAGGTCCTGGCAACCCAGCCCAGCCCTTCCCAGCTGCCCTGGCAGTGTGGGGCAGTGCCTGGCCAAGACCCCTGAACCCGGAGGATTTGGCACAGGATGCCTTATGCTGCCTCCGATCCTTTTTTTTTTAGGGGTGCTCAGGGATCACTCCTGATTCTGCTCAGGGCTCACTCCTGGCTCTGTTCTGAGAGGTCACTCCTAGTTCTGTGCTCAGGGCTCACTCCTGGCTCTCTGCTCGGGACTGACTCCCGGCTCTGTGCTCGGGGCTCACTCCTGACAGAGCTCCAGGGACTGGACCCGGCTCAACCACGTGCTACTCAATGGCTTTCACGCTGTCCTATCGTTCTGGCCCAAGCCTCCACCTTGTGAGAGGCCCCCCTTATCCTGCCCCTCCCCACAGGAGCCCCGGGACCACCTTTTCCCACTGGGCACAGGAGGACCACTTGGCTTGGGGGGACAGGGAGCAGGAGCACACAGGACCTCAGCCTCCGCTCCCCTGTGCCTCCTGCCCAGGACGCCCGAGCCTGCCGCGTCCCCAGATGCAGCCCGCCCTGCTCGTGGCCCCCAGCCCCCAGCCTCCCAGGCTCCCCAGCTGAGGGGACGTCTTGGTCCCCCCACCCTCTATGCTCCTGGGAGCTGACTCAGCCCTTCAAAGCCCCCATTACTGCCCTGGGTTCCCTCGTCTCTGGGCAAGAGAAACCTGGGGCCCAGGCCAGAGGGCAGTGGGGACCCAGGGCCCGGCCGGCTCCTGTCGCTGCTGTGGCCACCCCACCTCTTAGCTCAGGGCTGAGCGGCCAGAGTGCGGCTGGACAGGGGCTAAGCTTGTTTATCCCTCGGGAGGGCCGGAGAAGGGAGGCTGCTCTCCCCTGTCCCAGAGAATAGTAGGGTGGCCCCAGCGTCCCTGGAGGAAGTGACCAGGCTGGGGCGAAGGCGGCCACCAGCACCCCCTCCCCAAAGCCCGATGGATGTGACTTCCTGTCCTAGATGCGTGGGGGAATGGGGGGACACATGTGGCTCAGTGGGAGTTGAGGGGATGGGAAAACTGGGGGCAAGGGGACCATCACAGGTGGCAGGTTCCTGCCCTGTCCCCTCCCACCCTTGTCCCGGCCCCCCTGGGGCGCTTGCCCTGGTTTCCTTTTCTTTTTTTGGTTTGTTTTGCACCTGTGTTTTTTGTTGTTGTTATTCATAGTTGACTTTTCAGTGAAGGACTAAGATTCGTTAAGGTGCACAGGGAAGGAACTGGGGGCTTCCCCGAGCCCCGCACCTCCAGAGCCTCCCCTCCTGGGGTCCTCGGCTGCCCTGACCCCTGCAGCCCCCACCCCGCCCGGGATCCCCTTCATTCCAGATGCCGCAGCCTGGACTCACGTGCCCTCTGCACGGACTCAGCACCCGTCCTTCGTGCTCCTTCCCCGGCACTAGGTCAGGGGACCCCTGAGAAGTAGGGTGGCCTTTGGGCCTGCTTGCCTGCTGGGTTTGGCTGGCCCTCCCTTGGTGGGGTGCACGGGCCTGGGGTGTAGCAGGAAGTTCGGTGTGCAGGGCGGGGAGTGGAGCTCAGAGCCCACTGCCCCGTTTCTGAGATGGGCTGTGGGATCACCCCGAGTTTCAGGCACTTTCCTCCTCTCTGGCTTTTCTGCAAGTCCTCTGCCCCAGAGGTCTGCCTAGAAGGAGGCGGGGGGAGCAGGTCAATCCCGGCATGGGTTTTGGGGTCGAACCCACTGGGCCGGCAGTGCCGGGTGACCAAGAGGAAGGCAGGGTGTGGCCAGTCCCAAAGGGAGACTCCGTTCTTTGCTCTTGGAAGCTCAGCTGACACGTGTCTGAGTGGCATTGTTGGGGCCACACAGTCTGGGCACGGAACCTGGTCCCCCCGCCTGGTCCACAGCTAGGGCTACGGTTGGCAAGGCCTCTGCCCTCCTCGGCATGTGGCTCTGTGTCAGGGTGGGGGGTTGTGGCGGGGTGGCCCCGGGCCACGCTGCTTCTGATTTTGCAGAATGCCCATCCCATAGCAGCACAGAGCTGGGACACACTGGGGGTGACTGCGGCAGGGGTACGCCCTGTGGGGCTGGAGGCATAAGGCTTCCGTGTTCCTGGGTCAGGCGTGTCAGACTTGCATCTGCGTCAGTGGGAGGACTGGTTTACACGCACTCCCTGGGGGCCCCCCACACTCCCGCCCTGCAGACCTTCTGCTTCAGGAGGGACCCCAAAACCTTGCATTTCTAGCAAGATCTCAGAGGATGGAGACTCAGACCCGACTGGCCTTCACGTGCCCCAGGTCAGCATTTTTCAATTCCAGGGTCGTCTAAGGGAGACGCAGGTGAAAAGCCAGCCAGTGTGGGCTCCCTGGGCGAGACTCAGTGTCAGCCAGTAGGATGGAGGTGGGGGAGTACAAGCAGGAAACAGGGTCCGAAGGGGCTCACCATCAGAAAGGGTGGGGACACGCGTACTAGGTCATAGTGCAGTGGAAAGGGCTGTTCTCAGCGGGGCTTTCTCCCCTGGCCCGGGAGTCACCATGTTTGCGGCCCGACTCTTCTTTATTTTTCCTTCTTTTCAGGCGTGACCATACCCGGCGCCTCTTGGGGAGGGACTGTAGCAGACAGGGTGTGGCTGGTGACCATGTCCAGCCTCCCTCTGTCCACTCTCCTGTATTATAGCTCCAGACAGTACAGCCGGGGCTTCCAGGCGTGAGACGCGGACACACGAATGACCGGGGCTGGGAGAGGTGGCAGACAGCCTCTGGCTAGGGCTCCTGCCCTGAGGGCACAGGGGACACTGACCGGCAGGGGGGAGCAGCCTCCAGAAGTCCCACCTGCAGGCCCGAGGGCCGCCTCCAGTAAGCCAGACACATCTCAGCAGCCCCCGGAACTTGGCTTCATGGTGCCCATGGCCAGCAGGGGTCCAGTACCATGAGACCCCACCCCAGACAGGCCCCCTCAGCCCTGAGCCCTGGAAACTGCTCTCTGGAATGTGGAGGTCCTCAGTTCTGCAGTGGTTGTGGATGCAGCGCCCCCCCTAAGCGGGTGTGACTTGGAGGAGAGCTTGCAGAGCCCCGGATCGGGGTGGGGTCGGGGTGCAGCTGTGTTCTGAGAAGCAGCCGTGTTGCCTGTGTGGGAGGACCCCTGACACACACCCAGCTGGGCTCTGGGTCTCTGCACCCTGCCTCCCACACTGCCCGGGTGCCCCACACGGTGGGCACAGCCCGGCCTCTGTCTGCAGCGGCAACAGGGCTGGGACCACGGGCACGGCTCCGAGCCAGCACAGGCGCTGCTCTGTCCGGGCCTCTCGCTCCTTCTGAGCCGCTTTCACGGGCGCAGGGGCAGCTGGGGGACTCGGCTCCCAGAGAAGAAGGGAGGTCTGTGCTTCTGCCCTCTCAGTGGAGGGCCGGCCTCCTCCGGGCTCGCTTTTCATGTGCTTCCGAAAGGGGTGATTGTCCCTGGAGAACACAGGCACCCATGCACAAAGGCACCCATGCACACAGGCACGTGCACACACAGGCACGCATGCACCGTGGCACGTATGCGCACAGGCACCCATGCACACAGGCACTCGTGGACACAGGCATGTACACACACAGGGACCCATGCCCCCAGGCATGTACACACACTCATGCACTCTGGCATCTATGCACACAGGCACGTACATACACATGCATGCACTCAGGCATGTGTGCTCTCCGACACACAAGCACACAGGCACCCATGCACACTAGCACATACACACACAGGCACCCATGCACACAGGCACACAGTACATGGGCACCCATGCACACAGGCACATACACAGGCACCCGTGCACTCTGGCATATATGCACACAGGCACATAGGCACACAGGCATGCACACAGGCACCCATGCACACACATACAGAGGCACCCATGCACACAGGCATGCACACAGGCACCCATGCACACAGGCACGCATAGTGCCTCCTGTGCCAGCAGGTGTCTGGGACCTCTGGCCTTTTGAGCCCAATGCCAGCAGGTCGGCAGTGTGGGGGAGGCAGAACAAGCTCTGACCAGGAAGCCCTGGGCACCTGCTACAGCCCCACAAGGCAGAGCCATTTGGAGTTGGCTGCTCCAGCTGCTGGCTTTGCCCCACTCCGCAAGGGGCTGCCATGGAGCCCTCCCTGCCCCAGGGAGCCCCAGGGGCCAGGCCTGAGGGCCCGAGAGGGAGCCCCCCCAGCCAGTGTGGACCCCAACTCTTCCACATCTCCTGGGCTGCCTCCTCATGCCACAGGCCTTTCTGGCCCCTCTCCTGCCAGTTCACCCCGTGATGATATTCCTATTTAAAAATAAATCGCTGCGATCTTTAATTGCAGACTAAATAATTGCTTCATTTTATTTAAATGTGGCTCTCGGAGGCTCTGGGAACAATCGGAAGAAAACATGGGGCGGAGCTGGCTGTATGTTTCCAAGCATATAATCTTTTTTTTTTTTATGATCATATACCAATGGTGGCAGAATCTGGAAAAAGGAAGCGCGCCCCTCCCCCCGTTAGTCATGCACAGTTCCCATGCAATAACAGCAATGACAGCAGTAATAATAATGAGCGCTGGCATCTTCCGGGGTCCATGCCTGGCTCCCCAGCTTCGGGCAGAGGCCGCGTGCTTTCCGGAACGGCAGCGGGCAGACCGCCCTGGGGGGCTCCAGACCCAAAGAGGACCTGCCATGCCCTGCACTCGCCCAGCAATCTGCCTATGCCTGCAGCCCAGTGCTGGGCGTTGCCGAAGCACCTGAAGCTTTGGAGTGGGGAGTTCAGAGTTCAGCGACGCCATCCTCCCCTCCCCCGCCCCATCCCAGCTGGTGAACGGGAGATATGAGAGGAGGCTGGGGCCCCCGCAGTGGAGAACCGGGTGCCTGCCTACATATATATCTCAGGGGGAGGGGTCAGGAAGGTGGCCCAGTGGGCAGAGCACAGGCTCATTCCTGGCCCTGCATAGTCCCCAGAGCACAGTTTGGAGTGACCTCAGAGCACTGATGTGGGAGTGTCCACTGAGCACTGCTAGCATGGTCCCCCAGACCAAAAATTTAGAAAGCTGTTTCAGGGGCTGGAGAGAGAGTACAGAGGGCAGGGCGCCTGTCTTGCACGTGGCCAAGCCAGACTCTCTCCCAGTCATCCCACAGGCCCCCCCCCAGCACCACCAGGAGTCATTCCTGAGTGCAGAGTCAGGAGTAACCCCTGAGCATCACCGGGTGTGACCCCCAAACAACAACCACCCAAAAGAGCTGTTTGAAATGGCTTCAGGCGCAGCTCCTGGGCAGCGCAAACGTGCAATCCTGGCTTCCAAAGCCCCCCCTCCCGTCTCCAGGAGGTTTATGGGGGGCAGCCCCTAGACATGGGGCACGGGCACAGCTGGGGGTGCCCACGGTAGGAGGGAGAAGGGCGGGACGAGAGTGAATCCCGGGCCTCGTGAGGACCAGGCTCTTACACTCTCTGACTGCAGGAGCCCCTGGCCCGACGCTCCCCTTCCTCCCCATGGGCTCAGGTGACAGAGGGGACTTTGGGCTGTTGGATCCCCTCACTGAGGCCCTCGGGTGCGGCAGGCACGCTGGATGCTGAGGTCTCGGGGATGTCAGTGGACGTGGGCTCAGCAGCCCTGGCACGTGCAGGCAGGCAGTGGCACCCACCCTGGTGCCTCCAGAAACCCTCAGATCTAAGGTTTTTGTTGAGTCCCCGTCTCTGTCCCTGCACGTTGGGGGCTCACACATGGCCGGGGAGGAGCTGCCCTTGTTTGCTTGCCGTGCCGGACTTTGTTCTAGTCTGAGCACTAGCCGGGGTCACTGCAGTACTCACACACGCGCTCGTGGGGAGCTGGGCAGTGCTGGGTGCCGGGGCCGGGGAGGGGTCCCCGACTCGGAGCCTTGCATGTGTGGACAGTGCTGGGGGCCCAACTCAGGGCTTCACGCTTGTCCAGCAGGCACCTCTAGCCACCCTCAGGCCCCCTCATGGCCATTGACTCCCTCCAACCTTACTTGGACCTAAACTTACGTAGGTCAAGTCCACAGAAGCCCGCGCCCTTTAGCCACATCCCCAGACTCACAGTTGCTGGGCCTGTGGGTGTGAAACCCGTGAGCAGAACCCCCACCACGAGCCAAACACATCCGAAAAACGACTTACTTTCTCCCAGTGAACTAACAGAAAGCACCCCCAAACTGCACCCCTGTGTCCCTCCTCTGCCCCTCCCGTCCTTCCAGCACCCACTCTGGCAAACACCGCATTAAATGACAGGCCTTGCGACCTCCAGGGAACTGGGTCCCCATGGGGGCATGAGGGTTTGCAAATGGGGAGGGTCCAGGAAGCACCCAAGTGGGGTCTTGAAGGATGTAGCTGTTGGAGGGGGGAGACTCAGGGTTCGAGGGCAGCCTGGCTACACAGAGCGTATCCGTGGTTCTGAAGTCCATCCTGGACTCTGAGGCTAGAACCGCCAGTCAAGGCTGTGAGGTGAGCAGGAGTGTCGGTGGCTGGATGCCCGTGGTGGAAGGAGACGCCTTGGGGCCCCAAAGCTGGCATCTGCCTCCCGGGTCAGGAGCAGGGAAACTGAGGCCACGGAGCTTCCAGGTTTGAGCCTACTCCACCTCCACCACCAGGGCAGCACAGGTAGGCAGCAGAGCTGATGTCTCCTGTTGTTTGCTTTGCCGGGGGTTGATTTTGGGTTTTGGAGGGCCACCCCTGGTGGTGCCCAGGGCTTACTCCTGGCTCTGTGCTCAGGACTCACTGCGGGCAGAGCTTCAGGACCATCGCCACCTGTGCCAGAGGTGGAACCCTGGTCAGTCGCAGCATGGCGAGCCCCTGGCCCGCTGTTGTTCAAAACGTTTCACTTCCCTTACGATTCAGTGATTCACAACCGTAGGGTACAGTCGAACGGGCCCCAACATGCGTTTGGTGAAGGTTTCCATGAGCCAGAGATGGAATCGGCACCTTACCTAGGGGAGATGTGTGTGCCACCCAGCCCGTGCCCGCATCCCTGCGCGCACACTCCATCACCCCGCCTCACTTCCCGTCCATGCTGTGCCTGAGGCAGACACGGGTTGGCGCCTATCATGGGCAGATACTGGAACTGGAGCCGGGCAGCCTGACGCCGGCCCCGTGACACAGAAACAGAACATGGTGTCTATTCCCAGCTCCCCGCCCGCCCGTTGCTGGGTGTGTGACGCAAACGTCTCTTCAGATTCTTTGCCCGCAGTTGAAGTGGGGCCTTTGTTGTTTCATTCCTCCAAGAATCCATCCTGGATCTGAATCCCCTGTAGACACTCTCTCCCGTGTGGGGTGCCAGCCCACTGTTATTATTGCTGTTTGTTGGGGGGCTCTGTGTCGCAGTGCTCAGCGCATCCTGTGGGGCTGGGATTCAAACCTAGGTCCCTTCAGGTAAAACTTGTGCTCGGCCATCGAGCCGGCTCTCTGGCCCCCGTCATTCCACCTTGATGACGTCCTCCACCAGGTAGAACTCGAGCCTTGGTTTGGGGCCACACCCAGCGGTGCTCAGGGCTCACTTCTGGCAGGGGACCGTGTGAGGTGCAGGCGGTTCGGTTGACCCAGGGTCAGCCCTGTGCGAGACAAGTGCCCTCCATGAGGTCCTTTCTCTGCCGCAACAGTGTGGACTTTGAGGGTCCCCACCCAGTACCCTCTGGGCTACTCCTGACATGCCAGCCCCCTCCCATCTCTCTGCTTTCCAGCCTGGCACGCCTCTGGTCCCTACACCCCTCTTCACAGACCCAGTGCCAAGGAAGGGGAAGTTCTCCTGGGCATGGGGGAGGTGGTGGGGTCCGATGGGGCCGACTGGCTTCAGGGATCCGGCTGCCCCATGTCCAGCTCCCTTCCCCTGGAGGGACTGAGTCTTCTCCATCTGTACATCCGTGCCCTGCCCCCTGGCCTCTTCCCAAACCTGAGGGGTCACCGCTGGCTGGTCGCTGGCTGGGTGCCTCGGTGCACCCCACATCTCTGCAGTGCGTGAGGCAGAGGCCTTTGCCAAATGCTGGTATTTGGGGCGGGCTCCGGTGGGAGGGGTCCCCTCTCCCCGCAGGTGCCTGTCCAGGTCAGACAGCCGAGGGGGGCCTGGGGCCCACTCTCCCACCCGGCCTCAGAGGCCCCCAGGCTCCCATGAGGTGTGTGTTGGGGGTCGGCCTGGGCCTGGTCCCCGTGCTACCCCCCCCTTCGCTCTCCCTGAGTGCCGGGGGTGGAGACGGGGCCGCGGTGCTCTCCTGCCTGCCTGGGTGTGGGTCCCCGGGTCTCAGGACGCCTTCGTCTGGCAAGTCAGTGACCCCGAAGCCCTTGGCTTGGCGTCTGCTCCCGCCGCGGGGGACTGGCCGGAAGCCCCCTCCCTGCTTCTCAGATGTTTGTGTGGAAATAGTCTCTTTCCTTTTCTGGGTTAAACAAAACCCCTCCCCCGCCCCCCGCCACTTCCTTCTGAAAAGCAGTGGGAAGCTGACGATCTTTCAGTATAAATAGTTCAGTTCAAAACCCCGAGATCTTGCCAACAGCACTGAGAGCCCAGGCTGCCAAGGTGGGGGCGCGGGGGGCAGGGGCTCTGGCCCGGGGTGGAGGGGTGTGCGCACAGGGGCAGGGGTGATGCCGTCATGGTGTCAGCAGAGAAACAATCGTATAGAAACTGCTGTTAACCGTAACACCTCAATTGAAAAATGTCGACTGCTTAAACAATCAAAAGCTCAGGTCAACCTGCAAACATGTGCTGCTTCGTGTTGGGTGGGTGGGCAAAATGTGTGCACACATGTGCGTGTGTGCATGTGTGTGTGCATGAGGGCATGTGTGTGCACTTGTGTGCACGCATGTGTGTATGAGTGTGTACGTGTGTTCATGAGTGTGTACATGCATGTATGTGTACATAATGACATGTGTGCATACATGTGTGCATGAGTATGTACATGGGTACGTGCATGTACGTGTGCACAAGGACATGTGTGCATCCATGTGTGTGCATGAGTTGTGTGTACATGTGTGTGCATAAGGCTGTTGGGTGGGACGGCATCATCTCAATGCAGCCTTGCTTCTCTGGGTTTTTTGTACCGTTGGCGGTTCAAAAGCTGGGGTCCAGAGCCGGGGCCTTCTCAGCAGGTGTGGGCACCTACCTGTAGGTCTTTTTTGAAGACAGCTCCCGAGTTTGCTCCTACTCTGACCCATTTTTGCATATGACGTGGGATAGGGTGTCCCTTGTCATTCTCTGGCACGTAGTATGCGATTGTCTGGCACGGTTTATGGAGAGGCCCCAGCTTAGGGAGGGTTCTGGGAGGTCAGTCTGGAGGCTCGGGGTCAACTTCCCCTGAGCAGTACTCAGAAAACGGAAAACCAAAGAAAAGATTGGTCTCCCCTGGCTTCCTGCTGTTTTATTTCATGCCTTTCTGTTCCATTCACCCCAAACTTTTTTTGATGTGTGAGGGGGCACATCATCAGTTCCCAGGGGACCATCTGCAGTGCCTGGGGGTGGCCTCGCGCTCGCAAGACGAGTGCCCTGCCTCTGTGCTCTCACCAGCCCCTGATCTCAGTCTTTATTCAGTGTGACCCCATCTCATTTCCTTCAACTTTGTAGCTGGCTTTGAAGTTGGAAAAGCCGAATCCCCAGCCCCGCCCTCTCTCAAGAAGGTTCCGGATCTTCTGAGTCCCTTCCAGGTCCTCGTTACTGGGGGAATGGTTTGTCCACGTCCTCAAAGGTGCCCGCTGGCCTTCCGACGGGGACAGAGTTCATTGCAGATGGCCGTGAAGAGCACCCTGGCAATACCGCCCCTGTCCACGGACGGTGTCCAGGCCTTCACTGAGTGTCCATGAACACGGGCTGCCTTCCCTCTGAGCCCATGCCTTCTCTGAGGCTCATCAAGGCTGCTTTTCTCAGGAGCCTGTGACTGACTGTCGTTCTCTGTGTATGTGTGTGAGCAGACAGCTCCGTGCGCAGAGCCGAGACCGAGGGTCTCAAGCACCGGTGTCAGCCCCTGGGCAGGGCAGAGGAGAGGCCGGGTAATGGGCTGGGCTGTAGAGCCCCAGGCACACTGGACAGGATGAGGCCCTGGCGAGCCTGGGAGTAAGGCAGAGCTGACGGCAGGTAACCTCCCAGCTCACCCACCTCCCCCTTATTACTTTCATCAGACCTTGATCTGTTGCCTTGCACAGGCTCTCAGCTGTCTCCACGCCGCAGAGACCCTCCCCCGTGGGCTAGGGGTCCCAGGGAGCGGCCCCGACCCCAGAAGCCCCGCCTGCCACGAGGGAACTGGAGGGGCCGCGTTTCAGCCCCACAGCGGCTGGCCTGCACCGGCTCGGCGTTTCACTCTGGGGGTTCAACAGCTCGGATCGGACGGGGAGCGGAAGCGGGAGAGCTAAGTGGGGAATAAATCACACACCTTAATTCAGTCATAACGGCAAGGAGAGGGTGACAGCGGAGCCGGGAGCAGAGCCGTGGGGGGCAGGGCCGGGGCGGGGGGGGGGGGGCGGTGTCCCTTCGCTCTGCACTGGTAGGACGAGAAGCTGCTGGGTCTGCGATGGGCAGGAAGGAGTGGGGGTCCCTCAGAGCCTCAGGGGGCCCCGGACAGCCCTGGAGGGAAGTCCACAGAGGGTGGATCCCAGCCACAGCCCTACCATGCCAGGGCCAGGGGCAGGCTCTGCCTGCTGGACAGTGTGGCTGGGAAGCAGGGGAGAGAGGGAGAACGTGACCCCTCTTTTTACTGGGGCGCTGTACCGGGAGGTGCTTATTCCTGACCGGGCTCACGTGGGGTGTCAGGCTGGGGCTGTGTGCACGGCAGTTCACCCGACGCCCCCTCTCCTGTCTCTCCAACTGCCCCCCTTGTAGAGTCACGCCCAGCAGAGCTGACCAGTGCACCCATGCTTGGTGCTGCAGCGGGCCACACCCAAGTATGCTCGGCCGCCACCTGGGCTGACCCCGACACTGCTGGGCGGGGGCTGGGGGGGGAGGGCTGGTGGGGGCGGGCATTGAACTTGGGGCCTTGCCTGAGCTGGCCACGTGCTCTCTGAGTCCCCCTCTGGCAGCCTGGACATTGAGGGGCGTCCAGAGACATCATGTGGTTTCTCTGTCCCTAATCCCCGTTCGGGATGGGGGTGGCAGGCAGGCGAGCGAAGGGCACCCTGTTCCGTCCCCGGCCCACACCCCACTCCCGCCGCACTCCGGGAAGGAAGACAGGCTCCTTCGGGGCTCGGGGGCCCCAGCTCCCCCCGGGGGGTGGCGGTGGGGGGGGGAGGCAGCTCTGGCAGGCTCTGAAAGAGGCTGAGCCCCTCTCTGGAGCCACAATGAAACCCGACAAGCTTTCCATCACGCTGCCTGTTGTTCCCGCTTCAAGGTCGGCGGAATAAATACTGAGCAAATAAAGTTAGTCGGCAGCTGAACATTTTAATGAATAAAGAGGAGAAGAAGGGCCTGGTGGTAGCAGGAAGCTGCAGTGGCCCCGTGGGGGTGGGGTGGGGGCAGGGAGGAGGCCGTGGTCTCCGCTGCCCCTCTTTCTGGGCTCAGTGGGGGTCCCTCCACCCCGCCTCCTGCACCGACCTCTCAGCGGGTCTCCCAGGCCTCGGGTCTGTGTCCCCTCACCCGCCCCACGTTCGCATCCGCAACAGCAGTCAGCTCATCGTTGACCATAGGGCCAAGCCCAGAACCCCCCCACTCCCGATGGGGGCTGGGCCCCAAGCCCCCTGGTTCGGTTGTCTGGTTCTTCCAGGCTGGCTGGGAGCCACCCCCAGATTCCCTGGGTCCTGCTGGGAAGCCTTAAAAAGATCCCCCAACACTGCCAGATGGGGGCCCCTCCCAAAAGAACGAGCAAAAATGCCCCCTAAACGTGGTCATGGGCAATTATTATGATTACCGACTTCAGCATTTGAGTCCAGAAGCTGACGGGTGTGTAAGTTTGAGCACTTCCACTTCTGAGTCTCCAGGTGTTCTCGTCTCTAAAATTGGGGTTCAAAGGTCTTCATGGGGTAGGGGTTGAGATGGATGGTAGCTGGGGTCACCTAGGGAAGGGCCAGGGGCCTGCCTTGCCCTCCTGAGAGGCAGGAGGTGTCTCTATGGGGAAGTTTTGGCAGCAGAAGACTCTGCCGTGGCCCGGTACCTCGGGGCTCCTGGGGTCTCTGCTCACAGCCCCCCGCAGAGCTGCCACCTGCTCGGGGCTGCTCTGTGCCAAGCACCCACCGGCATCCATCCCACTCTCCCCCTGAACTCTGCTGCCCGTCCGTGCCCAGGTCTGTACCCAGATGTAGCTGGCCTGTCCCGCCTCCTGATGGCTGGAAGACGGAGGTGGAGAGGAGGTAAGGGGAATCCCAGGTGCCAGGGCCTGTGGCCCAGCCCCCACCCCCCCGCCTCCCCTCACCCCCACGCCGGCCACTCTGAGCCCAGCCTCTCCCCTTCTCTCCTCTGCTGCCCAGGCTGGAGGGCGTGGCCCGCTCACTGCCTGCTCAGCCCCTAATTAGAAGTTCCTGACAGCATGTTTGGGGACCTGTCAGCCTCTCTCACTCGGCGCGCACCAATAAGTGAGGAGGGAAATTACTCTGTGCTCTGAGCTGGGGCCGCGTGTCATTCTGCGCGGCACGTGCCGCGACCCCGCCTGTCGCCCGCCGGCTCTTCTTCCGGGCCAGCTGACACAACACCCCACACCTCTGGGCAGCGTGGGGGGTCAGGGGGGGAGTCTATCCTGCCAGGATCTCCGGGGGCCCTGACACAGGAAGCTGGAGAGAGGATCACAGCTGAGGGGGCAGGCAGGCAGAGTTCCTCTGTCTCCTGGCCTGTTGGGGGATTCGGGGGACAGGGGAGGGAGGGAGGTTCGATGCAGCATCTCATCTGCTCGCTTTCTTTCTTTCTTTCTTTCTTTCTTTCTTTCTTTCTTTCTTTCTTTCTTTCTTTCTTTCTTTCTTTCTTTCTTTCTTTCTTTCTTTCTTTCTTTCTTTCTTTCTTTCTTTCTTTCTTTCGTCACACCCAGCGATGCTCAGAGGTTACTCCTGGCTCTGCACTCAGGAATCACTCCTGGTGGTGCTCGGGGGACCATATGGGATTCCGGGGATTGAACCCGGGTCGGCCACGTGCAAGGCAAACGCCCTCCCCGC
Source organism: Sorex araneus (assembly GCF_027595985.1). Taxonomy (NCBI): domain Eukaryota; kingdom Metazoa; phylum Chordata; class Mammalia; order Eulipotyphla; family Soricidae; genus Sorex; species Sorex araneus. The sequence continues at coordinate 170,126,125 of NC_073304.1, read as the reverse complement.
TATGTTATCGCTCCAGTCCCTCATATGCTCTTTTCAACCGTTACCTCCTGCCTTCCAGGAACATCCCGGGGGTCAGGCAGCCAAGACTAAGGTGTGGCCTGAGACCCACAAGAAACCCAGGCTGGTGGGTCTGGCTCTTCTCCCCTCTGGACTCACTGTGTCGTCCGGGAAGGGGGTGCGGGGGCGACGGCGTTGTCCTTCCTGGAGCCGCCAGGATAGCCCCCAACCCTAGCGAGCACTCTGGGAGCACTTTTCTCCCAAGGATCTTTGTTGTGACTTTGGGGGCCTCCCAAGCAATGGTCAGAGGGCCTGGGAGTCGCCCCTGGGGATTCTCCACCCCCTGGACTGGACTGTTTGAGGCTGGGGTGCCGGGCGTGGTGCTGAGGGACCCTCCAGGACTGCCCCCGCGGTGCTCGGGGACCTGTGGTGTGCATCCCAGCTGCACGTCACTCGAACTGTGGCCAGGGCCAGCAACCGAATCCTGCCGTGGCTTCCGAACTACGCGTCTCGACAGTGGCCGTTCCGGTGTGGTTCTGAGAGGGGGTCACTGAGACTGGAAAGCCCCGGGCATTTTCTGACTGGCAGCGAAGGCTGCTGTGACCCCCGTTCTGGCCGTGAGCACTGCCGGCCGCCAAGGCAGACTCACTCAGACTACCTGGACCTAGGTGGCCTTCTTTCTCGTCTTTCAGATTTTTATTTTGTCTGTAGTTATGGCAGACTGGAGCTATAGCCTAGCAGGTAGGGTGTTTGCCTTGCACACAGCTGACCCAGGTTCGATTCCTCCGTCCCTCTCAGGGAGCCCGGCAAGCTACCGAGAGTATCCCACCCACGCGGCAGAGCCTGGCAAGCTCCCCGTGGTGTATTCGATATGCCAGAAACAGTAACAACAACAAGTCTCACAACGGAGACGTTACTGGTGCCCGCTCGAGCAAATCGATGAACAACGGGACGACAGTGCTTCAGTGCAGTGCTACAGTAGTTACAGCACTCCCTCAACGGTGCTCAGGCGGCCCGGCATCTCCTGTTGAACCCGGCAGTGTGGGGTTCAGGGCCACCAGGGTGACGCTCAGCACAACTCAGGGGCCGCCTGGTGCCAGAGAAGGACTCGGCCTCACGCGTGCTGGACGTGTGCTCGGTGGCTCTGCCTGGTGAGCTGGTGCCTGTGGCCTGCCTCCTCTGGCCTTCCCTGAACACGTGTCCCTGCCCAGCCTAGTGCCCAGCTAGCCTTCATCACACACATGCACATGCCGGGGGTGGTTGCTGGTCAGGAACTGGCCACCAGATGCTGGGCGTTGTTACTGATCAGTCTCTGACCATCGCGTGCGAGGGGTTACAGTTGATCACTAACTGACCATCTCATGCAGGGTGTTGTGACTGAGTAGTAACTGGCCATCAGATACTGGGTGCTGTTATTAACTAGTAACTGGCCATCACACGCCGGGTGTCGTTACTGACCAGTCCCTGGTGGGGAGTGGAGGCGGGCGGGAATGGGTTCACTGAGACTTTGCGCCAGGGAGTTTCTCAGAGTTTCGGGCATGTGTGTGGGGGGGAACTTGGGGGGCTTTCAGAGCCTCCATCCTGAGTGAGTGTTTGGGGCAGGAGAGCGCCCACTTCCTGTCCCCTGGGAGATGTGTGGGTGGTCCGCTCAGCTCCTGATGCAGTCTGCCCACGAGGAAGCCAGGAGGGGTCCACTGCGCCCCTCTCCCCGAGAAAGCCCTCGCCGGGCTCGGAGATGGCAGACGGAGTGAGTGGACACCAGCCAGGGCCTCGGTGCTCGGTGGGCAGCTTGTGGTGGTCACCGCGAGTGAGCTCCCCCGAGGCGGAGTGTTGTGGAGGCAACTGGAGCCCCCGGGAGGCAGCCCGGGGTCCCTGAGCCCAGAGAACCTGCTCGTCCCCAGCCGTGCCGAGGACGGCCCCGCGGGGAGAGACGCGCCGTCTCACTGCCCCACTGACCCGAGCACAGGCGGCCTCTTTCCACGTCCTCCTTACACCGGCTCTGGACACCGCCCCGCCTGCCACGGGCAGGCAGCTGCTGAAATATTAATGTCCGCCATGTGGCGAGCATTTAAACTACGCCGGGACAGGAGAGCCGTTGGGCTGTGCCACGGTGACAGGGGTGCAGTCTGCTCTGTGAATGCCAAGGGTCCACTCCCAGGTGCCCCCGACACCCCCGCTCACGGGCTATAGCCCTGGTTAGCAGCGGCCAGTGGGGAGGGTGGGCTCAGGGCATGGACAATCAATCACTCCCCCCCGCCCTCCCCCCACACACACACCCGGGGATACACCAGGCCAGCGGCAGGCGGTTGACCCTGTGAACAGTGCCCACCATCCTTCCAAAGCCGGAAGGTTCCAGAAGGCGCCCTCCCCACTCCCAGGCCCAGGGCTGCCACCACTAGCCGATGGGGCCCTGTCCCCTCCCTCGCCCTCCGTCCCCATGCGAGAAGCCCCTCCGATCCCTCGTGACCGGCCTGTGATGAGATCAGTGCTGGCTGGGGGAGGAGGTGCGGAGTGGCCGAGGGAAGCGGCCGAGAGGTCTGGGGAGACCGAGGAAGGGGCGGGAGTGCAGGAGGGTGAGTTCAGGCCGCCTTGCTTGGCTCTGCTGGGGGCAGGGGCAGCGCGGGGCTCTCCCCTCCCCAGAGGGAAAAGTGCCCGGGGAGATTCTCCAGGACAGTCTCCATCCCACCCGCCGCAGAGAGCCGGCACCCCACGCCCCCTCTCGGAAGCTGTGCAACAGGAAGGCCACGCCTGGGCCAGCCTCAAGCTGGTCAGCCTCAAAGCTACGTGGACGGTCCAGGCAGTAACTCTCTTGGCTTCACAAATCAAGCCTCTTCCCACCCTGCCACGGCCACTGTGGGTGATGTGCCAACAGGTGGGCGGCCACTCTCTCTCTCCGATTGGAGATCTGTGTTTCCGGTCGGATGTGTGCGTCACGGAATATTCTCCCTTAGCAACTGGTGGGGGGCGCTGCCAGGGTCCCAAGGTACCAGTCATGTGCCCCTCGGATCCTGGGTGGCGTCTCTGGCTGCTGCCAGCCCCGAGGCTGTCTCCCCACTGCAGCCGTCGCAGGCTCCGACCCACCGCAGTGCTCACTGGGGTGGGGGCAGCGGAGTGCGTGCGCCTGGTGCAGGGCAGCCGTGCCACCCAGCGCTGCACTTGCCGGAGACCTCGGGGCCGGGGAGGTCACCCGGGGAGAAGCAGAGGCCCAGAGAAGGGCTGTGGTGCGTGCAGGGTGGCCCCGCGGGTTAACGGCAACGGCCTTCCTGGTCATCTGCTTCCCCCGCACCACCGAGATAAAAGGGTCTGTAGGTTAAGTGTCTTCTGGCCACCCTGCTCCCAGCTCTCAGGATGCGGCCCCCACCCGCCCCCGCCTCGCCTCCCCCGCCTTCCGGCCAGCCCTGCCCCGCATCTGCGGCAGAGCACCGTCCCGGCCCACAGGCCCAGAGAGCAGAGCCGCGCGTCGGGAAGGGAGAAGCAGGCTTGATAAATTGCCACTGATGCTGCTGGGTGACGGAGATAAAGGCCTGATTGTTTGGGCAGCATAAATCAACACCCCGAGCTGGCCGGGAAATAAAGCGATAATTTAAATCTATTTTCAGGGTCTTGGGGGCTGAGTGACCGACCAGAAATTGATATCTGAGGACAGAATAACGGATGTATGTATGTGTGTGTGTGGCGGGGGGATGCTGTTGGCACTGATGTCCCCCACCCCCCCACAGAGGCTGTTGCAAATCTGTCATTGGGCTCCAGGCAGAACCAGAACTCCCGCGCTGCCCAGGAGCTACGGGAACCCCGCCCCCAGCCCAGCTGCCCCAGCAAGCGCACCCACCACCAGTGCACCTGGGCCAGCCTCCTTCCACCGTCAGGCACCTGGAGGGGCTGTATCTTTGGCGGGGCTCCTGACCCCGCACACTGGAGGGGTCGGGAATGTGAAAAGAAAAGGTGGTGTCTCTGCCTGACCCAGAGTAGGGGCTCAGTGGACACTTGTGTGTGTAAGTCAGGGAGGAAAAGAAGGAAGGAAGGAAGGAAGGAAGGAAGGAAGGAAGGAAGGAAGGAAGGAAGGAAGGAAGGAAGGAAGGAAGGAAGGAAGGAAGGAAAAGGAAGGAAGGAAGGAAAAGGAAGGAAGGAAGGAAGGAAGGAAGGAAGGAAGGAAGGAAGGAAGGAGGGAAGGAGAGAAGGAAGGGAAGGAAAGAAGGAAGGAAGGAAGGAAGGAAGGAAGGAAGGAAGGAAGGAAGGAAGGAAGGAAGGAAGGAAGGAAGGAAGGAAGGAAGGTTGGAAAGAGTGGTGACTTTTTAATGTAACATGAACCTTTTCACAGACGGGGTGGGGTACAGTGTGCTGGGGTGCAGGGTGCCGGGCAGAGGGAAGGGGCAGTGGGGGGAGGGCTAAGGAGACAGAGAGGGAGGGCCTGGCTGGCTCTGTCGAGGGAGCAGGTGGGCACAGGAAAGGCAGGGGCCCTCCCAGGCCGAGGGACAGTGCCAGCTGCAGCCTGGAGACATGGCGATGGGCTTCTGAAACCAACAAGCACCAACTCCGGGAGGAAAAAGTGATGCCAAGTCACGGGGCCAGCTCTCGTCCAGGCCGCATTTGTCCTCTCCTCTTTCTCTGCTTCCTGGTGGGGTCGGTACAATCCGGGAGGGCAGGATGGTGGGCACCACTGCAGGCAATGGTGGTGCCCACCATCCTGGGTAGGTCCCTCCCGGTGGCTCTGGCCCGGCTGGCCGCCCCTGAGTACGAGCTGCCCCAGAGAAAAGCCTGAGAGTGTCATCTCCCGTTGAGGACACTGAGTCACGTGGAGGGGGGACTTGCACCCGCCAAAGCCAGTGCTCGGCCAGTGCAGAGACTTCAGCGAATCTGGTGTTGGGTTGGCTGGCATAGTGTGGCGGATTTGTTGCTGTAGGGTGGAACCGTGGCCCCGAGCTCCGGCCTGGCCTGGCCAGCAGGTGGGTGGATGGATGGATGGGTGGGTGGGTGGATGGATGGGTGGATGGATGGATGGATGGATGGGTGGGTGGGTGGATGGATGGGTGGGTGGGTGGATGGATGGATGGATGGATGGATGGGTGGGTGGGTGGATGGATGGGTGGATGGATGGATGGATGGATGAATGGGTGGATGGATGGGTGGATGGATGGATGGATGGATGGATGATGGATGGATGGATGGATGGATGGATGGATGGATGGATGGGTGGATGGATGGATGGATGGATGGGTGGATGGATGGATGGATGGCGGCGGAGCCCATGTCTCTCTCCAGAGGGAGAAAGAGGAAGTTGCCGGGATAGGGCTGGCCCCAGAGTGACCTCGAGTCACTCTGTGGAACACTGAGGCCACTGCAGATGGGGGGGTGGGGCGTGAGTACCATGCTCCGGGCCTCAGACTCAGGCTTATGTATTTATTTTTTATTTAATTATATTTTTATAAAGTAGTTCACAATATTTGATTACATTTAATATTCGAACACCAATCCCACCACTACGACACCTTCCCACCACCATATTTTGGGTATTTCCATCCCAAACCCCAATCCCTGCCCCAAAGCAGAACCGAAATAGTTAATTTTGCATTGTTTGTTATGAATAAACCGCTGAAAAAATCTTCCTAAAAATCTTTCCTTAGAGGAGAATGTGAGAAGATTGTTGTATTTCACCTAGGGGCCATTAAGCCCTTCTATAAGAGATTACTAATATGGGGACTGGAGCAATAGCACAGCGGGTAGGGCGTTTGCCTTGCACGCGGCCGACCCGGGTTCGATTCCCAGCATCCCATATGGTCCCCTGAGCACCGCCAGGGGAGATTCCTGAGTGCAGAGCCAGGAGTAACCCCTGTGCATCGCCAGGTGTGACCCAAAAAGAAAAAAGAGATTACTAATATGTTGGTAAGGGTTGAGTGATTATATATACCTGTAAAAATATACTTCCCCCTAAGACTGGTCACCTTCTCCTTTAACCCCTTCCAGTGTGGTGCGCTGCTCTTGGAGTAGGGGTGGTGTGAGGTACGAGAGGTCCAGGGAAAGGTTCACTCATGGGTGAGGCTCGGCCCGAGTGTGTGGAGAGCGGCCGTGAGCGTGGTGGCCGTTGAGTTCTGGAGGTCTTGGGCTTCCGGGGCTGGGTCCCTTGGGGCGGGGAGGGGCCTCGCTCCCCCCCCTCTCCGGGTGCCCCAAAGGAAACAGCCTGGCCCGGCGTCTAGCAGCATGGCGGTGGCGAGTCGTTGTATAGACTCGGGCTTCTCAAACGGTGGGCCGTGTCTGTGTGTGTGTGGAGTGACGTGACTGGATGTGGGGGCCGGGGGGTGTCGGGAGCAGTTTGGCAACGGCGAGAGGCTTCTGTGTATGCAATAGCCGAAAATGGTTCCAAAGCCACCTACCTCCCGGGTCCCAGATGTTTCTGTGACGCTTGCCTGGCTCGCATTCTCGGGCACCCAGACTCCGGGGTGGAAACCGCTCAGACAGGCTTAGAGGCTCAGCAGCCCCCCGAGGTGCTCCGAGCTATTCTCCACCCTGTGTCCTGGGTATGGGAGCCCGAGACAGGGGCCGGGTTGCCGTGTAAAGCCAAGATGGGAGGAAGGGGCCCCGAGGTGGTGCTGCTGAGTGTGCCGGACGCACAGTGCACTGTGTGGGCCGTGGGGCTGTGTGGCCACGAGGACCATGTGGCCCTTGTGGGCTGTGTGAGCTCTAGGGCTGCGAGGGCTGTGTGGCTCGTGGGAGTGTGTTGGCGGGGTGGGAGGGCCTTGTGACCATGTGGCCCATGTGGCTGTGTGGGTCATGGGGCTGTGTGGCTGGGTGGATCTTGTGTCTTTGTGGCCCATGTGGGCTGTGTAGATCATGGGGCTCTGTGGGTCATGTGACTGTGTGGCTGGGTGGGTCCTGTGTCCACGTGGCCCTTGTGGATGTGTGGGTCATGAGCCTGCGTCGCTGTCTGGGCAGTGTGCCCACGTGGGCTGTGTGGGTCATGTGGCTTGGTGGGTCTTGTGGCCATGTGACCCGTGTGATTGGGCTGTGGAGGTCATGTGCCTATGTGGGTCTTGTGGCCTTGTGATCCGTGTGCCCGGGTGGGGGCTGTGGAGGTCATGTGGCTCTGTGGGTCTTGTGGCCTTGTGACCTGTGTGCCCAGAGTAGGGTGTGTAGGTCATGTGGCTGTGTGGGTCTTGTGGCCATGTGGGCCGTGTAGCCCAGTGGCTGTGGGTTGTGGTCCGCAGCCTACAGGACAGATGTCCCGGGGGTGTCTCTGGGTACTTCCCTTGGCCACAGAGTCTGGGGTGCCGGGTCGCTCCGCTGCTGCCCGCCCACGGCCACGGGCGCTGAGCCTCCCAAGCAGTGATGGATGGGTTTCGGGGGCCCTGTCAGGGCCTGACATGGGGACAGGTCTGAACTGGTGATGGAGGTCGTAAATTTTGATGTTCATTATGTTTGTTTTGTTTGGTGTAATTAATGGATCCATTCAGCTTAATCAAGCCTTGACCCCTTTTTATAACCATGATAAATTAGCTCAAGTGGCTCTGGGGCTGGGGAGGGGGGTGTCGTCTGCAGGCATCCCTGGGCGCGAGGTCTCAGAAATGAGAGGCCCGGCCAGGGGAGGGGAGGGCCTTGGGGGCCCCCAAGGAGATGGAGAGCTGTGCACAGGGCTCTGGGAAGGGAAGGGAAAGGCGCCATGGGGAAACTGAGGCTGGGACCACAAACAGAGGCATCTCCCCCCCCCACCCCTACCCGTAATCATCCAGGGAGTCTTCTGGGCTCTGGGGGCTGCAGAGAGGGGTGTGTGCTGGAGCAGGGAACAGTCCGTGCCTGGGTCTCCTCACCCTAACCAGCCGAGTGACAGAGTGTGAAGAGTGAGCCCGGCCCATCGTCCCGGTGTTCTTGGCAGCTTGTAGGGGGGCCCGGGCCCGCCTGTGCGCGAACCATGGCAATAACGATCATGGGAGAAACCACAGAATGCCATTCCTCGTCATTAGCACGAAGAAGCCGCCCAGGAGCAGCTCCTGACTAATCACCAAAAATTCTTATTTCCAGAAAAAAAAAAACAAACCAGCACTTCAGACGTGCGCCGGCCTGCGCCTTTCTCTCCAGGGAAACTGGGTTTCTGTGAATATAGAAATTTGGTAATTGTCCCTGAAACGGTGCTTTTCTGTACTGATGAATCGAGGCACTGGTTGCTGCTTCTGGCCCCAAATGGAACCAGGCCCTTCACCCCGCTGGGACCCAAGAGCAAACCCCTCCCCCTCCCCCACACCCCCACCTCCTCCATCAGGGCCATTAGTCCCCAGGGGTTTGAGGCACTGGGAGAAGGTCTCCCAGCCGGGCTTCCGGCCTCCCCAATTCTCTTTCCCTCGCTGCTTTCATGCCCTTCCTGATTGCCACGTGCCTTTTTTATTCCAATGCAGTGTGATTGGAGGGTGAGGGGAGGGAATGAAATAAATGCACTATTAGATTAAAAAATATACAGCATTCTATAGCTCATAATGCCACGGCAGAATTTGAACCGCTAAAAGCGTATGCATTAAAGCAATTTTCCAAACTAATCGAGCGAGGGTCCACCCCCCCAAAAAAAAACCCGGCCCTCTGCGCTAATCGTCCTCGTCCCCAGCCAGAGGACAATGGTGTTAACAAATGTAATGGGAATCATGAGTGGAGATTAAAAAAAGCTGCTTTTGTTTAATTTTTTTTTTGTCATGCAAATCCAGATGGGGAATGATGGAAGGGGGGGAGAGAGGGATGGGGTGGGGGGGAGTTAAAGAAAAAAAAAGAGAGAAACACAACCGTATTTGAAATGAATCTTAATCCCCACTGGTGACAGGCCGGTGGTGAGCAGAAGCGTCTTCACTGTGGAACAAAAACAGTCCAGAGCGGCCGTGTGGAGGAAGGTGATGGGGGGTGACTGGCAACGTGGGTCGGTGGAATCCCGGGGGTTGGGGTGGGCCCGAGTATCACCCGACGGGGGTGCCACGTGCGCACGCAGCTCCTGGTACTCCCAGCCACCTGCTCCCTCAGCCTCCCGGTTCCTGCCCTACTCGGACCCAGGCTCCGGGGCTCGTCGTCAGCCCCCGGGGAAGGCTGCTGAGCTTCCTCTGGCGCCGGACGGGGCAGCGGCACTCGGACCCCTGGAAACGCTTCTCCCTGCCAGAGAGGGCACAAAGCTGGGTCCTGTGACCTTGCTCCAGCGGTGCTGAGGGCCGGTCCCCGGGGGCTGCACCTGAAGTCTCGCCCGCGGACCGCCAGAGGCTTCTGCTGCTGCAGGAGACGTGGGAGGTCATTTTCAGAGTCTGACTTTTGGGGGTGGTTGTGTTGAGACCACACCAGTGGTCCCCAGACAGTGCGCAGGGCTCAGTCCTGGCAGGGCGGGGACTGGAACCCGCGTCAGCAGCATCCAAGGCAAGGCCTGGACCTGCTGGAGTCTGTCTCCGGCCGCTCTCTGAAGTGTCTGAAGATGCTCCCTTCATTCATGTGTGTGGACTGTGTCTTTGTTTTCCAGAGACGCTTCCAGATAACCCAGCGCAGAGCAGTGGCCGGCTTTGGGGGGCGGGGTGAGGGTGTTGCACGCATCGCCTTCCTGCGCGTGCTCCCCGGTTGTTGGGGTGTGACGGCCCGGGACCCTGTGGGGGCTGAGTTTCTGCTGTGCCGCTCTTTCCGAAGGGCTGCGTGTAGCTCATTTCATCACCCAGCACCGCCTAGCAGGGAGGTCCCGTCGTCGTCGTCAGCCTCATTTCACATGGGGAAACTGAGTCACGGGGTGACATCACACAGGTTGGAGCCGGGAGTCAGCTTCTCTGTGACTGCCGCAGCCTGATGAGGGTCTGCGGATGACACCCCCCTGCCCCCCCCCACCTCCAGCCAGGAAGCCGGAACTTGAGGACACCCCAGGGGAGGAAGCTCACCTGCCGGGCCCGGAGGGGGCTGGCTGCGGGGCAGGGCCGGCGAGTGGGGGATGTGATATGCGGAATGTGACTCGATTCCCCGGTTTACAACTATAGTTAATCTGAAATCGCAACATAGATTTTTATGGGTTGCCAGGACATCCCAGAGAGCCGAGCAGGAGCCCCTCGGGAGGTACCGAGACGAATGTGGGAGATGAGACCCCAGTGACTTCCAAGGCAGAGTCCGGTGGGAAGGCCTTCCTGGCCCTGGCCCCAACAAGCAGGGCTCCGGGGGGACAAAACTGATGTCAGAGGGAGAAATGCAGAGCCAAGGATGGGGCGGGGGGTGGGAGGTGGTATCATAGGAGAGAGACAGACAGACAGATTGGGGGGGGGGGAGCAGAGAGACAGAGAAGAGGGGAGAGACAGAGGCATAGAAAGACAGAGACACACAGAGAGAGACAGACAGGAGAGAGAGAGAAAGCAAGAGAGATAGAGAAAGGCAGAGACACACAGACAGAGACAGGAGAGAGAGAGAGACAGAGACAGAGACAGAGACAGAGAGATAGACACCAAGAGAGACAGAGACAGGAGAGAGAGAGACAGGGAAAGAGACAGGAGAGAGAGTGCACTCACTGTCACTCCTCCTCTCCTGCCCGGCCCCCCTTGGCCTGTCTGGAGGGGACGAGAGCTCATGGCATTGACCATGAGCACCTGCTCTCTCTGGGCAGCCCCACTGGGCAGCCATCCCGCTGCACCTGACGTCATTGCCACAGCCTGGAGGTGGTCCCCACCATCCCCATCCGGGGAAGCCCTGGCCTCAGGAAGGAGCAAGGGTTTTGCTCTCTCTGTAGGCAAAGGAAAATCAGTCCTGACCTTCACCCGGGCGCACTGTCCAGCCCTGCGGAAGTTTCAGGAGAAGATGAATTGCACAGTAAGATAAGATAATAAGATAGTTTCACTTGGACTACATGGGGAAGGGGTGTGTGTGTGTGTGTGTGTGTTTAGAGTGGGGGTGGGTACCACACCCAGCAGTGCTCCGAGCTTACTCCTGTGGCTTTGGGGACCATACAGGGTGCAGGGATTGAGCCCTGGCTGGCCGTGTGCAAGGCAAATGCCCTCCCTGTTGTACTGTACTCAGGCTCGGGCCCCCAGAACCGTGCTCTGGAAGGTCCCCTTTCCATGTTCCTGTCCCACCGCTCCTCCTGTCGGGCCTCTCCTGAGGGGTGCAGCCTTCTCTGGGGTGGGGGTGGGGAACTTAGGGTCCTGCCAGGCTCGTTTCTTCCTTCCCACAGGACACTCTGCCCTGGGTGCATATTCGCAGTCACTCCTCAGTGCATCTTGGTTTTAGGGCCTCCGGAGACAGTGCCCGGGCTCCCGGCCACCTGCCCACTCCAGCGTGGGTGGGCCTAGCGATGGACACCACTGGGCCCCGCCCCTTGCTGCCTGGTCCCCCTCACCGCTGCTGCAGAGGCTGGCGGGTTGGGGACCAGACCCCAGACCCGGGTCCCGCTCCCGCTGGTCTGTGGCTTCCCTCTTCATTTTAGGTATTTACACTGCTTTGGAGCACTGTGGAGGGGGGGGGAGGGAAGAGGGGGGAGGAGGGCTCCCGCAGGCGGGGCAGGAGCTCCAGCCCTTTGTACCCTCTTCCCAACCGGGCTTCCCTCTTTAAAAGTCTCACCCTAAAGTCAACAGAAAAGGAGGAAGGGGTGTGGCGGGGTGGGGCGGAAGGCCAGAGAGGGCTGTGCTTGTCTAACCGTTTCCTCTGCGGCCAAATGAACTCAGATCCCCGGCGTGTGGCCTTTCTTGACCGTTGATGAAGGGGAAGAGGAAGGCTCATGCCTCCACCCCTCATTGTAGCTGGACTGGCAGGGGAAGTAATTCAGCCTCAATGAGGTGACGGCCTGGGCCCTCTTCCCCGGGAATCTCCGGACCCTGTGCTGTCCCTGAGGCAGCCCCAGTCAGCCACGCTGCTCCAGGACACTGACCCTCCCGGGCCTGTCTGGGTGCTGGACGGGCCCAGCCCCACCACTGAACGAGTGTCCGTTTCTGAGACTGAAGTCGCCCAGGCTGAGGTTTTGGTGTGTGACCCCCCCATCCGCCGTTTCCTTCTTATTTCCCCACTCTCAGCACGTGGGACCACCCATCCCACCGAGCAGACCTGCCCCGCGGCCACCCCTCTGCCCCTCGCCCGTCTCTGTGGACCCAGGAGTGACGTCTGGCCCTGGACGTGGGCAGTGTCCCCACGTCCCCACAGAGAGAGGAGAGAGGACAGATTCTCCGGGCGCTCCGGGTTCTCGCCAGGGTCCGAACATGCTGGACATGAGGCGCCACCCCAGCTGGGCTGCAGGGACGTGACGGGGCCCCGCGGGCAGGCGGTGAGACCCCCACACCCCACCCCAGCCCAGTGCCCTTAGCTGTGCCTGGTTGTTGGCACGAGAGGGATGAGGCCGCAACTTTGGGCAGGAGGGGACACTCCCTGGACGGCTCCCTGCACCCTCGCTGCCCACTCCTGCAGGGGCCAGGTGGCCTGGCCTAGACTCGAACAGCAACAGGCCATGCACGGGCACAACAGTTGCTTCTGGCACGCGTGTCCCTGGGGTGCCTGCATTGACAGTCTCTTGGGGGCTCTTGGTCTGCTCTGGCCAGTGGTCTCTCCTCCCCTCGCCCCTGCAGAAGGAGAGAGAGGCAGAGCAGGGCCGAAAGAGGGACTTCAGGAGGTCGGGGATGGGAGGGGGATTGTTCATTGGCTAGGGCTGAGCAGGAGGTCATCAGTGGGCAGCCAGGAGGTCATCAGTGGGCAGCCAGGAGGTCATCAGCGGGCAGCCAGGAGGTCATCAGCGGGTAGCCAGGATGCTCACAGTCCTTACTGTCAAAGGGGCTCCTGCGGGGGTGGGGTCCCGGGCTGTTCCATGGTGGCCGGCTGGTCATGGGGTGGGAGATGCTCTCTGGATGGGGACCATGTGTCCACTGTGGAATCTGGGGTCACCCTAGAGAAGCATGAGGGCTCTTCCGACTCTGCAGTGACCACGGGAGCTGTGTTCTGTGGGGTCGGGACACTGGAGGGACGCAGGTGCCAGTGTGTCCCTCAGCCGCTCCCTGGGGGCTGGACAGACGCCAAGATGGCCCCTGCCCTGGGGCAGCTCAGGCCCTGCCCGCGCCTCCCTGGGTTAAGGGGGAGCCTCCCGGCACCCAGGAGAGCCTGGCGGGGGGCTTAGGCGGGCAGGTTTGGGGGAGCTCTCAGGGCAGCTGGACAGCGACTATGACCATTCGTGTCTCTTCCCTTCCCGGAAGCCCAGAGACTGGTTCTGTTCATGACCCCCGTTTCCTTAGCATCTCCAAAGAGGTATTTAGGGAGGCCCATGGCATGGGAGGGCTCTGGCCAGGCAGGGAGGTCCCTACCCCTGACCACAGCCCTGCTTCCTGGCTACATGTCCACTGTCACCCTCCCGCTGGCCATCAGGGGCCGAATCATTGGAGGATACAGAGTTCTGGACCACCTAAAATACTGACTTCATCATGGGTACCTTATGATTACCGCTTGGGTTTGGTCTTTGGTGTGGGGCCACCCCCGGCAGTGCTCAGGGCTCACTCCTGGCTCTGCGCTCGGGGACCACTCCTGGTGGGCTAGGCTGGCCGTGTGCAAGGCAGACACCCGCCCTGCTGACCATCGTGTCTGCGCCGTGTTAGGGGTAACTTAAAGCCTGCTCGGGCCATGCTAAGCAAGACTGTCAGCGGACGTGGGGGAGGGGGGTCTGTCCTGGCCCCGGGGCACACATGGTTCATGCTTCCCACACATGGTGGGTCCCCCACACCCTTTCATCAGGCAGAGGAGACAGCAGAGGCCTCAGGCCAGGGCCATCCCCTGGCGTCACACGCTCTTCATCATCCAAGTCTCTGTTCCCGCTCCGCCGTTCTGGGAAGATGGAGCGCCCTGCCCGCAGCCTTGGGTTCCCGGGCGGTGTCTGAACTCGAGGGCGCTCGCGGCACGTGTACAGAGGGACTGGCCCAGGGTCCCCGTGGCTCTGAGGCCGGCACACATGTGACCCAGGGGTTGGGTTCGAGGATGGGACCAGCCCCCGCATCCTTCCCGGCGCTGGACGACACCGATGAGCCCTCCGAGCCCGTCTGCCTCCCTGACCGGCCCGGGTGAGCAGGACGCCATGCGGACTCCGCTCTCCTGCGCCTCAGAGCAGAGGAGCGGCGGACCGGGGCCACCCCACCAGGCAACAGTGAAGGTGCGTCAGGACCTCCATGGGGCGGGAGGGGAGCTGCCCGCCCTGCAAGCCAGCCAGCTGCAGGCCCCCTAAGGCGTGCGTTAGTCGAACAAGCTGGCACTGGTGATTTATTCTGTTTGGTGCCACCGGGGATGGACTGGGGCCTCACACTTGCCAGGCCAGTGCTTGGCCGCTGAGCCAGACCCCTGTCCCGACACAGGGAGCTGGGCCGCTCCGTGCCCATGAAGAGGGGCTGGGGGGCGGCGGTGGGGGCTCCCTCCCTGTGCTCTCCCCCCAAGTAAAGCTCATCAGGCCCCAGGCTGCCCCCACCTGTCTAGTTTAGCAGAGAGTCCAGGTGTGTGCCGGCCATCCGGTCCCAGCGCGCCCCCTGCAGGCAGTGCGGAGAAGGGCTGGCGGCAGCCCTGGCTGCTTCCTGCCTCCCGAGGAAGGCTCGGAGCACGCGGGTACTTAGCATTCCAGACATCAGTACTGAGAAAATGTTCTGAGACTCCAGGAGGCGGCGGTGGGGGGGTGGGGGGGGTAGGAGGCTGGAAGATGCCGGCCTGGTGGAGATGATCTAATTCCGCTGCAGGAGGAACGGGGTACGTGGGCCGGAGGTGGGGGTAGGGGCCTGGACCCTCTTAATCTCCCGTTGCCCCCCCCCTCCTATCCACGGTGGCCCTGAGCCCCAGGTTTGCACTTTCCGTTCATTATGGCAGGGAGGGGGGCTGAAAAGAGGCATTTTTAAGCAAGGAAACAAACTCCCACCCACCCCCACCTCCCGGGTAAAAATGCCTTACTCCGACAAAAGGGGGGGGGGGAGTTGCATTCTCTTAAAACAAACAAACAAAAAAAGTCTTCAGGCTGCACCTGTCGTTGGCTTCTCCGTGGAACAGTCCGAGATGCGTTCTGAGTCCCAGGTAGGAGGTACCTGCCGCCAGGGCGGGTGCCGGAGCCCCCGGAGTGCCTGAGAAGGCAAACTCATTATAACAAGAGCCTCGGCAAAAATAAAATTAGAACGAGGATGCGGGGCCCGCGGAGGAGGCAGTGCCAGTCAACGCAGAGGCACGCTATTTTTAGAGCTGGCGTTGGGGCGGGGGTATCAGCCTCGCCTTCGCCACGCGCCCACCCCCTGCAGCCCCCAGGGCTCCGTCTCGGGCTGGGGCTGGAGAGGTGACACCACGCGCACACAAACACACACACACACACACACACACACACACACACACACACACGGCGGGTGCACCGAGGCCCCCGCCCGGGCCCCACCCTGCTGCTCGCTGCCTCCCCGCCCACCCGGGGCCCAGGAGAGCGGGGAGCCGGCCCCGCAGTGCCTTGAATGAAGCCACTTTCTCTATTAGTCACCACCCGGCTGGCTGGCCCCCCGGGAGAGCACCCCCGCCCCCCGCAGTGTCAGATTAAATGGCTTCTGAGGCACCGCGGGAAATAAGCGAGACGCACACACAATTAAAACGGTTATTAATACTGGCTTTGTTCCTGGGGCGTGGGTGTGCACACATCCACCTTTCCCTCTGGCTGGAGCAGAACAAGAGAACATATGTTCTCCCGTGGGGCTCCCCCACCGCCACCTGGGGGAGGACAAGGGGTGGCAGGACCAGCCCGTCTGCCCCGCTGGGCCCCAGGCCGTCTGCATGGTGGGGCTGGGATGGTGCGGGTGGAGCAGTAAGATTTCTTCAGACTTGAACTTCGCAGCCATCTAAATAGAAGCAGGGGTGGAGTTGGGGAGCGGGGGAGAGGTAGGACGGGAGCTAAGGCACCTGCCTTGCACGCGGCTGGCCTGGGCTCCATCCCCGGCATCCCACAGGGTCCCCCGAGTACCTCCAGGAGTGACCCTTGAGCACAGAGCCGGGTGTGGCCCTCAAACCAATAGCTAAATAAGTGGAATTTCAGAAGTAGAAACCTAAACAAGAGGGTGTTTGCAGCGGAGCTGGGGTGGGGCTGAAGGGCCAGGCCGGCCCACCTCGTGGGGTTGTAGGAAGAGAAGGAGCAGGCGGGGAGGTGGCACGAGGCCAGCCTTGGCCCCAGGCACCGCTGCCTGCAGCCCTGGTGACCACCATGCACTCGGGGGGCGCCGGCCCAGCAGGCCCGGCCCTGAGCTCCAGCTACAGGCGGGGACCCTACAGAGAGAAGGAGGCAGGCGAGAGCTGGGGGCATCTCCGGGAGCCCAAGGGACGATGACTGTCTTCCGGCCTCCTGCCTGCCTCCTTTCTCTCTCCTTCCTTCTTTCCTCCCTCCATTCCTCGCTCCTCTTTCCTCTGTCTCCCTCCTGTCATTCCTTCTCCTTCCTTCTTTCCTTCCTTCCTTCCTTCCTTCCTTCCTTCCTTCCTTCCTTCCTTCCTTCCTTCCTTCCTTCCTTCCTTCCTTCCTTCCTTCCTCCTTCCTTCCTTCTCCCTTCCATCCGTCCTTCTTTCTCCTTCCTTCCTTCCTTGCTTCTTTCCTTCTTTCCTTCCATCCTTCTTTCTCCTTCCTTTCTTCCTTCCTTCCTCCTTCCTTCCTTCTTTGCTTCTTTCCTTCCTTCCATCCTTCTTTCTCCTTTCTCCTTTCTTCCTTCCTCCTTCCTTCCTTCCTTCCTTGCTTCCTTCCTTCCTTCCTTCCTTCTTTCTCCTTTCTTCCTTCCTTCTTCCTCCTTCCTTCCTTCCTCCTTCCTTCCTTCCTTCCTTCCTTCCTCCTTCCTCCTTCCTTCCTTCCTTCCTTCCTTCCTTCCTTCCTTCCTTCCTTCCTTCCTTCCTTCTCTCCTTCCTTCCTTCCTCCCCCCCACCCCGTCTATGGGACACCTTGCTTGCTGTCCCTGGCCCATCTGCCCTTGCAGAGCCCAGGCATGGGTGAGCCTGGCTGGAGTGTTGGGAGGGGGCGCGGACAGGACAGTGCCCCTCCTGGTGCTTGGCTGAGAGGAGAGCTAATGGCCTTGGAGCCATTTGTCCCCTGGGAGCCGAGGTTTCCTGGGACCAGAAAACTAGCAACCGCGCAGCGGGCCTGGCTGCAGTGTCAATATTTACCTCGGGCAGGGAGTAAACAGCCGCCCGCCGGCCCGGGGTCCTGGAGACCAGAGGGGGCCAGCGTGCAGCAGGCTGGCCCTGAGGAGCAGACAGTAGCGTTTCCGGGAGACAGGGGACAGACAGACAGACAGACAGCCACATATGCGCCTTCCAGCTCCCCTCCGTGGGTTAGCCGGTTGCAGCCGCCCTGGGGTCCCTGGCGGTTGGGGTCTCCCAGCCAGGGGCCTTCCTTACCCCACGCCAAGCTGCCCGCAGCCCCCGACTCACACCTTCCCCCCACCAGCCCCTCCGGCCTCTCTGGAATGAGGCACTAGCGGGCTTCCATTTTTAGAGAAGGTGCAAGGGCATGACACCTCCTGATTTTAACTTCCAGGGTGGCGAGGACAGGTGAGGAGGTGAGGCTGCACCCCAAGGTGAGGGCTCCAGTAGCTCCTGCCTCTCAGCTGGTGCTCGGTCACTTGCAGGGGTGGGGGCAGGGGGGTGTGGTTCCCTCAAGGCTCTGGGGAATGACGAAGCAAGTTCAGGGTTCTCGGGTGCTGCCCTGGGAAATGCCACGTGACTCACAAAAGCCTAAAGGTACCGACCTGTGTCTGAAACCTCGTTTCCGCCCCATCCCGAGTGCCAGGAAATGGGTCTGAGTACAGGCGCCTTTGGGCATGCATGGAGCACGCCCGCCAGGGGAGCAGTCAGGGTGGGCTTCCTGAAGAAGGGGACGTCTCCTCTTGGGCGAGTCAGCAGTCCCCAGCCCGAGAAAGAAGCTGCTCTCCTGGAGACGGAAAGTTCTGGAACATGGCGCAGAAGATGGCATCTTCTCTGGGGACACTGGGAGGCAGGAGGTGGGAGGTGTGTGCGTGGGGGACAGGTGGGATTAAAAAGAGTCTAGCCAGGGTCACCAGTCGAAGCGTCTTGAACGTTCCCCAGAGGCTGTGGGGCCGTGGGCTGGTCTCAAATGCAGCGACAAGGAGAGAGGACAGGGAGTGGGGGTCCGGGGGAAAGCGGCAAGGGGCGGGGATGGGAGAGAGGGGGCCGCTGAGGACCGAGGGGGCAGCGGGCTGGTGCTGCCAGCTCCCAGCTGCGCCGTGCATACACCTGGCACCAGGGCGAGCCTGGGCACTGGGAAGCCGGGCCCAGGAGGAGCCCTCTGGAGCAGGATGGCCAGGGCGGTGTCCACTGGCAGCGGTGGGCGCCTCAAGGCACCCGTTCGTTCAAAGAGGGCGGAAGCGTTTGGAAGTTGGGCTGGGCTTGGGGGCGGGGGCGGGGGGGGGGGTCCTTCCCCATTGCCCCCACCCACCCCGCAGCGAGCGGCTTAGCTCTCCCTTCTCCCTGCCCCCCGCCACCCCCAGACGCAGCTCCCCACTGAGTGCCGTGGCAAATATTGAACTATTTTTCCAGAAGTGTTAATTGGGATTTTTAATTGACCATAAGCGGGTTCTCAAAGCGCCGTTGTCTCTGGCGGTTGTTTATTCTCTGGGGAGGCGTTTTCCTCCCGGAGTGGAAGATCACTCGCTCAGCCGGCACGCGCCCCCCTCCCTCGCAGCCCCCCCCCAGGCTGCCTCTCTCCTTTGAGGTTCTCCTTCCTTAAAAGGGAGAGAAAACGGGGTGTGTGCAGCCCCCCGGGGGGTGGGGGCGCGGGGTCTGCGGCTCCCGTGTGAGTGAAGGCGGAACAGCTCGTCCCTGGAGCAATCTGGAACATGCTAGAAAGGGCTGCTTTGCGCCTGGCCTGGAGCATCGGAGCCCTTATCCTCTCCAGCGTCTGCTCCCAACACCCACGTGGTACCAGGGAGCCTGGCACCCTGGCCCTGCGGCAGACTCCACCCCCGTGCCCACGCACCAGGCTCAAACTGGCGACTGCAAAGTGCCAAGGGGCTCATTTGCTAGCCAGGGGCGGGGGGCTCCACGCTGGCCTCCCTGGGCATGGCCACGATGCACAGTGCTCGTGGCCACGATGCACATGGCCACGAGGAGGCTGGGAACAAGGGCCAGTCCGGGGGCCCTCGAGGGGTGGGTTTGCCGGGCAGGTTGGAGGTCCGGGCGGTGTGGACCGAGCATCTGGGAAGAGTTGCGGGGGCAGCAGGCAGCGACTTTGCCGTGGACCTGCCACGAAACCCCACATCTCGCCGCCCAGCCCCCTCCCCGGGCCATGGAGGGAGAGGGCCAGAGTCCGGGCCGGAAGGAGCAGGGTCTCTGCAGGGTGCAGGGTGGGATCAGAGCCCCTCTGCAGCATCTGCTGGGCGTGGCCAGGGCCCCCGGGGCTCCCAAGGTGATCACGGACAGGTTGGGAACCTCTCTGGGGGGAGAACAGGGACCCCCAGGTCCTGACTGGGCAGAGGCAGGAGAGAAGGAGAATGAAGGAGAGGAATCCGGGAAGAACGTGCCCATGCAAACAGGGCAGGCAGTGGCCGGGGTGGAGGGGGTGAGGTGGTGAGCACAGGCCCAGGAGTTAGCCGAACCGGCCTGGAACCTCCAAGTGACTCAGTGCTGTGTGATTTGGGGCCCGTGCCCTGACCTCTCTGAACCTTGGGATAAAAAGAAGAGCGACGGCATAGCTCCCGCAGCTGCCGTGAAGCCAAATGCCCGCTGCCCATGGCCGGCACCCAGCGGCCCCTGCCAGCCACAGCCCTTGTGAACTGGCTCTGGGGTTTCTGTGCTTGGCTCCAGGCCTGGTCGGCCCCCCGTCGTGTCGGGTGGCAGGAGGGAGACTGTGCCCTCTGTGGGCCTGAGCAGGAGGCTGGTGGCCGTGACGCGGGGTGCTGGGTGACCACTCAGGAAGGGCAGTGCCATGTTAGTGCGGGGCGCTTGGACAGGGAGGGGCCCTGGGTGGCCGAGCCCCTTCCCTCCTCTCGGTACGCTTGCTTCCGCTGGGCGTTCATGGAGCGTCTGCCTCGGGCCCCCTGTGCTGTGCTCGAGTTTCTGTGCCTGCGCTGACTGCAGCCCGTGGGTAGACTCTCCCCGAGGCTCCGGGGAGGAGCTTCATCCCTTTCATCACTCACCCCCCGCAGCATCTCCCGGGGCCCCTCACCCTGCAGGTCTCTGACCCCGCTTTGTAGCATTCGGATGGCTCCTCCGGGTGCCAGGATGCCCCCAGCCCCCTGGGTGGGCTGCACGAGCTCTTGGTCCCCGCCCCACCCACCCACCCCGCTGGCTTCTGCCCGCTCTGTCCTGAGCCCACTGTCTGGTTGTCCGTGTTCTCTTTGGCCAAGTGTCCCCACACCTGGCTTCCAGCGTCCCCACGTGCCGATGGCTGGGAGCAGAGACCCGCAGCCCCTCCTGTGCTCAGGGGGTGGGTCTGGAAGCACCCCAGGAGCCCCCCACTGCTAGCCAGAGCCGCCGCTCTTCACCTCCTGACACTGGTCAGCAGGATCAGCGTCTACTCTCCGCACCCACCGGGCCACAGCCTCTGCGCTGCCTTGCCCAGAGATGCCGGAACAGCCTGGGAGGGCTGGCCAGGCTCCGCCACGTCCACTTTCTGGACGGTCGTGGGTCGGCGCTGGTTTAGGCCAAGAGCTTATGGTCAGGACGGTCTCGGGAGCAGCTCCCGGAGCACTTCCTGGCTCCGTCCCTCCAGCCTAACCCCAACCCAGCCCCAAGGACCCTCCCCCCAGGCTGGTCTGTTCTCTCTGAACACCCCGTCTCCCACCAAGATCAGGGTTTCTCACCCCGGGGGGGGGCCCCCTCCTGTCCCCACTCCCGGATATCCCAAGGTGAAAATCATATCAGTGAGGGGGTCACAGCATGAGACTGGGGGCACAGGAAAGAAACAAGCCCAATGGGGCCACCGTTGGGAAAGGCTGAGAGATGCTGACCTCCCGTGTCCTTTCCCGAGGGGGCACGGATCAGTCCCAGGGAGTGGGCTGTGGGCGGGGAGAGTCTGGTCCCAGAGTTCCGTGTGGCTCCCCCGAAGACCGGCCACACCCGCAGCCCTGATCGCCCCAGCCAGGCCTGGAGGAGCCTCGGTTGATCGGTCGGAAGCAGTGTGCGGCTTTCCGGAGAAAAGGCGGGACTTCCGGTCCCCTGCGTCTCTAGGCCAGACTTGCAAAGGCGGCTGCCCCCTTCCCACCCCGCCCCCGCCCCGTGTTCAGCAGTGATGTTCTGTCGCTACAGCAGCAGGGCCCCGGAGAGAGCTCGGGTGGTGGGGGCCGTGCCTGCATGCACGAGACCCCAAGCTTGACCCCCACGCCCTGCAGTCCCCCCTCTCCGGCCAAGCACCCTCAGCCACCAAACCCTCAGGCCTGAACTGTTTTGGGGGGTTGTTGGTTTTGTGTTGGGTCACACCTGGCAATGCTCAGGGGTTACTCCCAGCTCTGCACTCAGGAATCACTCCTGGCAGTGCTCAGGGGACCATATGGGGGTGCCAGGGATCGAACCCGGATTGGCCACATGCAAAGCAAGTACACTCCCCACTGTCCTGTTACTCCAGCCCCAGGCCTGAACTATTGGACTGAGCATTGCCAGGACCCTCTCCCCCACTCTGCTGAGTGTGGCCCTGGCATAGAAATATATGTATCAGGTTCCCGTGTGTGATAATACTTAACGGAGAGAACAGTTGGGAGCACTGCTGGGGAGAGTCCTCTCCTAAGTGACCCTTTGGTGGGGAGGGGTACTTGGGCCACCTCGACAGTGCTCAAGGTCTACTCCTGGCTCTGTGCTCCAAAGTGACCCCTGCAGGATTTGGGGGGACATTGTGGGATGCCGGGGATCGGCCCCTGGCCAGCTGAATGCAAGGCAAGTGCCTTCCGCTGGACTCTCTCTCTGCCTGCCCCCCCCCACCAAGTGCCTTTTATGAAGCTGAACAAAACTCGCTTATTAGCTGACATAGGAGCAACCGAAGGAACAATGTTCTTGGGGGCTCACGGGTAATTCATGCTCTCATTCAGCGGCGACGGATACCTGCAATTTCAGCCTTCCATGCGGCCTTTTTAAACAAACCCCTTTGTCAAGGCCCGAGTGATGGACAGATTCCGCGTGCCCAGCGGTGAATTTGAAGATGTGTCCATCCCCGCCCCCTCCACCCACAAGCCCTTCCTGCGAGTCTGCCAAGAGCTCTCCCACTAAGAGCTTTGGGGGGGGGCTGGGGGGGAAATGCAAAAGCCCAGATTCCTGCCCGTCTCTCAGAACCGCCCCCGGTTAGGGGGGCGCTGTGGGGGGGGCAGGCCCAGGGGGTCTCTGCTGTGCTCAGCCGCCAAGTAAGCAAGAAGGAGACAAAAGGGGCTGATTTGGTGCTGAGGAAGGGGGGAGCTGGGGGGTGCCAGCATCCGGGCGTTCGGAGGAGAGACCCGGTGCTGCAGGAGGGGGGCGCAGAACCCCCTGGGCTGAGTTGTAGCGTGGGGACCCCCGTCTCGCACAGAGCAGTCCTTCTCAGCTTCTCCACGCTCCCCCTTTTCCCTCCGGCCCCCTCGTCTGCAGAGACAGACATGTTTATTTTTAATAGAGACCATTCGAGGTGGCCGCGTTTTCTTTCAGAAGCTGATGTGCTCGTCGTAACTACTTTTCCTTCTCTTGGTTCTTTATATATTTTTGGTAAATAACGGAACCCTTCAGAGGCAGATCCGCTGGCCCGGGGCGCCTCGTCGGGGAGGGTGAGCTCAGGGGGTCAGACGGGGCTCAAGTGCCCCCACCTGGCCAGGCCGCCCCCACCCCCTCCCCCCCCACCCCACACCTCTGGCACACAGTGCCGTGAGGACGGCAGCGGTTCTTAAACAATGTTACACACACTTGTCGTCCAAGATAAAATGTTATTAAGATTAAATGCCGAGCAGGGAGCGGAATCCGACTTCGCACTGCCATATTTCAGCCCCGGTGAGTGATTGCCTCTCGGTACCCCCGCTCCTGAGCGGGGAAAGGCATTATTATCATTAATAAGCCCATAATGGGGAAGAGGAATTAGCAACACTTCTGCAGCACGAGGCCTCCCGTGTTAATATTTTATGAGCACACAGAGACGTCGGCAACAGAATGTAAATAGCGGAATTACATGTCACCCTAATGTAAACACGCATAAGGGTCCGGCTTCCATGGGAGGAGGGGGCAGGGGCTGGGCAGAGTGACCCCTGGGACCCCAGGTGGATCCCCAAAGGCACGGGGAGGCAGCGGGGACCCTGAGGCCAGCCTCCAGCCTCCCACACCTGGCGTGCATGGAGCGGGCAGGTGGCCTGGTGACTTCCACCCCCGCACCAGCCTGGACACTGGGTCCCCTGCAGCTCGATGCCCTGAGCACGGCCCCTCGAGACACTGAATGAGTTTCTTGGGGTGCTCCGGTCTGTCCACGTGCGTGAGCCCCGTCGCAGGAGGACTGAGTAGTACAGAGCCCTCAGGATGCTCGCTTGGGAGCGGGTTCGGGGTCGGGTTGGAGTCCTGGGTGCCTGGTTTTAGTCAGCTTCACAGGAGCTCATCTGAGGGGCTGGGCGGGGGGCGTGGACAGGCAGAGTCCAGCTGGCCAGCTCTCCTGCCGTCCAGGGGCTCCCCAGAGCTCCGGTGCTCCATGTGAGAGCCAGAGAAAGACCTGCATGTCCCCAGACTCGAACCCGAACCAGGTCCTGTCCTGGGGTGGGGGCAGGGGGAAGCATGGGCAAAGGTGCCCACCCCCAAGCCCCCAACTCTGCCATGAACTGGAGGGTCGCTTGGGTGAGTCCCCCCCACTCTGCCTCTCCGAACCCCATTTTCCCATCTGAGAAATGAAAGCGGCAACTCAGTAACCATGGCGCCCCTTCCAGTAGGGAAATCTCAGGAAATGACCATGTCCACTGCAGAACCCCAGGGGCCAATGTCGTTCCCAGACTACCTGGGCTCAGCCCTGATGCTTCCGGGGGCGGGGGATTTGGCAGGGATGCCCCCCGCTGGTGGGTTTGCCAGGAGGGCAGGGACTGCGGTGCCCGGGGCGTGCCTGGCCCCCTCGGTGAGGGCTAGTCGGATGAGGCGCCCCCCTCTGTGCCCTGGGGGGTGAGCAGCGGCCGCTCTGGCTTCAGCTTTTGCCATTTTGTCTCCCTGGGACAGCAGAGTGAGGGGCCTCGCGGTGACCGCCCGAGGACCGTGTCTGTGCTGGCGGGGATGTCGAGGCAGAGCGCGCGCTCCGAGGGGCCGGAAGCCCGGCGCGTCCCCTCCCCCGGCCCCCGCCTCCCTGCATTTCCCTTCGCTCCCATCATTATTTCTCTCTGCAGTTATGTTATTATTGGCCTTGGCAAAGAGTTCCAGGGGTGTCGTTTGTCTGAGCAACATTATGCAGAATTAAGTTCCAGGGTAATTTCGGATGCAAATACCTGTCCTCCCGGAGACTGTGAATTAAGTCGAGGCTCCCCGCGCAGCCGAGGTGGCAGCACTCGAATCCACGATTCCAGCACTTGGAGCCTCTGGGGGCACACCCCCCTCCTCCTGGAGGGTCTCCGCCCCCCTCCCAAACACACTGTAGAACCGGCTGGCAGGAGGCTCCTCTTCACGGCTAACATGCTACCTCCTTAGGGGTTCTCCTTTAATTTGGGGGGGGTGCCTGGAGCTCCCCCCAACCCCGGGATCTCACTAAAGCAGCTTCTGGGCGGGGCGCAGGCCTCTGCGTCTCTCCCCTGCCCCTGCACCAGGCTGCTGTGTGACGCAGCCCAGAGCAGTGAGGCTGTGGAAGCAGATGGCGGGAAGGCGCGAGAGGCGGTAACAGAAACCGAGAAGCAGCCACCGACTCGCCCGGCGCATCCGGGCTCGCTGAGGCGCATCCGAAGCGTTCTGCGGAGAGCCGTTAGTCGGCAGAACCCCCTCTTCCAGTTCCTAGGGGCTGGCGGTGGGGAGCGTGTAGCGGGGACCCTCTGTGCCAGCCTGGGAGGAGGGTGTAGGGTTGGCCGGCGTCCTCCAAGGGCCACGGGCCAGGCGGGCGGGTTCATGCCCCGCTGGTGTCGGGCCCATCCCTGACCATGGTCCCCCTGGCACTTCACGGTCACGCGCTGCGAAGGTCACTTGGTGTCCCAGGCTTTGGGGGTGCCCGCAGGTGGCTTGGCCACCTCCAGCTGTGTCTCAGAACCAGTCGGCCAGGGTATGTGGGCATCCCCGTGGTGGAGACGAAGGTGCAGGGCCCAGGGCCTGCTCAGCCGTTCACCCTGCAACATAGTAACTGTACCATCCCCACTGCCCTGCTGGCCCAGGGCCTGCTCAGCCTGTTCACCCTGCAACATAGTAATTATACCATCCTCACTGCCCAGGAGGTCAGACCCCCAGCCATGCCTGTGAGCCCACTTCCCTGCTGCTGCAATACACACTCCCCACCACACCCCGCCTCCCACCTGCCACCCCCGGCTTGTGAATGGCTCCTCCATCTGTCCATCTGCCAGCTCCACCCCTTGCTCTGGAGGAGGGAGCGGCAGCTTGGGGGGGGGGGCTCCTCCACTTGCTTCCTCCCTGGCGCCAACCCTGCGTGGTCCCTTGGGCAGGTGTAGGGGCACAGGGACGGGGAACCACCCCCCACCACTACCTGCACTGCTCTCCAGAGCAATCGGTCCACCTGGCTTAGGAGGCGGGCCTGCCCCTAGGGCTGGCCTCAGCGGGAAGGAAAAGGCCTCTGAGGGTTTCCCGTCCCAGGGAGGGTGGCTGTGCTTGACCAGGGGCCCCGGGTGTGAGCGAGGGGGGGCGGGCATTGCGTGGATGTCTGTGATTTCCTGTTCCGAGGAGCCACGCTGCATGACCCAGCACTGCTGTGATCTGGGACCCACCTCGGGGACCCCCTGCCTGCCAGGCATGTGCTCCGGCCGTGAGCCGTCTCTCCCTGGCCATGGCGGAGATCGGGAAATGGGATCCTGTGGCTCAGATGGTGCCAGGGCCGTGCTTGTCCTGTTCATGGCTGGCAGGGGGAGGACGTCGCCCCCGACTCACGGTGCCCCCTGGGTGGATCTTAGCAGAGACCCTCAGCAGGCGAGCCCTGGAGGCTCCGGGCCAGACGCTCAGGCCCAAAGAGGTGGGTCTGCAGCACCAGCCTCCTCTTCCCCTGTGTGCTGTGTGGCCTTAGGCTGTGGGGCTCCCTCTCTGGGCATCCATACTAGGCCCCTGGGAGACAGAAAGACCCATCAGGGCACTTGGACAACTCTGATGCTTGGGGAACTGAGTGCCACCCTCATTTGCATGGCACAAGGGTCACATGCTTGCGGTGGGTGCTCAGGGCTCACTCCCAGCTCTGTGCTCAGGGCTCACTCCCAGCTCTGTGCTCAGGGCTCACTCCTGGGTTTGTGTTCAAGGATCATTCCTAACTCTGTGCTCAGGGCTCACTCCCGGCTCTGTGCCCAGGGCTCATTCCCAGCTCAGTGCCCAGGGATCGCTCCTGGCTCTGTGCTCAGGACTCATTCCTGGGTTTGTGTTCAGGGATCACTCCTAACTCTGTGCTCAGAGCTCACTCCCAGGCTCACTCTCTGCTCGGTGCTCAGGGATCACTCCTGGGACCATATGGGTGGTCACATGCAAGGCAGGTAGCCTTCCCACTGGACTGTCTCTCCACCCCAAAACAAAGTATTCTGTGTTGCATTGGGGGGGCTACCCCCAGCAGTGCTCACGGCTGACTCCTGGCTCTGTGCTCATTGTGCGGCAGGCTCAGGCTTGGTACTCCCCACGCCCTGTGCAGAGTCCAGAACCTCCTCTTAGACGGAAGTGGGGGGAGGGAATTGGGGGAATCCCTTTCCCTGGAGCCAAAACTCTGGACCTCCTGAGAAATTCCACTCGCGGGCGTGTTCTCTCTGACCACCTGTCCTGAGCGGTCAGGGTATCGGAGCGGAGAGGGAAGGGACCGTCTCCTGGCTCAGAGCTTCAGGGCTGGCGGGGAGAAACCAAGATCCAGACAGAAGGGGTCACTCCAAGACCCCCCCCCAAACCCAGCAAGAGGCCCAGCAGTGCTCCCTCCGACCCGCCCTCCTGCCCTCACCTGGATACACCCCCACCAGCCTCTGGGTCCCAGAGACTGTAACCCTGCACCCCCGCGGGGCCTGCGGCGTGGGGCGCAGCCCCCAGAGTCAGCCCCTCAGGAGCCAGCAGGTGCCCTGCAGACTATAAAGCAGCTGGCCCTGCCTGTGGCCCTGACCCCCCACGGGGGTCCTCAGGGGGTAGAGAGGGAGGAGGACTGGACCCAGGAATCCCTCTGCGTGTGCAGGTATGGATGGGGACCCCCATGCCTGGCTGTGGAAGGGGCTCCCAGCCAAGCCCCGCTTTCTGCCCAGGGCACTGGGGACCAGAGTGACACCCAGGATCCTCGTGGTTCTCAGGCTGTGAGTGGCAGGCTCCTGGCCCAATCAGAAGGCTTCTCCAGACCCAGGCGTCTCTTTCTCCTGCCCACCTTGTGAGGCGAGAGGAGGGTGCTGGGCCCAGGGCCACCTACACCATCTTCCTAACTCTCTGGCTTCCCACCTTTGATTCACAAAAACCTCCCAAGCCCTCTTTTCCGAGCCAGCTCCTCCTGTCGCCCCCCTTATGACAAGGGCTTTTTCTTTCCTTTTTTTTTTTTGTTTTTGTTTTTGGGGCCACACCCAGCAATGCTCAGGGCTTACTGCTGGCTCTGCACTCGGGAATCACTCCAGGCCGGGCTCGGGGGACCCTGTGGGATGCCGGGGATGGATCCCTGCTGCCCTACAGCTCCGGCCCCCACAATGGCTAGTTTTACCTAATCAAAAGGAGCAATGATTTTTATTTATTTTCCTCCCCAGCCAATTTGGGAGTGACTATTGCCAGGCCTTTAGTGGGCTCTCGGCTCTACGTTATCGTTGCAATCCTAATGCATTTTTTTATGAGAGAAGCTGGTTTGGAACCCGTTAGGCAGCTCGAAAGCTCCCTTCCCTCTCTCTCTCCCATCCCCC
This sequence comes from Sorex araneus, assembly GCF_027595985.1. Lineage (NCBI taxonomy): Eukaryota > Metazoa > Chordata > Mammalia > Eulipotyphla > Soricidae > Sorex > Sorex araneus. The sequence continues at coordinate 170,098,238 of NC_073304.1, read as the reverse complement.
CCACCTCCACTCCTCAACCTCAGTGCTCAAGGGGGCGGCTCGGCAGGGAGAGAGCATCACTGTGACGAGAGTCCGTCTTCGTGGGCGCTTTGTACTCTTTAGCAGATGGAGAGCCCGAGACAGCGGGCGGGGGCGCAGGGCAGCCAGGCGCCTGCGGGTCCGTCTCGGCTGGCGGGTGGGTGGGCAGACAGACAGACTGCACGTGGCCTTGGACACACACAGAAGCGAAGCTGGGGCTCCGTGGGGCAAGTGTGAGTGCAGGAGAGAGGAGCAGAGGCCGGCCCAGCTGGTGTGGCCAGCTCGGACACCTCTGCAGCTGGGTGTGGCTGGGCGGGAGGGGACAGGCTTCCTCACTCTGCGGTATGAATGAGAAGAAACCTAAGACACAGAGAGGGTGAGCACCAACCCCGGGTCACACAGCAAGGCAGTGTGGCACAGCCAGGCCGGCCTCCCGGGCGCTGACTCTGGCTTGTCCCTTTCGCCACAGTCTCCCCCACACACCCTGGCCCTTGTCTCCCTGGCAGCCATTTGCTCCCAAGAGTGGCTCAGAGGGACCCGGGCAGCGGGCAGCCTCAGAGACTCGGCACCAGGCGGGCAAGGTCCCAAGCTCCCTTTCCGTGACAGTCCCAAGTGTCACTCCGACCTCCAGGCCACGTGGAGGGAAGGGGGTCCTGGGCCTGTGGCAGGCTGTTTGTGTTGGGTGGGGCAAGCTCGCAGGAAGCCCGCCCCCAGGAACGTGTTCGTGCCCGTAAGTCGGGCCCTGGCCTCCCTGTGGCCCTTGGCAGGTCTCGGTCCTCCGGAAGCGTCTACACGGGGAACTGCTTCTGCTCCCGCCTCCACCAAGAACCCCAAGTAGCCTGTCCCAGAGGGGCCGGGCCCCGGCATCTGCTCCGGAGCCCCCAGTCCCTGCAGTCAGACCTGACTGAGAAGCCTCTGGCTGCCCCCAACTCTGCTGGGGACCCTCCGCAGCACGGGCGGGGTGCCCAGGCCGCCGGGGACCCCTCGCTCCCCCTGCCCGCCTTGCACCAGGCACCTAAGGAGCATGGACAGGAAACTGTTCTTCCTTCCTGCTCTGAGAAACTTCTCCTTAGGGCCAGCGAGGTGCAGGGGGCTTGCGGGAACCCGAGGTGAGACGGGAGGCAAGGAAAGGAGGAGCGGGAGGGAAGACGGCAGAGTTCCGGCTCCTAACTAGATCCATCTCCCAGGGCTGACTGTCCAGTCCAGGTCTGACCGGCCCACGTACACAGAGACAAGGCGATAAAGCAGGGGAACCGTGGGGCTGCCGTGGGGCTGCCGTGGCAGCACGGCGGGCCGGGCTCTTGCCTTGCACATGGCGGACCCGGGTTCTATCCCTGGTATTATCCCACCTGGCCCTCCAAGTCCAGCCAGAAGTAATTCCTGCGTGCAGAGCCAGGAGTGCCGTGCCCCCGGGGGCATTGCCAGGTGTGACTCCCTTCCTCCTTTTTTTTTTTTTTTTTTCAATTTAAAAAGGAGCTGCCGAGAAGGTTGGGAAGTGAATCAATGCTCTCCCCAGGCCGCTGTCCGGATGAAGTGTGAGAGTTACACAAGGTTGATAGCATGCACACAGCTGGGTCCTGCAAGCAGGGACCCCACCCAGGGCTCATCCTTCTTCTGGCCCGCCCACCCCCCAAGCAGTGACCACAGCCAGAAGGAATCCCACATCTCTCTGCAGCTCCCCCTGCTCAGTTGTGGGGGTGAGGGGCGGCCCGGGTAGAGGTGTAGGAGGCTTGCCAGTGCCTGCACAGAGCACCTGAGGAGTCACATCGTGACTTGCTGCCCTGGCGTGGGGTCAGGGGCAGGAGGAGTGGGCGTGAGGACCCGGGGCCTGCCCTGGCCCATTCTGACCCCTGGGAGAAGTCCATGTGGAAAGGGCTCTGGCGAGCACTGTGGGAAGGAGGAAGAGGCCGCCCCGCAACCCCCCGGCGGGGGGAGCTGGCCAGCTGCAGGTGGGGAGCTCCCCGCAGGTTGGCTCAGGAAGGAGCTTAACGTAAACAGAAACACCAGCTCGGATCTTACGGAGGCAGAGGATCATTCAGCAGTCATTGATATTTGGCTTTGGAATGTATTGATTCTCCTCCCTGAAGATTTACCTACCTAATTCCGCTTGACTTCAGCAAGTAATAAAAATGTGTTTGCCTTTCTTGATCACATTTAGACTGGCAGCCAGGGGCTAGGGGGGCTCCGGACCCTGCTGGCTGGCTGGAGGGAGGGACTCTCGGTCAACACCTTTGTCTGCCCGGAGCCACGTGAGGACGGGCCTGGGAAATTGCCCGCCTGGAGAGGTCGCCGGGCACATAATCGAGACAGATGAAGACGCAACGTCCTGGCATGGCTGGGGGCACGGGGAGGGTCCCAGGCACCTTCCTGGCGGAGTCCCCACCTAACTCTGGGAGTCAGCAGGGAAATTTAGTCACATCCTTCCAACATGGTTTCCCACCTTTTGCTTCCTGCCCCCAAGAGCAGGCGACTCCGAGGTCCCGTCCCTTATGGGCCATGAAGGCTGTTCAGATGCGTAACTGGGCCCCGGTGGCTCTGTCAGGTCCCATCGGGCTCCCAGTGCAGCCCGAGGCTCTTCCACGCAACAGCTTCCAGCGAAGGGGACAGAGCCATAGTACAGTGGGCAAGACACGCGCCTGGCACCCCGCATGGTCCTCTAGTCCCCTAGATCCCTGAGCACAGAGCCGGGAGCAAGCCCCGAGCACCCAAAACCAAGCCAAAAAACTAGAGCTCCCAGCAATGCAATCTTTGAGACCCCCAGAAGCCCAGAGTTGGGGCCGAGAGACTCGGGAACCCTGTCCAGCACAGAGGGGCAGAGACGAAGAAGGTGAAGGAACTAGGAGAGGTTTCCTGGGGGTCCTCTCCCGGACAAACTCCGTGGACCTCAGGCGAGGCTGGGGTAGAGCTGCGCCCTGGGAGAGACGAAGGGGGCTCGTAAGTGGTCTTGGGCGGGAGAAGGGGAGAAGGGAACAGCGACCCGGGGAACAGGCGTGCGTGGTCTGACCTGTGGTCTGTAGGGATGGGCGTGAGGAAGCATGGGGTGCAGCCTATTGGCTTCCTGTCGCCAGGTGGGCCACAAGCCCCATCTCCCACGCCCGGACAGGGTGACCCCTGATTCTGGGAATGTCGCTCTCTCATCCGCCAATCGCCATTTGGTCCCGGTTGCCGTTTTGTCCCAGCAAACAGGGGCTAAGAGCACAGCCAGTGTGACCCCTGCCCTCCCAAGCCGGCCTCGGGGCGGCGCCTGGTTCCCAGCCTCCTGCTGCACCTCCCAGGACCCTTGCAGCGTCCTCCGCATAGCATCCCCCTCCCCTCCTGCCAGAGCCAGACGCTGCTGTGCAGGGCCTCTCCCTGTGCCCGTGTTAGAGGTCACGCCCGCTGCCGGGGGCGGAGAGGTAAGCAGCTCCGTGGAACGCCAGCGTGTGCCCACACCGCCAGGACAGGACTCCCACTGCCCCCGCTGACCCCAGGGCCTGTCTGCCCCCAGACCAGTGGAGCCCTTCTCACACTTATTCTCACCGACTGATTTCCTGGGGTCAGCTCCTCCATCCCCGGGAGCTCTGATGCCCCCCATATCTAGACCAGAGGCGTGGGGGCTGTGGAGGAAGTGTGCAGTGGACTGGTTTAGCCCCTGGCCTCGGCTCCTGCCTAATCCGGAGCCCCGGCCCACCCGACCGCTGCCCCCCCTCCCACCTCTGAGATCTGCACCTCGCCTTTTGACTGACTGTAGGTGTAATAGAATTTGTACTTTGGCCAGATTTAATTACTAGCAGTAAACAATCAATCCATTGATTAACCACTTATTGATCCCTGCCCGCCCCCCTCCCGCCTCCCCTCCCCACCGCCCCTGACATGGCCCAGAAACTGTTAGGCTGCGTTTAGAGCACAATCCTTGGGTAATTGGCTTATTCTGCAGGCGCTCAGCCTGTGTTAAAAGGCGTCTGGGTCTGGGGAAATGGCTTTTGATCTAAGGATTTATTTCTGGGTTCCCAGGTGCTGTTGGAGACGTTTTATGTGTGCACTGGGCTTAGCAGGTAAGCCCCGAGGTGTAAACAGACTCCATCAGGCAGCTTCGAGTCTGTGCCAGGGAAGTGCCCGTTCACTCAGGATCCTAGGACTACCCTCCCCCCCACATTCTGGCCACCTCTGTTCTGGGAGACTGGGGAGCCCAGACTCTCTCGGAGTTGCACAGGCTCTCGACTCTCCCTGACTCTCACTCTCCCTTTCACAAACAGGCTCTTTTAGAGACTTGCATTTGCATATCAAACGCCCCTGCCGTGCAGTGCAGGTTGCCCGCTGCCCTGTCTTGGGGGACTGAGGGGCTTTGAAGTGTTGGCGTGCAGGGCCAGGCCCGGGCCAGGGGAAATCGGCCTCTGGGTTTCCAAGTGCACACACTTTACACGCTTTCTGGGGGTAGCGGCTTGTGGAAATGAGAGGGGAGGGAGGGATCGGGCCCGCCCACCCATTTGTCCCTCTCATTGTTGCTTGCCCAGGAAAGGGAATATATCATCTCTCCAGCCGCCCCACAGAGCCCAGGGTGTGGTCGCTGGCTGCCTCCCGCAGAGTGGACCCGCAGGGCCCGGGAAAGGCAGGACGGTGGGGGCCTCGGGATTGGAAGCTGCCGCCCAGTTCTTGTTCTGGCCCTGGGGAGGAGACAGGCGCCTCCAGGAGAGAGGGGGGCTCCCAAACCACCGGGGGTCTCGGACTGTCTCCTCAGGGGCCTCTCCTGGCGCCCCGGAACCCTAGTGCAGCTCAAAACTGAGTCTGTCCCACCTGGTTCCTGGGAGCAGGTGCAGTGGGTCTCCTGGCACCAGGACCCAGCCCAGACTCCCTGCCGTGGGGCCACACAAGCCTGGCCTTCCCCGGTCCGGCCACGCCGGCCACTTCCCTGCCTCCCACCCCCGGCGCTGAATGCCCGAGCCCTGCGGCCTGTAGGTGCCCGCCCCGTGCCCTCGGCTGTTCATCCCCGCTGCAGGGAGGAAGTGAGGATCGAGCAGGTTTGCTCGGGGCCAGGAAAGGAAGTGGAGGCACCTAGAAGGGGAAGGGGGAGCGGCAGAGACCCAAGAAGCCCCCCCTGCTCCCCGTTTTCAGGCTCTGGAGAACTCAGACCAGAAGAGCCCTCCCCGCCTGGAGAGGGCCGAATCCTGTCTGGCATTTCACACATGCACACAGGCACACACACACACACACACACGCATGCAGGTACACACGCACACGCACACACTCAAATACGTGTTAATCCGCACAGGCACACTCACATGTTCACACATACACACACATACACTCACATGTTCATACAAACGCATTCACACGCATTCATACGCACTCCTACTTGCACAGACTCGCTTACACCCATACGTGTGTCCCCCCAAGCCTCCCATCTGCTTTCTTGTCCTGCTCCAGGCGCCCGTGTCCTCTTGCTTCGCCCAGCATCTCTCCTGAGGGTCTGAAATGGCCCTGACCCTCTCTGCCCATCTCCCGCTGTCCTGCCTCCGGCCCACACGTCCACTCCGGCATTTCTCTGAGGCCTGCGCCGTCGGTCTGTGAGAGCATTGGTCTGTCCCTGGTCCATTCCAGAAGGGCCCAGGGAGCCCCGTGCTGCCAGCCAGGGCACACGGGACCCGCCGACTCTCCCAGGCCTGATGCTGCCACTGGCCGTGGGCCCGGTCCCCAACCGTCTGCCCGGCCCAGGGTCCTCCCTCGGCCCTGGAGAACACCAGACAGCAGGACAGCGGGGCTGCCCTCTCTGGCCTGCGTTTCCCAGCAGGGGACTCTTTGGCTTTCTCCTCTTCTAGGGGCCCGTTGTCTGCTGGGTTGGTGGGAATCGCTGGATTTGCATCCGGGCCTCCTCAGCGAGAGGGCCCGGGGCGCCAGGGCCTTTAGAAATCAATAGGAATAGACACACATGGGCCCGGGAGGGGGAGTTGGCAGGGAGGGGTGACTGGAAAGGAAGGGATGAGGCGGTCCGAACGCCCAGCAGCCCCACTGCAGCCTGCCTCTCGGCTCCCCTCTGCGCCACCCACGCCCGGGCGACGCCGAGCTCCATGCCCGAGCCCCCGCCTTCCCGAGCAACAGTGAAATCAAGACTGCAATTTCGGCGCGAGCCTGAATGGGGTGTTTCTCCGTGTCGGCTCGTGCAGGGGCTCAGGCAAGTGGTCTATTGTTGGCCCTGCACAGGAGGGGGGAGCCGGGCCAGCGAGGGAACACGGGTGTGGCAGGTGGGCGCTGCGGGGCAGCAGGACTGCAGGGCGGGAGGCAGCCCTGCCCTGCCCGCTGGTCAAGAGGGACCCGGCTGGCCCAGTCCATGGGTCAGCACTTGATGGTTTACAAGAGGCGCCTTTGGGGCTGGAGCCATAGCACAGCGGGGAGGGCGTTTGCCTTGCACGTGGCCGACCCGGGTTCGATTCCCAGCATCCCATATGGTCCCCTGAGCACCGCCAGGAGTAATTCCTGAGCGCAGAGCCAGGAGGAACCCCTGAGCTTCGCTGGGTGTGACCCAAAAAGCAAACACCAAAACAAAAAACAAAAACAAAACCCAAAAACCCCCAAGAGGCGCCTTTACGGTTCTACAGGTCCCTGCCCGGGGAGCACCCCAGCCCCAAGCTGTCCAGCTGCCAGAGGCGGGGAGCCGGTCCAGCCTGACTGACCACCCTGAGCTCTGGAGTCTGTCGAGCACCTTGCAGGCAGGGGCCAGGTGTGAAACCAGCGCTGGGCCGAGATGGCTTGGGCCTTGGCCCACTGCGTGGGAGGGGGGACTCCTTTTCCCCATCTGGACCCTATGTTCCGGGGCACGTGGCTGTCTCCTGTGTGGCTGTGTTCCTTCTACCTTACCTGGCAGGTCGCTGGCATTTTGAACTATTTTGGAAAGATCCAAACATGAAAAAAAAAAAAAAGAAAGAAAGAAAATGGGGGGTCACACAGCTTCCTCCCCGGGGGATGTTGTCCATGGAGGGAGGTTTGGGGTACACTGAGCTCGGGATGTTCAGATGTTCCCCCGCCCTCAGGGACCCAGATCCCGGCTTTCCAGCTCTGGCAGGACCGTGTGCGTGCGTGAGCGTGTGCGTGCGTGCGTGCGTACATGCATGCGTGTGTGTGTGTGTGTATGTATGTGTGTGTGTGCGTGCGTGCGTGTGTGTGTGCGCATGTGTGTGTGTGTGTGCATGTGTGTGTGTGTGTGTGTGTGTGTGTGTGTGTGTGTGTCTGGCCGTGGGTGCTGCCTGCCCAGGCGGGGGAACCCGAGGCAGGCAAAGGGTCTGCAGCCAGGAGAGGACAGGCCGAGACGTGTCGCAGGGGACTTTTTCCGCCACGGTGGCTTTCACGGCAAAGAGCCGGGCACTCTTGTTTTGCTTTGTTTGGGGGCCACACCCAGCGGGAATCCGGGCTTCCTCCTGGCTCTGCACTCGGGAATCCCTCCTGGCAGTGCTCGGGGAACCCTCTGGGGTGTCGGAGATCGAGCCTGGGTCAGTCGGGTCCGAGGCAAGTGCGTGCTCCACTGCACCATCACTCCAGCTCTAAGCTCGGCACCCTTGGTTTCGGTTTGGGGGCCTGCTCAGGGCTTTGTGCTCGGGGATGACTCCTCATTCTGTGCCCAAGGATCATTGCCGGTCCCAGGGGGTCACACTTGGGTCGGGTCTTGTGCCAGGCTCTTTACCCACTGCACTCTCTCTGGCCCCAAGACACTGCTCCATGTGACCGGACAGCAGTGCTGGGGGGCGGGGTGGTATCTTCTGCAGAAAGGGAAACTGAGTCAGAGGACTCAGGTGATTTGTCCCACTGCACCCAGCAGGAGGGTGTCCGGAAAGCCCCACTCCAAGAGATCCACAGTTTTTATATAAATTGTGGGATCCATGAAGATTCCTGGCCCTCTGGGCATGATCTGGCTTCCTGATGGCCCTCTAGACCCTCCCCCCCCCCCGCCATTAGCCTCTGCAGCCTGGAGCTGGTGGGGGGCTCTGTCCCTGCCCCCTGTATCCCCCGTCCCCTCCTGGGCACTGGCAGGCTTCACCTTTGCCGGGAGCACCGGGGAGGAGCAGGTGTTTGGTGCTGGCTCCTGGCGGCCGGGCGGTGCTGGCCGGGCTGGTGGGATAAATGTTTCAGTGTCGCGATAAATAATGGAGCGGGAGCAGTGGAGTGAATGCGGCTCTCGGGGGTTGCCAGGAGGTATGTTTTCCGTCTTTGTGTCTGTTACCCCCTCCTCCCCGCACCCCCCTCCTCGGCTCAGGCCCGGGCAGATGTGCCTCCCGCCGGGATCAGAGGCAAACGTTCTGCTCCCCGGAAGGAGGAGATTAAGCTGTTGAAACTGAACAAATCAATCCCTGTGGACAAGGGCAGAGGGGAGGGGAGAGGGGCGTCGTCTGACCTGGGCATGCACTTGGTCGTCCTTTGGGGGTGGAGAGGACCTTCTGGAAGAGGCTGGGCTTCACTGATGCTGCGGTGGGGTGGGAGAGGCGCAGGAAGTGAGCACTGCGGACTGGAGGCTGCCTGGGGTGGGCAGGTGGGGTGAGTCTCACCTTTCGTTTCTTTCTGAGCCTGCTAAGAGGGGGCACCTGGGGAGAGGCTGGCAACGGGCCGAGGGGGGTCACCAGAGTCAGTCAAGGCTGGGGGAGTGGGAGCAGGGCCCAGAGCCAGTGAAGGTGGGAGCCAGCCGGAACCCCGGGTGGGCAGAGCAGGCGACCCCCCAGAGGGCAGGGCTGCGAGAGGGACGGGCCAGTCTCGGGCTGAGTCTGCAGCGGCCACGCCCCGTCCGTGTGGGCGTGGCTCTGAGGCCGGAAGGCGTCCCCTCCCATTGGCAGCTGGGGGCGCAGTTCCCGTCTCTAGGGCCAGCGGGGGTGGACGTCGAGGGCAACAGTGAGTGGCTCTTTAGGGCTGATGTCGGGGAACGTGAAGTGGCTCTGGGGTTCCCACACGGGACCCAAATGTTCATGTCAGGGCCAGGCAGAGAGGACGTCTGGGGACCTAATTTGATTTTTTATATATTTATTTTTGGTTTGGGGACCGCACCTGGTGGTGCTCAGGGAAGACCCCTGGGGGGGCTCAGGGGATATCGGCAAACACACAGGTCAGCTGCATGCAGGGCAAGTGCCCTCCCCGCTCTCCGTCTCTCCAGCCCCTGGGGAGTTGACTAAGATGCGAACTTCGGGGCTGGAGTGATAGGACATCGGGGAGGGCGCCTGCCTTGCAGGTGGATAACCCAGGTTCGATCCCCACCATCCTATATGGTTCTCGAGAATGACCGGGAGTGGTTCCTGAGTGCAGAGCCCGGAGTAACCCCTTAGCATCGCCACTGTGGCCCCAAATGAAAATTAATTAATTAATTGATGGATTAAATTAAAGCAGACTTCTTGGGCCCGGGAGATAGGACAGGGTCAGACGTCTGCCTGGTATACGAGAGAGGCCAGCTCAGACCCCAGCGCCACATATGGTCTCCCTGGAATAGCCCCTGAACACCACTAGGTGTGACCCCCAGTAGGTGACCTACCCCCCTGCCCCGTGCCAATAAATAAGATTCAGACTCCTTGCCGCCCTCCACCTAGATCTGTCCATCTGCACCTACTCTCGACTGGTGCCTGGCAGGATTGATGAACCCAGGTAAGGCACCAGGGCCGCAAGGGGGCTCGTTGGAGAAAGATCTCCCCACGCCCAGTCTTGAGGCGAATGTTCTCCACCCAGCAGCCTGGAAGCGCCGTTCCGGCGCATGCCATGTGCGAGGGGCTGATGCCTGAGGCTGAGGACCTCGAGGGCCCTCTGCTCCCCCCCACCCCCACCCTCCAGAGCTTCTTCCCAGACCAGATGCTCCATGACCCCACTCTGAGACCAGCCGGGGCACAGCTGGCAGGATGGGGCTGTCCCGGCTCAGGCGAGCTCCTGCTGAAGCCTGGCCAGTGGGGGCCACGGTCCTTTCTGGACCCCAGCCTCTGCGAATCCGGGGTGCCAGGCTGTCCACCCCCAGGGAGGGACGAGGATAAACCCTGCCCTCTCTTGCCCCAGCAAGCTGCTTTGGAGAAAGAAGACTGGATCCCCCCAGATGCCATTTTGGGGCCCAAGAAAGAAAGGAGCAAGTTCTCCCTCCCCACCAGCCATGCTCACGGGCCCCGTTCATGGGCCAGAATCTGGCCCCGAGGTGCCGCATGCCTCGATTCACCCAGACCAAGGAGTGCGTGCCCCTAAACTGTGCCAGAAAGCACACTAGCGGCACCCTGCTGGCATGGTCTGTCTCCGTGACAGGCGCATCACCGCCTGTCCACCCCAGCCGCCGAGGACAAGGCTTCTTATTAGCAGGGGTGGGCCAGGACCCTTGGGCGGAGCAGACCCCCACAGGGTACCGTGGGAGGTGGGAGAGGAACCGGTGGCCGGCGGGGAAGGTGATGTGAGGGCTGGCATTTGGAACTGATTGGACGGGGAGAGGGTGAGCCCTGCAGCCTCATTCTAATCTTTACGACCTTGCGAAGTGTAACTGCTGCGTGTGGGTAATGAGCCCTGATTAGCCACCCAAAGTGGCAGTGAGTGGAGCGGGTTGGGGGTGGGGGGCTTCTCACGGAGGTGGGCACCTGCTGCCTTCTTGGGGACCCCCTCTCGAGTGGCAGGAGCCCCAGGAAGGCCTTCTTCGTGTGCGCCGTTCTCAGTCTCTCTGATTCCCAGGTCCTTTGGTCCTAAGGAGACAAAACAAAACGCGAGTCCCCGGGGCCAGATCCCCGAGGCCCCCACATCCCTCCTGGGACCTGGAAGCAGGGCCCTCTTCCTGGGGTCTGTGACCGCCTCCTGGGGTGTGACCCGGAGCAGAGCGCCTCCCCTATTCTGCACGATGCTCGGGGGCACGGTCCCTCGCTCTGGGCCGCCGTGACGGGGTTTTATATGATGTTCTCGGAAACAGTTCTGTGGCAGGGTGTGGACAAGGTGGTGGAAAAACGTTTGCCTTTCACACAGCCCACCCAGGTTTGATCTCCAGCATCCCACACGGTGGTCCCTTGAGCACCACCAGAAATGGCAAAAAAAAAAAAATCTAGCCGCCGCTTCACCTGTAGACGCACAGGTAGACGAGGCATCTCTCCGGCCTGGGCCTCGCCCGCGAGCCAGCTCCCCTAATGGAATCCACGGGGCACCTGTCAGTGCTAATGACGGCAAGTGGGGCCCTGACCCCTCTCTGCGGGGGCCCCAGCTCGTGGGGCCGGTGCAAGCTTGAATGCTGACAACATTTACATTTTAATTAAAGGCCCCTTTGGACTCTCGGAGTCGCCAGGAGTCTGGCAGCCCCAAGGCAGCCTCCCGGCACTGCGGAGGTTTCAGAGGACGGAGCCTCGATGAGGCCAGCGCTTCCTGCCCTCGCTGCTCCCTGGGAGGACATGGCAGGGGGTCCGGGGGCAGCGCCGGGCCCTCAGAGCCCCCGTCAGCTCCTCAGGGCTCTGTACAGCCTCTTGGGAGTCTGGAGCCTTCCGGAAACCGAGGGTGATGTCATCTCTCCGCATGGGGGCCGGGGGGCTGCTGAGCTCTTGCCAATGGATGGTCAGTGCCTGGCAGCGTCCCTCACTTGTAGGCAGTGACCATCACTGGTGGGGTTGGGGGGGCGGGAACTCAGGGACTAGACTCTAAGCAGAGAGCCGAGATCTGGACTCCCTGGAACTTTCTCCCCGCACGCCCGGTCTCAGTGCACAGACCCAGGTCCCGGGGCCTCAGAGGGGCCCAGACATCTGGCGCCTTCCTGCCCAGGTTGGGGGAGGTCGATTCCCGTCAGCCGTCACAGCTGGGAGGCGGGGGTGGGGGCTGGTCCTTCCGTCCTCGCCCACTCTGGGGCCTAGGCATGCGCCCCCACGGTGCCAAGGACTCAGCGCCCTGAATCCAGCAATGCCACAGCTGTCTCCCCCACCACCCCACTCCTGCCCCATCCCCCCACCTCGCCGGCGGAGGCTCAGAGGACGCAGCTTGTCCAGTGTCACAGAGCAGACCAGAGGGCACCCCAGGTGTCAGCCCACCCATCCCGGCTCCTCTCTCGCCCCGGGCCACTCTCACGGCCGTTTCAGTCGTGGCCCTGCAGACAGACCTGACGCCGTGCCCGTGTGCTGCAGCGCTGCGTTCGTGGGGCACAGGGTGGGGGGGCAGCTGGGAGGATGCAGCATCTTCTCTGAGCGGAGATGGGCCCCGGCCCTCGCCCCCACACCCCCCACGCCACTCCCCTGTCCCTGTGAGGGGAGTCGGAAGCGGTGGCCTCTGGCCTCTGGCTCCTTTCCCCGTAGCCGTGATGTTTCCGCGGTCCCTCCGCGCGGCTCCGCGTTCTCCCTTTCGTGCTGCAAGTGTTCCCGAGGAGGGCTGGGCGCCCTCAATGTATCTGCTCGTTCCTCCGGGTGGGGCCGCCCCCGACAGTTCCCGTCTTCCAGCAGGACGCTGCGGGCCCCGCCCGGTCCGGGCTTCTGTGTGAACCTGGGTTTCCATTCTTCAGGATGGTGAGGGAGACCGCGGAAGGGAGTGGGGGTCAGAGCCATAGGACAGCAGGGAGGGCATCTGCCTTGCATGCAGCCAACCGGGGTTCCATCCCCGGCTTCCCATAGGGTCCCCCAAGCACCGCCAGGAGTAATTCCTGAGTGCAGAGCCAGGAGGAACTCCTGAGCATCACCAGGTGTGACCTAAAAAGCAAAGAAAGGAGGGAGGGAGGGAGGGAGAGAGGGAGGGAGGGAGGGAGGGAGGGAGGGTAGGTCTGGGCCTGGGTCTAACCTTGGGAGGACCCACCAGCCTCTCCCCAGAGTGAGGCCATCCGCATTCCCCCTCTCGCTGCCCAGAGGCTCTGGGGAAGGAGGCGACAGAGACAGGGCTGGCAGGGGCAGGGCGGGCTGAGCTCGAGAAATCTCCTCTCAAAGGCGGTGTCCAGCCTTCTGGGACATGCTGGGCTCGGGCTTGACTCCCGTCCCGGAGACCACCCGGAGGGCTGGCGGGCACCTGAGCACCCGAGTCACGGGGTGGCCGGGGCAAGCCCCTACAGGGTGCCTGGCCGTATGTGTCTGCGTTTCCCTCCCCCATCCACAGTGCCCAGGCCCCTGCTGGTCAGGGATGTTACCCCCAGACTTCCGAGGCCTGCGCTGGCTGGGGGTCCCCAGCGGCGGGAGCCAGGAGACCAAGGTGGGCTCATCCCCATCTCTGCTCACTTTCCACTTGCGGGGTTGGAGGGGTGTGGAGGGAAACAACTCACTTCACACCGACACAGACGGAGGAGGAGGGGCAGTGTGGAGGGGGAGTCGGGGGTGCTCCTGTAGCAGCGGGTGGGGGCAACTCAGGGGCAGGTCCTTCGGGAGCACTGCCCACCCGCCCTCCCCCGCACATACAGGTACACGTACACGCGCGAAGCAGGCTGGATGGCTAGGCTCCAAGGACACCTCGGTTCACGGTTGGGGATGGCCTTCCCTCAGCCCAGACCATCACCGGGGCCGAGACCCCCCATGCCACGGGAGCGTGTGGTCCTGCCGGCTTTCTTCCTGTCTGCTTGTTCTGGAAAACTGCCAGGGAGGGTGTCTCTTCAGGGCATTCATGTACCCGGCCGGCCATCATCTATCCATCCACCCACCCATCTACCCATCACTCACCCATCCACCTGTCCCCCCGTCACCCACCTGTCACCCATCCATCCACCTGTCACCCATCCATCCACCTGTCACCTACCCATCAACCATCACCGTCCATCCACCGTAATTCAACTGTCCATCTACCCATCTTCCACCTGTCCACTCTATTCCTATCCACTCACCAAGAGTCTTCTGGATTCCACGGGAGAAATGAGAGCACTGCTGGGGGCCATATTGCAGACCCAGAGCCGCTGGGGCAAGACCCCCCAGCTGGGTGGGCTCCCCCCCCCCCCGCACACCTTACCCCACCCTCCCCCTCAGGTGGCCCCGGGTGGAGCCTGGGACTCTTCCTTGCTGCGGGTTCCCAGGGGAGACCCAAGAGGAACCTTCTCTGGGGCCCAGGACATAGTCCATGCGCAAAGAGGAAGTGACGCCCAGAGAGGATGCATGGCATGGCCCCTGGCTGACCCTTTCCCATGCCCATTCCGAGGTATCCTGCCAACCAGTGGGAGGAGGCATGAGCCAAGCAAGGAGCTCTGCACAGACCACCCCGAAGGGCTGGCCAGGTGGCAGTGCTGTGTTTCAGAGAGGCAGGTGGGCGGACAGGCCAGGGCCTTTGCAGGCATGGCAGGAGCAGGGAGGGAGCAAAAACGCAGGGGTGAGAATTCCAGGGTGGGTGCAAGCTTCTGCAGACAGACTCATAGGAAGGGGAGAGCTGTGTGAGCCCCGAGTTCGAGTTTTTGTGGGCAGCCCAGAGCAGAGGGTGCCAGTGGGCAACAGGGGGTGCAGATGAGGAAGCCAGGCCCCATGCGTACCTGGCGGAGGTGGGGGTGTCTGCCAGGGAGTTCCAGAGCTGAAACGTTTCCCCGCACGACCCCTTTTCACCCGGGGCCTTCCCGCATGACCCCAGGCTTACAGGCACAGGAAGTGGGTGCACAGATCCAAGTCTGGGCTTCGCTCACGAGGAACTGGGTTTGGGAGCCACGCTGTAGAAGGCGCCATGACCCCCAGGCAGTCGCGCCCCCGTGGAAGAAGCTGGGGTGTAGGTGGCCCTTCAGGTGGTGCCTGTAGGACGGACCTTCTCGGGGACTCTCGGGTCAGAATCAGTTCCTCCCAACCCCCCACCCTGCGCCTGGACTCCGGAAGCCCCTGGGACCCCCAGCTCCCCCTCCCCACCCCTCATTTCCAGAGTGGAAATGATTTGCCCCCGGGACCCCCAGCTGGGCAGCACCCCACAGGCAGCCCCTGCCTTCCAGGTCACTGCGCTCCTGGGAGGCGAGGAGCGGGCACAGATGGCACTGGGGGGGGCACGGGCTGGAAAGGCAGAACACCCGGCCCTGTCGGGCCCTCACAGTCTGTGCACACCCGGGGGCGGGGAGGGGGTAGGGAAGGGAGGGTGCGCAGGACAGGCCCCACCCGGATCCCAGGTCCCCTCTCCCTGGCCGCCCGCTCTTCCTCCTGCACTCACTCTGTCTTTCTCGCTCCATCCCCCCAGCCTGTCCCTGACTCTGGCCTGACAGCTAGGGGGCCACTCCCAGGCACCTGCTACCCCCCCCCGCCCCCTCCCCGGCTCTGAGCCCTTGCCTGCCTCTCACACCTCGGCTGCCCCTGACCCCCGAGAGGCAGCCTCTGTCCTGACCTTCAACTTGCGCTTTGTGGTAGTGAAGTGGACTGTGTCCAGTGAGCCCGGACATGTCCACAGCTTCATCAGCACACTGACTAGAATCCGTCTCACACACACACACACACACATACACGCACACACACATGCACATACACATACGCGCACACACACAAACATACATACATGCACACACACATACATACCCATACGCACACATACACACATGCAAACATACACACACGCACACATACATACACACACACACACACGCACACACACACACACACCCCTTACGAGGAGGCTTGTGTCTAGGATTCTCCAGTTTGGAAATCTTTTTCTTTCTTTTTGCTATAGTTTGGTGGTCACATCTGGCTTTGCTTCGTGGCTACTTTTGGCTCGGTGCTCAGGGGTCATTCCTAGCCATGCTCAGGGAACCGTGTGGTGCCGGGGATTGAACCTGAGCTTCCCGCACCCAGAGCCTCGCCCTGCCCATTGGGCTTCTCTGTGGCCTAGGGACAGCTCGGAACTCTGTATCAGGGTCCAGCCTGGTGAGGCCACGGCCCCGGGGCCCCAGCCCTACACCCAGGGTTCCTGGAAACAGCGGAGGCTCTTGCCCTCTTACTTTTAAGGTTTTTTTTTTTCCTTTTTTGGCCACACCTGACGATACACAGGGGTTACTCCTGGCTCTGCACTCAGGAATCACCCCTGGCAGTGCTCAGGGGACCATATGGGATGCTGGGAATCAAACCCGCGTTGGCCGAGTGCAAGGCAAACACCCTACCCGCTGTGCTATCGCTCCAGCCCCTCTTACTTTTAAGTTTTATTCTATTTTTGTTTAGGGGTCACACTCTGTAGTACTCAGGGCTTACTGCTGGTTCTGTGCTCAGAGGTCACTCCCGGTGGGGGTCGGGGGCCGTATGGGGAGTAGGGATCCAACCTGGGTCGGCCATATACCTACCCACTGTGCTATCGACCACTCCAGCCCCTTAATTTTGAATGTCTTTTAATGAAGTCTTCCCGAGCCAAAAAATTAAATCCCAGTTATACTTTTAATAAAATGTCCTTATTAAAAGGAATAACAGCATTTTACGTTGGAAAAGAGATAGAAAAAAATTAAATTCAGCGCAACGCACAGCAGCCAATACTGTATTTGAAACTAGAAATCACTCATGTTATTGGAATGTGTTTACCCAGGGGCCGCCAGGCCGCAGATGTGGACTCTCGAAGGGATCTTTTTTTTGTTTATCTGTTTGCTTTTTGGGTCACACCTCGTGATGCAGAGGGGTTATTCCTGGCTCTGCACTCAGAAATCACTCCTGGTGGTGCTCAGGGGACCACACGGGATGCTGGGAATCGAACCCGGGTCGGCCGGTGCAAGGCAAACGCCCTACCCACTGTGCTATCGCTCCAGCCCTGTCGAAGGGATCTTTCTGCCGTACTACCTCTGTGAAATCACTCGCCATGAGCAAGAAACGGCGTTAGCAAACCTGAGCGGGTCTTTCCCGATCTCCGTCCCCGTGGTCTGCCGGGTGTCTCGGCCCCCTCTGAGTTCCCCAGGAGGGAGAAAGCCATCTCGTTCCTCCTGGGGCCTCAGAAGAAGAGATGCTGAGGGAGCCGCCCCCCACACACACACCATGGTCTGGGACAGAGTGGAGTGGAGATGGCCCTTCTCTGCTCTCAGAAAGGGGTCCCCGTGCGTGGGAAGTGTGCAACTTGCTTGACGAATGATGCCCCTTTCGTGGCCATTTGTAGAACGGCCTCGAGAGCCCGTGGCTGAGGATGGGAGCAACTGTGGCCGAGTGGAGGTGCCTCCTACAGATCAGCGCCCTCTCCCGGGTCCCCAAGGTTGAGCCTCGGGCTGCCTAGTGGAGAGCCCCCCTTCCCGCCCCCCCCACCCCCAACTTAGGGTACCATAAGCCCAGGAGCCAGTCTTGGTCTCGACTGCCTGGGAGGGTGACGGGTTCAGCAGGGGGAGAGGAAGGAAACGTTCTGGAGGGAAGGACAGCCGCTGGAGGGAGCTTGGGGGCGGGGGCTGCACGTGGTGCGGGGGGGGGGGGGGGGGCGTGGGTGCAGGCACAGGGGCGCAGGCCCGCAGGGAGCAGCTGCACCGTCCCCCCACCCCGCGCACCCTGGCCAAGCACCATTCTGAGACTGAGGCAGGTCCCAGAGCATCATCGGCCCCCCTGGCCTCGGGAGCGCCCCCGTCACCTGACCCCCATACTGCCTCCATCGTGGGACAAGGTGTGTTTTTGGCCCAGAGCTTTCGGACGTCCTTCCTCTCTCTGCTGTCCACCCCCAAATGAACGGCAGCAGCGATGAGCACTAAGCACTCCCCATTTATTTCATTTATTTTCCACCTGCTCTGAGCAACACCCCCCCAGCCCCCCACTTCCAAGGGCCTGTTCCTTCCGAATCTTGGCTCCGAGTCTTCCAACAACTCTCCAAAGTCGACAGGAAGTTCACGCTTTTCTTTTTGTTTTCTTTTTTTTTTTTGCTTGTTGGGTCACACCCGGCGATGCACAGGGGTTACTCCTGGCTCTGCACTCAGGAATCACCCCTGGCAGTGCTCAGGGGACCATATGGGATGCTGGGAATTGAACCCCGGTCTGCCGCGTGCAAGGCAAATGCCCTACCCGCTGTGCTATGGTTCACGCTTTCCAAAGGAGGAAGTGAAAGCTCAGAGACATCAGAAGTCGCCCCCCACGTCACACAGCTAGAAATGAAGAACTGGGGTGGGGCGGGGGAAGGGCAGGACCACGTGACTCAAGGTGGGGGGGAGTCCAGGGAGAGGTGTTGGGGTGTGGCTTCCTGTGGTCTCCTCCTAGGGAGAGGGGAACGTCTGGTTCTGGATGCGGGCCGTCTGGGGGCGAGGGGAGGCGGCAGAGCAGGGTGGGGGGTCCCTTCGAAGGCGAGGAAGTCTGGCGGGTGCGTTCATACCGGCGGGGTCCCGAGCCTCAGGTGCTGGCCTCTCCTAATCCCAGTACCTGGGGAATTGTTCCAGAGGATTTTTTTCCTTTTAATTAAAATATGATAATGAAACCAGCTGCTTCCCGCTTACCGAGGGAAGCTTGGGAAGGTTCACCTAGCCCCCGGCCAGGAGAAACGGGGTGGGGGGCGGGGGACGTAATTCGGTGGGGCCGTGCGCAAAGCCCGGGCTCTCTCCCTTTCCGAACCCCCCTCTCCTGCCACGGCGGGACCCCCGCTTCTGGGAGCAAGGCCAGCGGACTTGGGCGTGCAGCAGACACATGGCCGACCCCTGACTCGACTGGGTCTTTCTTGAGAAAGGGTGGGAGGAGAGGAAGCGGGGGTGGGGGACCCAGGGCTGGACTGGGGGTGGGGGACACGGGGGCTCAACCCTTGGCTCGCGCATGTACATGATCGCCCATCTGCTACTCCCCGAATTATCCACCCTAAGGGCCTCGTGGTTCTAACCCAGTTTTGGCTAAAGCCACACCCCCAGGTACCCGGAGATTCGGGAGGTTTTGCTGCTCAGACCTTCCTGCTTTTGCTGTCCGTGTCTCTGCATGGCTCAGGACTGACTCCCAGCTCTGTGCGATCCCTCCTGGGAGTGCTCAGGGGACCACAGGGGGTGCCGGGGATCGAACCCGGTCAGGCGTGTGCAAGGCGGAGCGCCCTCCTATGGCTCCGGCACCAGACTCCTGCCCTTTTGCAGGGCAGAGATGGAGTCCGCTGTCTCTGTGGTGTTTCGCCTAGACCTCGCCCTCCCCCTGCTCCACCCGCCCCTCCGCGTCCCCCCTCTCCCTTCCCTCCGAGTCTTTCCACTCCAGACGGAGGCCTCCCACCAGCACACCGGCGTCCCCTCCTCTCCGCAGCCCCCCAGAGGCACTTTGGGAATGGGTGGCTGGACAAGTGAGTCAGAGGATCTTTGTTAAAAAAGAAAAAGAGAGAGAGAGAGAGAAAAAAAAAAAAAGGCAAAACCGCTGCAGCCGGTTCTGCGTGTCAAACCATAAATCCCGGCCCCGGGCGGCGTTGCTTCTGCAGCGTCCCTGGGATTCTGGAGAGACGGCCCACAGCTCGCGGGATTCCTGAATTCCTGGCCAGTCAGGGATGAAATGATAAAGGGGAAAGTGCCTGGAAAGAAGGGGTGGGCAGCATGCGCTCGAATTCTCCCCAGATCCCTCTCTCTCCCCCTCTCCCCGCTTCTCCCCTTCTCTTTCTTTCTTTCTCCCTCCCTTCTCTTTCCCTCTCCTGCCACTCTCTCTCTCTCCCCCTTTCTCTCCCCTCTCTTCCTCTCTCTCTCCCCCCTCCTCCCTGCTCTTTCTCCCCCTCTTTCTCCCTCCCTGTGTCCCTCTCCCTCTCTCTCTCTCCCCCCTTCATCTCTCTCCCTCTCCCCAGCCCTTCCTCTCCCCCCACCCCTGCTCCCCGCTTTCCGTGCACCAAACCCCGAGGGTTTGCGAAGGAGACTGCAGAGCACGAATGGTTGAAGGAGAAAATTCTGGGGCTCTGCCTTCAGAAGTAGACGCCGCCGCCTCACACCTGGGGCCGCGCCTTCTGCCCGCATCCAGCCCCTCCCGCCCCTCCAGACCCCTGAGCAGTAAGCCGGTGGCGGTGCCAAGCGGGCGAGTGGAGAAGCCATCTGATCTGGCCGCTCTCGGACCCCCGCGCCCCACCACAGCACAGTGGCAGAGACGCGACCCGATTTCAAGGCCCATTTGTCGTCGGAGGCCTTAGCCGCACTTGAGCCTTTCCTCCCCCGGGTCCCCCCCAAAAAAGAAGGCCCTGGAGGTGCAGGGCCCACCAAGCTCCCAGCCGTGACCCTGCCTGAGAAGGCAGCCTGGCGGGTGGTGGCCCCCGTGCCGGGGAGGACACGGGAGGGCCGGGCCAGCAGGCAGGCGGAGGATTTGCAACTGGATAAGGCTTTGGGGTCCTGCTGATCCGCTTCTGCCCCCAGCATTAAGGAGAAATCACTAATGCAAATACCACACAGCACAGTCTGGGGCCCCGGGCGGCTGCACCTGAATCTCTGCCCAGGCCAGCATCCCCCCCACCTGCTACCCCCCAGCCCCTCAACTCGGGCCTGTTTGCCCCTCCTAAGCCCCTGCCAGGAGCTGGAAGGGGGCCTGTGGACGACCTGCTGTGACAGACCCAAGTCCCAAGGATGGGGCCAGTGTGGCCCAGAATCCTTCCCCTTCCTCCTGGTGGCACCTGGGCCGCTCAGCCTCTGCAAGCATTCCAGCCCCCAAACCCGCCTGGAGGGTCCCTGTCCCCCTTGCCACCCCTCCCCCCCCCCACATCCCCAGGAAACCCACTGAAGAGAGCAGAGTCACCGTGTCCCTCTCACCCCCTGCTCTGGCCTCTGTCCCCAGGGCCCCCAGTCAGAGGGGGATCCCCCAGCCAGGCCACACAGAGGCTCCCGCAAGGCCAGGCCTGGACATTCGTCACCATGGCACCCTCCCCCGCCTCCTCCCCACACCAGGCAGGGCCCAGGACAGACAGGCAGGTGAGGAAGACACGTTTGTGGAAACTCGAACCCACTGAGGAGGTTGGCCGCCAGTCAGGTGTGGGGCCCGCCCCAAGCCAGGAGCTCGGCCACCCTCCCGTCCCCAAGGCCACGGGTGCGTCACAGCTGGGGGCCCATGCCTCCCCCACCGCCCCCCCCAGGAGTTTCGAGCAGGCAGGCATCCACCTCCCCCGCCCCGAAACCCCTCTCCACCCCTAAGAGGGCTTTACGTTCCTGACGGGTTGGGAAGCGGGTTGTGTAAAATTTGCTGTGGGAAAGCCGTGTTCTGCGGAAGGACCGAGGGTCCCTAATCCCTCTCAAATCGCCCGGACGAGCCGTGTTGCCATGTCGGTTGCAGAGCTAACAAAAGGGATTAGCGAGGAGAATTCGGCTTGAAAACCTGCCCCGCGCGCCGGCTTTCAGAGCAAAGCAGATAAGGTGGGCGCCGCCGAGCCATTTTTAACCCAGATTTTAGTGCTCCCAGAGTAGCCACCTGTGCCAGCTGCAAGAAGGGCCGGAGTCGGTGGGTCTCCATACCCGCACCCCCCCCCGTCGCCAGGCGGGGAGACGGGGTCACAGAGCGAGCGAGCTGGAGGGTGGCCGGAGCCCCCGGGGCCCTGAGCGCCCAGCCCCTCGGGCTCCCCGAGGCAGGGGGACGCCCACTGTCCCCAGCTGCCGCCACTGATCCCAGGTGACAGAGCCCTGGCTCGGGGTTGCCGTCCTGTCCACACACACATACACAGGCCAGCCTGCTCGTGTGCCACGCCAGCACAGGCATGCACCGTGCGCACACGTGGATGCTGAGGTCTGCGTGCACGTCACCATCACACACGTGTGCGGTGTGTGCAGCCGTGCCCGCCGGTGTGCCCGCACACAGTCTTCCAAAGGGCAGTTCTGGCATCACGCTGGAGGAGCACCGTCTGCCCCAGGGGGCATTGTTTACGGCGGGCCTCCCGGGCCTGTCCCGGATGCTGGCCTGTGGGCCCAGCGGCGAGGAGACGCGGCCGGGTTCCCGGGTGTGCCGGGACAGCCCTGGATGGGAAACGGGGAGGCTGGGAGGGGCTCACCAGGGCACAGATATGCTGAGCCACAAAACTGGACCCTGCAAGAGTCCCGAGAAGCCACTCTGGGGTTCTCCCAGGTCAGTGGATCTGCATGGGCAGGGCCTCTGGCCAAGAGACGATGTGGTGGGCGGTGGTCTTCCTCACTCGTTCCTGGGTGCCCGTCTCCCTGGTACCCACCCCTCTCCACCCCCGGCACTGCCTTGCTGATTCCTTCCTCACAGTCCTGAGCACCCTCGTGTGACTCTGTCGTGGGTGCCCAGGGCCTCTACCGGTTCCTGCCCTGCCTTCAAGAGCCCACCGTGAGATACCGGGCACTCTAGTGCCATCTGCGGAGACCCCACAGAAAAGCCCCTCTGGGCCCCTAATGCGTCTTCAGACCCATCCTGGCATCCGGGAATCTCAGGCAGCGATTGTGCTATGCTGTGGGGCCATGAAACCCCTGCCGTGGGGGAAGGCACAGGGGTTGGGCTCCCTGGGGACCCCCGGCTGTGTCCCCCAGAGGGAAGCCCCCTTGCACGAGGTGTTTGTGGGTTTGGGAACTGTGAGGTGCGTTAGGAACCTTTGGGTGGGAGTGAGGTCCTCTGGTGCTCGTGCTGCAGGCCCGGGTCCCCTTCCTCCTGCTGCCAGCCACGCCCGCGGGCTTTGGGGACCACCTCCAGACGCCTCGAAGCCAGCCAGGGCCAGAGGGGCCTCTCTGGTAAGAGGGTCCCGTCTCACAGGCCAGGCGGAGTTCAGGGGACAGGCCGCCCTCCTCTCCTGTCTCTGCCAGATGGCCTCAGCCAGGCCCTGCCAACCCTCTGTGTCCTGTTTCCTCTCCTCTGAGAGTCAGTGACCCCTCGGGCACCTCCCCAGCCTTCACCCCCTCTTCTCTCTCAAGCACCTCACAGGCACCAGAGCCCCTCTGTTCTCTGCCACCGGTAAGAAATACAAACCTTTGTGCCCATGAGAGAAGCTGCAGGTGGCAGGAGTGGGGACGGGGGCTTTGAATGCCGGAGGGCACATTCCCAGCACCCCCAGACCCCCATTCCAGCAGCAGTCTCCCAGTGAGGTTGGGGCTCCCCTTCCCGAGAACACCCCGACTGGAGCTCAGGGCGTCCAGTGACTGGTTCCACTGGGATTCCAGTCTCCTGTCTGTGGAGCTAACAGTTGTGCGTGCAGGTGTGCACATGCTTGCATGTGTGTGTATCTGTGTGCGTGTGTCTGTGCAAACGTGTGTGTGCGTCTGTGTGTGTGCTTCTGTGTGCATGTCTGTGTGCTCTGTGCATCTGTGTGTGTGCATGTCTGTGTACGTGTGTCTGTGTGCATGTGCGTGCACATGTCTGTGTGCATGCATATGTGTGCGTATCTGTGTGTCTATTGTAAGAAATCACAAGGGCGGCACGTGCGGGACGGGAGACGCGATGTTGTGTCCTGTCGTTCTGTTGTCCGAGGGCACTCGGGGCAGCTCTCTCTCGCACGCACCGCTTGCGTCCTGTGTTCCCGAGCCACTGTATATGGACCGGATCGGGACGGCTCGTCCTTGTGCTCTGCTTCTGTGTGTGCCACTGTGCTCTCTTCTGTCTGTCTCTCTGTCTCTCTCTTCTGGTCTCTTCCGACCTCTCTCTCTCTGCTTCTGTGTCTTCTCTGTTCTTCTGCCGTGTCCTCTCGTGTGTCTCCTTCTCTGTCTCTTCTGTCTTCTTCTGTCTCCCCTCAGTGCCCCACAGTCTTAGTTTATATAGCAAATTACATAGGGTGGTGACACAAAGGTGGGTTGAACATTAACAAATCAACAAAGAAGGGTAAGACCATTTCTGGAGGAGATTAACAAAATCTCATCTAAGGAAATCTCATCTAAGGAGATCCACTCAAGGGTGGGAGCCAAACAGGGGTGTGTCAGGGTGTGTCCCTTTCTTCCTTCCTCAGCTAGTAATCCACTTAAATAGTTATAGTGAATTTACTCCTAATATTTCTAGCAATGTCATTCTGTATGAGCACAGTAAGAGTAAGAGTAAATTTGGTTCTTCCTGAGAACATCTCACTATATATTCCAGACCACAGTCCTCAGGCCAAATTAGTCTTCCTAACCCCAGCAGGGTCCTAGTCTCGTCGTTACTTTTGGATTGTGACAGCATTTGTCTATGACCATGCTCTCAACTTATAGTTGAGTATTGTGGCACTTTGGCCTGGCCCATTTTGATGCCAGGGTAGCTCACAGCTTACCCTGGATCCGTTCCGTCCCTCGTCAGGACCCTGCTTTTGGGGTGCTAGGAACTAAGGGCAACTGAGTTGAGAAAGCAGATGCCCAGAAGTAAATATTATTGGAGTCAATCAGCTCCCAAGTTACAAAGCATAATATTAACTGTCTTCCTGTGTCCATACAGAAAGGACATTGCTCTAAAGTAAACTAAGTTCCCTGTGGCAAGGCTAAAAGGACAAACCCTACGTTATCCTACAGTCTGTATGCGTGCTTGTGTGTGTCTGTGTGCGTGTGTGTGTCTGTGCATATGTGTCTGTGCATGAGTGTGTCTATGTGCGTGCATGTGTGTGTCTGTGCATGTGTCTCTGTGCTCTGTGGATTTGTGTGTGTGCGTGTGCGTGCATCTGTGTGCATGTATGGGCGTGCATCTGTGTGCATCCGTGCATCTGTGTGTGCATGTGTGTGCACACTTGCGCACACTTCCAGCGTCTGATTCGGTGTCTGGGCTCATGCTTGCATTCATCGTGTACCTGTCTGCTACAGGCCCCTGTGGAAACAAAGTATTGAAACCTTCACATTGCGTGTCTTGGAGTGTCTGTAGTTACGATGAATTTGAATTTGACCCCGTTGGCACTCTTGCTGAGGGCATCCTGGCATCCCCCTCTGGGGTCAGGCCCTCACCATTGAGAAGCACCTGCGACTCGGTTCCCTGCTTGCAGCGTGCGGCTGAGGGAGTGGGCACCCAGGGCGGGCCCGTGGAGCCCCCGGCATGTGTATCTCAGACTGTCCTCTCCCTGACCAACGTGCCAGGGCTCCGGGTGCTGGACCCGCCGTCGTGGGGGAGCCAGGGGGGCCACTGGGAACAGCCCGAACCCGCTCCAGGCAAGCAAGTCAGTGCTGCCATCTTAGCCACTGGTCACCGCACGCTGCTGTCCTGCCAGAGAGGGCATGTCCTGGCCAAGCTGGTGCGTGTGCCCAGGGCTGTCCACTCACATGGCAGGGCATGCAGGCCGCGGGCCTTGGGGCGTGGGAAAGGCTAAGTATGCAGCTGGGAGGGAAAAATAAAATCCTCCGGGCAGATGTGTTGGCTAGGCAGGCGATTCCCATCAGGGGCTCTTCTTTTTGGACTTGGGGGCCACACCCAGCGGTGCTCAGGGCTGACTCCCAGCTCTGCACTCAGCGATCACTCCTGAAGGGTGCAGGAAATCTTACACGGCGCAGGGGCGTTGAGCCCGGGTTGGCAGCGTGCACGGCCGGCGCCCTCCCTGCTGTACTATCACTCCCATCCCAGGGTCTCTTCCTTCAAGGGATCCTCCCCTTGGCCAGTGCCTGTGCTAGGCGGCAGATGAGCTTGAATTTCACTGTCCTTTTGTCCACCAGACTCTGGTGTTTGGGGTCCTATGAGCCACAGGCCTTAGTGCTCCTGGCCTCCTGCTGGAGACCCACTTTCTAGGTCAGAAAGCCAAGGCCCAGGGAAGATGCCACCTCCCCATCCTGTGCACCCGGGGCTCCCGGGGGCTGAGACTCCTCCGTCGCCGCATCTTCCCTTTCAGCCCACCCTGGGAGGGTCCTCTTCCCCAGGGAGTGGAGGAAAGGAGGAAGGGACTGCGTGATGCCACCTCAGCCCCGTGGCGCCACCCCAAGGACTGAGCCCACTTCTGTTTCCATATCTAGAGTCATCCCCTGAAGAATGAGATGCCGCCCTACTCGTGGACTTTAGAGTTCGGTCGGTTTCATCAACAAGGAGAAAGGCCAATCGAAATTCAGAAAGAAAATGGGCAAACAGGTTCTCTCCTAAGGCCTCGAGTTCCCGCCTCCTCTCTTGCAGCCCCGTTCTCTCTGCTTTCTCCTGGGGTTGAGACGTTTGTGTCCAGGGCCTGGGAGAAAGTACAGGGGTTGAGTTAAGGCGCTTCCCTCCTTGCATGCAGCCAACCTCGATTCTATTCCTGGCCCCACTGCGGCCCGCCAAACACTGCCAGGAGTGGCTCTTGAGCACTGCTGGGTGTGGCCATCGGGCTGGCCTACAGGCCAGACCCCAAGGACGGGTGTCCGTCCGCGCCGAGCTGCTGGAAAATGACTTTACACCCTGGCTTTCCGACCTCAGCCGGCGACTGCTTCTCGCTGCCTGAGGTCAGGCCCTCCACCACCGTCTCCCCCGATGAATGCATTCCCTGTGGCGTCTGAGTGTGTGCCAGAACCCCGCTGGGGAGCCCCGTAAATCCGAGCATTTTGAGCAAAGAAGGTTTTCAAACAGAGGCAAAGCATGAGCCGGGCTTTGAGCGGTGAACACATAGACTCCACCCGGCAGCGGAGCGGCCCGGATGCCCTGTGTGCTCCAGTTAGCTGGGCGGATGAAAGTCCTGACCCCCGGGAGGTTTTTCTATCCCTACCTCAAAAGCTCGGCGTCACGTGGGAACTGGTAATCCACCGTCAAGCCCCGAGCTCGGAGACGGCACAGAGCCCTCTCGACCCCGCGTCTTCTTCCGAATGGCACCGTTACCTACAAACGTTCTTTGGCGCCTCTCCTGATGCTGGGAACCCTTCCGTTTCAAAGCCGCGGCCCAGAAAGGTTCCGTGATTTGCCCAAGGTGGTTCAGCAGACACGGCTCCTGTTCTCTCTCTCTCTCTCTCTCTCTCTCTCTCTCTCTCTCTCTCTCTCTCTCTCTCTCTCTCTCTCTCTCTCTCTCTCTCTCTCTCTCTCTCTCTCTCTCTCTCTCTCTCTCTCTCTCTGTCCATGTGCCTCTGAATTACGAGCCTCAGCCTCCCCCCATCCCTGGGGACGGGTACCCCACCACCCCAACTGGGTCTGAGATAGCAGGAGGGTTCAGGCCAGTCCTCGGAGACTCGGGGAAGCAGCAGAAGGCCTCGGGAGGAGGTGGGGACGTGGTGGGGGGCAGGGGGAAGGGCTGGGGGCCAAATTGGAGCCAGCAGACGAGACTGTGTGACCAATGGCTTGGAAATCTCCCCTCTGGAGTTCATTTCAGTCCCAGTGTCTTACCTATTAAATCGAGCACTTGGTTGGCTGTAGGTGTCAGAAAGGGCTTATAAAACTGGAATCCAATCTAATCTTGGGGAGAATGATGTGTGTGTGCGTGTGCGTGTGTGTGTGTGTGTGTGTGTGTGTGTGTGTGTGTAAGAGAGAGAGAGAGAGAGGAGGGAGGAAGGAGCAGGGATGCGGGGGGAGCTGGCAGTGTGTGCAGGTACTGATGGGGTAAAGAGAGCAATTTGTTAGCTCCCTGCTGCTGGTGGCTGATGAGACTCAGCCCGGGTTCTGGTCTGCGCGGAGAGGCAGGTCCCCACCCTCCCTTCTGCTGGTCTGAGCTGCTTCCCCGTCTCCCTCAGGCCGGCGGCCAGGGCTGCGTCTGCTGGACGGGAGGAGCCAGGACCTGATTTTTGCTCTGCCCCTTTGGGGCCTTCACGTCCCAGGGCTGTCGCCGATCAGCCCAGTCTCTGTTCAGAGCCGTTTCCTCACCGGCCCTGCGCCAAGCGCTGTGTTGGATGGGTCCCACCAAGGTGGGGGTCGCATTGGCATCCCATCGGTATTCTACACCTGGTTTAGAGTGCCCAGACCTGGCCAAAGGACACACACACCCAGTCGAGACAAGAATCAGGATGTAACCAGCTCCAGGGGCTGCCAGGACCCTCCCCCCCACCCCCCCCCCACCACCCGGCAGCTCACTCATAGTGCCCAGACAGAAGAATTTGCAAGGGAAAGTGGGGGGAGAAATGGGAAGGGTCTGGGATCTGCCCCGGGTGCCCGTGCAATTACCAGGGTGGATCCGTGAACGGCTTCCCCGAACAAAGAGAGGAAAGCGGCCAGCGACTCTATGCTTCCCCAAGTGTGGCCTCGTTTCTCAAATCCTCGTGCCTGCCCCTCTAAGCATCCCTGCCACGAACCGCTCAGAATGGAAACCTTCCCCGTAATCCTCCTCTCCCTCGGAGGGGTCGACCTACTGGCGCAGGGCACAGAGACCCGCCATCTGTCCATCGTCCTTCCCGAATGTCTTACCTCGGCCCCACGCCCCGGGATTCCCCAGGAGTGGGGTCCCACGGCCCCTCCAGGGGCCGAGTGCCGCGCGAGGCAATTCCCTGGTGCCCGCAAAGCGCCCCCGCCAGCAGCTTTGGCTCACAGCACACTGGCACGCATAGACTCCTCGGCAGTCGGACCGTTTCCTAGCGACCAGGCTGGACAGAGAAGGGCTCGGACCCGGCCGGGCTCGGGGACACAGTCCTGAACACAGGCCCTGCTTGGCAGCCCTTGTGGGAGGCATATGGAGCTGAACAGATGGGCTGGCACGGGCGCCCCGAGCTAGGACCATAAAGGCCAGCGTGGCGCTGGGGAGGGAGGGTCAGGAATTGGCTGGCTGAGTCCGAGGGGCCGGGGGGCCCGCTAGCCGGGGTCCTGCAGACAAAGGAACAGAGCCCGGAGCTCTGCGTCGTTCAGCAGCCCTGGCTGGACAGTCTGGGAATGCGGGGAGCACTGTCCCAGCCGGGGGGCTCGGGGTGTCACACACTTATCCCCAGGAGTCCAGAGCAGGGGGACGCGCCTGGGGCGTGTAGCTCACAGGCCACCCAGGGCGGCCTCCGAAGCGCAGGGTCCTTTCCTCAGCCCTGCACTCTCCGATGCCCCATTCATAACGCTCCCCGTTCCTCACGTCCTGCTGTGTACTCTAAGCTTCTATGGGCTTGCAGTACTGATGGTATTTTTTTTTTCCCAACTGCAAAGAGGATCCCAGTCAAATGAGCACTTTTCTTTTTCTTCTGCCTTTGATTTTTGGCGGTGCTCAGGACTTACTCCTGGCTCTATTTAGGGATTACTCCTGGTGGGGTTTGAGGGAGGGGGCGGGGAAGGATATGGGGTGCTGGGGATCAAATCTGGGTCAGCCAGGCACAGGCAAGTGCCCTCACTCCACCCCGCACCCCTCCAAAAAACACTTTATTTTTTATTTTGTTTTTTTGCTTTTTGGGTCACACCCAGCAATGCACAGGGGTCACTCCTGGCTCGTGCACTCAGGAATCACCCCTGGCGGTGCTCAGGGGACCATATGGGATGCTGGGATTTGAACCCAGGTCGGCCGCGTGCAAGGCAAATGCCCTACCCGCTGTGCTATCACTCCAGCCCCACCAACAAACACTTTAAACCCTCAGTTGCTTGAGGATGCACAGACGGGTTTCTGAGACTGGCTCGGAAGGGTCTGGAGGGTACCAGAACCAGATCTCACAGGCCTGCAGAGGTGTGTGTGTGGGCAGGGAGGGTGGGCGGAAATGTGACTCAAAGACAGAGGCACCAGTTTACAACAGAGGCTGTTCACGGGCATCTACAGGGGAGGACCAGCGGGCGGGGGCTTCCCGGGAGAGAGACCGGCGCTCGCCATCCTCTCGGCCGGGGCCACAGGGGCCTGTGGGAGGGGTGAGGCCCCCACCCCCACCCTGTCCGAGGAGCTGCCCCTCGGAAGGCCTCAGAAGCCGTCCAGCATGGAAGGAGATGAAAGCCGGGCTCCCCCGCCGGGCTCCGCATGACGAGGGAAGATATCGACACGCTCAAGGAGGCAATTGAGGGAGCAGCGGCTTCGGCCCGGCAATTGTCCTTTTCAGATGAGAAGTCATCCCCGAGAAGGGGCTGCCGGGTGGCAGAGAGTGGGGGGCGGAGGCGGGGAGAGACTCGAGGCTCTTGTGGACCTGGTTTACTCAGAGTCTCTGCCAGCCACCCAACCTCGCCCTGCGTGGTCACTGGGCATGGACAGTATATCCTTCCAGGAGGACCAGCAGGCCCGGGCCTGCCCCCCCGCCCCGCCCCACCCCGCCCCCGGCTCCGTGGGGCTGAGGCTGACCGGGAGGGAGCTGGGTGTGACCTGAGTCGTGGCCTGGAGTCGGGTTGTGTCTGGGTCACGGCATGGCGGGGGGCGGGGGAGGGTGACGTGGTTGGTGGCTGTGGGCCCCCGACCCAGGTCGCTGCGAGCACAGGGGGCAGCAGGTGAGACTGATCCCCCCACCCCCGCCCCGCCCGCACGGCTTCACGCGCCGATGTTTGTGGCTCGTCCTCGGAACCCAAGTGTCTTTGGCGTAATTATTGTTAATTGCTCAGACTATTCGATAAACTCATCCAATTAAGGGAAAGTTATTAACTTTATAAAACATCGCAGGCATATCCCACGGTGCCATGTGTCAGTGGGGGAGCAGTTGGAGAGGCAGAACCAGCGTGAAATATCATGCAAACGAGGAAGACGCAGTCACTTCTTTTTTTAAAAAAAGATGACAACATCCGCTCTTTGGGAACAGCTGTTGTCTCTGCTGGCCGGAACCACCTGGGCTAGGGCCCAGCCATCAGGACTCCCCAGCCCGACCCCAGTGTTCCCCAGAACTGGCCCAGGCTCAGAACAATGCCCCAACATCATAGCCGCTTCAGAACCCAGCTTCCCCACTTAGAGCAGTGTGACCTTTCCCAGCTAGCTGACCTCTCTGGGCCTTCATTTCTTTCTTGACAAAAAAAAAAAAAAAGCAGGGAGTAGGCATCCCAATTGATTGAGGGGGTGGTGTTCAAGGGGTCGAATGCACCTTTTGGGGAATTGTATCTGGCGTGGCATCAGCTCTGACCCGGCCACTCTTGCTAGCTGTCTTGCTCCAACTAGGGCTTCTGAAGCTTTTTCCATATACGACCACCACCCTTCTCCCAACCCTCCCCACCCTCCCCTGCTCTTGGACCCGAGAAATGCAGCCTGGATAGGCATGGCCTGAACTACCTTGGAGTCACTGCGTGGTTGGTTTTGAATTATTATTATTACATTTTTTTTGCTTTTGTTATTTGGGCCGCACCCGGTGATGCTCAGGGGTTACTCCTGGCTCTGCACTCAGGAATTACTCCTGGTGGTGCTCGGGGGACCCTATGGGATGCTGGGGAACAAATCCGGGTTGGCCGTCCTACCTGCTGTAACATCACTCCAGCCCCTTGAATTAGTTTTTGGTCGTGTTCAGATTCCTTCTCCTGTTGTCAAATATTCTGAGACAATCCCGTGTATTTATTACACCGCAGAACCCCGGGACTGTACGAGCCTTCTCAGACCAGTCCTGGCTGGGCTGTGCTCGCCGGGAAGACACTTTGTCACCGAGCCTAACACACATGCGTCAACAGATTTCCATGGCAGCTTGGATGTGGGTGGGTGACCTCAGCACGTCTACACAATCATCATTTTACTCAAGAAATAGCACCCGGTTGGGGGCCAGAGCTGTGGGACAGCGGGGAGGGCGTCCGCCTTTCACACGGCCAGCCCAGGTTCGGTCCCTGGCACCCCATCGGTCCCCCCGAGCGTCGCCAGGAGCGATGCCTGCGTGCAGAGCCAGGAGTGGACCCCTGAGCACCAGCGGCTGTGGCACCCCTAAAGGAGAGAGATGGCACACACCCTCCCGTTCCCTGAGCCCCCCTCCCGCCCCCTCCAGCCGTCAACTCCCCCCACCCCTAAATACAAAGGAGAATGGTGCCAAGTGTTTTCACAGCGAGGGTGGGGGAGGCTTAAGTTCAGCCTTCCGTGGGGACAGACGCAGACGTTAAAGAGGCCGGATGCATCCTTCTGCCACTCACCCCTGGGGGCCATTTGGGAGGGCCCAAGTGACCAGAGCTCACGCATGCACCGTGTCCACCCCCAGCCGCAGATGGTGGTCCTGGGGCTTTCCCAGAGCACTGAACCGTGCTCTGCTTCCAGAAGCTCCTGGTCAGTGCCTCGGAGGTGGGGGTGGGTGGAGGGGGGGAGTGAGTATCCCCGATGGCACACTGGGAGTGTGACCTTCGGGAGATTCGGGCAGCAGACAGCCCGTCGGGAGGACACTGGACCCGCATCTCTCCCTCCTCCGTGACTCTGTCGCAGGTTTGCCGTGTGTGTGACCCGGCAGGCTGTCGGGCCCCGTGCCAGGGGTGCCTGGATTTGGCCAGAACTCCAGGTCGCCCCGAGCGTCGCCAGGAGCGATGCCTGCATGCAGAGCCAGGAGTGGACCCCTGAGCACCAGCGGCTGTGGCACCCCTGATGATGGTGGGGGATGGAGCGGGGGCCCCCACGTGGCGCGGCCAAAACCTTCCCGGCGTGTGGGCGCGGGGAGAGAGGTCAGCAGCGGGCTCACACCCGGCCTCCTGCGGAACTTCCTGAGTTGGGTCCCCAGCGCCAGGTGGACCTGAGCAGTGCTGGGGTCCTGGAGCTCCGGACCCCCCCCCAAGAGCCCTCTCTGGGTGGGTGTGGCCCGTGAGCCCACACGTGGCCACGGCTCCTCCACCCCTGCCCCCAGTACGAGCTGCGACTCCACATGTGGGGGCCTCCGCCGGGGCCAGGGAACTCCCACTGGGCCGGGCACTCGTGCTCCCGCACGGTCTCAGCTGCCTCGAGAAGGGAAGCCCCCGCCCCAGCTCCACCAGTGCGGGTGCGAGGGGTAGGGGAGGAAGGCGGACCGCATTGAGGAAGGCCGAGCCTCTTCAGCATCCCACCCGGAGTCGCTTCAGAACCCCCCGGGGGGCTTCCTCAGGCCAGAGGGCGCCCTCCCTGGACCACCGTGCAAGAGGTCCGGCACGCAGGCGCGCTCGCCTGTCCCCACTGCAGGGCTGGCCAATCAGGGCGCGGCTCTCGCTTCCGCGTGGGCGGCACTCGCGCCCCGGCGAGATGCTGCCACGGGGTGGTGGGTGGACACGCTGCCCTGTGCTCGGAGAAGTCAGTGAGGGGGACATGCCCAGGGTGCAGAAATGCAGACAGAGTTGGTGGGGGAGGGCGGGCGAGAGAGAGAGACAGACACACACACACGCATGCACACATACACACACAGTTGTGCACATGCCTCTGATACATAGAACTTTTCTCCTTTTTTTGGCCTCTGGGCCACACTCAGCAGTGCTCAGAGCTGACTCCTGGCTCTGTGCTCAGGGACCACCCCGGGCAGGTCTTGAGGGACCCTGTGGGACATCAGGACTGGAACCTGTCTCCGCTGCATGTACGGCCAGCACCTGAGCCCCCCACCCGTGTACCCCTCTCTCTCCGGCCCCTGGTACTCTTCTGCTACCCCTGACCCCTTTCCTCTGCCTGCTCCGGGGAAAAGTCATCCTTTGTACCCGAAACACCCCTGCTTTTTCCAGAGAGCCCCCGGGCCCCGGGCCTGCCCCACACAGCAGCACCATGGCCCTGAGGCCTCCCTCCAGGGCCCCCGTATTTGTGACTAGAGACACAAACTTGTACTCCAAACCTCTCCTGGACCTGAACCCGCCCTGCCCCGACCCTTCCCCGGGCAGGAGGCAGCTGGGAAGAGCAGCCTCGCCCCAGGCCCCCCGGGACGGGTTATATTTGGATGTTAAAAGTAATGACACATCTCGAGCAGCCCGCACGCCCGCCCGGTGCCCGTGAGTCTCCTGGCAGGGAGGGGGCTGGCTTATATTTAGGTCTGGCATTCCCTGGTAGGCATCCTGTTCTGAAATGGAAATTCTTTTAATAGCCAGCCTGCCCCGAGCATTTAATGAGCTGGTGTTTGACTTTTTGATTTCTTGTTCTTGGTGGAGGGCTGTGAGCTGCCTCAGCTAATTAGCCAACCCCCACCACCCCCCCGCCCCGCCTCACCAAGCATCCCAATTTGGGAGCCTGGAGAAGAGAGAAAGAGAGCACCCAGTGACTTCTCAGTGCCCCCCTTCACCTGTCCTCGGTGAGCTTCAGCCTGGCCTGAGAAGTTAGCTTTTTGGGCAGGAACTCACTCACCTCCTCCAGGAAGTCTTCCCAGATTTACCCACCTGCATCCAACCATACCTTGAGTGTGACTCCCCAAGTGTCGTCGCATGTGCCTGGGGTGCCTGCCATGTGTCCACAGCAAGAGCAGCATCACCATAAGAAGGGGTGTGTCGGGATGGTAGCACAATGGGTAGGGTGATGACCTTGCCTGAAGCCAGCCCGGGTTCGATCCCCGGCATCCCACATGGTCCCCAGAGCAGAGCATTGCCGGGAGTAATTCCTGAGTGCAGAGTCAAGAGTGAGCCCTTAGGCACCGCCAGATCTGCCCACCCTACCACAGCCAAAAAAACAGAAAAGAAAAATAAAGAAAAGGGTGGAAAATGCCCGTGTGCTGCTTAGTCCCCAAGAGTGCTGGAACTGCACTGAGCTCAGGCATCCCTGAGAGGGCCTGAGGCAGACCTGGGGTGCTCAAGGGCCGAGGCCCGTGTCCTGCAGGTGGGGGTCCCCGGGTGCTCCCCCGGCCCTGCACCCTGCATGGTCCCTAAGCCCCAGCCAGGCGTGCTCCTCCGCCCCCTGTATGTCGGGGTGAGCGAACATGGCCCCCTTCCTGCAAGGAAACACAGAGATGCACACAACTGACGGTGATTTGGGGGCACCTGCCCCTCAGAAGCCCTGGGCAGCAGACCTGAGGCTTTCGGGTGCCTGTGGTGGGGGGTCCGAGCCCAGCATTCCCCGGAGACTCAGCCCTCACAGGAAGGAGGGTGCTCCCTGTCTCTTGGCTTAAAGAAAGTGATTTCCAGGGGGGTGTCTTCTGACGGGGAGGGGGTGCCCTCCATGGGGGTGCCTCTCAGCTGGAGAGAGCTCCGTGGCTCCTGGGAGCATCCAGGGTGGGGCGCGGCTTGCCCACGGCCACAGGCGGGTGGGGGGGGGCGGGCTTCAGGCCCTCCGGCCAGCCGTCTGTCCCCTTCCCTGACCAGGCTGCTCTGCCCAGCCCTCCCTCCTCCCGGACCCCCCACCCGCCCTCCTGCCAGCACACAGTGCCCGGGGCAGGGCTCTGCACCTGAGGAAGTGCTCTCCGTGGTGTCTCACGAGCCCAGCTGCAACGGCCTCTGGTCCCCAAGCAGGGAGGAAGGGCCACGAGCTCTCGCAGCGACGATGACTGAGATGCCTAAGTTCTCCCCGTGCAGGAGGGAGCCTGTGCTGGGTGGTCCCCGAACCCACCCACTGCGGTGGCACGAACAGAATCTGTGTCGAAGCAGAATGGCTTTTGGGGGAGGGGGGGCGGGCCACGGCCCCGTGGCTTAGGAAGCACCTCAGGCAAGGTGCTCCTGGGGAGCACTGGCCGCCTCGGGCCGGCTTCCCGCCCAGGTGTGGACTAAAGACGGACTTTCTTCGGTGAGTATACGCTGGCTACGTCAGGCGCATCGAGCACAAGGGGTGTCTGTGCGGGGGGCTGTGCCGGGCTGTGGCTTTGTCGCCTCTGCAAGGGTGGTTCTCACAGCCGGAGTCCCCGTGGCCTGGGCCGCGTCCACCCTTCCCATCCTTGGCGCGGGCTGGGTTTGAGGGGCGGCTGCCGGAGCGTATCCCGGAGTGGGAAGGTGCCCAGGAGTGCTGAAAGGAGAGAACTTCTCTCCGGCGGCTGTCAGCCTCACAGTCCAGGACTCGAGGAAAGACCCCCCCGAGAGAGTGGAAGCCCCCCAGCCTTAAAGCTCGGGGAGGGGCTGGAGCGATAGCACAGTGGGTAGGGCATTTGTCTTGCATGCGGCCGACCCAGGTTCGAGTCCCAGCATCCCATATGGTCCCCCGAGCACCGCCAATAGTAATTCCTGAGCATAGAGCCAGGAGTAACCCCTGTGCATCGCCGGTGTGACCCAAAAAACAAACAAACAAACAAAAAAATTGCTCCAGGAGCCGTCATGCTGGGTGCAGGCCAGGAGTAGGTTCCTGCATTCCCAGCAGAACACCCCTCTAGGAATGGGAAACCGAGGCAAGAGAGGGTCAGACGGACGGAGGGGATCATCGGAGCGGCCGTTCCCGCAGCTGTGCCCTGCAGGAGCGGGCGACTTAGCCTCAGTTCACAGGCACGGAAACCACCCCCTCCTCCCATCCCAGGACCAAAGTCGGGCGCAGAGCTGACTACACAGGCAGCCCCGCCCTGGCTCAGCACGCAGGAGCTGCGGTTCTATCCCCAGCAGCACAGGGTCCCCCAGTACTGCCAGCAGTTGCCCCAGAGCACTGAGCCGGGAGTCTGGCTATGATCCCCAAGCAAAACAAAATAGAAGTGGTCCCCCAGACAACTTGAGCTAAAGCCAGAAACCCAGAAACCTCTCGTCTCTCCCACGAACCCCAAGACACTGCTGCTTCTCCCCCACCCCACCCCCATTGCAGCCACCCCGACCTCCCTCTGAGGGATCCCCAAGAATAGGACAGAGCAGGTAGCACCGCCGATGATAAGTGGCTCAGGGCATCTTGGCACCCTGGGCCGTGAGGGCCTCAGGCCTCTGGGCATGGAGTTTGCCCCTGGGGGCTGCAGACAAAGCTCTTAGATTGGGAAGGGGGACCCAAGGCTGGCTGATGGGGGGAGGAGGGCAGGTCATCCCGCGTCACTCCCGGGAGACAGGGGCTTCCATGGAGCAGCGCACGTTGATGGAAAACCCAGGAGGCGGGTACAGGAGGCAAGGGGGGTGGGGCTGCTCCTTGCCTGCCATGGCCCCTCCCCAGGACCACCCAGGCACATGCCAGCTTATGCCCAGGCCAGCCAGCAGCTGTCCCCAGTGTCCTCGTCCTGGCCTTCACAGCAGGGAGCCCCGGGCCCCAGGCAGACCTGGTTGCCAGGGAAAAGCAGGCAGGAGGCAGGCTGGCCAGGGAGACGGGGAGAGACCACCTCCCCTTTCCACGTCTGGCCCCTCCATCCCTGCTCTGAGAACTGCGCGAGCCCTGGGCGAGAAGCTTGAAGGGAACGAAGGGTGTGGAGAGGGTCCGGCGAGGGACACGCTGGTGGCGGTGGTGGCAGAGGGGCGGGAATCCAGCAGGAGCAAATCCCAGGTGCCAGCCGGGCCAGTTTGTGATTCCTGGGCAGGACCCGCCGCCCGGAGTGGGGTCCGGGCACGGGGCGTTCCCTGGGGTTGGTCGCTGACACCAGCCTCGGTGGAGGGAGCAGGTGCGGGGGGTCGGGTGGAATCAGTGTCTGAGCAGCCCCCCGGGCCCCCGGAGCTTCCAGGGACCAAATTCAGGGAGTCGTCTCCGAGTCAAACCCACGGCCTCCTCTTCCTCGCGGTCTGGGTCCTGCGGCTGCGCTGGGCCACGTGCCACCCAATGTCCCCTCGTTGTCCGGGGCCCAGACCCTGCTGCCGCCAGCCACACTTTTTGTTTGTTTGTTTGTTTGGGGCCACACCCGGCTGTGCTCAGGGGTCACCCCTGGCAGGGCTCGGGGACTGAGCGGGCCGCGGCCAGACGCAAGGCAAGAAAGAGCCCGAAGCCCCAAGTCTCTCCAGGCCCGGAACAGCTTCCTCTGTGCTCAGAGCAGGATGCCGGGTGGCATGGGAGGGACCTGCGGGGAGCCGGTGTCCCCCCCCACCACCACACTGTGGAGGGAGGCCCAGGCCGTTCTCCGAGAAGACGCCCCTCAGCCCGCCAGGTTCCAGAACACACCCCGTGCAGCCAGGCAGGTTCTGCCTTCCCCAGCAGCCGGCACCCCTCCTGCCACGCTCACAGACACTCTCCACCTAACCCCCCGCACCCTCACAGACCCACAGCCCTCCCCACACCCTCACCGACCTCACCCCCACCCCTGCACACTCACAGGCCCGCTCATGCACAGTGTCCGGCAGGGCAGGGGTCAGGCCCGCTGCGGTGAAGCGGATATTCTGGGGCACGCGCTTATTTCCGGCACCAAGAGGGGTGGGGGGTTGGAGTGGGGTGGCCTCAGGTGCCTGACCGGGGCGTGGGCTCATGACCGGCTGTGTGTGGGGGGGGCCGTGGGGCACTGGGGGCAGCGGCCTGGGGGCAGGTTTGCACATGCTCAGTTGGTATATTCTTGGGGGCTTGGTTTCATTCAGGGGCCACACCCAGGGGCCCCGGCGACTGCTGCTGGCTCCGTGCTCAGGGATTGCTCCTGGCAGTGCTCGGGGGACCATAAGCAGTGCCGGGGATCAAACCAGGGGGTTTCATTGTGTGCAAGATGAGCACCTTAAACACCCCCTGCACTGTGTCTCCGAGGTCGCTTGCACATGCTCAGTGGGCGGGGGGGGCAGGCTGTCCGAGGGGGCCACCCAGGTGGGGGCCCCAAGCCAGAGCCTTCCTTGGCCTGTGGATCCTTCTCCCGTCTCTGACTGGGGCCAGAACTGCTGGGCCAGCAGCCGCAGCCCGGCGGCATGCACATCTTCCTGAGGGGGGTTTTGTTTGCAGGGCTGCGGAGGGTGGGGGGGGCCGGGAACA
Organism: Sorex araneus; assembly: GCF_027595985.1. Taxonomy (NCBI): domain Eukaryota; kingdom Metazoa; phylum Chordata; class Mammalia; order Eulipotyphla; family Soricidae; genus Sorex; species Sorex araneus. The sequence continues at coordinate 170,060,228 of NC_073304.1, read as the reverse complement.
GCTGTAGCGCCTCTGAAGGAGCAGCTGCTTCGAGCAGGCTCCGTGGGTGTGCGGGAAAACGGGGCTTTTCGTCCTTTTCAAGGGATAATCTAGTTCCGTAAATTCCAGCTGAGGAGGTGGGCTCTGCCCTCAGCTGCTCCTGCCCCCCTCCCCGCCCCCCCAGGCTGGGTGGGGGAGGGGGGAGGGAGGAGGCAGGCGCCTCATCAATCACCTTCTCCCTGCCTGGCAGTGCCATCCCCGCAGCCGGTGGCACAGTTACCAGCCATGCCAGGAGTTAATGACAGGGTGAGCGCTCTGCGGGTGAGGCTGTGCGTGCAGATGACTGGGCTGTGAATGGGCTTAATTGCCGCTGCTGACGCGGCGCTGCAGACGGCCCCTCCCCCCCAGGTGGGAGGGAAGGGGGGCGGGCAGGCCCCCCTACCAGGGAGATCCTGGGGCGCCCGGAGGGGCGGCCCCGAGTGAGTGGCCAGTGGGCTCCGAGGAGGAGCAGCAGCGTGCGTGGGGGAGAGGGAAGCTGGCATTCCCCTCTGCCCAGCCGGCCCGCGCGGGCACAGCTGCAGGCGCGTGTCTCCCCCACAGCCGCCAGGGCGCGCGCCTCGACACCCCCACACTTCCCTTTACGCATCCTGGCACCGCTGCCAGGGCTGCCACGTGCCTGCAGGATGTTCCCTGCGGCCACTCGGCCGGGCCGGCCGGGGAGAGAGAGCAGGGCCGCTCGGAGCCGGGGTCCCCTCCCGCTGTGTGGCCGTGTGGCCGTGTAGCCAAGGCTTGGGGGGCCGGGGCGCTGGATCCCAGGCAGGAGAAGTGGGCGAGGCCAGGAGGGCGAGGAGAGCTGGCCCAGGAGCTTCCGGCGTTTCCCTCGGTCCCTACTTGTCCTCCGCACCCGTCTTGCCCACTCTCTACCATGGGGCAGGGTGGCCTGGGGGCCGAGGAGAGAGAGGTGGACGGTGCTGACCACATGCGCGGGCAGAGCCCTGACTCCATGTGCCCCGGGATGGACACGGGGCAGAGGGTATCGGGATGTCTCCAACCAGGGTGGGGGGTGGGGGCGGGGCTGGGAAGAGCGGGCCGGTTCCCGGGGTGCGCACAGGACAGGGATGGCTCTTCCTCCGGGCCCATGCTCCCCAGACTTATTTGACTGACCATCCCCTTTTCAGGAAAATCATGACTTTATGAGTCCCGGAAAATCCACCCTCTTTAAGCGAACACAGAGAAGGTGCCCCCAGTTACACCCCAGGGCCCCCCTCCCCTATCCCTCCAGCGTCTCTGCTGGGAGTTGCCACTTACTTTGGGAAACCGTGCCCGAGCATTCCCACACCTCCCTGTGCCGGGCTGGGCCCCTGATCTGTACATGAGCGACACGTGCAAGAAGTTCTTTTTTTTTTTTTTTTCTTTTCTCTTTTGGTTTTGGGCTTCACCCAGCTGTGGTCGGGCCTTGCTCCTGGCTCTGCACTCGGGGACCATCCTGGTGGGACGCAGCGGCCAGTGCTGGGGGTCAGACCTGGCTGGACCGTGTGCAAGGCGGGCACTCCGCCTGCTGGACTCTGGCCCCAGCCCAGGGTCATCATTATCTGCGCCTGAGGTTTTGAGGTCTTGAGCCTGGCTGCTTCTTAAACTGTGGGCCAGGACCCCACAGGGGTCTCCGGCACTCGGAGGGGGGGATGGTGTGTGGAAAATTTGATAAAAGGTTTCTGAATGCACCAGAAGTGAAGTCAACCTCAAAACACACTGCACCCGAGGGGCTCTCTGAGCTGCGGGTGGGAGGCGTTTCCGAGGCTCCTGGGGAAGGAAACCGGCAGAAACCAGCCCCAGCGGCCCAGGGGCGGGAAAGAGTGCAGACCGCTCTCGGGCGTCCGGGGACTGGGGCTGGAGGGGGAACGTGCCTGCTGGGAGCATCCAAACACGTGGGAGCACCCGTGACGCCTCTGCGTGCCCCCAGCAGCCCTGCTCAGTTGGGGTGTTGAGGTAGCAGGGGAAGCTGCGTTCATGGGGGTCCACAGCATGAGACTTGGTGGGGGGAGGCACAGGAAGGAAATAAGGTCGAAAGGGGGCCACCATCCAAAACGTGGTTGGGAGATGGGATGAGCACTGAGGCACTGAGAAGCTGTTCCTGGGTTTGCTGTGCTCGGCTCCCTCCCCGCCCCAGAATTTAACTCCAAAGAGGGTAGTGTCCTTAGGCCAGAAATTCTCTGTTCCTCGTGGAGTGAAATCTGTCATTCCCCTGCACCAGCGGCCTCACGCCTCACCGGGTAATGGCCCAGGGCACCTTCATTCCAAGGACAATCAGCCTTCCAAAACTTGGGGCGCTGCCGATGACATGAAAGGGTACCAGGGGCTGGATAGTTCAGCAGTTATGGCACTTGCCATGCATGTGGCCAACCTGAATATGACCCCCAGCATTCCATATGGTCCCCCGAGCCCACCGGGAGTGATCTCTGAGTGCAGAGCCCAGAGTAAGCCATGAATATCGCCAGGTGGGGCATAAACACACACACACACACACACACACACACACACACACACGTGCGCGCGCGCGCAAAACAAAAACAAACACTCAAAACCTGCACCGAAGGGGTGCCCGGGCCCTTCCTCAGATCTGAGGCTCTCCATAGGTGACTGAACACCCCCTTTTAGGAAAAAAGCACCCCATCACTAGTATACACACATACACACGCATGCACATGTATACATGCACACAAACACACACATGCACACACATGCACATATGTGCATACAAGCGTGCACATAGGCACGTGCACTCACCCCCTGGGTGATTCTAGCACCTCTAGGGGGGCAGTATTGTCCACTTTGGGGAGCCCTGGTGTCTGGGCACGTCCAGCATCACAGCAGCCCCAGGACCCCTGTCCCTGATGCTCCCACCAGCTCCTCAAACCCCCTTCCTCTGCCCACGCCAGACCCTGAAGGTCAGAGAAGGGCGAATGCTGGGCGTCTGGGTTTGGTCAGGGGAGCCGGGACGAGTTTGGACAGTTTGGACGGGTCTGATGGAGACGGGGACCTGCAGGCCAGAATTTCTCTCCCAGAGGAAGGAATTTCCCCGGAGCAGAAGCTGTGTGCACCCTCATTCTCCCTCGGGGCTGGGGCTGCCCGCCCCCCAGCCCCACCCCAGGCTGCTACGGTCTCTTCATCCTCCCCAGGTGCCCGTGGAGCCGGGCAGGGCTCGTCTGGGATTGGCCTGTCCGCCTCGCCAGCTTTTCACTCCCGGTCTAGTTTATAAAGCTCATTCATTCTCCCTCTAACGTGACACCAGGAAGGAAGTTCTGTACATAAAGTGGGGGTGGGGGCTGGGGGCAGAGGGTCTACAAAGAGTGGGACCCATTTTAATTTTCTTTGTTTCTTTGCATTCTATGTTTGCTTGTGTTTCACTGTCATCAGGGGGCCATGAGTGAACAAGTTTCCCATAGTTGAGTTTGGGATGTACTAAGTTCCAGCACTGATGTCACCACCAGCGTCAGCTTCCCTCCACCAGGCTTCCCAGGTTCCCTCCCGAAATGCACTCCGCCCAAAGGCAGGGCCTTGCAGAATGTCCAGACAGAGGGGGCTGGGAGGGGTGAGAGTCTGGCTGGAGGGAGGCGCCGAGGGGTGTCCGCAAGTGTCCCACTTGATCTCTCTGGCGGCTGGGCTGGGCCTTCACTATCTCCAAGGGCCCTTTGACTTCTTAATTAAGTCTGACCCCTCCTAAGGGGGCCAGTTTGCAGACAGGACTTGATGCTCAGCGTGTCCAGGGTGTGGATGCATTTGGCTTCCATCTTTCTTCCTTAAAACAGAGACCATATTCCAGGGCCCGTGAGACAGCACAGCAGTTAAGCCACTGGCCTTGCACCGTGGTCCTTGGCACCCCATACGGTCCCCTGAGCCCACCAGCAGTGCCCCCGAGCACAGAGAGTGGCCCCGAGAACAGCAGGGGGTGGCCTAAAATAATGAGACTACCCTAAAGAGGCAAAAAAAAAAAAAAAAAAGTTAGCTGCTGCTGTTGCCGTGATTCCTTTGTGAGAAAGTTTGAGAAGACGCATTTCAGCTACAAAAAAGAATTTAGGGGACAACAGCAATGAGAAAAGAAAAATTAATCCGCACAAGCACTTCTCCCAGGCTGGCAAAGGCCTGGGTCCCGGGCCTGCCCTGCCCGCCTGCCTCCTGCCTCCCCTCTTGCTGAGGTCTTCCTGGCAAGTGCCAGCAGGGGCCCCCGTGGGCACCGTCCCGGGTCCTGAAATGCCGTCTTCCTGATTAAAGTGGCGGGAGCGCTCCTCTCTCGTCAGCTGTTGTGAAGAAACTAATTTCCATATAATAACATTTTGTTATTTGTAATAAATCATACCCACAGTAAGGTGACTGGGTTATGTCATTATTTGCAAACCTACGGAATGTAATTATAATATGTCTGAAAACCTCCGTGCAGAACGGCGCCGTCCCCGGCGCAGCGCCGTCCAATAACAATAAAAATGGATATTGTGCTTTATGTGACCGCTCGCAGGCGTGACCGCGCTCGCCACGGAAGCTGCCAGCCCACGGCGGCGAGGCGTTCTTGGCCGTGGGATCCTTGTACACGCCATGTGGCTCTGTCCCAAAGACCGGTTTCCCCTTCTTTGTTCCTGTGGACCTTCCGTGGTAACAGACGGGGAGGCCAGGTTTGCCCCTGGGGCAAGACGCTCAGCTTTTCGAGGTTTCCCTTTTTATGGGTCACGTGCACGCGCCTGCGCCTCGCTCGTGTGGGTTCTGGAAATCTGCTCTTGAGTCTGAGACGCACAGTGCTCCCCTTCACTTTCTCCCTCTGTCCTTGTCCCCGCATCATCGTTTCTGCCCTAGACCTGGCTGCGTGGTCGCCGTGAGCCTGGTCAGGTAGGGCTGGGAGCCCCACTGAGGCACCTCTCGGCTATTCAGCCGCATCTGTTGCCAGAATGTTCCCACGTGGGATTTCACAGGAGCATCGAAAATGGTTGTCGTTAGAAACGGCTTCTCCGAGGCTGCCGTCTCCCCTCCCAGCCTTCCGTCACCCCACACCCTTGCCCGACTGCGTGTTTGGTTCTGTTGGGTTGGGTTTTTATCCTCTGAAAGCAATAGCAATTTTTTTTTTCTCTACCAGAAGAGACTAAACTCCCAGAGTTATTGTATTTCCTGGAAATCTCCAAGAGCAAACCCCAGAAACTTCAAAAGATCTGGGCTTCAGCGTACAATTTTTCCCACTCTAGTGCCTTGAGATCTTTCATAAGCTGGGGGAGGGATGTCCCCCCGACTGAGTCTCAGTAGTCTTAACTGCTGTCGCATGTATGGTGGTGACAGATAATTTTGCTTGGCCTGTGAAACCTGCCTTCAAGCCCAGAATTGAATCCCCTCCACCTTGTTCGCAGGAGTGATGGGCTCGCGTGCCTGTCTCCTTCCCAGCTATGTTCGCAGTTATTGATGCTGAGTGTGGTCATTTATCATGGCCAGCGCAGAACAAAAGAGAATTTATTAATCAATTTCCTGCTCCTCAGGGATTTTTGTCTTGGCGCTTCAGACCCCGACGACGTTTTGTTCCCTTTATCTGCATATTTCAACACCTGCCTCCCCGTCCTTCCCGTGGATGCTGCGTTGAAGGGAAGGGGCCTCGTGCTGGCAGTAATGGGGTCCGCGCGGAGACGGGGCTTTTGTTCCCTTCATGGAGGTTGGCAACCATCCACCTCCAGGTGGCCCGTGTGAGGGTGGGCCTGGGGCTGGACGGCTGACCTTGGGGAACCCATCTGACAGTCTGGTAGGGGGGGTAGCGCGACGTGGCAGGGAGAGGCAGCAGTCTTTGTCTCAGGAGCATTTGTGGGGACCTGGGCAGGCCGGGTGCGGGGAGCCCCTCTGTACCTGTCACAGGCGCCTGTGGCGGGAATCGGGGGGTCTTTAGAATGTGCGTGTGACAACGGTTCAGTGACACAGAACAGAAGCTCTCGTTGGTCCCCTGAGTGAGGAAGGCGGTACCTGGAGCATGACCCATTCCTACAAACAAGAAAAGATCACCCAGAAGCGTCCCCCAGGTGCCAGACACGTCCCCTTCCTGGCGCTCGTTGGTAGGAGTACGGAGATTTTTTTTTTTATTTTAATTTTCTTGTTTCTCCTTTTTATAAAATCCCCAGTCTTCTTCCAATTAATTCTATTTTAATCAGAAAAGGCACATCTCTTTAAATTTAATTTTGATTTTCTGCAGCGCTGGGGATCCAAGCCCGGGGCCTCAGATCTGCTGAGCTGTATTTCTGAGCCCTAAAACTTTCTTCTCCTTCCAACCCCTTCAGAAGCAGTGGCTCCTTCGGCCTCCGTGGGCCTATTTCAAGGATCCACGTCATCCCCGTCTCCACTTCCTCGCTAACAGTCCCCCTAAGCCTTCCCTTTCCCTCCTCCCCTCCGGAAAGTGGCTTAAGAAAATATCAAGCTGCGTCTGTGTGTGTGTGTGTGTGTGTGTGTGTGTCTGTGTGTGTGTCTGTGTGTGTCTGTGTGTGTGTGTCTGTGTGTGTGTGAGAGAGAGAGAGAGAGAGAGAGAGAGAGGAGAGAGAGAGTGAAAGAGAAGACAGAGTAGTCATTATATCAGGAAGGAGGAGACCAACCATAGAAATGCAAAAGAGAACAGTTGAACAGAAAGGCAAGGTGAACTCCAGAGGCCCCTCTTGACAAAGGTGACAAAGAGGAATTAGTGTGTGTGTGTGTGTGTGCGCGCGCGCGCGTGTGTGTGTGTGGGGGGGGGGGGGGAGGCTGTCAGCAGGACTGAATTATAAAGGAGTCTCTGGGGCAGGGATGAGGGGAGACATGCCCTCAGGCCTGAAGATCCCCTGGGGCAGGGTGGGAACTGGGCAGGGGGAGCAGGCGAGGAGGAGATGCTGCGAGAAGGGTCCAGGCTGTGCTTCCCAATGTAGGTGCCTGTCATGAGCCCAGGGAGACAAGGGGGCAGGCTGGAGACCAGCCCCTGTTGGCCGACTGGATGGTTCCTGCAGCACCGGGAGAGAGGCCCGAGGGCGTGTCAGGGCCCTGAGTGTGTCAGCAAGTCCAAGGGTCCCCCCAGTGAGTGCCACTGCCCCACCCCACTCCTCGGGGCCTGAGCCTGTCAGGAAGGGAATTAGGTAGCACCAAGAGGGGTGTGGGGGGGCTCCCAGCTCTTAGCGCACAAAGACTCGGGGTAGCAGCATCCCCCTGCCCAGGCCAGGTCAGAGCACCACCATTGCCCTTGCTGAGAACTGGTGGGCAGAGTGCCCCTGGGGCGGGGGGTGGGGGGTGGGAGGGGTGGGGGGGTGGGGGGCGGGTCTTGGAACGGCACACAGGGCTGGTGGGCTGGTGGCTGGTGCATGTGAGCTTTGTCCTTGCCTGGTGCAGAAAGAGGAATGCTAACGTCCCTCAGAGGAGGAAGGCTGACGTCCCTCAGAGGAGGAAGGCTGACGTCCCTCAGAGGGGGAAGGCTGACGTCCCTCAGAGGAGGAAGGCAGACGTCTCTTTCTCTCAGGGCTCCGGCAGAGACGGGCTGTGCTTGGGGCCAGGGACCCCCGAACCCTCCAGCCAGCAGGTCCCAGCCCTGGTTGGCGGGACGCGGGCCTGACCTCCTCCTGAGGGGTAGAACTCGGCCTCTGGCCTTGCTTCGGGAGAGGCCCACTAGCTCGAGCTGTCCTGTCTGACGGGTGAGGCGGGTCGATCCATAACCCCGGAAGGATTATGGGAGGAGGGATGCTCTTGGGGGGGGGAGTGAGGGGTCCCAGGTGTGCCCAGGGAGACTCAGACCCCTCCTGGCAATGCTTGGCTGGGTGTGCACTGTGGGGCCTGAGGATACGGGGTGCGGGGGCCTGCGGAGGGTCCTGCAGGGATGCAATGTTGCTCAGGGTGCTGGCACTGGGCTCAGGCACACACGCTGTGCAGTGCCACGGTGGCGAGGTGTGATGGCTGCCCACAGCTGCCCGGGGCCCGCCAGTGTCCTGCGGTGAGGCGCCCACCAAGATCCAGGTCAGGGCAGACCGGAGTGGGGGCGGCTGTGCCCAACCCCCCGGGAGCCATCCCAGGGAGGCAAACACCAACCCCAGGGGGCTTCCAGGGAAAGGAAGGACCCTGTGAACACCCAAAATGCTTCACATACACACACACACACACACACACACACACACACACACACACACACACACATGAACAGATCATCAAAAACATGTGATACGTGTGCAAACGCACACCCACGCAAATGCGTATGTACACAAGTGTTCAAGCACACATATGCAGCACAAACACATGTGCATGTATACACACATGCAGACACATGCGTACAAACACATATATGCACATGTGCATGCGCGGCAAAAACAGACGCAGGTATCTATGTGTACACATGCCTGTGTATGCTCAAGCACGCATGCCCCAGAAACACACGTGAGTGTATACACATGAACACACGCGCGCGCACACAATGAGATGGTAGCAACGCACGTGGCAGGGCTGAAGGCCTGCAGCGACCTGTGTCCAGCCAGCAGGACGCACCCAGGAAATTGGGTACAGAGGGCAACAGAGGGGGACCTGGCAGAGGGGGCGATGTCGTCCCAGCAGCCCAGCCCGAGTCCAGGCTCTCTGTGCCCGTGGCCGTGGCATCAGTCCTCTCCTCCCCCAGCTCTGCCCGCTGCCTCGCACCCAGGGATCTCCCACCAGCCTCCCCGAGAAGGTGGCAGCTCGGGGCAAGGGCTCCTGGCCAGACCCGGCCTGGGGAATCCAGGCCAGAGCCCACAGCCCACTCCCCAGCTGTGGCCTCTCCTGACAGGCCTTGGGGGTGCCCAGCCCGTCTCCTCTTTATCCCCAGTTCCTGCAGGAGACCCACAGCACAGGGCCCAGGTGCTGGACCCCCTGGGCAAGAAGGGGTCTGGGAGCCGGGGCCCTGGCAGAGGCCGCCTCCCTCCCCCCAGCACGTGGGTGAACGGCCCCTCCCCCCACGCCCCGTGGCGCACGTGTGGGAGAGAGGGGTTCCGGAGCCAGGGCCGGCGCCTGCTCGAAGCCCGTCGGAGCATGGAGGTGATTTATGAGGCGGCTTGGGAAGTGCGCGGGCAGAGCGGGAGGCCCGGGGTGTGCGGCCCGGACACATAAATATGGGAAACAGCAGCGTGGGCGCGTTTCTCCGCATCCCCAGACGGGGAGCACGCCAGCGCGCGGCCCGCTCCGCACGCGTCTTCCTGCAGGTCGGATCCAGCCCCGTAAATGCTTTGTGACAGCAGCGGGCGGGTGCCGGGTGCGGAACAGATGTCTCCTCGCACACGAGGTTTCTGGGACTTTTATCAATTATACATCACTCCTCGTTACCCAGCCGCGCTCACGGCCGCGGGCCAGGGGCCTGTGCAGACCTCAGCCAACGACCGACCCGGCGCTGGGGGAACCTTCTATCCGCCTCCCCGCCCGCCGGAGCCCCGTCCAGCCCCCTGTGGCTTCACACCCCTTTAGAAGGAGCCCTGTCAAAACGTCAGCCACATCTGCCCCTCACCCCGTCCTCGGCTCCCGCAGGGATTCATATCCGCTCTCACTGGCTCCCGGGCTTCCCCCATCCTGGGCCGCTGAGCTTTCAAGCGAATTGCAGCCTCTTGGGGCCCCACCTCAAAGTGGCGTGAAAGCAAGTAGGGGTGTTTCCGTGTAATCAGGTGGCTGTTGTCACCTCTTAGGAGAGGAGCCGTCCTGGGGGGGGGGGGCGGAGGTGGGGGCGGGGAGAGAGCACAGCTGGACACGTGGTCCCCTCCCCTCCCCGGCACTGCATTGTCCCCTCCGTATTGCCAGGCTGGCGCAGACAACCTCTCCCCCTACACACACACACACACACACACACACACACACACACACACACACAAGCGCAGAGGAGGAGTTGACACCCCCAGGTGTGGCTCAAACAAAAAGGATAAAAAAATAGACTTCCCCTGTCCCCATCCACACATCTGCATCGGTGGCCCACACGCTCCGACCTCATCCCGTCCTCAACGCTCTCTCTCGCCCACCCTTATTTGGTTTTGGCTTGCCAGTCTGTCTGCAGTGAGTGGCTCAGGGCCACCAAAGATACGCTGGCGGTACTGGAGGGCGGGGGGTGGGCAGGGTGGGACCGGGTGGTGCTGGGGAAGGACGCGGGGCTAGAACAGGCAAGGCACACGCCTGCCCTGAGCCCGCTGCAGCCCAGCTCCCAGGCCCTACTGGTCTCCTCCCCCGACCCTCGTGTCCCAACTCTGGGCTGCCGCAGGAAGCCGGGATGGAAGGCCCAGCAGGCTCCGGGCGGGCGGGAGGGAGGAGAGAGCCGTGATGGGGGGAAGGGGCACGCGTCAGGAGCACGAACAATTGAGATGTCAGCCCGTGCTCTCGGGTGGAGGCAGGCGCTTCCCCACATGTGGTGCCTGCGCCCTCCTGCCGTACCAGGCAGCCTAGGTACAGAGCAGAGGGAGGGGTGCAGAGCCAGGCAAACCCCCAAACGTCACATGGATTCTAATGCTCATGTAAAAATAAAAAAAATTTGAGCCAGAACACCAAGCCCAGGGGTTCATAGATATCAGGCGTTAGAGGAAGTAGTTCCAAAGAAGGGGGTGACTTAAGGTCAGTGGCAAAGAAATGCAAGGATAAAGCAGCACCAAAGCCAACCAAGCCCCTGCATGTGGGGTGGGGGCCCCGGAGCAACGGGGAGTGGGGGGTGTCATGGCCAGGGTCGTTTGAGTTTCGCCCCAAGCTCTGTTCCTCTCTCCCGTAGCCTGTAACCCGCATCACGGTCGCTCCTGTCCCCGTGAGATCAGGCTTCGCCTGGGCACCTGCCGGAGATAATGCCGTGTTTTTAGCAGGAAAACCTTGGGCCACAGCAGGATTTGGGGGACACTCAGAATGCACCCGTCCGTTGCGAGCTTTCTCTCTCCTGCGTGTCTTTGTCCATTCCCAGAGGTTCTAAGCAACACCCCCCCCCAAAAAAAAAAAAAACCTGGCCCAGCCGTGCCAGTCCGCTCCCGGTGCTGCAGATAGCAAACCTGGCCGGGGCCGTTGGCGCCGTTCGTGGGGGGAATCTGTCTGCTCGCCCGTCTCTGGTGCGTGTGAGATGCGGCGGTCTCTCGCGCCGCTTTTGTTTTACAAGAACGATTTGCCGTGTCTAAAAATCATTTCTAGAATTAATTTGCCTACTGCAAACAATTTATATTAATGAAAACACATTGAATTCAGGGAGGCGGGTGAGGTGGGGGGGGCGGCGGGGGGGCTTCTGCCTGCAGAAAGTGTTTGCTTTGTTCACCTAGAATAAAGAGTTGGAGTGTGTGTTTGTTCTGAATAAATGAATGGAATGAGTCCGGGGTAACGGGAGGCAAGGCCGTCCGGGGGCGTCTGCTCTGGCTTGGGCTCGCCATCCTCCGGCCCGGCGGCTCGCAGACTGCCGGCAGCGCCGACGGCCGCAGCGCTGGTCCCCTGCATTTTAATCCGCAGCGTTGGCTGTCATCTGCTTCTCCGCTGCCCCCGCCCCCACCCCTGCCTTCCAGGCTCGTATTTGATCAAGGAGGAGACACCCCCCAACACACACCCCGCACCGCCCCCTCCCCCGTGCCACCTCCCCAGTCTCATCGGAAGCTAAAAATCAGCCGAATCAGGGGCTTCTGTGCCCCCCGGCCCCGACCGCCCAGCCGGAACCTTCCACATCTGCCCCTGGTTCTTTTGCCACCAGGGTTTGCCCCCTGCATGGGCTCATTTTCGTTATTTGGGTCGACGTGGCACATTTTCCTCCCTCCAGCTGGCGGCAGGTTCTCCCAATCCGGCATCGGTGCTTGGTGGCGTGTGCGGTGGCGGCGGTGGGGAGGGGGACGTTGGCATGGGGAGGACAGGCCGAGGGGTGTCGCACAGGGGCCCCTCGCCCGCTCGCCTACCTGCTGCCCTCTGTGCGTGTTTGAGGAGGCCGGGGTCTGGAGCTCAGCGCCCCGCCCGCAGCCACCCCGCTCCCCACCCGGCCCGCGTGGACCCGACTCCGGGGCGCTCGCCAGCTCCGGCGGAGGCTGTGGGCTGTGAAGCCGCCGCTCCGCCTCGCCGGCGTGCAGGGCACCAGCGGGTTTCCGTAATAACCGAGGGGAGGCAGCGTGCCACCCCAGCCGCGGGGCCGGGGGAGGAGGCTCTGCCAGCCCTGCTTTGTTTGGGAGCTGTGGTGCGTGGCAGCTGCATTGCCGTACCCTGGGTTTGCGCGTGTTCCCCGAGCCCAGGTGGGGCGCTGGGAGCGACCCTGGCGGGGGTCGTGTGAGTCCCGGGACTTCTGCAGTAAATCCCCTGTCCCGGGGACAGAGGGAGGGGCTCCATTACCAGTACCCCCCTTGCCAGGCCGGGCGTGGGGGGAGAGACCAGGTGCTGTGGACTCAAGGGGAGTCTCACCCACACCCACTTGGGGCCCAGAAGTCAGGCCAGGCCAACCCTAGGGGTCCGAGGGCTGCCCAGGCGGTGCTCCTGGGGTCCCAGTGGCTGAAAACTGCTCTGTGTCTCGGGGGCTGGGGTGCGAGCCGGCTCAGAAGCTCGCTGGTGGAGAAGGTGACAGGGAGGGGACACTGAGGTTCAGAGAGAAGGGCCCAGGACCCCAAGCCCCGAGCCCCAGAGCCCCCCAGCTCTGACCCCACAGACCCACCCTCAGGCCATCCTGTCCCCTCCCCCGGTCCCTATTTCTGCCCCTCTCCAGGCCACTCGGGTTCTAGGAGGGGATCGTCAGGTCCGGGTCATTCAGGCTTTCTCAGCGCACAGGCTGTGGGCGTCCCCTGCTTCAGACGTGGGGGAGCATCGGTGACGCCCCCACCCTCGGGGAGCTAGTGGGGGCAGGGGCCGGGGGGATTCGTGCCCGTGGAGCAAGCATAGTGCTCAGAGAGGGAAAAGGCTCCTCCCAAAGGGAAACTGGCGGTGAAGGGCTTGCGGAGGAAGTGACCTTCCAACTCGGCCTCCGGGCAGGAGCGGGCCTCACACGTCCCACTGCGTCCCCGAGCTCCTCCCGAGGGGCAGAGGCTCTGCCCCCCTCCCCGGGCCCGGCTGCTCCCTCCCATATGTCACGGCTCAGTGACGGAGGCGGGAGTGACAAGTCCACCGTGCAACTGTGCCGGTGTCCCCCGGGCTCAGGATGCTGCCCCATCCTCTGCACGGAGCGTGCCCGTAGGTGTCTTTGTAGAATCGCCAACAGCTCGTCCGGAACAACAGATAAACGGCCCCCCCACCCCCCATCATCTCCATTTGATTTAAAATGCGCTTTGGATGGGGGGGGGGCAGGAAATCTGAATCTCTAATTCCCTTTGGCTGAGCATCAAAATGAGAGGCGTCACGTGGTCGCCTGACGGGGCTGTGGAGTGCGGAGTCCCTGAAGGATATGGAGCTTGGGGGGGGGGGGGCGCGGGGGGAGCATGGGCCAGGATGAGCCGGGCTGGAATCACCCCCAGGAGATGGGGGCCGTGCCCAGGCCGCCCCTTCCCGGCCAACAGCGATACCCGCCGCGGCCCCAGGTCGAGTTATGGTAGCAGCTGCTATTCCAGAAGCCTGCTGTGGGCCCCGTGTCCTTCGGGGCCTCCCTCTGCAGGTCCACACACCTCTGGGCGGAGGCAGAGCCGCCGTGACTGTCTCTGCTCCGTGCCGGGCTGGTGGCCCGTCTTGGTCTGGACGTAACGAGCAGCCCTGGGAGCTGCGCTCAGGACCACTCACCCCCGCAGAGGCCCCAAGAGCAGAAAGAACCGCAGGGCTGCCCAGAGCTGTGGGGCCAGAGGCTGTGGCTAGGCTCAGGCTTCGGGGAGGCTCCGAGCTGGGGCCCGGCTGCCCGTCCGTCCGTCCATTCATTCCTCCATCCGTCCATCCGTTCCTCGCTGGCGCTCTGCCCCATGACCTTGACCGCTAGCTCCAGGCTGGATCCCTTCTTCCTCTGCAGCCCCCTGTATTGGGGCCTCCAGTGGGCTGGGAGTGGAGGCGGATGGTGAATCCAACCCAGCATCTGAGTTTGGGGGGGCGAGGGGGGTTGATGTCAAATGGGCCGAAACAAAGGGCCTGGCCCTACTCCTGAGGGGCGAGAGGAGCATCTGAATCCCACAGATCTGGAAAAGAAGCTGCACACTTTTCTCTCTCCCTGCTTCCCCAGGAGCACTGAGTGTGACCTGGCCGTGGAGCGGGGGAGGGGGCATCCCCACAGAGCAGACTGCGTCCGAGGCCACGAGGAGCTGGCGCCTGCAGGCTCGGAGATTGCAAACCAAGGTCTGCCCCCGAGCTGCTTTTTATTGACCTGTTCGGGGCTCGCTCCTGGCGGTGCTCACGGCTTCTTCGTCCTTGGCTCTGTGCTCAGGGATCACCCCCCGGCAGACTCGGGGGACCGTGTGGAATACTGGGGATCCAACCCGGGTGGGCTGCACGCGTTGGAGGACTGAGGGCCCTCCACCTTTACGCCACAGTGCTCTGCGCCTGCTGAGAGCTGTCAATGATCTCTTCCCGTAGCTCCGTTTTGGTTTTTTTTTTAAGACAATAACACTGACCCCATGTCATAGGGCATAAAGGACGTGTGTGAGCGATTTTTTATTTCTTTTTTGGGTCTCACCCAGCGATGCACAGGCGTTACTCCTGGCTCTGCACTCAGGAATTACTCCTGGCGGTGCTCGGGGGACCATATGGGATGCTGGGAAGCGAACCCAGGTCGGCTGCGTGCAAGGCAAACGCCCTACCCACTGTGCTATCACTACAGCCCTGTGATCAAAACTCAAAATTAAAAGCCCTGGGCTGACCCCACTGGCTGCGGAGGTTGGGGTCCTCGGGGGAGGTGGTGACGGAGAGGCGCAAGGCTTTGTGGGTGCCCTCGGTGGAGGGAGGGACGGAGAGTCCTGCTGTAAGCCTGTGCAGGGAGGTGGGCCAGTGCCTGGGGAAGGACCCAGCAGAGGGGAGACTTGGAGACCCGCCCCATGGAGAGGACCGCCACTTCGGCTTAGTGGGACAGGAACTCGGGGGGGGGGGGTGCGGGATGGGGCAGGACAGGGAATGCCTTGAGCTGCAGAGGCTTCGCTGTGCCCTAAAGTGCCCCTTAGGGACATGGGGGCGGGGGATGGACCGCAGGGTGGGTGGGGGCTCTGGGCGGGGGTGCTCAGGTGGGAGCTGGACAGAGGGGCAGGAAGGAGGAGTGGGAGGGCGAGCAAGGCAGCAGGGTGCCCCCCGGGTGAGGGTCTGGAGATGGTAGAGGCCCTGAACCAGGACAGGAAGGAGAAGGCCTTCGGGGGAGGCCCCCAGACTGACCATCCCCCTGGCCTCGTGGGTCAGAAAGCCCCAGGCTGCTATGGCCCTAGGGCGGCTCCCTTCATTCCTCTGTGTCCACATCTGTAAAATGGGACAACAGGGCCCACCGCTCTGGCAGGGGGGGTGGGGTGGGGGAGTCAGTGCACAGTGGGGGGTGAGCCATGGAAGAAAAGCTCTCTGAGAGTGTGTGGCCCTGTGCACACCTGGGGGGCCCTTGCCTTGGGAGCAGTGCAGAGGTCCACGCAGCGGGGGTGCCTTCGCGGGGTCACCCATGCGGCAGGCTGCTCTCAAGCTGCAGGGTCCATAATTACCCAGCAAAGATCGCCCCCAGCAGCACGGCTGCCCCCCGAGATGGAGGGACCACAGGCCTCTCTCTCCCCTGGCCCACACAGGTTTCTCCTTCCGGCCTGTTCTGTCCTGTGCCCCTGCCCACCCAGCCCTGTCCTACTGGTTGGCACCCCCCTCTCACGCCATGCCCCCCCATTTACACGAGAGTCACCTGTTGTTCCCCTGGACTACCCTGGGGGCCCGTGGGGAGCCGTATGGCGCTGTGCTGAGAAGTGCCGGGCGAGTGACTCATCTCCGGGGTCTCTGGGCAGGCCGCAGCCCCCCCTCCACTCACCCATGAGCCCCTCTCTCCCTCCCGCCCACCCGAGTCCTTAGGCATCGCCCGTTAATTTATTTATGTTTATGAAACCTCCAACTGAGTCAATGCACTTTCCTGCCCATCTCCCTAATTGTTGGGCAGAGCGGGGTGGGGTGGGGGGTGGAGGGAGAAGCGGGCGGGCGTGGGGGGCGGGGGGAGCCCGCGCAGCTCTCTCCCCCACCACCGAGGTCATCGGGGACCCAGCACCACACGAACAACGCCTTTGTCGGGGCGCTAATTGCTGAGTCTGTCAGTTTCCACGCGGGCTTCCTCGGTGCCGCAGCTCAGCACTTCTCCACAGATGGGGGGCTGGGGGGATGGTTTTGTGGTTTCCAACCACATCGACCCCCAGATCCCACCGGACTTGTAAACGGAGCCCAAAACCCACAGAGCAGCGACCACTGAGACGAGACGAGAATCGCCAGGAACCCAGGCTGCCTCCCCCCCACCCCACGGGAGTCCTGGGCGTCCTCCCCGTCACCTAAGCATAGCCCTGCACTGACCTCCTCCCCGTGCCTCCGTGGGAACGCACTGCCGCTTCCCGTGGGCTGGGCCGGGGACGCGGGGTCTAGATCCAGGGCCCCGCAGCCCCAAGGGGTCTGTGCTCGGGTGCAGGGTGACTTCCAGAGAGGAGGGCAGAGCCACATTTGCTGATCCCACTTGCCACCGCCACCATGAGCCCTGCCAGGGAGTTGGTAGGACCCGGGTTTGAGTCTTGACTCGATGACTTAGCCGCTGCGTGATCATAGCCAATCTCACCTCTGTGCGCCTGAGCCAGGACTGCCCGGGGAGGGAGAAGCATCAGCAGGTCAAGTTCTCTTTCTTTTAGGTGGGGAGAGGGGTCCCCTGCGGTCCCTCTCCCAGCCGTGTGGACCTGAGTGTCTGTGCTCGGGTCCAGCGATGCTCAGGACCCACCCGGGCTACACCTGGCAAGACTGGAGGGGAGGGGACACAGGGGCTCCCACTCGGGGTGCAGACGGGCACGCCACACCTCCGAGTCATGTCCTTCACGCCAGCAGGGAAAGTCCTGAGTGTGGACGTGTGTAGCCCCTCACCATCCCCGTGCCCGGGACTTGGGGACAGAAGCCAGGGGTGGAGGGAGCGCTGACGTCTGATTTTTCTGCATCCCGCCAAGGAGGGACCCCCAAGGGATGCGGCTCCCGGGAGAGGGAATGAGGGTGCCGTGCTGGTCAAAAGGGGCAGGGGACCCAGCAGGCACCCCCCACCTTGGTTACGGGGCTGCTGACAGGACGCCAGGTGCGTTCCGAAGGGCTGAGTGCCGAGGGATGCCAAGGGTACCCCCCGATCTCCACCCTGCAAAGGCCAGCTGTGTCTGTGCATAGCGGGGACTGGCCCCTGGACCCCCTCGGGAGCACCCGTCCATGGCAACACCCCTCACAGCTCCGCAGGGGAACCCCAGTCTGCCTCTGCAGGCGTGAGCCAGGCAGTGTGTCAAGGGGGCAAAGGTCAGGGGGCTATACTGATCTTCCCGGCCCCTTCCAGGCTAGGGCTCGGAGGGGTGGCAAACCAAGGCTGTCTTACATCAGGGGGTTGGCTCGGCAGCAGCCTGGCAGGCTGGCGGGCCTGGGCCCAGCCCTGCCACCCCCCGCCCCCCGCTTAATAGCCCCTTCTCAGCTCCTCTCACTGTGCTGTAATCTGTATAATTTTAGGGCCCTGCGCGGCACCTCCGCCGTGCTCCCCGTTCCCGTTAATAATCAGCATCAGCACTTACCTAGGTGCTGTTCATTTTCAAAGCCCATTAATTAACACTAATTAATCCACACAGCGGTGCTGGAAGGAAGGGAACTATCATTATCCTGGGTTGCAAAAAAAAAAAAAAATGCAGAGAGGAGGCAGGTTCCAGGTGATGGTCTGTGGCTGGGGAAGACGGGGCCAGGGGTGGGGGGTGGGGGGGAAGAGTCCCCTGCTGGCTCAGGTCCCAGCTGAGGGCCGCCACTTGTCACTCTCCTGAATAGAGCCGACCCGCGTGAGCAGGGCCAGTGTCAGGGGGAGTCCCGAGCATCCTGCACGTTTTCTTTAGCCACGGGTGTGCCCGTCCTGTGAGCACCCACGGCACAGATTCAATTCCTCCTTACCAGCAAAGAAACAGCGACAGAGATGCAGCCCTCGCCCCAAGTCCACTCCCTGCCTGCCACCGACCCCCCCCCCCCACCGGCCCAAGCCACTGCAGCTCCACCTACAGCTGCCCCCTCTGGCCACCGAAGTCGCCGAAGGCCTCCCAGATGGCCAGTGTCTGTGCCCTTGCTCCCCAGGGACAAGGCAGGAACATTCTAGTGGCCACTCGGGTTCTTGGTCTCAAGAGTCCAGACTGGAAGCCAGGGACTGGAGGCCGCAGGGCCGAGTTCAGAAATGACACCAGGGAAGGGAAGAGAAAGGACGGGAAGTGAAGGCGGGGGAGGTCCGGGTTGTGGGAGGGGTCTCCTGGAGAAGGATTCACAGAAAGACCTTTCCCCTTTTCTATCGAAGGGGTGGGGGAGAGCATTTCTTTATTATGTTCCAAGAATGTGGGCCTTGTGAACAGGGGAGAGGCCGCTGAGACGATTCTCTTTCTCTGTCTCACAGCCCAGTTCTTCCTGGGCCCCCCTCGTGATGTTTATGCCATCATTCTCTTTCTTTCTTTTCTTTTCTTTTCTTTTTTTTTTTTTTTGCTTTTTGGGTCACAATGCTCAGGGGTTCCTCCTGGCTCTGTACTCAGGAATGACTCCTGGTGATGCTCAGGGGACCCTATGGGATGCCGGGGATCAAACCCAGGTTGGCTGCATGCAAGGCAGACGCCCTCTCCCTGGTACTATTGCTCCGGCCCCTGGTCTCTTTCTTTAGGGCCCTATTCCGAATCTCGCCCTGCCCCCTCCCCATCCATCCCTATCATTCACCCCTTCCTCAGCAGGGGGCTCCCCCAACTGTGACAGTGGAAGATGGGCAAAGAAATCATCTGATTGTTTCCTGCTAAAAGTGGTCCGAGGATTGGTCAGCAAGGCAGAGCCGCTCTGAAGGGGTCTGTCCACGTCCCTCTGTGGTGGTCAGATGAATTGTCCCATCCGGGGTGCATCTGCCGAGCAATGCCCCTGCCCCTGTGGGATTCACCATGTTTTTGAAGCCCGAGACATTTCCATTTCCGCTCCATTCCAACCCACACTCTGAGGCGCCAGGAAACTAAATAAATGAACAACTTAGACGCGGGATCACGGCACTGTGCGAGCTGGAGGATGCCTTCTGCCGCTCTGGCCGGATGGGGACTTGCGTTTCTTCATGTCCCGAGTCAGTAGGTATGAGATGCTCGCCGGCACCCTGCTGTCCTGGCAGCAAGTGGGCAGAGGGTCAACCACAGAAAAGCCACAGAGAGAGGCAGCCAACAAGGAGAGCATCACCATGAACTTCAGTTCCAGTGCAGAGCATGACATACGTGGGGGTGGAGAGGGGCTCCCTGGATATGGCACGCGGTGTGGGGGGCGTGGGGGGGCTGAGGCCTGATTCCCTGGAAGGAGCCGGCAGGGGAGGACCAGGGCTCACACAGGGAGCATTTGGTGCAAAACTCCGCAGAGGAGGGAGCTGGTACATACAGGAGAGGTAGTGTGGCTGACCAAAGGACCTGGGGCCTTAAGGAACGTCTGAGAGGCGGCCAGGGGCTGGTTCAGGAAGAAGTTTGGGTCTTTGGTGTCATGGCAGGTCCTCAGAGGACATGCTGTGTTTCTTTAGAGTGGGAAAAGGATTCCAGGAGGGCAAGTGTAGGGCAGAGTGGGGCTTCGGAGCCTGGGTAGGGAAGGAGGAGCCCCCAACCAGGTCATGGCAACTCATTTTGGAGGGAAGTAGATGGATCTGGGATCTAGCTGGAGCGCAAGCCAACACTTGCTGCTGATTGGCTGAGATTAGAAAGGGGAAAGGCGGAATCAAGAATGATTTGTGGGCCAGAGTGATAGCGCAGCAGGGAGGGCACGTGCCTTGCACATGGCCAACCTGGGTTCGGTCCCCAGCATTCCATAGGGTCCCCCGAGCCCACCAGGAGTGATCCCTGAGTACAGCGCCAGGAGAAAAACATGGCCAGGTGTGGCCCAAAACCAAAAACAAACCCAAAAAGGAATGACTCCTGTTTTTGTGTCTTTGGGGTTGGCGCCTGGTGCGTCAGAAGGCTCTTTGTTGGGGCCAGAGAGACAGTATGGTGGGGAGGGCATTTGCCTTGCATGCAGGTGACCCAAGTTCGATCCCCAGCATCCCAGATGGTCCCCCAAGCACAGTCAGGAGTGATCCCTGAGTGCAGAGCCCGGAGTAATCCCTGAGCACCGGGCGCGTGGCAGGAGCAGATTGGAGGTGATTCTCTTGGTGCTCCCTTTGAAGTGACTCTTGGACATGGGGGGCAGATAAGGGAATTTCATCAACTTTTTTCAGGGTTAGGTATTCAGGAGCCCCGATTTCTCCCTGTGGCCTCCCCAGCCAGGGTTGGGGAGGGTGGGGACTGCGGCCTCACTTAGCTCATCCTCAGGGCAAAAGCACAAAGCGTCTTTGTGAGAAATCCACCCTTGTGTGGGGGGCTGGAGAGAGGAAGGGCTGCCCCCTTCTCGCTTCCTCTCCCACCTGCCAGCAGCAGCCCAGAGGGCCGGCCGCCCGCTCCCTCCCCCTCCCCCGTCTCTGGCTCATCATTGGCTCCCAGTCATGCCCACATCCAGGGTGGCTGCGAGGACCCTCTCTGACGGCTCTGCATCCCCTCTGCCCCCTCCTCCTAGCCCGAGCTGGACGCAGCTCCCCGGAGCTTGTCTCCGGTCCAGGCCCGGTTGCTCCCCTGTAATGAGGCTCGGATGCATTGCCTTATTTCTCCGGGGCGCCCGGCGCCTGGGTGAAGCCCATTTGCCCTGGGAGCTGGGTCCTGCACGAGGCCAGCCGTGATCATCACAGCTGAACTTCTGCCCACAGCTGCCCTGTGTGGAGGCTGCCCAGTGGCTGACATGAGACGGCGTCCTGCTCCTGCTCTCTGGGGACCAGTTCCTGCCTCAGCTCAGAGCCGGGCTGGCGTGGCCCGCAGCATCCTTAGATCCTTAGAGGCGCCTGCTCCCTCCCCAACACCACAGAGGGTCATGACCCTGTGCTCCCCCGCCCCGTGGCTTCTGGATCTGGTAGGAAGAGGTGGCCGAGAGCTCTGCCCCTCGCCACGGGCCCCTGGAACTGCATCTGCAGACTCTGATGGCCAAGGGTTCCGGTGTCAGGGAAGCCCCACCTTCACTAATAACCAAATTAAATGTGTAACTTCCCCCTCTTAAGGGCCCTCCAGCCCCGCAGAACAGGTTTTCATCCCATCTCCCTAGCCTGCTCCGCTCTGTGCCGTCAACCACCAGCTCCAGCTTCCCTGGCCTTGTCTGAGGGGGCCTGGTGTCTCAGAAAGTCCCTCCTGCTTTCATGGCTCTGCAGAGCATCCCCGGCCCGAGGGTCTGTGTGGTCAGAGGGGCAGCGAGCTGTCAGCTGTACCAGCCAGTTCTTAATCATCTGCGAGTCCTGCCAGGGGCCTCACTTCAGACCTGGAGCCCCGCCCTCTGTGGCGCTGTCCACCCTCTGAGGTGCTGACCAGCCCCCATGGCGCTGTCCGGCTTCTGCGGTGCTGACCTGGCTCTGTGGCTCTGTCCACCGTCTGGGTGCTGACCAGTGTCCCTGGCGCTGTCCGGCTGCTGTGGTGCTGACCAGTGTCCCTGGCGCTGTCCGGCTGCTGCGGTGCTGACCAGTTCTTCGGGCCTTATTTCCCTTATCCACCTTTCTGCAGACCCTGTAACTTTCCTTCTAACTGCAAGGAATAATTCCACAAGACCAAACAGCAGATTACCCCACCCCAGGACTTGCTCAGTGAAGGGCCACACCCCCAAACTCAGGAAACGGACTGAGTACCCAATGGACTCTTACCAGGGTCCTGGGGGCAGCGGCTGGAGGGGAGACCAGGGGAGACCAGGGAGGTTGTGGGGTGAGAAGTGAGGGCAAGAAACTTGCGTTTTCTGAGTCAGGATCCGCAATCCTTGTGCCACTCCTAGGATGTAGCCATGAAAAGCCCCCCATTTAGGAAGGAGGAACTCGAGTCGAGAAAAAAAAGGGAAATGCATCCCTGCGGCCTAGTTCCTGAGTGTCTGCCTGTTCCCACTCCTAGCTAACATCCACGTCCACACCTGCAATGTTCCCACCAACCCATGGGTCCGTCCCAGGCCCTGCAGACACTTGCTGTAGCGCCAAGGGCACCTACGTGTCCGTGTCCCTGTGCCACCGCCCCCAAAAGATTGAACATGGGCCACCGGCTGTGAGCACTCAGAGCATGTGACTCTGGGGTCCCCAGGGGCACCAGAAGAGGCAGAGTTTGCATGGGGTGGCCCCTCACGCAGGGCTGAGCTCGTGCAAGCACAAGCGGGAGGGAGTGCAGTGTGTGGAGGGGTGGTGTTTCTGGCTGGTGAGGATGGTGGGGTGCAGGGGGCTGCTGGGAGCCCTGTGTGTCCCCCTGATCACCCTCTGCTGTGGCAGGGTCATGCTAGCAAGCCACTTAGTCCAATCCAGTGTGTCCCAGTTAACGTTTGTCTCTGCCCACCCTACCCCCTTCCCAGTGGCAGGTCTTGCTCTAGGTCACTGGCTGGGCAGCCCCTTTTGGCACTGTTGGCATCTGGACCTGCCTTCATTGTGGTGGGGTGGCTCCGTGCTCCCAGAATCCCTGGCTTGTACCCCAAGGTGCAAGAGCAGGTGTGTGTCCCACACACATACACACCCGCAGTTGGCCAATAATATAATAACATTGTCCCCAGACATTATCCCAGGTGACCAGGGAAGTAGGATGACCCCCACTGCCCGCTCTAGAGTTCTGCCCAGCCTACTCCCCTACCTAGGCTCCCCCTGGCCTGGCTCCTCACTTGGGACCCTCGCCCCCCACCTGCACATCACAGGCCCCCCACACTCTGTACAGGCTCCTCCTGGCTGCAGCCCCTCCCTTCCTCCCAGTGGCCGCAAGCCAGGGCTGCTGTGGCCGGGGCCAGGGCAAGCAAGTCGCAGGGGAAACACCATGCGAGTGACCGGGCCGCTCCCTCAGCCTCTGCCCGGATGGAAAGCAGGGAGCCGGGCCGGGGTCGAGGGGGCGCCGCTCCCACCCAGCCCCTGTGCATGTGGCTGAGTGAGGGGCGGGTTGTGGGGACCCTGTAACTTTCCTTCTAGCTGCAAGGAATAATTGCCTGGGCAGGTCGCAGCTCTGCAGGGGTCCTGGGAACAGCGAGAATGGGGGTGTGCTGGGGGGGCTCTCCCCTGGAAGTCAGGGATACTGAGAGCCTGTGCTTTCAGCTGGTCCCTCCGCCTCTGTCCCTGTCACAGCTGGTCCTGCAGACTCAGGCTGGGCCCCTCCTATGAGACACCTGCTTCCCAGACACTTGACACTGACTAGGGGCCCAGGGCAGACTCTGGGCCCCCCAGAGTCCCCCTGTGGCCTTTAAAGGCCCCTCAGCCAAGTCCATCTGGACAGTCTCTCCAGGCCTGTCCCCTCCCCCACCAGCCCCACACTACTCCAGCCGTTTCCCTGGATGAGCGCAGGGGTCGGAAAGAGGCCCTGGGGCTCTGTCCGACAGTGCCCCGAGAGCCAGCTGCTCTTCCTTCCTGGTGGGCAGCCCGCTCTTAGCAGGAGAAATGGGGCTCAGAGCACGAGTCAGCTGCACCGGTGGCCTCCTGGGAGCCAGGTGGTACGGTGGCCCGTCGGGGACCAGACTGGCCTAGGTGACCCTCCAAGGAAGAGGGAGCCCCTGGGCGCACGGAAACTGCTCTTTGTGGGAGAAGAGAGCTGCGGCTGTTTCCCTTTCGGGGAAGGTTGGGGAGGAAGGTGGTCGAGAAGCAGGGAGAGAGAGAAGCAGTTGGTGTCTTCCCCGTGAGCTTTGCGTGGACCTGCCCTTAGCAGAAGTCACTAGCAGGGGCTCGCCACACTGCAGAGTAGTTCTCCTACAACAGGGTGGGTGGGAGCTGGGCATGGGGTCGCTGGCTCAGTTGTGTAGGGAAACAGACACCTTTTCCCTTCCTGCTCCTTCGTCCTCCTAACTGCAAAATGGCTGCAGCAGCTCCTACCCTCACACCCATTTTCCTAGCAGGGAAAAATAAAAAGAAGAAGAAGGAGGAAGGAGGGTGCTTAAAATTTTTCACCAAGAGAATTTGCCCTCCCACAGTTTCTAAAAATTTGGTAGTGTGCACAGAATGCTTACCCTTATCATAGTAAGTTCTTAATATGTCATGGGGGCAATGTGTGTGTGTATTCACTTACAAGCCAACACTGCCACTGTCTCTGGGACTGTCGTTAGCGTGCAAACCGGACTGTACACCAGTAGACCTCTCCCCTTCAGCCCTGGCACCCATCGTTCTAATTTTGGTATGGAACCCTAATGTCTGCCCCCCTCCCCTCCCAGAAAATCTCATCCCTCTGTGAATGTGAATGCTGCGAGTTACCCTGTGTGAGGGATAACCAGCATCTGCCCTAGGTGAGGGGTTTAGGGGTGACCTGTGTCGGATAATGCTGCACCTGCCCTTGGTGAGGGGACTGTCTCACTCCACACAATGTCTCCAGGTTCCCACACAGCCAGATGGATCTGTTGGTCCTTTCTTTTTAAGGCTGAGTTATAGGATTTTGGCTCTCGGGCCACCTGCTGTGGTGCTCAGGGGCTATTCCTGGCTCAGTGCTTAGGAGAGACGGAGGGAGGGGCTGAGGGGACCCTCTGCAGCGTCGGGGGTCAAACTGAGGGGTCAGCTGCATGCATGACGGGCGCCCCACCTCACGCCGGACCGTCTCTCCGCCCCAGGCTGAATAAATAACTCTCCGCTGGGTGAGTGTCCCCCACCTGGCCCACCCATGCCCTGGCAGCCCTGGTGTGCTCTGACTCGCAGGCCCCTGCGGTGAACGCCCTTTGGTCCTGGGGGCTGGGGGTGGGGTCAGGGATGCAGAAGTGAAGCTGCTGTTTCATCTGCTGGCTCGGTCGGTGCTAAACGTTTATTCTTATTTTAGCCCTTCCCTCGTCTCTGTTGCTGTAGGGCCGGTGGCGTCACAGCCCGGGCCGGCCGGGGCGGCGCTCTGCAGCCGGGGTGCTGCCCCCATTCTGGTCCCGCTCGCGGGGGCTGGGGGCGTGTTAGTATTTGCACACGCCCGGCCATGCATGCTGTGGTGCCACGGGCTCTCCCTCTGGCTCTAAGGGTGTGGGGGGGTTGACCTCCCCCGGGGCCCTGTTTCTCATGCTCTGACATGCTACCCTACCCTTCCCCTGCCCCTCTCAACAGAGCTGGTGCTGCAGCAGTAACCCTGGCCGCCCCTTCCCTGCCCTGCCCTGCCCTCGCCGCTGCTGGGGTTTTTCTGGGTCTTGTTGGTCGCCGCTGCCGTCACGGGCAGCAGTGAACGCATCTCCCCCAAGGCTTTCGAGCTGCATCTCCCAGTTCCGTGTCTGTGGTTATCGGCCACTTGTGTGTCTGCTTCGGATTAATGGCCACGCCAGCTCCGGGCCTGTCCTCCAGCTGGAGAGTTCCCGTGCCCCATGGGGAGAGAGCTGGCCCCAGTCGGTCCCCTCCTCCTCTCTCGACTGACCCCTCCCACGCCGAGACCTTCCATCACTGTGGTCCAAGGGGTCTGTTTTTCCCCTTCTGTTGGCAGCACTGAGGGGACCCAGTGCAAGAATTGTATGCCAGTTCCACGATGCCCCCGACGTCTTCTTCCCAGAGCTTTGCGGTTTGGGGGTCTTCTGTCTAGCTCTCAGTGCCATTTCGAGGCCCTGTCCTTAGTGTTTGGAAAAGAGGCACTTTCCTGAGCCCCGTCCTCACCCCCAGGGAACATCAGCCGACTCTGTCCCGTCACCCACTAGACAGGCAGACCTGGAGGGACAGGAGCATAGACATTGGACAGGCCGCCTGCCCGTCACGTGCTGGGGGCGGGGACTGCGCTTGGACTTGACCTCAGAAAGTTCTTGAGCATCTTTGGGTCCACCCCGGATGCGGCAGAGCCCAGAGGTGTGGGAGCGCTTTTGTGGAATGTTCCTCTGTGTCTCCTATACCTGGATGGCCTAATGGCCTGCCCGGGACCCTGAGCCCTCACTCCGTGGTGCTGGCCCAGGACACTTTGCCCTTCTCTGGCCTTTACCCAGGAGTGGGCAGAGGGCACCCTCATTGCTTTACGACCTGTTGTATGGGGTCCCTTGTGCCGCTGGACCGGCTCGATGGAGTCAGGAGTCAGGATTCACGGGGCTCCGAGGGGCAGGGGGCGGCAGCCCAGACTCCCTCGTCTTCTGCGTCTCGCCGCGTTACAGCATGACGTGCTTCCCCGCCTCCCCTTCAGAGGGGCAGCTCCAGCCCCCTGCCCTGCGCAAACGGCCCCCGAGGGCCTCTTATGAGGGCCCCGTGAGTGGGCAGTGCAGGAGCCAAGCCCTCTGATTTTCAGGTGGTGAAAACGGTTTGATAGGTTTTGCCCCCAAAAGGCCCCCTGTGGGGAGGGCCAGACCACCTGCACTGCCCAGCCCCTGGGTGGGTGTGTGTGGGGGGGTGGGGGGTGGGGGTGTTGATAGAATCCTCCACATGCCCGGACAGGAAGGTGCCTGTGAATGGATGTCGGGTGTGTGATGGCCTGGATGTAGACCCGGTGACCCTCCCCATCCATGAGAGGCGGAGGGGGTTTGCTCAGAGGCCAGAGAGCCGCAGGGCCCTGCGGTTCCTTCTGCTATCCATGTGCTCCCAACGGAACCCCAGGGGGAGGCCTGGACCCCCACCTCCCACCCCCGTCCCCGGCAGACAGTCCCAGGCTCCGAGTCTCAGATGCTGCCCCTGTCACCAGCTCCCCTTGGCTGGGCTCGCAGGCTCCTTCCTCTCTCCCTCCTGCTCCAGGGGGACCCCCCGCCCCTCCCCCGCCCCTCCCCTCCCCCCCTCCTTTCAGGAGCATAATGAGTTTGATAAGAAATTGTCTCGTTAACAGGATTAGCCACGGGAATCTCTGGTCCCCTCCCCTTCATGCTATAATGCTCCTGTCTCCTTTCCTGTAATTTTCTGCTGCCATCCCGGGCTCCGGACCACCTCGGGGAGATTAATTCCTGCTTGTTCTTTGATCGTGTAACTGCCGCTTTGCACCCCACCGCCACTGGGCCGCCGAGGCCTGTGGATATCTTCCACGCCTGGGCACCCTGGTTTTTTTTTTGTTTTGTTTTATTTTGTTTTGCTGCTGCTGTTTCCATTCCCGACCCCAATGCTCCCCCCGCCATATACACACACCCCTGCTTCAGCAATGCCGGGACTAGCAGCTGCCCCCAAGCCATGCCCCGGAGACACACAGGGCTGAGACGGGCGCGTCAAGCCAAGGGGCCTTAAAGCCAAACTGGGCTGGAGAGACAGTGCAGTGGGTAAGGCCTTGCATCCGGCCAACCTGATTTCCACCCCCAGCACCCCCAGAGACACCCCCCCAGCCCCACCAGGAGGGATGCCTGAGTGCCGAGCCAGGAAAAAGCCCTGAGCACCGCTCGGTGTGACCCAAAGCAAAGTTTAAAAACAGCAAAACTGACTTCCAGACTTGGTCAGGTGGGAAAGTGGGTGGGTGGGAGGAAGGGGTCCCGGCGACCTTCGGAGACTGGGGATGGCCCGGGACAATGGACGGTGTGTGCAGCAGACACACAGGGGGTAGCTAACCCCCTGAAGTCTGTGTCATGGGAGAATCAGGAATAAAATCCAGCTGGGCCTGAGGCCGGCCGGAGAGACCAGACGGGGGTTAAAGCTCTTGCTTTGCACATGGCCAACCTCGGTTCAGTCCCCGGAGCCCTGCCAGGAGTGATCCCTGAGCACTGAGCCGGAAGTGAGCCCTGCGCACTGCCAAGTATGGCCCGCATCGAGAATCAAATAAGTACAACCTGGGGGCTGGAGCGATAGCACAGCGGGGAGGGCGTTTGCCGTGCACACAGCTGACCCGGGTTCGATTCCCAGAATCCCATGTGGTCCCCTGAGCACCGGCAGGAGTAATTCCTGAGTGCATGAGTCAGGAGTAACCCCTGTGCATTGCTGGATGTGACCCAAAAAGCAGAAAGAAAGAAAAGGAAGGAAGGAAGGAAGGAAGGAAGGAAGGAAGGAAGGAAGGAAGGAAGGAAGGAAGGAAGGAAGGAGGGAGGGAGGGAGGGAGGGAGGGAGGGAGGGAGGGAGGGAGGGAGGAGGAAGGGAGGGAGGGAGGGAGGGGGGGGGGAGGGAGGGAGGAAGGAAGGAAGGAAGGAAGGAAGGAAGGAAGGAAGGAAGGAAGGAAGGAAGGAAGGAAGGAAGGAAGGAAGGAAGGAAGGAAGGAAGGAAGAACCTGGTGCACGAGCTCAGAACCCCAAGTGCCGCAGGGGGTGGGAGGCAGGATTGTTCCCCGATCTGGGCATGGTGGTGGGACCAGGGCTGTCCGGGGGTTGGGGGCACCCAGCTGCAGAGTGGGGCAGGATCTCCTGGGAACACACCCCCAGCACAGACCTGGGTCCCTGGGCACCTGGCCAGGGAGCTGCCCCTGGCCTGAGTCTCAGCGGATGCTTGGGCCGAGAGACAGTTGCAGACAGCGTGAGGCCTCAGGGGCCGTTGGGTCCCCTGGGGAGCAGGTGCGTGTCAGGGGGTCTGGGTTCAAGTCCCGGTGACCTTGTGTTTGAGCTGGAGACCTAGGGAGGCCTCAGTGTGACTCAGCAGGATCCCCCCACTCCGGGCCGGGACAGTGGCCAGGAGGGCCGCCCCATCCCTGGGATCTGGCTTACCTGCTCACTCCCACCTGGGCCGAACCAGGGGCTACAGAGAAAGACAGACCTAGAAGGTTCTCTTGACCTGTGGGGGCTCCGGTCACTCGTGGGGCTTCTCTCGTCTCCACAGCATGTGAGCAGGACGGGGGTGCACGGGAAGTGCAGAGCAGGCCTGGGGGCAGCCTTGTCATCCCCCAAACCAGTCCCCATCATGTCCCTTAGGCCCCTCCCCTCCTGGGGACACTCAGCCCTGCTCCCTCGCTCACCCCTGACTCCACCCTCCCAGAAGGGCAGGAAGGAATGGGATGGCAGAGGAGTGCCGAGCACTGAAAGCCGAGCACTGAAAGCTGCCACAGAGTGTCTGGAGCCCTCAGAGCGGGGGGTCGCTCCATGCTGCCCTCCTGGTTTGGGGACTGAGCTGCAGGATTCGGAGCCTGCAGCATGCTCGCGCCCATGCTCTGGTGTCCCCGCCCCGTGCCCCCTTCCGGCCCTGCTGTCCACTGGGGATACCAGAGTGGCTCCTGTGGCACCTTAGGAATTGCCCACCACAAGGCAGGGGACAGGCCCGGAGTCGTGAACGGGCTGGAGGGGTGCTGGGGGGCCTGCACTAGTGGCCACGCAGGAGGAGCTGCCAGAGAGACGGGCGTGTTGGGGCGCAGCAGAGGACGCCCCCAGGACTGCCTGGCCCCAGCCTGCCTTTGGGCGGGGCTGCCTCTGAGCCTGGCTGCCTCCTTTCTCAGGAGCCCGTGAGGCTGCCGCAGGGTGGGGGCCCAGCCCCGGGCCGAGCCTGCAACCCTCGCCGGCCACCCTGAGGCATTGCCCGGGGGGGAGGGTGCCAGGCCCTCGGTGACTCGGAACCCACCTCACCCCAGGCGCGTGGACGGGGCTAAGCCCGGGGGACGCCCCCACCAGAGGTGTGGACAGAGGCAGGAAGGCCGAGCTCTGGGGGACCAAGGGGACTGGCCTGGCTGGACACAGGTCATCAAGGCAGCCAGGAGAAGCGCAGTGGTCTCAGCTTGGCCCACGTCCACTTGAGGGGGCCGAGAGGCCGTGACGACTGGGGTGGGCCACAGAGGGACACAGAGGGACGCCCCTACCTTGCGTGGTTCCGAAAGCCCCCTCCCAGGGAGAGAAGGCCTCGACTTATGCCACGGCCCGTGGGGAGCATGAACGGGGGCACCCGGGGAGGGACAGAGGGGCCAGGGCCCCCCAGAGATGTGAGCAAAGCCGGGCAGTCGCCACCTGCACCCCAGGCCCCGGGGCCCGCTCCCCCTGACCGCCTGGCTCTCGGGGGGGGGGTCTGCGGAAGCCGCGCATCCTTCCCGAATGGTGATAACAGTTATTTCCGTTCCCCTGGGGGCCGCTGCTCCAGTGAGGGAGAGAAAAGTAGGGGCGGGGGGTGGGGGGGCTCTTGGGAGGGCTCGAGGCGCCCGGCTGGGCCCTGCCAGGCTCTGCCATGTGCGGGGAAGAAAGAGGCCTTTTCAGCACCCTGTTATTATGGCGTCTTGTTTTCATAGTTTGTTCAACAAACCTCTCTCCCTCTCCCCGCCGAGCCCCGCGCACTCTCTCTCTCTCCCTCTCTCTCTCTCTCTCCCTCTCTTTCTCTTTTTTTCATCTTCCTCTCTCAGCAAATCCATTTAAATGCAATTCTATTCTTAAAGCGCCCCTCTCATGCATGTCTAATGACTGTCAGGGAAACGCTATTACAATGGGGCTGAGGAGGACCCATCGCGGAGTGTGTACAAGCCATTTGAAAGGAAGCCTGGGAGCGCTCCAGTTTTATTACAGCATAATTAGAAATAAAATCTTGTTGCAATAGGAGAATGAGAGATGTGTGCTAATCCTGTACGAGAGAGACGATAGAGCAGTATTTAGAAGACAGGGGCAGAGAGAAAGGGGGGACTTGCCCCCCACCCCAGGACTCTCCTGCTCTGCCCCCGCCCTGCCCCCCTCCAGACCATCCACCTGCCCCCCCACCCCCACGTCCTCCTGCACAAGTCTCAGGGCCCCCCCAGCAGTCATCCCACCCACTGCCAACCCTTGCCCCGGCCCCTGCTGGGAGGTGAGGGGCCAGTCCCCGAGGCCAGCTCAGAGGGGCAAGGCCAGGGCAGACCCCGAAACTTTTCCTTACGAGAGCCTGACAGTCCTGCACCCGGCAGCTCACTCGGCCTTCACCAGGTCCTCGCTCTTCCCCCGAGTGCCCGCTCTGTGCCAGGCACGCCTCGCCCCCCTCAGCCCCCCGGGACCACCCAGTTCTGGCCTGGGCAGCTGGCGGGTGTGGGCGCAGGGCCCTGGGTGCCTAGGCCGCTTCCCAGCCCACCCGCACGCCCGTCTCTGCACCCCGTGACACCCCCACCCCCACGCCCTTTCTCCTGGCCTGGCTGGTGACCATCAGGGCCGTCTCCCCACCCCCCACAGGGTCCCCCATTGTTTGCCCCGGTACCACCACTTCTTTGTTTAAATTTTGTTTGGGGGCCACAGCTCGTGGTGCTCAGAGATCACTCTGACAGTGCTCAGGCACCATGTAGGAGGCTCAGGATCAGCCCCGAGCACGGTGAGCACCTGGCCCCCTCCACTATGCCTCTGGCCCAAGTCAAACCCCGTGTGCCCTAAGAACCTCCTTGGCTCCGAGGAGGTGAGGAGCGTCCCAGCTGCGAAAGTGCTCAGGAGTGGGTTCATCTGGGCAGGCTTCCTGGAGGAGGCCCGTTCAGATCAGGGCTGAGAAACTTCTCGGCATTGTTCCGGTTCTAACCAGTGAAACGGGGAGGAAACTGCCCTGAAGGGCCACATGTCATTCAGGAAAAGTATAGCAGGAACCTGACAGGACTGGCAAGGTCTACCCCACACGCACACACACATACACACATACACACGCACATACACACATACACACGCACATACACACATACACACACATACACACATACACACGCACATAAACACATAAATACACATACACACATACACATGCACATATACACACATACACACACCACACATACACACGCACATACACACATATACGCATATACACACATACACACATACACACGCACATACACACATACACGCACACACACATATACACACATACACACGCACACACACACATACACACACATACACACATACACACATACACATATACACATACACACATACACGCACATACACACATATACACACCACACATACACACATACACATATACACACATATACACATTCACACATACATACACACATACACATACATACACACATATACACATACACATATACACACATACATACACATACACACACATATACACATACACACATATTCACACATACACACACACAGAGGGCGAGAGGCAGGAGCGTAGCGCCATGAGTCTGGAAGGCTCAGGTGGAGTAGGCACGGGCACTCAGAGGGGAGCAGCTGACCCTGCTTCCCTCTACTCTGCCCCTCCGCCACCCCGCAAGCACCCTCATGTCTTCTTCGAGCAAATGGAGCACCCCCCACTCTGGGAAAGCCGCCTCCTCTGTGCAGGCCTCTGGGTTGCTCAGGAAGCCGGGGTTTCTGCTCTCTCTCTCTCTGGGCCCCCATTCTGACCTTCCGGAAGAGAGACACGGAGCGCCTGGCCGAGCCCCCAGGTCATGGGGTGGGGAAGGGGGATGTTCTGTCTCCCCGGCTGCTGGGGGGAGTGGGGGTAGGTTGGCCCGAGTAGGTTGGGGGGCAGGGGAGAGCCTCCTCGCCCGTGGCCCCACGTGCCCAGGAAGGGGTCAGGTACGGGATTAACAGGTGTGGCACCTGCTTGGGGCATCTCCAGCGGAACCCAGGCGCCCGGGGAGGAAGCCCCGATGGCTGGCTCCGAGTCCCGCAGGAGAAGTGTGGCCCCGCGGGGACTGTCTGTCCTCGTGTGCAGTGACGGGGCAAGCGCCCCTTTCTCCCCACCGCGCCCCACCCTGATTGCACAGCCACCACCACCCCCCCGCCTCCTGCACCGGAAACAGAGACCTGAGGGCTGGACCCCCACCTGCTTTGGGGCCAGGCAGTCCGGGGTGGGGGAGGACTCAGCCCCCTCCACTCCCCCCAGCTGCCCCGGGCACCGCCCCGGGCTCCTCTCCTGCGAGGAACCCTCCTTTATGGGGGTAGGGGGGCGCTGTCCAGCACAGGGCAGGGTCCCCATGCTCCGTCCTCGACAGCCTCCATGCCGCAGTGCTCGGACCCAGCCCTGTGGGAGGGAAGGCTCAGGGCCGCACCGGGGAAGGAATCAGGGTGCAGACAAGCCCGAGCTCCAGCCCCGGGAGAGCCCCCGGCCCGTCGGCCCTTCTGTGTCCCCTACTCTCCACTCTCACCACCCCCCGCCCAGTGCTGAGGGTCGCACGGGTCATCACGGAGGGGGCCAGAGGCAGGGCTGAGTTCCGGCCTGGGGACGCTTCCTCGTGACTGCATCCACGGCGTCCAGCAGAAGCCCCACGCTCGCCGATCACTCCTGGTGGTGCCCAGGGACCGCAGGCTGTGCCTGCCATCCAACTGTGGTTGGCCACGTACAAGGCAGGCGCCCTTCCCACTGCAGCCCCCGCCCCCACGCCCCTCCTCGCAGGAGCGAAAAGCTACAGACACCGAGGCTGGGGCAGAGGCAGCCTCACGCCCTCACGCCCTCACCTCCTCACCTCCTCACCTCGCAGACCTGCTGCTCTCGGAGCATCTCTGGCTCACCCTGGTGCCCTCGTTAGCGGCATTGCTTTGGGGGCTCGTGTCCCCTCCCTGTGGTTTGTGATTGTTCCTCAGATTCACTCTAAGGGGGGCGGGGCTGAAGGAGACTCTGGGCCTGGCATGTAACAGGTGCTCAAGAAACACTGGGGTTTTCTTAATGAGGTGGCGGCCGCCCGGGTCAGGGAGTAGAGGGTGGGGCCGCACACGGCCACAGACACTACCCCCCTCGACCCGTCACGGTCCTCCACCCTGCGCTGAGACCCCACATCCTCTGAGGTGAGCTGGCTGTGCCTCGAATCCCGCCCCGTGTCCTCGTGCGAGCGCCTAGGGGACTTCCGTTGGACCCCCCTCTTGGGGACACTACCCTACCGGCAGGGAGGGGCAGTTGTCACTGACTCCAGATGGCCCAAACTCCCCAGTTACGGTGACAACCAGGGAGTGACCTCGGTTGCCGCTTTCCAAGTGGGCTTGGCCATGCTGGACTTCCTCCTGCTGACCTGGGCCACCGGCCCCGGGGACGGGGAGCCCCGTGGAGGGGGCCCCAGGGGCGGCTCGTCCTCGGAGGCCAGCCCCTGTCCCCGGACCCCCCCACCCCACCCTGCAACACGACTTCCCCTCACCCCGCTGGCGGCCACTCCCGGCACCGCACAGCCCACTGGCTCGGGCTCCCAGCGGGCCCCGTCGGCTCATCCTCATCAAACATGCAGTGCTGTTGTCACACAAGCCCCCCCGAGGGACGCACATAATACCCCTGATTTCTCCTGCCCCCCCGCACCCCCTCCCCGGGCTGCGTCCTGCCTTTGTTTCGGAGGAGCCATACCCAGCGTCTGGAAATGTTGCTGCAATTAAATATGCACAGCGCAGGGGAGGGGGGAAATGAGGACAATGAAGGAAGTGAAACATCAGACGCAGCAGCTGCTGGTTGCCATGGAAACCCGGCTCCCACCACCGCCACCGGCCGCACCCCTTCCCGGCTCCAGATGCCACTTGGGCCCCTGTGCCGAGGTCCTGGGGTGCTGGGCACAGCACTGCCCCAGGGGCCTGGGTGCTGCTGGGCTTGGTGCGGGGGGGGGCTGCTTTTCCTCGTGCCCCCTCCCCGCCCTCACTTCCTCCTGGTACTTCAGCGGGGCAGCGGCCCCCTCCACCTCACCCCGGCAGTGCTGCGCCGGAAACAAAGTCCCAGACCCCGGCACCCTTGGCTGGGCTCAAACATCTTGGCCTCGAGGCCTTTGGGGGAGCAGGACCTTTGGGGGGCTCTCCATGGGTCCCCGCTGCAGGGCATGGCTCCTACCCCTTCCACGTCCAGGGGATGTCGGCACGTGCCTGCTTGAGTGCTGCCCCGGGCAGGGCAGGGGTCCCGGGTCGAGGGTCCAAGGGACCCGGTGCACACATCTGGAACGGAGTACCCTGAAATGCACCTCAGCAAGGAGCCAGGTGTGACCCCCGAGCTGAACAAGAGCCTTGTGCAGGGGGCAGAGCCTGAGGGGTGCTCCAAGCCCCTTCTCCCCGACATGGACCCTTAGACAGGGGCTGGACACGGCAGCTCTGCTCGGCCAGCCAGGTAAGGCTGGGGCTAGGTCCCCACCACTGACCACGCCCCCCCACACAAAGATTTGTGGGAAGGAGGGGGAAGAATAAATACAGACTAAGCAGCGTGCCTTAGAAAGCCAGGCAGACCCCGCCTGAGGACGTTACCTGAACCCCTGTGAAATCAATAGCGATTAAAAGTTAAAGTCGGGGTGGGGGGCCGAGAGATAGTACATCAGGGTGGGCACTTGCCTTGCAGGTTGGATCCCCAGCACCCCATGGGGACCCCTGAGTCCACCGGGATCGATCCCTGAGCACAGAGCCAGGAGTCAGCCCTGAGCACCGCTGGGTGTGACCCCCAAACAAAGCAAAACTTAAATCAAGTCCTGGTTCGCTTCACTGGCAGAAAAGGCCGGCAGGGAGGGAGTCGGGGCAAGGCCTGGGCAGTCTCCATAGAACTGTCTGCAGGGTCGGCCTGCCCCCTGAGGTGGCCCAAGAGCCTGGGAGGAAGTGGGGGTCCTCGGCCTGGGGGTGAGGCCTTGCAGAGCCGTCCCTGGAGATGGTCGAGGGAAGGCCTTGTGGCTCGGCCGACGTGAGGGCCATGTGCCTCCAGCTTCTTAGCCTCTGGGGGCCCCCACTTTCCAGGTGCTGAGTTCTTGGACTAGATTGGGGTGTGGTGTAAGGGAACAGAGAGGGTGATTGGGGGCGGGCAGAGTCACACAGCCCAAAGGATGGATCTGAAGCGGGTGGGGCTCCCAGAGGCCTCCGGCTGGCAGCCAACCTGCTGACGCCGCGTGTCCTTTGCGGGGTGAGCACCGCCCTCTCCCCACCATCTTGCTTTCCCTGGGCGCCTCTGTGCTGACCAGTGCCCCCCACCCACAGGGGCAGCGGGAGCCTGAGGTCCCCCGCACCCGCCCGGGAAGCAGCCTCGCCCCAGAGGGCGGGCCAGGGCCTAGTTAGTCTCTCTGTCTGCCTTGGGGGGACCCCCCCACGCCCTGCTCCGTGTACACATTCCTGCTCCTGCTCAGGGCTTGGCCTGACAGTCTCTCCTGCCGCTGAGGGTCACGCCAGCTGCTCATCCACACAGGGGCGCCCGCCCTCCCGCCGCCGAAACCTAAGGGTCATGACCTCGCCTCTGCCCACGTCCCCCGAGCTGCCGCTTCGTCTCCTTCCTGGCTCCCCGACACGCGTGACATGGGGCGGGCGTGACTCCGACATCACAGTTGGTGAACCGGGCTGGGCTTCGGCTCCGGGGCAGAGGAAGAAGAGCTGGCGGCAGGGAGGGCCCGAGTGGGGGCTGCGAGACCTGGGCACTGCACCCGAGTCTCCACGAATGTCTCTGCAAAGGGCAGGTGGTGGCATCCGACACTTTCAGGACCAGCAAGCCACAGAGAGTCCAAGCGAGACTCGCCAGGCCGAGGGAGCACTGCCACAGGAGCACTCCCTGTGGGCCAGACCAGGAGCTTTGCAGACTAGTGCATCTGCTTCAGGGCAGATCTTCTGGGCAGCCCCTTGTATAACTCAGGCTCAGAGAGGTCAAGTAACTCCCCCAGGAGCGCCCAGCAGCCTCGGGGTAAAGCCATGAAGTCCTGAGGCGTCTCCCTTTCCAGCAGTGATCAGGACCACCTCTTCTTCCCTGCCCCCAGGACGGGTTTCCCTGGGGGCGCCGCCCCCCAACTCCTTGGGTGAGGGCCAGCTGCTGCCCCGGCCAGGGGAATGATGGCCTGTGCCCCCGGTTGTGTCTCCAGAAAACAGGTTTTTTATCACTGCCCACGGCGGGCTGTACATCTCCGACGTGCAGAAGGAGGACGCCCTGTCCACCTACCGCTGCATCACCAAGCACAAGTACAGCGGGGAGACGCGGCAGAGCAACGGCGCCCGCCTCTCTGTGACAGGTAGGCCGGGGGCGCCTGGGGGGGGCGTGAGAAGTGGGGGGCGGGCCTGGTCCCACCTGGTGAGGCCCGCAGGTGCCCGTTCTCAGGGTTCTGTGTGTGCCCGCCTGGCTCCGGGAGCCACAGATCCAACCTGCTGTGCCCACCCGGCCGTGGGCAGCTGAGACTGGCCACCTGCCCCCTTGGTCTCTCCCGACCTCCAGACGTGCCCGGGCTCAGAAGGGGGAGACGGGAGGTGCCCCGGGAACAGAGCTGCTGGGTGTCCCGGCCCCGCCTCCCGCTCCCCTCCCCCCGCCCCCGTCAGCTGACCTCAGCCCCTTGGTCTGGAAAGTGGGAATCGACTGAAGCCCCCCAGGGTGGGGAGTGGGGGGGCGGGGCGGGAACTGGAGAGATGGGAGGGAGGCCAAGTGCAGCTGTGCCACCACGTCCCCCTGTGCCCCGTGGCGGGCGAGGGCAGCTTCACTCTTCCCCTCCAGGCCCTGGGGCGCTCGGTCAGGGATGTTTTCACTCCCCGCAGGGGCTGTGCAGTGGGCATGGTTTGGGGTTTGGTTTGAGTTTGGGCTTTGGGGTCACAGCCGGCAGTGCTCAGGGCTCACTCCTGGCCGGGCCCGGGGGACTCTGAGCGGTGCCGGGATCAAACCTGGGTCAGTCACCCGCAAAGCAGCCGTCTTACCCGCTGTCCGTCTCTGACCCCAAGGGTCTGGTTCCCTTTCACGGGGCGTCCACAGTTAGATTTCCTCAACGGTGGCCAACAAGGCCCGGAGGCCACCCCAGGGCGGTCTCAGCCAGGATCCGGGTCCCCAGTGTGCCCCAGCCCCCAGCCCGGGGGGTTCCCGAGAGGCCCCCTGCCCCACCCCCAGCCCTGGGTCTGGCAGCACGAGGTCCCTGCAGGCTGTCGCCTGTGCCTGCACAGCACCCTAGTCCTGTGCCGGGTAATGAAAGAGCTTCTTTCCCTCCGAATTTAATTTCACGCCTGAGACTCGGTGATTAATCCCCTCCCTCGCCCTCCCTCTGCCGCCCTGTCGGCCCCTCTGCTTGTAAATTCTGCCGTGTGCCCTGGAATTTGTGTATTCTGCATCAATTAAGTGTCGCATTGAGTAATTCTTCTCTGGCACTGGGTTTGTTTATCCCAACCCTTCCCTGGAGGGGTGGGGGTGAGAGGCCGAGGAGCCGGCGGGAGCCAGCGGGCACCGGGGCCATCATGGGCCCAGCTGCCGAGAGTCTACATCCTCCAGGCACTTTGGCAGGGGCGTCTGTCACCGTCTGCACACCCTCCAGTGATGGGCCCAGGAGGCAGCGCAGAGCCCCCAAAAGTCAGGCAGGATGGCCAGGCCAACTAGCACCTGAGTCCCCCTGGCTCCCCACCCCAGCACCCCCTCCTTCTGACGGGCCCTGGGAGGGACAGAGACTTCTAGAGTCTCTGGTCCAAAAGGACAGACAGTTCCTCACGCACACCCTGGCCAGGGAAGGTGCCCGAGGGCCCAAGAAACCTCAGGAGGGACCAGAGTCCGCTCTCAGCCTTCACTTTGGAAGGGACCAGAGATGGCTCAGGGGTGGCCTGGCAGCTATGAGGCCTGGGCTTCGTCCCCAGCTCCTATAGGCATGCACACACATGCGCTCACACACGCGGACATGCTCACACACATACACATGCATACACTCGCACACTCACAGTCAAAGGCACATGCTCGTACACATTCATGCGCATGCTCACACACGGCACGGGCTCACACATGCACATGCTCACATACACATGCACACACGCGCACACATCTGCACACGTGCACTTTCACACATCCCACTCACTTCCACAGACGTGCACATCCTTTCACTCGCACTCACCCACACACTCACATTCTCCCCCACACACACACAAGCCCTAGGTGTCGCTCACTCTGGGCCGCACTGAGCCTCTGCTCCTTCCTCACTTCACCCACCCTGGGCTGGACGGGGCCACTCACCTCCTCTGCCTTCCAGATCCTGCCGAGTCCGTCCCCACCATCCTGGACGGCTTCCACTCCCAGGAGGTGAGGGCTGGCCTCACGGTGGAGCTGCCCTGCACGGCCTCCGGCTACCCGCTTCCGGCCATCCGCTGGCTGAAGGACGGCCGGCCCCTCCCGGCTGACAGCCGCTGGACCAAGCGCGTCACAGGCCTGAGCATCAGCGCCCTGCGGGCCGAGGACAGCGGCGCCTACATCTGCGAGGTCACCAACACCTTCGGCTCTGCCGAGGTCACCGGCACCCTCACGGTGGTCGGTGAGTGTCAGAACCCCGTCCCTGTCCGGGAAGCCCTGAGGATCCCGGGGTGCCAGACGGGAGACAGTGCCCACCTCTGCCCAGCCTGATTGGCGTCCAGGGGAAAGTGAGGGCTCAGAACTGAAGCAGCTGCCTTTTGAGGTCAGCCCTCTTTCAAGGGTGGTTGGCTCTGGGCAGAGTGGCCCAACCTGGCCATCACCTCCCTGCACTCGGGAACTAGGGCTCATGGTCCCCACCCCCGCCCCGCCCACCCCCCAGCCTCCCAGAAGTCGTAGGGTTTATTTCTTTTATTTGGGTTTGGGGGCCACATCTGGCGATGCTCAGGGGTTCCTCCTGGCTCTGCACTCAGGAATCACTCCTGGTGGTGCTCGGGGACCTATGGGGAGCTGGGGGTTTAACCTGGGTCAGCTGTATGAAAGGCAAGCGCCCTCCCTGCCGTGCTATGGCTCCAGCCCCGAGGTCACAGGGTGATGGGACCCTGCGGACTCACAGGCGTCCGTGCTGAATGAAGCAGCACCGCTGTACATTCATTCACACGGGCCTTGGGGGTCTTTAGCAATGATGGATCAACCATGCAGTCAGCAAGCAGTAAGCCTTGTCTTTTACCCCCCGCCCTGCCCCTGTGCCCCATCATGTTGGCTGGCACAGACCCCCTTCACGTGACCCTGACCCCGAAGAAGCTGAAGACGGGCATCGGCAGCACCGTCATCCTCTCGTGCGCGCTCATGGGCTCCCCAGAATTCTCCATCCGCTGGTACCGCAACACGGAGCTGCTGCGGCCTGACGAGGCCGTGTCCATCCGCGGGCTCAGCAACGAGACTCTGCTTATCGCGTCTGCCCAGAAGAGCCACTCCGGGGCCTACCAGTGCTTCGCCACCCGCAAGGCCCAGACAGCCCAGGACTTCGCCATTATTGTGCTGGAGGGTGAGCTGGGGCGACCAGAGTCCAATGTGGGGGTGGGCCCCAGGCCCCCAAAGCCCCACCAAGAGGTGCCTGCCCAGGCTTCCCCACCTCCCCGGCTGCTGAGATGGGGAACAGTGAGGAGAATGCTGTGGTTCATCTTGCCAGGCAGACACCTTTCTCGCCTCCCCTACTCGGGGTGGAGAGCAGGATTGTTTGTTGTTGATTGGTTGTTGGTTATTGGTTGCTGTTGGTTGGCTGGTTTACTGATGGTTGGTTATTGATTGTTTGGTTGGTGGTTGGTTGGTTGTTCATTGTTTGGTTGGTTTGTTGGCTTGGTGGTTGGTTGGTTGAGTAGTTGTTGATTGTTGGTTATTGGCTCATTGATTGTTGGCTGGTTCCTTGGTTGGTTAGTTGGTTGGTTCATGGTTAGTTAGTCAGTGTTGGTGTTTGTTGTTGAGTGGTTGGTTGTTTGGTTGGTTGTTGATGGTTGATTGGTTGTTGTGTGGTTGGTTGTTGATGGTTGGTTGGTTGTTGGCTGGGTGACTGGTTGTTGTTTGGTTGGTAGCTGGTTGGTTTGTGGTTGGTTGGTTTTTGAGTGGTTGGTTGGTTAGTTGGTAGGTGGTTGGTTAGTTGGATTGTTAGTTGGTGGCTGGTTGGCTGGCTAGTTGGTGGTTGGATGGTTGGTTAGTTAGATTGTTGTTGGTTTGTAGCTGGTTGGTTGTGTTTGGTTAGTTGGTTGGTGTTTGGTTGTTGAGTGGTTGGTTGTTGATTGGTTGGTTGGTTGGTTGTTGACTGGTTGTTGGTTGATGAGTTGATTGCTTAATTATTTGGCTGGTTGTTTGGTTGGTTGTTGGTTGGTTGGTTGGTTAGTTGGTTAGTTGGTTGGTTTATTGGTGGTTGGTTGTTTACTAGTTGGTTGTTGGTTGATGAGCTGGTTGGTTAATTGTTTAACAGAGCTCTTCAGGCCCCTCCTTCTGGTTGTTGATTGGTTGGTTGTTGGTTGGTTGGTTGTTTTGTTGGGTTTTGGTTGGTTGTATGGTTAGCTTGGGGCTGGCTTGTTACCAAACAGGCTAGGAAAATAGAGACTATGAGCCCTGACCCAGCTGCATATCCCTGCTTCAGAGCTGCAGCCTGAATTCAGGCTCTTAACCTTTATACCCTTTCCCCTGCCTCTAAAATTGCTAGAACATCTCTATTAGAAGGGCCCAAAGACTCTCAGTCCCCAGAGCTCTTTAGTCCTCTCCCTCCCAGGCTTCTACCCAGCAAACTGTTTCCTTTCTCTCCCTTTTTTATTCCTTTCGGAAGGGGGCATATATGGTAGTCTTTGGGGGCTACTCCCAAAACAGTGCTCATGTTAGCTCTCAGCAGTCATCAGGGGACTATGCAGCGCTGGGGATTGAGCCCAGGCCTCCCACATACATAGTACCCAAGACGCCAAACCCAGGACAGGCATGGGGGTGCCCAGGCCACCATGTGTCAACCCTTCCAGCCCGAGAGCCCCATCCTGTGAAAAGATGGGATGCAGGAGTGGCACCCACCGAACCTGGGCCCCAGCCCCACCCGAGGAGCACAGCGGCTGGCTCCACCTGTTTGAAGGACGTGCCGCTCACCCTGGGGCCCTTCCGTCTGAACCTCGCCCCGCTGAAGTCTCTCTGCTCACCGGGCACCACCCTGGCCCAGCAGCGGTGCCGCTTCTCCTCTGCGGGGGAGGAACTGAAAGTCAGCCAGTAGATGCAGGAACACAGGGACAGGAGGCCAGGGAGGCCAGAGGGGGGCAAAGGCAGCAGCACTGCAGGACTGTCCTAGTTTGGCCAGGTACCTAGTTCTCCTCTTGGGCTGGATCTAAGGGTCTCGGCAAGGTGGGGCTGGGGGCCAGCTGCCTCTGTTGTGAGCTCTTGGAGGCCAGCAGCTGCCTGTTACTCCCCCTTCTTCCCTAGCTTCTACCTTTGCCTCTTGAACATGTAAGAACATGTAATGCCCGTCTCACTCTTTACAGCGGTCCCCTGTGCAAGGACAGTGAGGGGGTCTGGGCCAGTGTCCAGAGTCCACACAGAGAGGCAGGGCAGGCGGTTCCGGTCAGGGTGACGGGTGATCCAGGGCTCATGCCACCCCAGACCTCGCCACACTGACTCTAGCTTCAGACTCTGTGTCTGGGGCCACCGTTCCTCCTGGTGCCGGACTCGTGGGCTGGTTTGC
The DNA here is from genome assembly GCF_027595985.1 of Sorex araneus. NCBI lineage: Eukaryota > Metazoa > Chordata > Mammalia > Eulipotyphla > Soricidae > Sorex > Sorex araneus. Next base: position 170,018,190 of record NC_073304.1, on the reverse strand, counting down.
CCCAGAGGCTGAGCGTGGCGTGCCTGTGCTAATAGGGGAGGGGGAGGTGGGCCAGGCGCAGGGCCGGGAGCTCCACAGGAGTGCAGGTGTTGATTTTCCTCCAGGGCCCAGGGTTCTCACAAGCCCCATTCTCTCCATCCTCCAAAAACAAGAATTGAAGGCACTGGAAAGGTTAAGTAACTTGCCCAAAGACATACAGCACGGGGTTCACGTCCCGGGAGTCTCTGCATCCCCACCCTGGGATATTCGCCGGGACTTGGAGATCGCACCGTCCTGGCTATTTATCTAAGGATTGTCTCTGTTACCGCCTCCTCCTCGGGTGGGGTGTGGGGCCTGGGGCACGGGACGGCCTCCCCCACGCGGTCCTGATGGGGGATCCTTGCTCCCTGCAGACGGCACGCCCCGCATCGTCTCGTCCTTCAGCGAGAAGGTGGTGAACCCCGGGGAGCAGTTCTCGCTGATGTGTGCGGCCAAGGGCGCCCCGCCCCCCACGGTCACCTGGGCACTGGACGACGAGCCCCTGGAGCGGGACAGTAGCCACCGCACCAGCCAGTTCACCATGTCGGACGGCACCACCATCAGCCACATGAACGTCACGGGCCCCCAGATCCGCGACGGGGGCGTGTACCGGTGCACGGCGCGGAACTCGGTGGGCAGTGCTGAGTACCAGGCGCGAATAAACGTAAGAGGTGCCTGTCTACATTTGAATCTCAGAATAGGCTTTTGAGTTCCTCTGCCATTCTGTGCCTCCATCTTTCTCGTGGTGCTTAGTGCTTATGTTATTTTGAGTTTCGTGGCAGTCTCTCCTCGCCTCTGCTCCCTCGGCGCTGCCCTCCCCAGTGCTGGCGTCCGGGTGTACCTGTGTGTGTGTGTGTGTATGCGTGCCTGTGCGTGTGTGCATATGTGTGCATGCCTATGCGTATGTGCCCATGTGCTCCTGTGCATATGTACCTGTGTGTGCCTGCATGTGCCTGTGCATGTGCTTGTGAGTGCATGCATATGTTTGTGTGTGTTTGTGTCTGTGCGTGTGTGCCATGTGTAATCTGAGCGTTTGTGTCCATGTGTGTGCCTGTGCATGTGTGTCTGTATGTCTGTGCATGTGTGTCTGTGCGTGTGCCCATGTGTGTCTGAGCGTCTGTGTCCGTGTGTGTGCCTGTGCATGTATGTCTGTGAGTGTGTGCCCCTGTGTGTCCATGCATGTGGGTCCATGCATGTGAATCTGTGTTTGTGCATGTATGTCTTTGTGTGTCCTTGTGTGTGTGTCTGTGCATTTTCATACACCTGTGCATCTGTGCATGTATTCTGTGCATGTGCATCTGCGTGTGCTTGTATGTGAGCACATGTGTGCCTGTGTGTGTCTGCATGTATGTCTGTTCCTGTATGTCTGGGTGTGTGTGTGTGCCTGTACATGTATGCATGTATTCTGTGCATGTGCATCTGTGCGTGTGCCTGTGTGTGCACGTGTGCACCTGTGTCTGCATGTGTCCATGCCTGTGTGTCTGGGCGTGTGTGTGTGTGCCTGTGCATGTGTGCCCTCCCCCTCCTGCAGTCAGACCTGCCCCCCACACCCTGACTCCCTGTCACATCTCTCTGACCCCAGGTCACTGCACCCCTGCTAATATCCAGCCAAGGACCAGGGTGGAGGCCTGGGGCCAGCCTTGCTGTGCACTAGGAGTGACCCCCAGGGTCTGTGCTTGCTGTGACCCCCCGCAGCACTATCCCCCAAGGGCTCCAGGAGCCATAGCAGCCAGGGCCCCCGACACCCGCCCCCAAGGCCTGGGCTAGCAAGAGTAGGAGACTGGAGCTGGGGTGGGTGCCCCAAGTCCAGACTAAGAGCGGGGCCACCCCACAGCTGTGCTCTCAAAGGACAGCAGAGGGGACAGACACATCTGGGCTCTTTGCAGCCTCTGCCTTTGCCACAGAGACCCCCCCTCCCTGCGCCCCGCCACAGCCCCCGAGAGTCACAGAAGCCAAACCACGGAGAAGAGCGACCCTAGGACAGCATGAGCTGCCCCTGGCTGACTGACCCCTCTGCCCCTCCTCTGCTCCCCCCTGCCTCCTGCCCAGGACCCCCCAGCATCCGGGCCATGAGGAACATCACGGCGGTGGCCGGGCGGGACACCCTGATCAACTGCAGAGTCATCGGCTACCCCTACTACTCCATCAAGTGGTACAAGGACGCGCTGCTGCTGCCCGACAACCACCGCCAGGTGGTGTTCGAGAACGGCACCCTGAAGCTCAGCGACGTGCAGAAGGGCATGGACGAGGGCGAGTACCTGTGCAGCGTGCTCATCCAGCCCCAGCTCTCCATCAGCCAGAGCGTGCACGTGGCCGTCAAAGGTGAGACCGGGCGGCCGCGGTGGGGCGGGAGAGGCGGGTCCCGGGAGTGGGCCGCCCCGGGATGCTCCTGAGCCCCGCCCACCCAGGAAGGTGGGGCCTGAGTCCGTCCCCGGATGCTGATTGGCCGGCTCAGCCCGTGCCAGGACTGGCCGAGGCTTCCCGCCTCTCTTGTCGCTATGACCCGGAAGGGTCCAGCATGACCATGCCGGGGGCGCAGGGGGCCTGGATTTGGGGCTGGAGGGTGGTTCTCAGAACAGCCCTGGCGCCCTGGGTCAGGCCGCAGATGTTGGGGACGCTGTGAGTGCAGGCACAGACCTGCAGCAGAGAGGGAAGGGGACTTGCCAAGGAGGAACCCTGGCACCGTGCATACACCTGTGCATCTGTGGGCCGAGAGCACCCAGAGGTGCCCGGAAACACCCTGCAGGCGGCTGGGGTGCAGTGGGGTGGAGGCGGTGTGGGGCGCCATCACCAGCTGGCCATGCCCAGTGGGGCGAGGGGCGCTCCCCAGCCCCAGGGGGCTCAGCAGGGGGCTGTGGGCCTACACTGCGTCCCGGGGACCTCTTCCTCCGGCGACTCTGAGACACAGAAAGCCTTTCTCTGGGATCCGGGGAAATCCCAGGTCTAACCCTGGGTGCTGTCTCAGCCCCGTGTCCCCTCCCTCCTCACTGCTGAGAGGGAGGAGGTGAGAGCAGAGGCGGCTGGGGTGCCCATGGCCCCCAAGGGCAGCCTGAGCAGGAAGAAAGCTCGCCCAGGCTTGGGGCTCCTAGGAAGGGGGCCGGTGGCCTGAGCCTGGAGGGTCGGGCCCACGGGGTCCTCAATCGGTTCCAGAAACCTGGGCTCTGGGCTCTAGGGCTGGAGCAGACAAATGCGAGGCATGAGGACAGGGAGGTGGGGGTGCCTGGGTCCATCGCTGAGGGGGTGTGGGCAAGAGGTGCAGAAGCAGTGGGCTGCGGCCACCAGGACCCCGACTTCTCTCCTGCCTCCATTCGCTCTCACGGCCCTTGGGCCTACGCCACGGGCGCCCAGCACCCCCCTCCCACCCGCAGAGAGCAGAATGTCTCCCACTGGGAGTGCGGCCTCCGTGGGACTGACTTCCTGGGGGGTCTCGGTGGTGAGTGTGAGGGGGATCATCTTCTTGGGTTTCTGAAGGTGGGGCCCCTCTTGGTGTCCCCTCCTCTTTAGTCTCAGGCCTGGGTGCCTGACGCTGTCAGACCTGGGGGCCGGATGCCACGAGCCTCATGCTACCAGGAAACTCACATGCCCGGAGCCGCAGCGCACAGCCCGATGGCCAGTGTCCCCCTTGCCCCACCCCCACCCAGAAGCCGGCTGCCCGCCAACATGCATCTCTGCTGTGTGCAGCCAGCCGGGAGTTTACTGTGTCAACAGCACATATGAAAACATCTGACCTTTGTTCCGCTCCCCTCACCCGCCGGCCCAGCAGGCATTTGGCTGGTGTGTCACCCGAAAAATAAAATAAGGAAAGAACAGGACTCCAGCGGGCCCCCGAGCGCGCAGAACATCCTGTGAGCTGTCTCTGCTCATCAATTATTCAACCCATTCGGGAGACGCCTCCCGGCCACTGAGTCGGCTGCTGTCGGCTCGGCCCCGGGCTGCTGCGATTACAGGGAGCCGCCAGGTCCCCGCTGTCCAGGGGGGTATGCGTGTGGGTGCTGTGAACAGGTGGTGAAGGTGTGCGTGTGAGTGTGTATGTGTGTATGTATAGGAGGGAAGGAATGTGTGTGTGTATATAGGAGGGAAGGAGTATGTGTGTGTGTGTGTGTGTGTGTGTGTATAGGAGGGAAGGAGTGTGTGTGTGTGTGTATAGGAGGGAAGGAGTGTGTGTGTGTGTATAGGAGGGAAGGAGTGTGTGTATATATAGGAGGGAAGGAGTGTGTGTGTGTGTGTGTGTGTGTGAATAGGAGGAAGGAGTGTATACAGGATGGAAGGTATGCATGTATGTGTGTGTATGAGTGTGTGCTTGTGAGAACAAGAGGAAAGGGTTGTGTGTGTGTGTGTGTGTGTGTGTGTGTGTAGGAAGGAAGGAGTGTGTGTGTGTACAGGAGAGAAAAGTATGTTCTTGCGTGTGTGTGTGTGTGCTTGTGTGTGAGAGAGAGCTCATTGCATAGAGAAGGCATTCATGAAACATGTATGTGTGTGTGCTTGTGTGTGTGTGTGCTTGTGTGTGTGGGAGCTCAGAGCACAGAGAAGGCATTCATGAAGCGTGTGTGTGTGTGTGTGTGTGTGCAGGGAGACAGGAGTGTGACACAGCCACTATTCCTCAGCCTCAGGGTCCAGAAGTGCCCCCAGGAGGGCCTGGCCCCCCTCCCTGTCCAGACAGCGGCAGTGTTTGGTTGGGGCCTGCGCCCACCCGCCCGCCCCCTCATTAGCATGCACCCCGCAGAAGCCGTCAGAGCTGATTATGAGCTGCAGCTTGATTAGCTGACGCGCTGTTCCAAGAGCGGCTCAGGGGGGTGAGGGGAGGAGCTCCGAGTGGGGAGCAGGGCCCTGAGTCTGGGGGAGGCAGGGTAGGACCCCCGTGCTTAGCCCACGCCAAGCAGCAGAGCAGACGGGAGGACAGCAGGGGCCAGGAGGAGGTGACACTGTGACACCACTCGGGTCCCAGTCCTGTCCCCATGGGGACATGGCTTCCTGGGCAGCAGAGGGACAAGCCAGGCTGCCCCGAGCCCCTCCTCCTGGATGTGCTCAGAGTCCGGTGCACAGTGCACAGCCCTGTACACGGCGCATCCTGTGTGCACACATCAGCGCGTGCTACAGGCCTGTGCACACAACAAGCGGGCGTGAGTGGGTGCGGATCTGCTGGCACACGCCCCCGTCCTCTCCCAAGCCCTGGAAGGCGGTGCCAAAGGGAAGGTTGACCCCGGTCCAGGTGGGGGTGCTGAGGGGACAGAGGGGACACGGGCTCCCGGAGACGCTGGGCTGGGACACGCGTGACTCTTTGCTCACGCCTCCTTCACCCCGAGCTGCAGGGCAGGGAGCCTGCCTCTGCGCGTCCAGAGGGCTCCTTGGCAGAGAGGGAAGAGGAGCTCGCATAGATCCAACCTAGATTTGCTGTCTTTAGGGCCCCCCTGTCGCTGGAAAATAATGCAGCATAAAAGCCTCTCTGGGCACACGGGCTGAATGTTTAATTAACTACCAGGACAGCGCTGACTGCCTCCTCGGCGTGGGCTCGGTGCGGGAACGTCTCCATCTGCACATCTGAGCCCAGAGGGTCTCCGGGGTCCAGCCAGGGCTCGAGGTGCTTTCTACCCTACTCTGCGAGGCCAGGAGCCCACAGAGTGCCAGCTCCCTGCAGAGTGCCGGGGAAGATGACGCATGCGCAGGCACACACACACAGGCACACACACACAGGCACACACATACATACACACACACATACACACACATGTGCACACACCCTCCTGGTGCCCGTTCTCCCACACTCTCCGCCGTCCCCCGCCCCACCGCCCTCTCAGCTCCAGGCACGCTGGGGGAGCAGGGAGCCTGCAGGAGACCCCCAACTCCTCCCCACAGTGAAAGGATGAGGCGTTTCCTCAGTCTGCGGGGTTCACGGAGTCAGCCACCTGGCCACATGCCTGCTATTGGCAGGGTGGGGGGGTTGGAAGGAACCCGCCGGAAGTACGGGGGTGGGGAGCCACAGCAGGGTGGGGGGGAACAGGATGCCCGCTGGTCCCGGGCAGCGGTGCCCAGGAAGCTGCTGCCAGCAGCTTTGTTCCTCAGCAGAGAATCTGGGACGTGGCACCAACATCTCCCTACAGGGATGAGACAGATGCTGGGTTTGATGGAGACTGCGTCCCCGTGCTCCCTCCCACCGCGCGCTCCGCCCCTCGCCCCGGGCCCAGCACCCGGCCTCCGCACAAGCCCCTGACCTTGGCACGCTTCCCCGATCTTGCGACTGGAGCATCCACGACACACCCAGGGGTTTCCTTTGTCACCGAGAGAGCAGATGCGGGCGCAGTGGTGGGGGGAGGGCTTTGCCGTCTCGTTCCGTGTTTGTCATTGTAGGGGCCACACCCAGTGAGCCCGGGAGCCTGGGCTCACCCCCACATTGCATCTGGGTTGAGGAGGCCCGAGGAGCCGGTCATCAAACCCAGGGTCTTGCACCTGCAAGTGTGCCACTCCGAGCCTGGTTGGCTGGTTTTTTCTCTTTTTTTTTTTTTTTGTTTTTGGGCCACACCTGGCACTCAGAGCTTGCTCCTGAGCTCAGGGATCACTCCTGGAGGGGCTCAGGGGACCATTTGGAATGCCAGGGTCAAGTGTGGGTCAGCCGGCTGCAAGGCCACTGTGCTCTCTCTCCCGCCCCATGTTTGTAAATTTAAACACAGTCACCAGGACAGGTCTCCTGGGAAGAGAAGAGGCAGGAAGTGACGCGCTGTCCTGAAGATCCACCTGGATCTTGGCACATGTTGTTGCACTGACTTGGTTTAACACCCCCATTTTGCAGGCGAGGCCGAAGGCCTGGCTCACAGACACGTATGTGGCTAGCAGGAAGCCAGGGACACCCCCCCCCACTCTGGACCTGGCATTTGGGGGGAACATCTTCAGGCCCTAACGCCTCTACTACTCTGTGTAGCAAATAAAAATTCAGGGTGCTGAAAGAGCCGAGAGCCGAGCCTTAAAGCACTTCCGGGCGGGGGTCCGGCCGTCCTCCCGCAGCACCCTGCAACAAGCACTCTCAAGACTTGGTGGTGGCCAGGCTGCGTCCTGGGAAATGCCAGGGCTCGGGGGCACCCTGCGGGCTGGGGTCCACACCGCAGCATTGTGCCCCGAGCGAGTCCTGCAGGGGCGGGCCCAGAACCCCGACCCCCAGGGCGGTTTTCCCCTGGTGTAGACACACACCCGGCTGGTGGGCGCCCCTGAGCCCCCAGCCGCCTCACCTGCCCTCCGCAGCTCCATCACAGCTTCCCGTTCTCCCAGTGCTGCCCCTCCCGGCCGGGAAGCCCCCTCGTGCTGTTCTAGTGTTCCCTGAGGGACAGGGTTGCAGCTGTGGGATTCTGGGGGCAGCGCTGCTCCCCACCTCACCCCTCCCACCCGTGCCAGAGAGCAGGCTTGTCAATCACAGCATTGACCCGCCTCCCCCACTCCAGGGGTGGAGGGTGGAGGGGAGCAAGTCTTGGTCTGTCTCTCATGGCACAGGGGCCCGGGAGCTCTGGCCAGCCCAGGGGGTCCCCGGAGGGTGGAAGCTGCTGTGTTCCACCGCCGGTGCCGGTGCCCCGAGACCAGAGAGAATGCAGCGCAGCGGCCGCGGGCCTCTCCCTCGGCCCAGATGCTTCCTGGGCCAACTGGGCCCTTGAACTCGGGTGACCGCCAGCTCCCCCGGTTCTCGCCACGAGGTGACTCCGGCCCGTGCCCTGAACCGAGCTCCCGGACCACGGGTGGTGCTGCTCCGACCCCTCCGAGCCCCGGGCGCCTCCCTCTGCCGTCGCCTCCTCTCCCCGGCCCACACGCGCGGAGTGTCTTCCCCGGCAGGCATTTCATAAATATTAGATGAATTGGTTAATTAATGAATGAACCTGCCTGAGTCACTCGCGCGCTTTGCTAAGCCCCTCCTTGCCGAGGGAGCCGGGCTGCCCCGCCCGCCCAGGCAGAGCCTCTTCCTGCCTCCCTCCTGCTCTCGCCCTCCCCCACCCCCCCACCCCCGGCCAGCTTCGCGCTCAGCAGCAGGTGCTCAGAGACCCGCCCAGCTCCCGGCCCTCCTGGCTGTGCCCTCGTCACCTCTGCCACCACTCACACCCACCCCAGAGAGCACAGTAAGGTCCCGACCCCGACCCAAGGCAGGAGCCAGGGAGAGGCCCCCGCCCCCACACTGCACCCCAGGGAATGATGTCTGCCGCACCCCGAGGACTGGTGCACACCCCCCTTCTGCCGTTTGTGCTCCCCCACTCCCTCCTGGGGCAACTCCCCACCCGCCAGGATGGTTTCTGCCGGGGCTTGGGAAGGGACCCCCACCCTTCTGCCAGTCAGGCAACCGAGTCTCTGCCCTAGAGGACCTCCCAACTCCCAGGGGAGCTGATGGCACCATCCCCCACTCCAATGCCATGTGGCAAATGCCATGGTCTCCTGGGTGGGTGCTGTAGGGGGAGGCGGGCTTCCTGGAGGAGGTGGCATGAGCACAGGGTTTGAGAAGGAAAGGTCTCAGTGGCACCAAGCAACAGCATGACAGGCAGGTCTCTGCCATGGCTCCATCCCCGAGTCCCAGAGGGGCAGGGGTGGGGCTCCAGGGGCACCACTCCTGCCCTGCACATCCGGGGCCCTGAGGCTCATCCATGGGCTCACTGCACACCTCTGCCTGTGGCTCTGGCACCCCCCGCCCCCCCCACACACACATTCAGAGCACTGCCCACAGGGCCCAGCATCCCCGGGAGAGGCTCTGGGCCCCCTGCCGTCCTGGGGGTGGCCCCTGCCCAAAGAGACAAACCCCAAGGAGCCACATCTGCCAAGGTACCAAGACGGGGCACCTCCAGCATCGGGCAGAGGAACCCTGGGGAGAGCCGGCGTGGGCACGGGGCCATGGGGCTTGTGGCTCCAGATTAAACCCCCGGCACATGCTCGGGGCCCCATCCTGGGAGTAGGGCCCCAGCCAGTGGGAGGCAGTGGTCAGAGACGGGAGAGACCAAACAGCAGCCCAAACCCCGGAACCCGAGAGTACTGGAGATCAGGATTGGGGGAGGGGTCTGGAGCCGATGGTGGGGGAGAAGGGGCGGTGCCAGCTTTGCTTCCCGGACTGGTGTCCTCTCAGAACAGAGGTCCAGGTCCCGGGGGTGGGCTGCATCCGGGACACAGACAGCGCCTTTCCAGAAGGCCACTCCCCGGCCCTGGAGGGGGGCCTCCGGAACACGGCCAGAGCTGCCACGCTCACCAATAGCTTCCCCCTGACCACCCGAGACCAAGCTCCCAGAAATGCTGGGGGGGGTGGCAGGGACTGTGGGCGTCCCCAGGACGTCACTGTCCCTTTGGGTGGGCTCTGTGGGGGGGGGGGGTTCGCGGGCTCTGTGGAGCCTGGAGGCAGGCGAGGGCAGTGCCCAGCCTTGTAATTCAATTACTCGACTGCAGAAAGGACATCTCATCTACTGGGTGCTCATCCTTGTTAAACTAATTGTCTGTCTCCTTCTCCCTTCTCCCCCACTCGCGGGGGAAGCCGCCGCGGCCTAATTGAGTTATCATAAAAATAATGGCTGATGCTCCAGCCAGGGCCGGGCACCAGAATTCCACTCAGCCTGGCAGCCCGGGCTCCAGACAGGCCCCCGGGGGCTGCAATGCGGGCGGCCAGCAGGGGCCGTGGACCTCTGCTCGGGTGGCGCTCTGGGGTGCTGGCCCCTGCCCGGGGGTGCTCAATTCAGGACAGGCCTGCGTGCGGCGAGCCCGCCAGGCGGCTGAGGGGAGAAAGCTCGAACTCAGCGCAGAGGGCGGCCTCTGTGCCAGCTGCCTCTCACTGCCCTGAAAAGGGGCCCCTGGGCTTGTGTCCCCCCAGGGATCAGGCTGGAATTCAGGGAGATGTGTCTGGCCGCAAGAAACCAGCAGTGTCAGGAGTGTGGTTCTGCCAAACACGGGGTGACCCTAGAAAGGGCATGTGGGCGGTGGAGGCTCTGCAGAGGGGACCCCGGGCAGCACCTGCTTCCAGAGGAAGATTCTGGCAGTTCATGGGGGCCGCCCCCAGCACCCCTGCCTCCCCACCTCTGTTGGTCCAGGGCTCCTGAGCATGGTGAGGTGCATCGCTGGGGTGCGAGGTGGCAGCACAAAGGGTATCAGGGGTATGGGCTGGGGACAGGGGTCAGGGAGAACGCAAATGCCAGGACAGGCCTGCAGGGTCCTGAACAGAGACTGGGGCAGGCCTGGGTGGGCAGGACAGGAGCTGGGGGGGCGGCTGGGCACCCCACGGAACGAGGTGTCCCGGGAGGAGGCGATTCCTGGTGCGCCCAGGGAGCCACACCGCTGGCCAGTGGGCGAGGGAGCCTGACCACACCCTCCCCGGGCCCCCAGTGCCCCCTCTCATCCAGCCCTTCGAGTTCCCGCCCGCCTCCATCGGCCAACTGCTGTACATCCCCTGCGTGGTGTCCTCGGGGGACATGCCCATCCGCATCACGTGGAGAAAGGACGGCCAGGTGATCATCTCGGGCTCGGGAGTGACCATCGAGAGCAAAGAGTTCATGAGCTCGCTGCAGATCTCCAGCGTCTCCCTCAAGCACAACGGCAACTACACGTGCATCGCTAGCAACGCAGCCGCCACCGTCAGCCGGGAGCGGCAGCTGATTGTGCGCGGTGAGCCGGCCCCTGCTGTCCAGGGTGCCAAGCCCCCTGCCCAGACCCTGCCCCAGGCCACGCCCCCAGGCCCCAGGCCACGCCCCCGGCCCCAGGCCACGCCCCAGGCTACGCCCAGAGGCCCCGCCCAGAGCCCGCCCCTGCCCCAGGCCCCAGCCAGAGCCCCATCCTGAGCCTCCTGCCCCAAGGTTTTGACTTAGTCAGGCCCCTCCCCTGCCCCCCTGCCCCCAGGCTCCTCCCCAAATCCCACCGGGGCTTCTGCCCCCAGGCCATGCCCAGAAGCCCCGCCCAGAGCTCCATCCTGAGCCTCCTGCCCTACGGCTCCGCCCAGGCCCCGCCCCAAGCCATCCTCACGCCATGCCCCAGCCTCCCTGCCCCACCTAGAGCCCCCCAGGCCCCCCCCTACCCTGAGGCCCCGCCCCAAATGCCACCCAGAGCCTCAGGCCACGCCCCCAAGTTCTTTCCTCAGGCCCTGTCCCAAGGCTCCTCCCCGAAGCCCCTCCCCAAGGGCCCCCCAGCCTCACACCCCGAGCCACACCCTGAAGCCCCACTCTGAGCCCCTGCCCCAAACCTCGGCCCAAGCTCCCCTGCCCTCTGGCTCTCGGGTTTGGGAGCTGCTTGTCCCCCCGCTTTGAAAAGTCCTCACGGGGCGCCCCGGAAACTGATGAGCTCTTTTCTCCCCGCCCCGCCCCCCTCTCTCGGCAGTGCCCCCCCGGTTTGTGGTCCAGCCCAACAACCAGGATGGCATCTACGGCAAGGCTGGGGTGCTCAACTGCTCCGTGGATGGCTACCCCCCGCCCAAGGTCATGTGGAAACATGCCAAGGGTGAGCCACGGGGCCCAGTGAGGGGTGTGGGAGCAGGATTGGGTCTGCCCTCTCCACACGGCCCCCACCCACGCGGAGCCCTGGTGTCGGGCTTTACGGGGCCGGCTCTACCTGATGTGGAAGTTACCCGCAGCCACCCCAGGGGTCTCGGGCAGAGGCAGCCGTCCTGCTCGGCCCTGACCTCTTATCCCCACTGATGGGCCTGTCCCTCCCACCCTAGACCCCCCCTCCCAACCCCGGGGCCCCAGATCACCCCACGAGACCTTCATTTCTCCATCAACCCATTCTGGGATCTCCTGGGATCCCGCATCACCCCCATGTGGCACCAGGAAGCCGGAAGCCAATCACTCAACCTGGGGCATGTCTGGTGCTAACTCTGGGGGCTGGGGAGGGGTGTCCCAGAGCCCCCAGGGGTGGAGGCCTAAGACCAGGGTGGGGTCAGCCGCCCTCTGAGACCCGTCTTCCCTTGCCTGTACGGGAAGGCTGTGTGGGCTCCGCTGCGGCTCCCAGCGCCCTCTCACCCTGCTCCTCTGCCCAGGGAGCGGGAACCCCCAGCAGTACCACCCGGTGCCCCTCACCGGCCGCATCCAGGTGCTGCCCAACAGCTCGCTGCTGATCCGCCACGTCCTGGAAGAGGACATCGGCTACTACCTCTGCCAGGCCAGCAACGGCGTGGGCACGGACATCAGCAAGTCCATGTTCCTCACGGTCAAGAGTGAGTCCCGCCCCCTGGGGCCCCCCCCGCACCCCCCCCGCCCTTGCCCCTCTCTGCACACACCGTGCCCGGCGGATGGAGCCCGCTCAGAGGCGTGCAGGGACCCTCGACTGGGGGTCTCCCAGGCACCTTGTTTCCAACATTGTCCTCACGCCCGAGGATCCCTCTGCACCCCTATCCTGAGACGCTTGTGATTTGTAGTAGTGATGCCTTGGGTGACAGTCACCGCCCTGTGTGGGGGGGGTCTGTGTCGTGTCACCCAGCTACTGGCCTGGAGTGTGGGGATTGACCCTGTTGGAGAAGGGGCCAGGGCAGAAACCCCCCTTCCTGCCCCTCTGTCACCTCTCTGAGGTCCTGTGCTGGAGCCTCGTCCCCAACCCCCACCCCCATTCAGGTGCTGATCATGGCGGGGAGCATGCTCTGAGGGTACTGAAAACACAGTCACGTCCGTTAGTCCTGGGGGCTGTAACTAGGTGCTGTGCCCCTGGATTCTGTTAGTCACCGACATACCATTCCTCTTGGGTGAGCCCACCCTCGGAGCGGAATGCCTCCCACTCCCTATGGGGGCCACAGCATAAGGACAGTGTCCGAGTGGACATGCAGGCCAACAGGGACCCAGCGGAGTGGGTGGCATGTTGTGCCCTTGTGCCCTTTGACCTCGCCACACCTGCTTTCCCAAAGTGAGGGTGCTCTTGCCGCCGTGGCTGTCTGGTTTGGTGTCAGAAGTAAGTCCTCAGGGACTGGCAGAGTGACCCGTCCAGGTCCCTGGCCCCCAGTGGCTGTTCTGTGCTTCTCCACTGTGGACCGCCAGGGCAGGCCTGTGGGGACAAGGCAGCCGGGCGAGGGGCCGCGTGGTGTGGTCCGCCCGCGCTCGGCTCAGCCGCAGCAGCCGGGGAAGCCGGCGATCGATGCTCCGGGAGCTCGCGCTGGAATCCCCGCCCTGGGGAGCCGCTTCCCTCACACTATCAAAAAGCACTTTGTCCTTAATAAAACCAGGCAATCAATCTACATCCTTCCGCCGGGGAGAGCGCTAATTCGCCCGCGTGCGGCAGGAAGGCTCGGAGGCACCGCTCGGGTGTGGAGCCGTGCTCGGAATCTACTCCGTGTTCTCGGGGCCGCAGGGGGCCGGCCCTCACCTCCCCGAGCTCCTCTGGGTCTCAGGGTTGCCGCTGGGCACGGGGGCAGGGCTTTGGCGCGTGGTTTCCCCGAGGAGAAGGTTCTGGTGAGGGGCGACGGGCAGGCGGTGGCTGTGTGTGCACATCCGGCTGTCCTGGGGTCCCCGCTGCGTCCCGTCCCCGCCCCAGGGTTCCCGTCTGTCCACACCTGGCCACCAGGCAGCAGCCACGCGCTCCCATGTCAGGGGGAAGCTTGATCTGTGACTGCCGGCGGCCTGGTGAGCATGCGTCTCAGACACTCGCGCGCACACACATACACACACTCAGACACGCACACACAGACACACACACTGATACACGCAAACAGAAACACACCTGCACACACATTTCTCATCTACGCACATACACTCACACGTTCACACATACTCACACAGACACACACTTGCACAACGCAGCCTCTCAAACATACACACTCCTACATGCACTCACACAGACACAGTCTCACACACTCATAGTGACACACTCACACTCAGACACACTCTCACACAGACACATTCATTCACGCACTCTCTCACACGCAGTCTTATACATACTCACACATGCATACACACTTGACACTCACACTTCCACACATGCAGAGGCTCTAGCCTGGCCCCACTCCTCCCCAGGGACGGGTCCCCAGCAGCCCGGGGCCCTCGCTGCCCCCCCTGGCCCCGCCCCAATCCCGTCCCTCCTGTCTTCCGTCTGCTCATCACACAAACGTCTCAGGTTCTCTTTCCCCTCGGTTGGCATCTCTCAGCACTCCCCCCTCCAGCCCGCCGTCTCCCAGCTGTGGCCACCTACCTGCGGGGTCTCCAGCCTCAGGCACGTGCTCCCTCCCACGTTCCAAACTCACCCCCTTTCTCTGTCCCATCCCCCGCCATGCAGCTGGCCAGTCTGTCACCTGGAGTTCGGTGAGAGAAGAGCCTGGGGGTCCTGCAGGGCTTCGGGGCCCAAGTGTCCCTCTCGGAGGGGTGCTGTGTCCCAAACCAAAGCACAGTGCTCTTAGGATAGTATAGCAGTGTTGAAAGGTGGGAGTGTGCACAAGCTGCTCCTGGCTTTCTGGAACATTCCAGAATGTTCTGGAACATCTGCTCAGATGCCCCCCAACCCCACACACCAGCCTTCCTCCCTACACACAGCCTTCCTCCCCACACACCAACCTTCTTTGCCCTTTATCGTCCCCCTCCCCCTAATCCCATCCTCCATGCTGCCTTCCTGTACAGGGAGGTGGGGACTGGCCCTCAGGATGGGCTTGGGGGTCAGCAGTGACATTGCCAGGCCAGGCCAGGCATCCCATCATCACCCAATTCAGACACGGTCGGTGCTCACCCTTCTAGAGGCAGCTGGGGTCATGTGTCCCGATCGCCAAGGGCATATATATATGGCAGAGGGGCACACCTCCTGAGAGGCCCACGGCCCCACTGACTGTGACCCCGGCCCCAGGCTCTCCTGTTTGGGTCCATCCTGGCACCATGGGATGCCGGGATCAAACCCCCGGCGGCCACAGGCAAACACCCTCCCCGCCGGACTAGCATTCCGGCTTTCTTTTTTTAATTTTCAACTGTTCGCGCCAATGGGCGATGCGCTTATGCCAATGAATTCAGTGTTCGGCCCAAAATACACGCGCCCCGGCGCTGTTCGCGGCGCTCCTGTGAGGTGCGGCAGAGCTGCCGTTCTTAGGAACACGCGAGTCTCGAGAGGAGCGAGACGTGCCCCAGACAGCTGTCACGCCCCAGATGCCGGGTGACTGAGGAAGCGAGAAAGCAGGCGACAGGAAGACTCGGGCTGGCGTGAACGTGAACATCGGGGCCAGGAGCAAAGTCACACGAAGGCTCTTGTGTCTGCCGGGAGGGGTGAGGAGGCCGGTGAGAAGCTCCAGCAGGGGGTGACAGAGCGGGAAGGTGTGGGGGCACGGGGACTCGGGGTGTCTGCTGAGGGGTGACGGGGGTGGGGAGGGGGGGTGGAGCGAGAGCTGGGGGGTTCTGCCGCTGAGCACTCTCAATAGAGCGTGTTTGCGTGGCCTGCCGTGCTGCTGCTTGAATCTGCCCCACCTGCAAAGCGTTTGCCCCCCCCCCGTCTCTGAGCCTTTCCCCTCCCGATGCCAAGCCCCAGCACCGTGCCTGGAGCCCAGAGAGCGGGGAGGGTGGTCAGGGCCGCAGGCAGTGTGGACTCTTCCGTGGCGTCACAAGTGGCCGAGGGTGTGTCCGAGCAGACACGTGGCTTCCCACCCCGGGACGTGCAGGTTGGCAGCAAAGCAGGCCCGACTGCACCCCCTTCTCCCTGAAAAAAGAGAAAGTCCTTCTGCCCGCTGGGGTCAGCTCAGTCTTGACCCCCACTCCTGCCAGTGCCCCCCCCACACACACACTTTGCCAAGTGCTCAGACCTTGCCTGTGAGGTCGGCCCCTTCTGGGGCAGCCCTGGGTGGTCCCTTCCCTGCTGGGACCACAAGTGGCCTCTGTAGACTGAGCGTTTGGTGGGGGGGAGAACCGGCAGCTGGTCGTGGCTCTGTGATGCACCAGCTGAGCGTCCCCATCTCTGGGCCTCGGTTTCCTCATCTGCGCGAGAACAGGCCCGGATGAGAGTCTGACCATTGGGTGGGCGCACAGCTCACTGAGTTCCGTCTATTCCATCTGATTCCGGCAGTGTGACCGGGTCACGGCAGGGCACCAGGCCACCGTCCAAAGCCGGGCTGAAAATCAGGGTCATGAGCAGAAACAGCCACTTTCCCCGGAACGGCCTTTTCCCTCCCTTTTCAACTGAACCAGACACACAATGACCAGTCTGAGGGGGCGGCAACTTTGCCCGCTGACCCATGGGGAGAATGGGACCCTCTTTGGAGCGAATCCCCACCCAGGGCCCCAGTGTGCAGAGGTCACCTGCCCCCACTGTCCTGAGCCCAGCGCAGCCAGTCAGGCCCAGAAGGGCTCTTTGGTCTGGGTTTTGATTTGTTGGTTTAGCAAAATGTCAGGCCAGTTGGAGTCGGTTCCAGCCTGCTACAGGAACTGCTCAGCCTCGCCCCAGGAAAGCGGCCGGGGGAGCTGGGAGCCTGGACGTGTCGGGGATGCCCCTGGCATGTCGGGCATGCCTCTCGAGCCCTTGTCCCTGAGTCCAGCTGACCGTCAGCGTCATCCGCATACGGAACCTCGGAAAGGCTACTGTGTTTATCTGAAGCCCCGAGGCGGGCCTGCAGGGAGCAGAGGGGACCCCTGGAGCTCTGGTGTGGGGTGCCTCCCCCATGGGCATCTCTGCTCTCCCACTGGGCCATCCAGAGCCCACAAATCCCTCTCTAGACCACACCCCAGTTACCCAAAAAATAGCCCACGGCCGACTTCTAGAACCTTCTCCAGTCTGACTTCCTTACACGCCCTGCCATCAGCGTGTCCTCTAGGGCGAGGGGTGGGGGTTGGCAGGGGTGCAGAGAGAGAGTCTGAAGGTGGTGAGGTGCCCACACCCACACTCACCCAGTGACCAGTGCACAGAGGGGCCACGTGGGGCCTCGGCCCTTTGGGAGGGCTGATAACGGTACCTAGGGGCACATCTGCTGGCCGGGGCAGTTCCACGGCCAAACCCAGGACTCCCACAGACAGTGCATGTGCTCCGCCCCCTCCTCCAGTCCCCAGCCCTGTCTCGGGGTCTTAGAGACCACAAAAGTGCCAGAAGGGGCCCCCGAGGGTGGCTCAGAGGCTGCAGTGGTGCTGGCAGTAGGGCTCAGCACCTCCCAGACAGGAGAGTAAGCGCCCGGCCCGTGAGGGTCTCTGGACTCTGGGGGCAGAGTCAATCTCCTTTCTCCCGGCCCACCCCCTCCCCTGCCTGTGGGGACCCAGCAGGCAGCCTCGACGTGATGCTCCGGAGCGTGTGACCACCAGGCCAGCCATGCTCGCCTACACGGGCCGGGCCTGGTGCCCAAGGCTGCTGCCTGCTGCCACGGCGGAGTGCCACGGCCCCCGGCAAAGTCCCAGCTCAGCACCGTTCACCTCTTCGTGCAGAGTTGGCACCGCAGGTCCATGGGCCCGACCAGCCCCTCAGGGACTCAAGAGGCAGAAGACCACCAGGCTGGGTGCTTGCAGTCAGGACCCCCGAGTGCTGCCACATAAGCAGAGGGGCGGCACTCACGGCTGCTCCTCCTCGCCCGGGGGGGGGGTTCTGCTGTTGTGGGGGGTAGGGCTGTCACATTGAGTGTTACCTCTAGAACAGGCCCAGACGATACCCCACACACACACATACTAATATGCATACATGTCGGGAGTGGTTTATGCCATGACTCATGGAGACAGTGACCAGGGCACATGCATCTTACAGCTTTTGCTCACTCTTCCCTGTTTCAAGACTCGTGTTTTCTAGCATCCTGGGAGGGAGTGAAAGAAGGAAAAGGAGGAAGAGGGAGGGGCGGGCCTGGTGCCCCCGGCGTCCCCCAGAAGCTGGACTCCGACTCCTTGGCAGGCAGCCTGGAGAATAGGCTCACCCCAGTTTGTAGCAGGAGAAATGAGACCGTCTCAGCCAGGACCCACCATGTCACCAAGTCTTCAGCCCTCTCCCCCTCGGGCCTGACGTTCCCCTCACAACCCCCACCCCACCCCCCAGGCCCCACTCCCCACGTGGCCACTGGCCAGCTCCGGCCCCCGAGCCCCCAGCCCCCCGGGCACCCCGCCCACCCGCCCTCTGTGCCCAGGCAGACTGCTGCCCTGCAATTTGGATTAATCTCAGGCTTTAGGTGGAGCTTGGCTAATCAGAGGAGACAAGCAGAGTGGGTGCAATCAAATTAACAATGCCACGGCCCCGATTTCAGACGGCAAGAAGGGAGCGGGCACCAGACGGCCGTCCGCCCCGCCAGCCCTTCCCCGGGGAAGCCCCGAGCCGCTGCGTGGACTGAGCTGCCCCCCCCCGCCCCACGGCCCACCGCCCCACGTGCCAACGGTGTCCCTTTGTGGCGGCTTATCTCCCACGGCCAAACACGGCTCTGTGCCTGTCGGGATCTTGTTAACAAGGAGCGGAGACATGAGCCTGGGGAGCGGAGGGGGCATGGGGGCTGGGCTGGGGAGGGCCCCGCCCGCCCTCTAAGGGATGCGTGTAATCCGTGCAGAAACAAAGGGGGGTTCTCCTCGACAAGGGCGAGGACGCCGCCAGGGAAGGTCCTCCTGTCCGTGCACACTGTGTTCAGGCAGGCTCCTGCTGAGTGTTCTGGACAGAGGGCTTCCTGGAAGAGTCCGGTGCCTCCCCTGGGGCCCGAGGGGAAGAGCCCCCACCTTGCCACCCTTCTCTCATCCTGACCCGAGGTGCTGGTGAACGGGGAGGTTGGGAGGGGAGACGGGGCTTTCCACGCCCTGCTTCTCCCCCAGCCTAGAGGCCCATGACATGGAGCCAGTTCTGGGCCTGGAGAGGTAGCACGGTGGGGACGGCACTTGTCTTACACATGGCTGTATACATGGGGTTCGATCCCCGACACCCCGTGTGGTCCCTGAAGCTCTCCGGGAGTGATCTTGAGCCCCGAACCAAGAGAGAGCCCTGAGCACTGCTGGGCGAGGCCGAAAAACAAACAGAAAAAGAAATGGAAGCGAGTCTGGAGAGATAGCTGAGGGACTGGAGCTCAGAGCCTTGCAGTGGGAGCCCCGGGTTCGATCCCTAGTGCCAGAGAAAGGGGAGAACCCTGTCAGGGCAGTGTGAGGTCAGGAGTTAGGGGGCACGGCCATCAGGAGGCTGACCTGGACTTGATCCCCCGCACCACCTGGCACCGCAGGGCTGAGCCGGGTCATCGCGGGTGACACAGACATCAGCGGGGCGCGCAGTGACCCGCCAGCCCAGTAGGGCCCTGGAGTCTCCTGGCACTGCTTTTGGAGGTCCCCACACATGCGCAAAGTAAAGGAAGAAGAAAAGCCTCCGCACCCAGAGAGGCAGGGCAACGTGTCCACAGCAGTGAGGGCTCACTCTGAGGCATCCTTGGGGCACAGCTTCCCCCCGCACCTCTCCACCCTCTCAGCCAGCCTCTCCCAGCCACACTGGCTGTCCTGAGCCACTTCCTGCAAGTGCTACACACCCCATCCAGACACACACACACACACACACACACACGCACACATGCACACATACATACACGTGCATACACACATATACACACATGCACACATATATACACATATGCATGCATAGACACATGCATACATGCATGTGCGCACGCACATACACATGCATAGACACACACATACATACACGTGCGCACACACATACACATACACATGCATAGACACACATACATACATGTGCACACGCACACACATACACACATGCACATATACACATACACCCACATATACACAGGCACACATACACACATACATACACGCGCGCGCACACGCATACACATACACATGCATACATACACACACGCACACATGCATACACATACACACACACACACACATCCCTCCTGTGGGAATTCAGAACCGTGGCTTCCTTCCTGGCCACTTGGGGACCTGTCAGAAACAGCAGCTGAGCTCCACTCCCAGGCGCAGGATGGGGGGCGCAGGCAGGTGGGCTCTCCCGCCCCCACCCCGCCTCCTGGCTCATCTCCTTCTGCTTCTCCCCTCCCCCACCCTGGCCTGGGCAGAGTCCAGGCTAAGAGCAGAGGACACAGGGTTCGGATGCGCTGTCGGGGCTGTGGGTCAGTCCACTTCCTGCCGCCCACCAGCTGTGTGACCTAAGACACGTGCTGAGCCTCTCTGAGCCATGAAGTGGGGGGACAGTCCCCAGGGCTCCTCCCTGGCAAGAATGAAGGCCCTGGCCACAAACTTCAAGGAGACAGCCTAGGAGCGGGGGTCCCCAGAGAAGTGGGGGTGGCAGGTGTAAAGGTCAGGGTCCCTGGGTCAGGCTCTGGGCTCCCCGAAACTAATTTTCAAGCCTGGGGTGGTGCACAGGGGCCTGCGGCGACAGCAGGTGGGAAAGGAGCGGGTACCTCTCTGGGTGCTTTAAAATCTGTCAGCCTCTCACTTCAAATTAAAATGTAAATAGCAGCTGGTCCAGGTGGACCTCAGGGGACAGTAGCTGGCCTGCGAGTCGGTGCACAGACGGGATGGTCACAGGATTGTGACAGTGTCTTTTCTCTGGAAAGGATTTCCTCTGCCCTCCAAGGGGAGCTGGAGGTGGCCGGAGGGGGCCGCTCCTGCCCTCGGGGAACCTTCCCCCTGGGGACCCAGGGGCCGGGCCAGGCTGGCCAGGGCAAGGACAGAGAGACCAATGCTCGGAGCTCTGGCCCAGCACAGAGACACGGCCCTGGAGAGTCCGAGGCAGGAAGTGTCCGGGGGGCCCCGGTGCCCGAGGTGGAGGCTCCCAGCGGGCACTGTGGCCTCTGTCGTTGACCCCAGTTTGGCCACACCCGGTGCCAGGCGCTAGGAGAGAGGGTTGGCTCCTCTCTGGGGCCACACCCGCTGGTGCTCAGGAGCTGCTGCTGGCCCAGCCAGGGCTCAGGGGCCCGCCGTGGTGCCAGGGATCACCCGGGCCTCCTGCGTGTGAAGCCTGTCGGGCTGTCTCTGACCCGGGGGCTTCCCGAACGCTGACCCCTTCTCTCCCGGGAAAGGCACCGCTGGCCAGCACAGCCAGGAGCGCCTCGGGTCCACTGGGAGGGGGCGGTACACGTTTTGGTCGGATACGCTTTACGGGTTGGAGAGACGCAAGAGCCCATCCCTGGCACCGCAGGGCCCTCGAGCAGCGCCAGTGCAGCCCTCGGGGCCACAGAGCACCACTGCAGGAGGCCGTGGTGGCCCAAGGGGCTCCTGCGGTGGCCCTGGGGGCTGCAGCATGACAGGGCGAGCAGCCCCCTCCCCTCAGGCCCTAACACTGAACAGCCCCTCCGAAGGAGCCATTGTCAGGGTGGCCTCAGAGAAGCGCTGGGAGATTTACTTGGTCCCCCCCCAAATAGGAAAGCTTGACTTGCCCAGTCTCCCACGGGGTCCACAATCAGTCTCGGGGCTCTGTGGAGTCGCCACCCACGGCCAAGAAGCAGGGCGTGGGCTGGAAGAAGAGAACTGCCAGGAGGGCACTTGCCTCGCACACGGCTCACCCTGGTTCGATCCCCAGCACCTCATGTGGTCCCTTTGCCCCTCCCAGGAGTGAACTCTGAGCACAGAGCCAGGAGTCAGCCCTGAGCACTGCCGGGTGTGGACTCCCCTCCCCCCTCCGCCAATAGAAACAGCAGTGAGACTTGAATGGAGGCCAATGAGTGACCAGGTGAAAACGCAGGACAGAGCACCTAGGAGACCCCGTGGGAGACCCCGTTTAATCCCTAGCACCAGCTGCGTGGCCCCTGTAAAGCAGGGAGTGAACCCCCCAGCACTGATCCCCCAAATATCGAGCATTCATTAGGTGTGGTGCAAAAGACAGAAAAGGCAGGGCCAGAGTGATAGTACAGCGGGGAGGGCATTTGCCTTGCAAGCAGCCGATCCAGGTTCGATCCCTGGCATCCCATGTGGTCCCCCAAGCCCTGCCAGGAATGATTCCTGAGTGCAGAGCCAGGAGTAATCCCTAAAATCACTGGCTGTGGCCTGAAAAGACCCCCCAAAAAACCACAAACAGAAAAGGCAGCCAGGTGGGTTCGCCCCAGGCCTCCCTGGGCCCTCCGGGGCACCCCACCTCCAGGGGCCGTGCCAAAAGGGGGGTGGGGCAGGTGGCTCACCCACTTGGGTCTCCTCGATGCCCCGCGCCCTGAAACTACCCCATTCCCTGGTCCCTGGAGAATCTCCCCCGTGCCTCGCTTTGTAAAAAGAAATTAGGTTTCCCAGGCTGTTAATTGAATTACACGGCAGGAGTGTGGAGCGGAGGCTCATTAAAGCCTCCTGTGTCCTATTGGAGCACGGAGTGGCCTTTGCAGCTGCCATTAGCATTTGTCATTCCATTCCCCATGAGCCTCCCGGGGGGCCGTGCCCTCCCCCCTCGGGCTCCCTCACCGGCACCCCTAAAGCTGCAGTCCCCAAGGCCTGTCCTGCTGAGGTCGCCCTCTCTGCCCGGAGAAGTCCCCGCTTTGCAGGCATGGCCCCTTCCCCAGTGCAGAGACCGTGCGTGCCGGGGCCAGCTGACAGATGGCAGCAGGGGACAGTCCTTGCCAACACGGTAGCTCGGGCAGCAGGCGGGAAGAAGGGCCACCCAGGCGCCCCCCCTTCCTCGCTTGAAGAATCAGGGGCTCAGCCGGGTGCTGTTCCGAGGTGCTGCTCGTGGCCGGGGAGATCACTGAGCCCAGAGGGGAAGCATCCCCCACCGGGCGTCAGGGCTTGGTAAGAGACTCCTCGTCCCTCGGGCCAGGAGCAGTGACCCTTCCTGTGCCCTGGAGTCGTGCCTAGAGAATGCCAGGCGCCGCTGGATGCAGCGTGTGCCACAGTCCCAAGGCAGCGGGGACCATGTGCCTGGGTGTGAGTGTGTGCATGTGAGTATGGATATGTGAGTATCTGTACATGTGAGTGTGTGTGTGTGTACAAGTGTGAGTATGAGAGTGTCCATGTGTATGAGTGTGAGTGTGGATGGGTGAGTATGTGTATATGGGGGTGAAAGAGCACAGAGGTGTGGCAGGACTGCAGGTCCCCCTTGCTGGGCACTGCCCCACGGTGACCATCAGAGCCTGTGCGTGTCTGCGGTGAGGATGTGACAGTGTCATGGGAGGTCACAGTATGGGGCTTGCAAGGCAAGTGCCCTCCCCGCTGTACTATCGTTCCGGCCACACTGCCCACTTTTGAGCACCGTCTGTCTGCCAGGAGGATGACCTTGGGCCCATCCCTGCTCTGGGCCCCTCAGCGTCTTCGTGTATGAGTGAGACAGCGTCTGGGGCAGCTCCACGCCGGCGTTAGGACGCGCAAGCCAGACTCAACTGCGGGTGGAATTAAACTCTTCCTTGCCCCAGGTCTGAGCATCCCAAGGACCCCGCGAGATTCATCAGGGTGAACTGAAACGTTCAGTCTACCCTGGTCACCCAAGGGCTGTCAGGCCTCTCGCCTGTGGCATGCCCCTGCTGGACCTGCCACGTTTCCGGAGCCCATGAGGCTCTGTGGCTGTCAGCTTGAATGTGACCGGGGCCGACGCTGTGATTCTTGGGCTCTGTGTCTGTGGCATGGCCTGGCACAGCCAGGCTTGCAGTGTGTGTGTGTGTGTGTGTGTGTGTGTGTGTGTGTGTGTGTGTGTGTGTGTGTATGTGTGTATGTGTGTGTCCTTTGAACAGGAGAGAAGCATGAGAGCCAGGGGGCATTTCTTGGGCTACGCTCTCAATCGCTCTCTCTTTCTCTCTCATTGCTGCTTTGCACAGGGCCGATCTAAGTTCGACCCCCCGCACCCCATATGGTGGTCCCCTGAGCACCACCAGGACTGATCCCTGAGCACAGAGCCAGGAATCAAGCCCTGAGCATCTCTGGGTGTGTCGCCCCACCAAAAATACCCAAAAAACAAAAGGCCTTCCTATCCTTCTTTCCCACCCTGCCTAGTGCCCCGGTTCCACCCCGCACCCTCTCCCCTGTGCACCCCCACAGCCCGCGTCTCTCTCTCTCTCCTGCGTGGCCTCAGCCTGAGGCCTGGGTCTCCAGCACCCCCATTTCTGACACTGAGCGGGACGTGGGTGCCCGTGTGCCTCTTGCCCTCCGCCCCAGCCCCCAGGAAGCAGCGGTGGGGCTGGGCCGCGCGCCCCGACTTGTTGGCGTGAGACATTACTCTACATTCCGCCCAGGTTCCTCCGAGTGAATTATGCAAATCCTTGATGGAAAACCAGTCCTCGGCACATCCTTGAGAGTGTAAAACCTTAGTCAATAATTCATACTCGGATGTCTCTGACTGCGGGCGTTTCTTCATTATAACTCGCACCTCGTTATTTGTCTTGCGTGTTTTATTGTATATGCTGGTGTAATGCCGTGCATTATAAAATTTATCTGCTTCATTATTGGACAAGCTGGGGCTGGGGGTGTGGGCCAGGGCTGCCCCTGGGACCGAGCCACGCATGGCAGGCAGGCTTCTGGGGGCGTTGCTGCAGGGACCCCAGCCGGCATCCCCACACTGGCCCCCGAGGTCTGTCTCACCCACGCCGCTCACGTCGCTCCTGCGCATGCGCTCTCGCTCTCTCTCTTGCGCACGCTCTCTCTCTCCCCCCCCTCTCTCCCTCCCTCCCCTGCTCCCCGGAGGAGGCTGGGACCCTGTCTCTGTCCCCTGTGTTCCCCCCAAGCCTGGCACAGAACCTCACAATGGCAGAGAGGCTCCAATTTGGGAGAGGGGGATCTGGATTTTTCTGGCAGCCGTGCCCCCTCCCCCATTCCCCAGCCCCTCCCCAGTGCCCACAGAACCTAATGGGGCCAAAGTGCTTCTGGATTGTTCTCTCTGTCCTGCGTGTGGGGAACCTGTGTGACTGAGGGATGTGCGGTGACCAGGAGGGACAGCCCAGGGAGCGTTGTTGCATTTGGTGGGTTCCACAGCCTCCCGGAGGGTTGCAAAGCCAGGGACTCGAAGCTCCGGGACTGCAGGGCCAGGCCAGGCCCCAGAACCCAGAGAACCCCCCAGGCTGAGGAGAGCCCATGCAGCATTCCAGGGTTGTAGGGGAGGGGGCAGCCCCTCTTGCCTCCCACCAACTTCTAGCTTAAATTCAGCATTTCTTGCACACTTAGCCATCACCAGCTCTAGCACCCACTGTGCAGTGGCTCCACCTAGCCGGAAGGCCTAGGAATTTCCTCAGCCCAGCGTGGGCCGTGGGCCGTAGGCTGTGGGTTGTGGGCTGCAGGGGACCCGCTGGTCACTGCGCAAGCCTGCTCATACGTGCCCTGACTTCACAAAGAGCCACAGAGGCGCCAGAGAGACAGGACAGCAGGGAGGGCACTCGCCTTGCACAGGGCTGAGGTCCAGTCCCTGCAGACCCTCAGGCCCCTGCAGACCCCTCAGCCCCCCTGCAGGGCCCCCTGAGCCCACCAGAACTGATCCCTGAGCACAGAGCAGGAGTTAACCCTGAGCACCACCAGGTGTGGCCCCCAAACCAGGACTAAACCAACAAAGAGATAGGAAAAACCGTGGGACAGGAAGGGCAGTGGACAGGAAGGGCAGTGGACAGGAAGGAAGGTGGACAGGAAGGAAGGTGGACAGTAGGGCTGTGGGCAGTAGGCGCTGGGCAATAGGCGCTGAGCAGTGAGCCACGCTGTCCGTGCCTTGTTCCTGGGTCACCACTCCATGTCACACCTCTTGAGTAGCCCAGGGAAGGCGCCTGGGTCCCTTGAGGGCTGGGGTCTCGGAGCTGGTAAGGAGGGGCCATCGGTCAGGGGCACTGCAGGGGACCGGGCTTCAGGCACCCCTCGGCCCTCCACAGACACCCCCAGGGGGGCGTCCCCGGAGAGGGGCGGGGCAGAGGCCCCAGCTCACAGCCCCCCTCCCCTGCAGTCCCGGCCATGATCACCTCCCACCCCAACACCACCATCGCCATCAAGGGCCAGGCCAAGGAGCTGAACTGCACGGCGCGCGGCGAGCGGCCCATCATCATCCGCTGGGAGAAGGGGGACACGGTCATCGACCCCGACCGCGTCATGCGCTACGCCATCGCCACCAAGGACAATGGCGATGAGGTGGTGTCCACGCTGAAGGTGAGCCCGTCTCGGGAAGGGGGCGCCGGCCGCCGTGGCCTCGGCAGCCCTGGGAGGCGATGTGGACTCTGGGGCGCTGCCTATGTCCCCCCACCCCGGGGCTGCCCAACCTCGCTGCCCCTCTCAGAGCAGCGGTCAACACCCGACTCAGTAACGGGGCTGCGGAGCCCGGGCTCAGTCCCTCCAGGCCTCAGCCTCCCCCGACCCCTCAGCCCCGCTGCAGACCCTCAGGCCCCTGCAGACCCTCAGGCCCCTGCAGACCCCTCAGCCCCCCTGCAGACCCTCAGGCCCCTGCAGACCCCTCAGCCCCCCCTGAAGACCCTCAGGCCCCCTGCAGACCCTCAGGCCCCTGCAGACCCCTCAGGCTCCCTGCAGATCCCTCAGCCTCCCTGCAGATCCCTCAGGCCCCTGCAGACCCCTCAGCCCCCATGCAGACCCTCAGGCCCCTGCAGACCCCTCAGGCTCCCTGTAGACCCCTCAGCCCCGCTGCAGACCCTCAGGCCCCTGCAGACCCCTCAGCCCCCCTGCAGACCCTCAGGCCCCTGCAGACCCCTCAGTCCCCCTGTAGACCCCTCAGGCCCCCTGCAGATCCCTCAGCCTCCCTGCAGACCCTCAGGCCCCTGCAGACCCCTCAGGCTCCCTGTAGACCCCTCAGGCCCCTGCAGACCCCTCAGCCCCCCTGCAGACCCTCAGGCCCCCTGCAGACCCCTCAGTCCCCCTGTAGACCCCTCAGGCCCCCTGCAGATCCCTCAGCCTCCCTGCAGACCCTCAGGCCCCCTGCAGACCCCTCAGCCCCCCTGTAGACCCCTCAGGCCCCTGCAGATCCCTCAGCCTCCCTGCAGACCCTTCAGCCCCCCTCCAGATCCCTCAGTCCCCCTGTAGACCCCTCAGGCCACTGCAGACCCTTCAGCCCCCTTCAGCCCCCTTAACTCCCACCTGGACTCTCCTACCTTCTGCCTCTGCAGAGCCTTTGACAAGGCCCAGCACTCGCCAGCCCCCCACCCCCAGGTAGAGCCCCCCTACCCCACTTCCTCGCTAAAGGTCTCCCCCTCCTCACTTTCCTCCCCCTCCGGTTTCCCCAGCTCCAGCCGGCCGACCGCGGGGATTCCGTGTTCTTCAGCTGCCACGCCATCAACTCCTACGGGGAGGACCGGGGCCTGATCCAGCTCACCGTGCAAGGTAGGCGGCGCCCCCCCAGGTACACGCCCCCCAGGCCCGACCCCCCAGCACAGAAGCCTTGCCTCGGGGGTCCCAGCTGGTAGCGAGCACCTGGCTGGAGGCCAGGACAGGAGGACAGGCAGGGGCCAGCGCGGAAAAGCTGGGGCGTGTGGTCTCCCACCGCAGAGAGGGGACAAGGCAGGCGGCCCGTTGCCCGGCTCCCCGGGGGAGGGTGTCCACAGGTGACCCTGCTGTCGCCCTCACGTGGCCTCCCGCCCGCCAGAGCCCCCCGACCCCCCGGAGCTGGAGATCCGGGAGGTGAAGGCCCGGAGCATGAACTTGCGCTGGACTCAGCGTTTCGACGGGAACAGCATCATCACCGGCTTCGACATCGAGTACAAGAACAAGTCAGGTGGGTGCGCACGGGCAGGGGGCCCTGCGGCTTCCCCAGCGGTGCCCCGGGTCCAACTAGACGCCCAGGGCGCTGGTGGAGAGACCCCAGCAGCGGGCGGAGGGAGCCAGCCCCTTCCTTCCCTGAGCCGTGGGAAACAGGGTCTGGGTTCCCGCCGACACCCACGTGCTCGAGCCAGGGATGGGGCGGGGGCGCTGGTGTCAGTGCAGGGCAGGCTGGGACGTGTGCTCTCCGGGTTCAGGGCCGTGGGGTCCTTGCTGAGGCCTGCTGCTGCTGAGAGTGGGCCCCCAGGGGAGGGACTCCCTAGGACAGCTGCTCTGGGGGTTTCCTCCTCCCTGCGCCTGCCCCAGGGCGCCAGCTCTGGCCTTGGGACTGAGTGGAGCCCAGGGGGTTCCTGCCTGAGGATCCCTGGGAGAAACCTCGTTTGCAGGGAGCAGCTCAGAAGCAGCTGAGGCCCCTCCTCGCCTTGTGTTCCCTGGAAGCTTCCAGAACCCCCTGCCCTCTTTCGCCCGGAGGCTGGTTGGTGGATGGGTGTCTCACTCGTGAGCTGACCGGGCCCCACCCTGCTGGCTTCCAGGCCGACCCAACGACGGGGCTGCACATCAAGGTCGTTGGTTTTGTGGGGTGGGCAGGACAGTGCCTGGAATTGAACCCAGGGCCTCAGCCACGCAGAGGCCGGCGCTGTCCTTGGCGCCACCTCCCCAGCTCCTGGTGCTGAGTGCGCCAGTGAGGCGAGCAGCCAGCCAGGCTGTAGGGGTCCGCCTGCTGCTCTTCCTGGCTTCTCCAACATCACGCGCTCCCCACGGGAACGGTCTGGAGGGTGAGAAGAGTCGGGGTCCAGACTCCACCCTGGGTGCAGCAGGGCGGACCTCTTTGGTCACCGGCGGGCACATTGTGACTGCAGGGAGCCCGGTCCTAAAAGGGGCCCAGCCCACAGGGTAAGGTGGGAAAGTGTCCTGGGCTCAGAGGGGTCTCCTGACGGGACTGCTGAGAGCTGCTGAGAGCCTCTCTGAGCTTGGGGGACATGGACGAGCCTGTCTGTCAAGGTAGAAGGAGGGTGTCTGGGGGGACCGAGGCTGTTGCATCCCTCCTGCAGGGAGATAGCAGAGGGGTCCAGGGCACAGTGGGGGTGCTGAAACTCCAGAGCCTCCCCCCCCATCCCTGTCACTGCCCCATGTATGCTACACATGCACACACACGCACACACACACAACACAGGCACACACACGCACATACACACAAATGTACACACATACACACACAGGCAGATGCACACACATAGGCAGACACATACACACGCACAGGCACACACATGTGCACAGACACACACAGGCACACACACAAGCACACACAGGTACATAGACACCCGCACAGACACACACACATGCACAGGCACACAGACACACACGTGCACACACATACACACATGCACAGGCAGACACACACACATGCACAATACAGGCACACACATACACAGGCACAGGCAGATGCGCACACACATACGCACATTCACACATAGACAGATGCATACACACGCACAGGCACACACACGCACAGGCACACACACACACAGGCACACACAGGTGCATAGACATACACACGCATGGGCACAATGTGCACACATGCACAGGTACACACACACAGGCACACACACACATACACACCACAGAGGGGCCCATGTGAGCAGTGTGAGCACAGCTTTCCCGGGGGCTCCTGCTCAGCCGGGCGGAGTGAGAACATCGCACGCACATCTGGGCAGCTGTGTGGAAGGAGAGGCTGCGGGCAAGAGGCGCTTTTCAGAGCGTGGCCACGTTGCCTCCCACCCCTGCCCTGCCCCTCTGGCTCCTGGTGGTTTGAGGAACTGCCACAGCCCAGCCCAGGGCCAGCAGGGTCCCCCTGGCTGGGCAGGGGAGGGAGCAGAGCCCAGCTCTTAACTCACCCCTGCGCATGACTCTGCACCCAGAAAATAAATCCCAGGGGCAGGAGCGCTGAGGGCCAGCCGCTCCCCCTGTGGGCCTTGGTGTGCTCCTGGACGGCCCTCCACGCTGGCCTCGTGCACGGAGCCCCACGGGGTATGAGCAGGGGTCGGGCCGGGGCGCGAGCACAGCGCCACTGCCCTGCCTGGGAGCCGGGGACAAGGGTGGCCTCACCCAACTTCTCTCGTGCCTGGGTACAAGTATTGCAGAGAAAGGCTCTAGCGGGTGGGGGGTGGCCACCGCTAGCCACTCTAAGTTCCTCTCCCCACTCTCAATCAAACCCCTCATGCGGCAGCCTCTGACGGTCCCAAGGGACCTGCCAGCATCAATACACGATCCGTCTGTCTGTTTGCAGCACCAGGCACAGCCGTGTGTCAAAGGAGAGAAGAGAGAAAGGGAGACAGAGGGTCGCCCTTGGAGCGTCGCATGGGGCTGGTGCAAAGACGTGCAGGCAGGCACCCACATGCACATGCACACACACATACATGCATATGCAACATGCCCTTACACACAGCACACACGTGCACCATGCACACACATGCTCTCACACAGCACACACGTGCACCATGCACACTTGTGTGCATGCATACTCTCCTCCCCATGTAGCACGCCCAGTGCTGTCCAGCCACATGAATGTGCCACAAACTGGATTTTGTGAGGCTGGACCCAGGACCCACAGGGTGCGGGCGAGTGTCTTGAGGAGAGAGGGTGGGGGCGGCGAGGGGTGGCATAGGCACGTGCCCCTTCCTGCACACAGCAGACCAGTACCGTTCTCAGAGCAGGAGGTTGGGCTTGAGAGGGTCCCAAATGTATGTGACCTGCTGCCCCCCTCCCGGAACCAACCAGCACCCCCAGATTCACCGAGCCTGCCACCTACCACACCCTATCACTGCAGCGCCCTCTGTGGGGGAGACGTTGCCCAACTGGGGGAGAGGCGGGGTCAGCCGAGAGTCGGAACCTCTGCGCTCCCCCTTCACGTGGCGCATGGACTGACACCCACATCTTCCCGGGAGCGGTGGGAAGGCTGACAGTGCCTGGCTTAGCGGAGATGTGCCCGGGGAACCTGCTCCATCCCGACGCTCCAGGCGCCCCCTCCTCGGCCCCCCCCCGCCTGGGCTCACCCCCGTCCTGGCCCGGACCATCTGCTCCTGACCCCGCTCTTTGCCCCAACGGTGTCTCTGCCAGGTTGTTCGCCATGTTGCTCCTTGTACTAATTTTCCGAGGGAAATCACGCCGTCTGCCCTTTCTGAGCCATCCGCTCCTGCTCACTCCTCCTGGCCCCAGGCAGCAGAGTAATAATACATGAATGCTGCATGATAAATAGCACGGTCCCCACAAATCTCTCAGATGGCGCTGCGCCGCTTTAAAAATGCAGACTCCGGGCTCCCCCGGACCAGCGTGGGGAGGGTACCCAGAGGCCACACCTCCGAGCCCGGGATGCAGCCTCTCCCGGAGCCAGCGACACCCTGCCTCCCTGGCAGGCGCCAGCCCAGTGTGGCCGGGTGTTCGGTGAGAGCCGGGGTTACAGATGCTTAGGGGAACCGGCGTGGGGGTAGGATGCCCAGTGGGTGTGACCCCGGGAATCTCTTCTTGATGTGGCAGCGTGGGGCCCTCGGAGACAGCTTGTCTTGGCAGGAACCTACGTGCTGCAGCCATGACTGGGCTCCAAGCTGCTCCCCTCCACAGCAAAAAGGGGCTCCTGAATAAAAAAATAAAATAAAATAACCAAAGGCTCTTGGGCCGCTCCCAGCAAGCAGGGGAGGGGGCGATACTCCCCACCCAGGAGTCCCCGCGCCTTTATTTTTTTTAAAGAACATTTTGCATCCTCAAACCTTTGATGAAGAAAGGCAGAGCGAACCCTTAATGAAATATGTTAATCTGGCTAAGCCGGGCTCGAATGAAAGGGAATATTAAAAGAGACAATATTCGCCTGCGCTGGCGTGGTGCTCTGAGCTGGAAGGGAAGAAGCCAGGATTGCCCCCCGCCCCTCCCCGAACTTCAGCTCTCTGGACCGCAGGGAGCAAGTCTAGAAAATTCGCCTGACCCCGTCAGATTTTACCCCCCTACATTAGCCTGCAAGGGTGGTGGGCCAAGGGCTGTTTTATGCCAACCCAAGAGGTAGTGTGGGAACCCATGGTCACGTCCACCTGAAAACTCTGCAAAAGCAGGGGGAAAAAGCAAGGAAAGGAGAGGGGGGTCGGTTTCTAGGACAGCCCCCATTGTCTTGTGACTGACAGCTGAGTCAGGCCAAGAGGAAAAAGGCGGAGGACGTATATTAAGACTCAGTGCAGCAGAAGTCCCAAAGTTAAGGCCAAAATAAGGCTCTGAGCTCAAATCAACCATCAGGTTTAAGTGTCCAGTGCTCGCTGGCACAGGAGGTGCCACCTCTGGGACGGGCTCCTGCCTTGGGCTGCTCCCTGTGTGGGTGCCACCCGGCCCGTAAGTCACAGTGTAGGGAAGAGGGGCTCTGAGCACTGGGGAAGCAGAAGGAATCGAGGGGGGAGGGGCCCTCTGCCACATGCCTCGGGCCCTGGCACGGGCTGAGAAATGCTGCGCGCAGGGGAGGAGTTTTGTGTGCGGGGTGCACACGGAGGGTCACACACACACGCACGGGCCATGCCAAGGCCTCTGGCATTATGGGAGAACCTCAGTCCCATGTGGAGAAGGCATGGGGGCCACGGGGAGGGGCCACGTGAAAGCTGGTTCGGCTGGCCAGGCAAGGGGTGCCAGCGGCTGGACCTGGCATGTGGGTGAAGGAGAGGGATGGGAGAGCTACAAAAGCTCTGGAACCAGAGAGTCGGACGGGAGGAGGAGGAGACGGGGGCAAAGGGGCAGAGAGAGGGAGAATAGGGACGCCGACACCTTTGGCCTGGGCTGCCGGCAGAGAAGTGGCTGGGCGTCCAGGGGGTGTGGGGAAAGACAGCAGTCCTGGGCCTGGGGAACATAACACGACTTGGGGACAACCGGGGGAGACCAAGAGAGACCCACTAGCCCCAAGGGTCTGGATTTCCAAAACACCTGGTAGTGCCCGTGTCAAAAGGGAACTCGTTGGAGCCCGGCTGAGAAAGGTGCGGGGTGGGAGAGAAGAACCTGGGGGGAAAAAACCCTTTGAACAGGAGGGAGGGAGGAAGCACCTGGCGAGAAGGAAGAAATGGTCTGCGAGATTGGCGCGAAGCCAGAAAGCGTTCAGCCGGGGAAGCGGGCTTCCAGAGGCGGGAACCCTGCTGAGAAATCAGCTTTGCCCACCTGGCACCTCCCAAGGGGCTGGCAGATATCAGCACCTCTTCTCTCTGGCCTCCATCGTTTTATGCACATCCTGGCGTGGAGTGGCGTGGTACATGGTGGGGCTTAGGGGGGCTGCTCTTTCTGCCCACACTTATCAGACCGCACTGTGGTGCGTGATCATGGGGCAGGGGGCTCACTTGTCAGCTCTCCCCTCCACCTGCCCTCGCGGGGTCAGCCCGGTCTCTCCTGGACCCAGCAGTGTCCCCAGCCAGTAGGAGCCTGTGTGTCTGCACGCAGTCCGGGCTCAGCCTGCCAGCCGCAAAGTGGCACTCCGGGTGGCCCGGGTGATTTAAAAGACAAGGAGAAAATAATGTGTTGTGGGAGCAACCACTGCCTGCCATGCGTGACTTTGGCTCCCGAAACCAAAGAATTAAATGCGGAACTGCAGATGGGGAGCTGGGCCCGTGCCCTTCGGGGAGGCTGGGGCTGGCGCAGCTCAAAGGGCTGTTTTTGAAAAAACATCAAGACACCAGGATCCGGGGGCCTGGGGAGCAGGGGTCCTCTTTCCTGGTGAACTGATCGCCCTGATGGATCAGACAGCAGCTTTTTTAAAAAAAAAAAAAAGTCTTCCTACAAATCTTTCTAGAATGTGCCAGCCTCCTTTCCCGATTTGGGGATTAAACAGGAGTGAATACAATTTAATCTTTTCTACTGAGAATCTTCAGGGTCCTCTCTGTGGGTTTAGCGGCATGGAAATGAGGCTGAATGGTGGAGTGAGGACGTGCGGGGGAGGTTTGTGGGCGCCCTCAAAGCTTGCTTGCTTTCTGCGTCTCCTTTTCTTCTCGGGGTGAAATGCCAGTAGCCTGGTCAGGGGTTCTGATTGGAAGGTCCCCACTGGAGCTGCTGTCTCTGTACCCGTGCCACATGGCCCTGTGCACCCCGTGGGCAGAGAGCAGGGACTGAACGGGCAACCGGATTTCCTGGAGATAGCAGTGGGTGCATGGGGGGGGGGGGTAGGGGGCATGGTCCTGATAACCCTCGTGGCTTTCACGGGGTCTGGGTATTCGTCACCTTCTGCAGCTTTTCAACATTTCCCTGGGACAGGCTGTTAGTGTCTCCTGATAAAACAGGAACATTCGGACCCTCAAGAGCCAGAGATGTATTGTCCTGTTGGTGGGAGGAAGGCAGGGGTGAGGAAGGCGTCTCTGGGTCTCTGTCTCCAGGCCCGCTGAGGACCACCACACTGCCGCGTGGAGGAAGGGTGGGAAGGGCCAGCAGCAAAGGGAGAAGCATGTCCCAGTGTGCGGGGCCCACAGTAGACAGGGCAGCTCTCAGTCAGAGCAGGCCAAGGGAGGGGGCTCCGGCCAGTCTGGGGATCAGGAGCTCTGAATTCCCGGAGGTCCCCGGAGGGCGCCGAGGAGTAGCTCAGCGGAGCCCGTCTGAGGCTGGAGGGCCCAAGTTTGGCCTGGTCTGGGGGGGGGGGGGCGGAAGGGTGTTTCAAACACTCGGAACAAGTGTCCCTTGCCCCCAAGAATTCCTTGGGTCTCCTTGGGGTTGGTTGGTTGGTTGGTTGGTTGGTTGGGTTTTGGGTTTTGAGCCCCAGCCATCTGTGCTCAGGCCTTACTCCAGGCTCAGTGCTCAGAGCTCCCTTCTGGTAGGGCTCGCCCCAGCACGGGCCGGGGATGGAAACTGGTTCTGCGGTGTGCGAGGGGCCCTGGAGAACAAGCAGCAGCCCCATTGGCTGTGTTTTCTGTGGGGGCGGGGCCGGCAGGACTGGGGCACTGTGGTTGGGCAGCGGCGCGCAGGGGGTGGGGCCTGGCTTGGGCCCAACGGTGGTTTGCAGGGCGGGGTGCTGTCTTCTCTGCAGATTCCTGGGACTTCAAGCAGTCCACGCGCAACATCTCCCCCACCATCAACCAGGCCAACATCGTGGACTTGCACCCGGCGTCCGTGTATAGCATCCGCATGTACTCCTTCAACAAGATCGGCCGCAGCGAGCCGAGCAAGGAGCTCACCGTCAGCACGGAGGAGGCAGGTGAGCACCTGGGGAGGCCCTGGCAGGGCCCAAAGAGAGGGACACCCCGCCGCGGGGTTCCCCCCGCCCCCAGACTCATCTGGGACTTCCCTGGGGGTCTCAGCCAGAGGCGAGTGCTGCACTCGGTGACAGTTTTGGACACCTCTGGCTGTGTTTTCTCTTATTCCTCCTGTGAAATATGAGCTCTTCACACGATTCTGTACCTTTGAGAGGTGAAGTATTAAAAAAAACAGCCACAACAACAACAACAAAAGCAGTAGAGATTGGAAACTAGAGCACAAGCAGAGCTGGAGGTGAGGGTAGCCAACACGAATTGGCAAGGACACCGGAAACATCTGTGCTACCAGAACCCCCTGAAGGGACCCAGGTCCAGTGCTCTGCTTTCTTGAATCCCCCCACCTCGGCCTCGGCGGACACGAGTGTGTTTTGCTCTCTGTCTACCAGGAGGTATTGGGAAGCCCCACTTTGAGGAAAGTCCCACTTTGTTGTTCTTTTTGTTTTTTCTTTTTGGGTCACACCTGGCAATGCTCAGGGATTACTCCTAGCTCAGGAATTACTTCTGGAGGTGCTCGGGGGACCATATGGGTTGCTGGAAATCAAACTTGGGTCGGCCACATGCAAGGCAAACGTCTTCCCTACTGTGCTATGGCTCCAGCCCAGAAGTCCCACTTTGTGGGCCGGAGTGATAGTACAGAGAGTTGGGCACTTGCCTTGCACGCAGCTGCACTGGTTCTATCCCCAACACCCTGGACCCACCAGGCGTGATCTCTGAATGCAGAGCCAGAAGTTAAGGCCTGAGTACTGCTGGGGGATGGCCAAAAAAATAAAACAAGTGAAAAAGATGCTCTGTCTTCTTTGGCGTGTTCCTGGCTGAGCTCACCTCCGCCCGCTGTTTGTCCCTGGGAGGGCCGTGGGGCCATGTTTCCCACGCTGCGTGGCTTGGCCGCAGTCTGGTCATTCCACCACAGGGAAACTGTCGGCACACGGGTCAGGGTGCATGCAGCTGGAGGCCGCGAGTCTGTGCTGGTAACCAGGCTCGTGTGTCAAGATAGTGTAAACCATGGGGGCTGGAGCAATAGCACAGCAGGTAGGGCGTTTGCCTTGTAACGTGGCTGACCCAGGTTCAATTCCCAGCATCCCATAGGGTCCCCCGAGCACCATCAGGAGTCATTCCTGAGTGCATGAGCCAGGAGTAACCCCTGAGCATCACCGGGTGTGACCCAGAAAGCAAAAAAAAAAAAAAAAAAGTAAACCATGAATACAAACTCATCCGATATGAACCCTCGAGCCTCTAGTCAAACAGGAAAACTAATGCCACAGCCTTGTGCCTGTTTGCTCTTGAGGAATCAGTACTGAGTTTTGCCCCTCCACACCCCCGTGGACATGCTGTGCCTTCAGATCTGGACATGGAACAGTCGCCGTGGCCTGATTTCCTGGGAGTGGACAGGGGAGGCTGACCCCGGGGACTCCCTGCATGCTCTCTGCTTCCCCTGGGAGCTGGTCCTTCTCACCCACACATGCCAGCTGAGTAGGCTGGGAACGAAAACACGAGACTCTTGGAGGAAGAGATCTCATACCGCCCAATACCACGGGCCAGGGCGCTGAGAACACGAGACACTTGTTCTCTCTCATCTTGTTTCCCCTACCCCCCTCCCAGCTCCTGACGGCCCCCCCATGGATGTCACCTTGCAGCCAGTGACGTCACAGAGCATCCAGGTGACCTGGAAGGTAAGCAGGCTCCATGGCTGTCACCTGACGTGCCTCCCTGACATGCTGTCCAGGAGCAAAGGGCCCGGGATGCACTGGCCTCTGGTCTCCGATGCCCACTGGCTAATCCAACCAGGCTGGAGGGGTGGAAATCGAGGGGGCATGAAGGCAGGTGGCTCCCCAGCCTGCCAACTGCCCCAGGGTGGGACACAGACTCGTGTCATGCCAGGGAGTGGTGGGGTTTTCCTCACACTGGCCCCACATGGTGGAGGCGGGGAGGGTTGGGTTTGAAGGGTGCAGAGGTCAAGGACCCCCAGGTGATGGGCAGTGGCTGGGAGGTGATGGCCTCACCCCGGCCTGAAATGGGAACTGGGCGGTGGGGGAGGCCATGCCTTTGTCTCGGCCGACCATGGCCAGGGGGCTGCCAGGTCTCCTCCATGGAGGATGGACGGAACCGCCCTACCCCCTCACTGCCTCTGGTGCGCCCTGAGCGAGGCCAGGAAGGGCTTCCCTGGGGTAACTCAGAGCCCTGCTGGGGTGCTAATGGCTTTAGAATCTCGTGGGTCCCACTCCTCCCCCCAACATGTTCTCTTTCCTTTGCTACATTTTCTCTACTTTGTATCTGTCGTATTAGTGGAGGGGGACCTGAGGGCTGCTCCCTGCAGTACTCAGTCAGTGTCCCGGCCAGCGGTATTGGGGGGCCCCAGGCCTACTCAGCAATGCTGGGACAGGGGGTGGGGGTATTTGGTGCCCAGAGTCGAGCTTGGAGTCATCTCCCGGCACCTTTGTGTGTTTCTCGCCCCACCTGATCCCACCCTCTGCTCCTGTGGTTCGATGACATCTTTTATATCCCCACCGACTGGAGAAGTCCACTGGCAGGTGATGTCCCTGGCCCGGGCCAGCAGTGATGGGGCAGGACTCAGCACCCAGTCTTGCATCCCTACCCAAGCCCCCACCACAGCCACTCACGGAATTTGGGGACCAAAGGATTCTGTAAAGCTCAGCTCAGGTCTTCTTGGAGCTTTCTGCAGTGGGGTTTGTACTCATCTACATCCGGGTCAAATGTCAGAGTCACTCTCTGTCTCTGACCCAGGATAGGGGACTGAACCCTAATACTTTCATCTTCCCTTTGGGCTCCTTGAAATGGGGGACTCAGAAGGACCAGGGGGACCATCGCCCCGAAGATAGCACAGAGAGAGCCACATCCCACAGGGCTGGCTTTCTCCCTCCCCAGGAGTGGCCAGCAGGGACAGGGCAGGGCCTAGTATTGGACCCTTCCTGAGACCAGCACCCAGGAGGGGCCAGAGCCTCACTTTCCCTCCAGTCTCACCTCTGGACTCCCACTAGAGTGCTCAGAGAGGGGCAGTTGGAACCCAGTGTCTGCTTCCAAAAGCCTGGCTCCTGGGCCGTCAGAGGAAGCTGGAGGCAGCAGGATGAATGAGCATGTAGCAGGCAGGACACTCGACAGCCAGCTCTGACCCGGAGGTCGATAAAAATTCAGAATCGGATTTATCTCTCCAAAGTCTCATAATGAAAAATAAAATTGATTAGAAAGTTAGAACTTCAGAATGAACCAGCCCGTCAATAAATTTTGGACTGACTTCTCGGGGGATTTTTTTTTTTAGCACCGAGAAACAGATTAATGAAAAATAAAGATTCACTTGAAAGATAAGTCACTTCATTTTAAGACTCTTTCCACGAGATGGATCACCCCTGCTTTATGACATAAATTTGCAATCAGCCCTAT
The DNA here is from genome assembly GCF_027595985.1 of Sorex araneus. NCBI lineage: Eukaryota > Metazoa > Chordata > Mammalia > Eulipotyphla > Soricidae > Sorex > Sorex araneus. The sequence continues at coordinate 169,980,041 of NC_073304.1, read as the reverse complement.
TGATTTCTTAATGCTTCAGAGAAATATTGTTAAGATTGATTTAAATCCTAAATGCGCCTGTTGGGGAGAAACGAGACGATGAGAGAAGGAAGTGGAAAGAAAAAGGAAGGATGGAGGAATGAAGTTTTTGATAAACATGCATATATGTATGCAGGTGCCTGCGCCCATGCACGCACTCACGCACGTGTGTGTGGGGGGGGGGGTCAGGAGTTCCCAGATGTCCCTCTGTGGCCCCTCTATGTACTGATGAGAAGGTAAGTTGTGTTTGCACATCTGATTCATGCTACGAAGTCTATGGAATGGCCTTTGACATGGTGTGTGTCTCTACGTCTGTGCACATGAATTATGAGTGCATGGGCTCAGTTGTGGACAAAGGGGTGTCAGGTTCTAGAATGTTCCTCGTGTCTCAGATCAGTGTCTGTATAAGCACTCAAAAATAGGCCCGGAAATGTGGCCGCTTACAAACCAGCAAACTGGCCAAGCGCAGAGAGGAACATTATTCAGACATTAACGAAGTGGAGTCAATTAAATACACTCATATACACACACACACACGCACGCACCTATTCCGAGAGCTCAACACAATTAAGTTAAATGAAAAAAACTTCATTTTATTGAGTTAATAGTGAGCTTTAAAATGCAATTCGTTTAAAACATTCATTGAATTAAAAAAAAAAAAGAAAAGGCATCAGGGCTGTTTTTTCCTAACTTAATTGTTTTTGATCTCACTATGTTTTCCTATAATAAAAGGTGGGCTCTTAAATTAACTCCATTGTCTTTAAAATCCCCAATCAAGCTGCTTTTCAAGGTGCAGGGGTGGGTGTGCAGGTTCCCCCTCATTCGAAGAGCCATTTCTAACTGTGGGTCTTAATGTACCTGCCAGCGGGGTGGGTGGGGGTACGTGCCGGGGTGGCCTCAAGAGTGAGAGGTTCCCTCAAGACTGTGTGTGCAAGAGAGCCAGAGTCCAGGACTGAGATGCTGATTGTGTATCTGAGCTGAGCGGGTATGGGTGGGGGGTTCCCTCCCTCACGGAGTACACAGGCAATTTCCCTCCCAGCCCCCTGGGACCAGCCCTTCTCTCCTGGCATCCTCTGGCAAGCCCTAAAATGTCCCCTTCTCACTGTGTGTCCTTAACCATCAGCCCCACGGAGGGCCTGGCTTCAGGCCTCCACCCTCAATACACCCCGAGGCCCCACTCGGGGAATCCCGGGGCGGTGGGGCTGCAATGTCCCAGGAGGATCAGGGTACACTGAAGGATGCTGTTTCCTTTGTTGCTGTAAAAATGTGCATTGTTTGCCTTGTGTGATGGTTGGGGGGACACACAGGTGGTGCTCAGGGGGCATCACTGGGTACCAAGGATGGACCTCGGGACTCCTGCATGCAAAGCATGTGCTCCAGACTCCCAAGCCATCCCCCCCGCTCAGGGTGGGCTCCAGCCCCCGAGTCAGCCATACCCCCTCACGTGGGCTGCAGCCCCCTGAGCTGTCTCCCGGACCCTATGTTTGCTATTTGCACGGCCTTTGAACAGCCGCTAAGAGCACACTCGGTGTCATCAGGCATGGTGCCACCATCACCACCATCCTCTTCCAGAACTTTGCCCTCGTTAAACACTGACCCTCTTTCTCCACTTCCAGCCCCTGGCAACCTCTGTCCTCCTCTCTGTCATTCCCGTTTTGCCTCTTCCTGCCACTTCAGAAGCCGTCTCCTGCAGTCCTGTCCCCCGTGTGTGACTTCCCTCGGCACAGTGTTTTCGAGGGAGCAGGAAGGCTGTGTCAGAATTTCCTTCCTTTTCAAGACATATGCTTTTCCAGCATGGATGTAACGATGCACTTCCTTATCTCCCCATCCATCAGGGGTCCCTTGGGTGCTTTCCTCTTTCATCTGTTGTGAAGAATACTGCTGGGAATTGGGCGGTGCAGGTGTCTGTGTAGACTCCTGCTTTCAATGTCCTGGCTTCTGAGTCTGTAACACATCAGCACTGGACTCGGCAGCTTCCTCCCCCCCTGCCTGCTGCGCCCTTCCCCACGCCCCTTTCTCAGGGTTTGAGAAGCTCCAGCCTAGTGGTGTGAGGTGGCATCCCAGCGCTCTTCATACCCGCGCTGCTCACACCCTGTCAGTCTGGTTCCTTCTTGTCTGCTGCTGTTTCCCTCAGCCCCTGAGCCCATGCCAGATGATATACTCACCACTCACTGACCTGTCCATGCACCACACACCTGACCATTGACATCCCCACCCTCCATCCACCCACCCACCCTTCCACCCACCTACCCACCCATCCACCCATCCATCCACCCACACATCCATCCACTCAGCCATCAATCCACCTACCCATCTATCCATCCATTCACCCATTCATTCACCCACCCACCCATCCACCCATCTATCCACCCTCCCATTAATCCACCTATCCATCTATCCATCCATCCACCCATCCACACACTCACCCATCTATCCATCTACTCACCCATCTATCCACCCACCCTTTTATCCATCCATCCATCCACCCATCCACCCACCCACCCATCCATCCACCCATCCATCTACCCACCCGTCCATCCACCCACCCATCCATCCACCCACCCATCCATCCACCCACCCACCCATCCATCTGCCCATTCATTCACTCATCCACCCACCCACCCATCCACTCACCCATCTATTCACCCACCCATCTATTCTTCCATTCACCCATTCATTCACCCATCCACCCACCTACCCATCCACCCATCCATCCACCCACCCACCCATCCACCCATCTATCCACCCTCCCATTCATCCACCCATTCATATACCCACCCATCTATCCATCCATTCACCCATTCATTCATCCATCCACCCATCCATACACTCACCCATCTATCCATCCTCTCACCCATAATTCCACCCTCCCTCTATCCCTTCACCCACCCACCCACCGAGAGCTCACTACCTGCCCAGCACTGCCTGGATGCTCACATCTTGCAGTGAACAGACAAGTCTTAGCCTCATGGTGCTTCCCCCTAATGGGAACAGGCTCCTAGATGAAATGGATGGGCTGATAGGGGCAGAGCGATAGTAGAGTGGGTAGGGCATTTGCCTTGCACACAGCCACCGGAGTTCGATCCCCAGCACCCCATTTGCTCCCCCAAGCCTGACATGAGTGATCCCTGAGTGCAGAGCCAGGAGTAAGCCCTGAGCACTCCAAGTGTGGCTGAAACCCTCACCCCACAAAAAAAAAGAAATTTTGGGATGGTAGCTGATGTTAAGAAGGGTGGAGAGGGGCCGGAGCGATAGCTCAGCGGGTAGGGCGTTTGCCTTGCACGCGGCCGACCCGGGTTCGATCCCCGGCATCCCATATGGTCCCCCAAGCACCGCCAGGAGTAATTCCTGAGTGCAAAGCCAGGAGTAACCCCTGAGCATCGCTGGGTGTGACCCAAAAAGCAAAAAAAAAAAATGAAGGGTGGAGAAAAGTCCAGTCCAGGGGGCCGTGAGGCTGGGGCTCCAGGCAGCTTCAGAAAGGCCTCAAAAAAGGGTGTTTCTTGGACAAGATCTGAGTGTTGAAAGTAGGTAAAGGGATATACCTGATAACCTTTCAGTATCTGTATTGCAAACACAACACAGAGAGAGAGAGAGAGAGAGAGAGAGAGAGAGATGAAAAGCACCTGCTATAGAGACAGGCTGCGGGTGTGGGGGAGGGGATAGGAGGGAACCTGGGGGCACTGGTGCTGGGAAATGTCCACTGGTGGAGGGACAGGTGTTGGAACACTGTTCGACTGAACTCCAATCATGAACAGCTTTGTAAGGGTCTGTCACAGTGATTCAATAAAAAAAATAATAATTTAAGAAAGAAAAGGGACTTTTCAGCAACTGCAGAGGGGAAGTAAGTTGTGGGAGGGCTCCCTGAGGAGAAGGTGGTCCCCCTGAGATGGGGATGTGGTGCCTGGTGGAACAGCAGGGAGGCCACTGGCAGGACCTGGGGGCAGGAGACAGTGGAGAAGAGAGGAGCTCAAGAGACCCTCTGGGTCAAGCCTGAGGTTTTTATCAGGGCAGGGTGGGCGGGGGGGCACACCTAGCAGTGCTCAGGTCATACCTGGCGCTCTGCTTAGGGATGACTCCCAGTGGTGCTCAGGGAAAATGTGATGCCAGGCAACCTGGGTAGCCTGCATACAAGGCATGTGTTCTAACCACTGTACTATCTCTCTGCCTCCCCCCCCACCAAGTTTCGTTTTAAGAACATCATCCAAGGGCTGGGGTTTGAGGCACAAATGTTGTATGCACCAGACCCCAGTCTGATCTCGGGAACCTCAGGGCACCCAGAGCATCTCTGGGTGTGGAGTTTCGGTCGGTCCCTGGCAGCTCCCCATCCTTGGACCCTGTCCCTGAACCTCCACCCAGTTGGCCAAGCAGCACCGGAATGGCCTTTGGGGCCCCTGAGCACTGCTTGAGAGCCCTCCACTCTTATTCCAGGGTCACGTCACCCTGTCTGTCTCCTCTCCTCCCACCCATGCCCACAGGCCCCCAAGAAGGAGCTGCAGAACGGCGTGATCCGGGGCTACCAGATCGGCTACCGGGAGAACAGCCCTGGCAGCAACGGGCAGTACAGCATCGTGGAGATGAAGGCCACGGGAGACAGCGAGGTCTACACCCTGGACAACCTCAAGAAGTTCGCCCAGTATGGGGTGGTGGTACAGGCCTTCAACCGGGCCGGCACGGGGCCCTCGTCCAGCGAGATCAATGCCACCACCCTGGAGGACGGTGAGGGCGCCTGCTGGGGCGAGGGGCGCCGTAGCACCAGGCCTGGGCAGAGCAGGGCTGCCATGGGAGGGGGCCCCCTCGCACACCCCAGAGTCCTGCCCCTGACCCTCCATCTCTGCTTGGCCCACCAAGAACTGCAGCCCGCTCAGTCAGCCCCTCGGGGTGCCATCCAGCCTTCAGTGTCCCTGCCCTGATGTCTGTCACCCGCCTGGCTGGACTCCCAGTCGGCCAGCCGGGCCTCTACTTCCTGTTCCACTTCCCCCTCCTCCACCAGCAACTTCCTGTGCTCCTGCCCCCTCCCTCCTGCCTCCCAGCTGGGAGCTGAGCAGAAATCGGTTCCCCAGGCAGCCTTGGGACGCCGGGCTCCTGCTGACTGGGTCGCCAGGCTTCTCTGACGAGGAGTTCAGGGTCCAGGTCGGCAGGGCAGGGTGGGGGACAGAGAGGAGCCAGCTGCCAGACCAGCCCTGCCCTGGGGAAGAGGCCACAGCTCACGGGACCTCTTACAGGGGAGCCCGGATTGGGACGTACAGGACCAAGGTCTGCCCAGGTGGAACCGCTAAAGGGGACCAGCATCCCCAAACCCCCCAGTGTCCTCCCAGGGCCCCGCCAGGTAACAGCCAGCCCACCCTGCCCGGACCATCGCTGATGTCCACGGCTCTGGCGGGCCGCGAATCCCCATCCCGGAGACCAGGGCCCCGCTGCTGAGTCATTTTTTCAGAACAAAGGAGGAGACGGGAAGAAAGTTTCCCGTGGCATGCGCTCCGCAGTTTTTCATACTTAATTAAGGCCCTCGTTAGCCTGTCAGCTCCTGATGGTTCCCTGGCAATATTAGCACTCCTCCCGGGGTATTCAAGGCCCCTGCTCTCGCAATAGTGTCTTTTCCATAATTATATTACCTTCATTTTGTTCGAACGGGCGATCTGTATTAGTTTATTACACTGGGTCCCTAATTACATGGTGCTTATATTTTTACACCTAAGTAATATGAAACAATAATCATTCTCAAAGAGGGTCGTTAGGATGATGTATTATCATTTAAATGCTCGTAAAAATTAGACTTGCCTCTCGTGGGGCGATGGGATCTAATTACCTTCCACCCAGCCCGGCCCTCCTCGCTCCCTCTCTGAGCCGAGCGGCCACGTCCTCTCCCGTGGCCTCACCCGTGGCCTCGCCCGTGGCCTCTCCCGTGGCTGCTGGCTCCAGCGGGAACCCCCTGAAGTTCTCCCCGTGGGCAGATGCTCCGGCGCTGGCCCCGCCCCTGCCCTGTTGTGCCTCGCGCGGGTGGAGCTCAGCAGAAGCTGGGGGCAGGCGGACCCCCTCTGCTGGCCTTGGGGAGCATTCTCCCTGCACCGTGCAGGGCAGGCGGGTGAGTTGGCATGTGGGGACCGAGGAAGAGGGGGTGATTGTCTGGGAAGTTCTGAGGGAGCATGGGACCTCCCCTCACCAGCACTGGGGTTCACTGGGATCCTCAACCTTCAGATGGGTGCAGGCTGCCAAAGGTCCCCAGAGCCAGGCTTTAGCCCGGAGCCCCAGGTCAGCTGGCACAGAAGGGCTGGCAGGGATGGAAAGAGATGGTCCATCAAGGGAACCCATAGGCACTACCCAGGCTGGCGGGCCCAGGTGGTCTCTGGCCCTGTGTGTTACTCGGGACCCCACTATGCACCGAGAGACAGGAATGTGGGGCCAAGAAGGCAACTCCTGGAGAGCGGGGCCACTGCCAAGATCTCTCTTTCCCTCTCTCTCCCTCTCCCCCCACTCTCTCTCATTCTCTCTGGGAGAGGACCACACCCAGCAGTGCTCAAGGATGCTCTCAGCTCTGTGCTCCACATGTGCTCCCAGCAGTGCTCAAGGACCTTGCGGTGCTGGGGACGGAGCCTGGACCCCTTGCATGAGAGCCTGCGCTCAGGCTGAGCTGTCCCTCCTAACCCACATCTCTCTTTCCCTGAATCCCGGGAAAGGGAGACTTGACTGCCTCAGCCCATCTTCCGGGGGCTCGCCGAGTCTGGGGTCCTTTTGCTGTCTCCCCTGAAGTTCTGCTGGCTGGGCAGCAGGGACACAGAGCTTGGGGCCTGCCCAGACCCTGAGCTGGCCTTTGGTTCTCCCCACCCCGCAGTGCCCAGCCAGCCCCCCGAGAACGTGCGGGCCCTGTCCATCACCTCCGACGTGGCCGTGATCTCGTGGTCGGAGCCCCCTCGCAGCACCCTCAACGGCGTCCTCAAAGGATACAGGGTCATCTTCTGGTCCCTCTACGTGGACGGCGGTGAGTCTGCCGGGGCAGGGGCTGCACCCACACTTGAGAGCTGAGCATCTCCCAACGGGGTCCCATGGGAAGACGCGTCCAAAGACACGGTCCCAGCCAGAGTGGCGGGCACCCCTGGCCACCCCCCAGGCACTCAACTCTTGTGGGCGAGTGTGTTCGGGAGGTTTGGGGCAGATTGACCTTTCACGTGGGACGTGTTGAACTTCAGCCTTTGTGCGTCCCAGCAGGGGGCAAGCTGGCAGGGCACGGGTGGGACCAGCACCAGCAGGGTCTGGAGGCCCTGTGCCCCCAGAGCCCAGGGAGGGAAGAGGAGGGGTGTCACCCAGCAGAGACGCAGCAGGGCGCCGAGCTCAGCACTGTGATGGGCACTGAATTCAGACCTGGGATACCCCCCCAGCACCCCCACATTACTGGAAAGGGCTTCAGGTCCCCTGAGCCCTGCTGGATGTGGCCTCTATAAAAATTGAAGGAAAAGGGAAAACTGAAGGAGCAAATACTCAGGGCAGCTGTGGGAACTGGGGCAAAGCAGGCCACAGCCCGTGCCTGGGTACCTCCGTCCTCTGCGCTGCACCCTCCAGGCTCGTGTGCCCCCCACAGCCTGCCCCAGTGACCAGTGCCCAGCATCCCTAATGCTGGGATGTTCTTCGGAAACTTCCAGACCCCGCAGACCCCGTGGACTGAAAGGAGTTTGCTACCTTCGGGGCTGAGCCTCCTGCCACAGCCCTAGGACCTCTTCCCTCTGCCCTGCAGGACACCAGACCCCAGCTTGAGGGCCGCTCTGCAGGCCAGCTGCCCACTCCTGGGTCTCTGCACAGTCCTACAGGAAGTGCTGTTCACTGCCATCCACTCACTGTCCTCTACAGAGCTCAGGGCTTGGCCTAAGGCCTAGTCCCAAACACCTGGTCCCTAACGCCTGGTCCCTAACACCTGGTCCCTAATGCCTGGTCCCTAACTCCTGGTCCCTAATGCCTGATCCCTAACGCCTGGTCCCAAACACCTGGTCCCTAATGCCTGGTCCCTAACTCCTGGTCCCTAACTCCTGGTCCCTAATGCCTGGTCCCTAACACCTGGTCCCAAACACCTGGTCCCTAACGCCTGGTCCCTAACACCTGTCCCTAACGCCTGGTCCCAAACACCTGGTCCCTAACGCCTGGTCCCTAACACCTGTCCCTAACACCTGGTCCCTAACGCCTGGTCCCTAACACCTGGTCCCTAATGCCTGGTCCCTAACGCCTGGTCCCAAACACCTGGTCCCTAACGCCTGGTCCCTAACACCTGTCCCTAACACCTGGTCCCTAATGCCTGGTCCCTAACTCCTGGTCCCTAATGCCTGGTCCCTAACTCCTGGTCCCTAATGCCTGGTCCCTAACGCCTGGTCCCAAACACCTGGTCCCTAACGCCTGGTCCCTAACACCTGTCCCTAACACCTGGTCCCTAACGCCTGGTCCCTAAGGTGAATCCCTAATGCCCGGTCCCTAACACCTGGTCCTTCGAGCTGGGTCTCTAATACCAGCCACCGTTTGTGCACTGAGAGACCAGGCCCCAAGGAGTCATGCTGCCAGGCTGGGGTGGGTGGCCCCACATTTCCAGGAGGGCTTCCTCTCTCTCTGAACCTGGGGGCTGCTCTGGGTCTTCCTGGAACCCCAAAAGTGGCCATGGAGTGGAAGTTGGTTTAGGATCAGCTGGGGGCTCAGGTCTTGCCTCTCACCTTTAAGGGTCACTTGAAGAACGGATGTCCCCCTCATTGTCTCCCCAGGACACTTTGAAATTGGAGGGTTCCCTAGTCTCTAGCCCCGAGGCCTCTGAGAGGGCAGAGCAGAGTTAGGGAGAATGCAGGGATGGCAGGGGTGGCCCCAGTGTGGGGAGATATGCGGGGCGTGGGCGGTGGGCGGGGCCAGTGTTTGGGCGGGGCTGGCGGGTGGGGCCAGGTTTCGGGGGCGGGGTGGTGGACGGGGCCATGCTTGGGGCGGGACTGGTGGGCGGGACCGGGAGGGAAGCAGGCAGGGGACAGGGCGGAGCAGGTGGGCGGGGCCTGGGGGTGGGCGGGGCCGGGGCCTGGGGTAGGACCAGGGCCTGGGCGGGGCCAGGGTTCAGGGCAGGGCCGGTCGGTGGGGCCAGGGTTGGGGCGGGGCTGTGGGCGGAGCCTCCTGGAGACCTGGCTCAGGGCGCTGAAAACAGGGTACCCTCTGCAGAATGGGGAGAGATGCAGAACATCACCACGACGCGGGAGCGGGTAGAGCTGCGGGGCATGGAGAAGTTCACTAACTACAGCGTCCAGGTGCTGGCTTACACGCAGGCGGGGGATGGAGTGCGCAGCGGGGTCCTCTACATCCAGACCAAGGAGGACGGTGAGTCCCCAGCTCATCCAGGCTTCCAGGAGCACAGCCAGGGGTCTGGACCCGCCCTTCTCAGAGGCGAGAGACCCGTGGCCTGCGTGGCTCCGTCAGTGGGGACAGATGGGGTGCTTCCCCCAGAAAAAAATCCTTTGTTCTTGTCATCCTGCCTCCGGATGGTCAGGAAGCCTTGGGGTGTGAGTCACACAACGGAACAAAACTGGAGGCCACAGCTCACCCTGGGCACACGGGGCAGGAGGTCCCGAGAGACAGCTCGCAGACTTTGCTCTCCCCTCTGCCATCTGCGGCTCATCAGCACCCCTGCCCGTGACTGCAAGAGGGGCCAGCTCCGGGCAGCACCCCAGACATCTCTGGGGGTTCCCAAGCAATGCTGTCTCCTCCTGTGGGCCTCCCTCTCTGGAAAGAGACATACAACACACAGCTACGTAGCCTCACTTCCCATTGGCCGTGGTGGCCTCTGGCTGAACCAGTCACCCGAAAAGGAGTGCCATTGCCATGGTGACATCCCAGCGGCCATCTGAGCAGAGAAGAAGGTACCAGAGTAGCAGAAGTGAAGGTGAAGGGAGGGACAGGGTTAGAGGGGCATTCTAGGGAAGTTTCATCTCCAGAAATGGGGCACTAGGTCACCCAAACCCACCCTCCCTGCCAAGAACACTAATCTGGATAAAATATTATTTAAAACACCTGCCTGGGCTGGAGAGATTGTACAGGGATTAAAGGCGCTTGCCCTGTAGGCAGCTGACCCTGCTTGAATCCCTGGCAAGTGCATATAGTCCCCCAAGCACCACCCATAACCCCTCCTGAGCACTGCCGGGTGTGGCCCAAAGCCAGAACAAAAGAATGCCTGCCTGAAGGCCTGGGAGAGCTGGCAGGAGAGTGGACAGTGAGTGGGAGGCCTGGGCACTCTCCTGGATCAGTTCTGCCCCAGGGGCACTTCCCGAGCCCTGGGGGGCAGCAGCTGAGATAGGACGAAGCAGCACCTGGAAGCCGTGCGTTGGAGCCCGCCCTGCAGGGGAGAGGGGCGGCCTGGTGACTCCCCCACCCTGTGCTCTGGACCCTTGCGGAACCGCTCAGCTTCAGCTCGGCACACTCCTAGAGTCAGACTCAGGCAACCCCAGTTTGGAAGTGCTCCAGAGGGCAGGTGCCTGTCAGAGGCAAACACGAGCCATCTCTTGAGTAACATGAAGGCCAGGGCCAGGGAAGGGTTTGAGGAACTTCCCTTGCCCCGGCTCGATCCCTGGCCATAAGCTCTCCTGAGCACTGCCAAGGGTGGCTGAAACACACATACCCCCTCCCAAAAAAAAAAAAAAAAAGAAAATTAACATCATCTCATCACTGTCATCATCACAGTCATCCTATTGCTCATTGATCTGCTCAAGCGGGCACCAGTAATGTCTCCATTGTGAGACTTGTTACTGTTTTTGGCATATGGAGTACACCATGGGTAGCTTGCCAGGCTCTGCCGTGTGGGCAGGATACTCTCGGTACCTTGCCGGGCTCTCCAAGAGGGACGGAGGAATCAAACCCGGGTCGGCCACGTGCAAGGCAAACGCCCTACCCGCTGTGCTATTGCTCCAGCCCAACATCATCTTTCAGCCTTTCAAATTATTTATTTTCATAATTCCAATTATTTTGTGTGTATAAGCACACGATCTGCATGTGTGAGGCCCTGGCACCATGTGAGTGCCCCCACCCCACAAAATAAGAATTGTAACACGACCAGGGGAGAAAAAGAGATTACCGGCCAACAATCACCAACTCAGTTGCCAGGTACCATTGAAAACAGCAGATTCCAGAAAACATGGCTATGTAGCCATGGCTATGCATATTTCTATATTTCTTTACGTATAGAAAACAATACTATATGTAAAGTGTACAGAGAAAATTGTTGTCAACCTGTGATTTTATACTTATCAAAATTACTCTTATTTTCTAGAAAGATATTGTAGTATTTAAGGGGGCTTGCCTTGCACGTAGTCAACCCCAGTTCAGTCCCTGGTGACACCGGACATGATCCCTGAGCACAGAACCAGGATTAAGCCCTGAGCACTGCCAGGTGGAACCCAAACATCAAATATCTTGTAAAGATTAAAATGAAACACAGACATTCTCAAACAAACCAAACTTGAAGGAATCGTCCACATTTCTGCTGCCCACGAGAAATATTAAAGGGTCTTCTGGAGCTCAAAGGAATATAAAATCAGGTGATGCAAGGAGAGATTAGCAGGTAAATGTGACTGTGCGTCCACTGAAACTAATGATGACTACAGACACGGATGAGCTTTTCGTCCTCAGGTAACTGAATTGAAAATACACACAGCACTAAAATATGCAATAGTGGCTTATGAATTAGGAGAGGGTGAGTGTACCCAAAATCTGCATTGTCTGAGAAGAAAAGTGCCATTTAATGATACCAGACTGTGGTAAACTAACGATTCCTTTTGTAATCTGTTGAGTAAACACTAAAAGTAGTGACAGACTGTCTAACAGGCAGATTAAAAGAGAGGGGGAAGTAGAGGTGTGGTTGTTTTGTTTTTATTATTATTATTATTATTCTCAACCCAGAAGAAGACATAAAAAGGAAAGAGGGGGAAAAAAATAGAATAGGTGAGACAAGTAGAAAGTATTAAGACAGGAGCACTATTGAAACCAAATGTATCTAAAATCACATTAAAGATAAATGGACGAGATTCTTTGATTAAAAACCAAAACCTGGGGGGCTGGAGCCATAGCACAGCGGGTAGGGCGTTTGCCTTGAACACAGCCGACCCGGGTTCGATTCCCAGCATCCCATATGGTCCCCCGAGTACCGCCAGGAGTAATTCCTGAGTGCATGAGCCAGGAGCAACCCCTGAGCATTGGGGTGTGACCCAAAAAAGAAAAAAAAAAATCTGGGGGGTGGGGTTGGAGTGATAGTCCAGCAGGAAGGGCGTTTGCCTTGCCCACAGCTGACCCGAGTTCAATCCCTGGCATCCCATATGGTCCTCCAAGCACTGCCAGGAGTGATTTCTGAGCACAGAGCCAGGAGTAACCCCTGAACACTGGCGGGTGTGGCTTCAAAACCAAAACAATAAAAATAAAAACTGTCAAAACAGCCATCAAGTAGACAACACCAGCTATTTCCAGGAGTAAAACATGAAGTTCCCCAGAAGGCCAACACGAAAGAATGGAACAAGATAAAAGACACCATTTGCCAAACTGCTTAAGAGGAAACTGGAAAGTTAAAATCAGCTACTTTCAGGCCAAAAGTGTGGCTGGAAGCTAAGAAGTCTCTATTAGGATGCATGTTTTTACAAAGCGCCTCTTCAGTTTACTAGGCAAATAAAAGTTCTGAATACGTTTAAATCTAATAACACGCCCACAACACAGGTACAAGCAAAACCCAGCAGTTCAACGACGGTGGCCCCAGTCCTTGTGGGAGATTTCCACCGGCCGGATGGGGGAGGTCCGAACTTCCCCTGAGACCATCCGCAGTCCCACACCCCACAGATGCAGGGGTGCCGGGAGCGGGGGCAGAGGACTGTGGTGTGGGAGAAACTCGGGCCTAACTGACAGCCTCTGCTTCTTAATCCAGTCACCCCCTTAACTCAGAAACTGTTTGGTTTGGGGCCGTACCCAGCGGTGCCCAGGGCTTCCGCCTGGCTCGGCATTCAGGAATCACTCTTGGCGGGCTCAGGGCGCCAGGGATCGAACCCGGGTCAGCTGCATGCAAGGCAAGTATCCACCCACCGCTCCAGCCTCTTAACTCGGAGTATGGATCCCGTGGAAGATTCTCGAAAGTGGTAGAAGCCAAATGAGGAGGAGGAGGACAGGCGGAGCCCTGGGTGAAGAGAACGGTGACGTCTCCAGCGCCTGAGCACTGGGTGGGAGCCCATCGCTGGCCTCGGAGGAGACAGCAGCTAGTTCTGAAACCAGTGATGACACAGACAAGGATGAGCTTTTCATCCTCACGTCCTTCTCTCCCGGGCAGAGCCCTGGGGTCAGCCAGGCAGACCCCGAGATGAAGTTCGGGGTGCTCAGAGTCGCAGAGAGGGGGAGTCTGTTCAGGTGGGGTTCCAGGGGGTCCTAAAGTAGAATTTTCCACCTCACAGTAAAAGGAGGGCCCAGGGCAGGGCTGGGGGCACACGGCTGGGAACTCGGCCAGCCCGGCCCCCCCCACATTTCTGACCTCCAGGTGGGCCATCCTGAGAGTCCCTGGGCCTGACAAGCTGCCCAGAGACGAGATGTTTGGTCCAAATGCGGGTTTCTAGTCGGTCGGGGGGGGGGGGGCGGAGGCCAGCCAGGTCCCACGGACCCTGATCAGGGCCTCCTGGATGCTGTTTCTCTCTGAGCACCCCAATCATGGTCCTCGCCGAGCAAGCCCAGAGCTGACCGTGGTCAGGGCCTTCCTCACAGGACACTCTGGGAGTCAGAGCGGGGTGGAGCGCTTGCCTTGCACGCAGCCAACCCGGGTTCGGTCCCGGCGTTTCATAGATCCCCTGAACAGCACCAGGAGTGATTCCCGAGTGCAGAGCCAGGAGTGAGCCCTGAGCATCACCAAGCGTGACAGCCAGTACCCCCCACCAAAACAAACAAACCAACAAACACAAGAGGTTTTGCTTCAAGCCCAAAGACTTTGCCTCACCTCCTCCAGGGAGCCCTCCCAAGTTGAACTGCCTTGTGCTTCCCCATCTCCGCTGACCTCCCCTCCTCCCGGATCAGTTCCAGGTCCCCCCGCCGGCATCAAAGCCGTCCCTTCCTCCGCCAGCAGTGTGGTGGTCTCCTGGCTGCCCCCCGCCAAGCCCAACGGGGTCATCCGCAAGTACACCATCTTCTGCTCCAGCCCCGGCTCTGGCCAGCCGGTAAGTGACGGGGACGGCCAAGGGCAGAGCCACGGGCTCGGGTGGCTTCCGGCCGTGCCCGTGGGCTCCTCACGCCTGTTTCCGCCTGGACGCTAGGAATGGGCCTGATTCTCGGGGAGGCAGGAGCCTGACCAGGGGCCATCTGGGGACCAGGCCTGGGCTCCTCTGGCCTGGCTGACCACGAGAGCCCCGGGCAGGCCCTGCAGAATTTGACCCGTGCCCAGCTAGCCCGTAGCCCTGGAAATAAGTCACGACTCAGTGGTGTCCCTGGGGTCAGCCACAAGTGGCCTCACCAAGGGCGGCTGGGCGTAGCCGAAAGAAGGCTCTGGGCCTCTGTCCCCGGGTCACCCTGCCGGGACAGGACTGAGCAGGACGCAGCCCTCCCCTGAGTGTGGGCAGGGATTCGGGGCACGGGGAGGGGAGGGGTGGGGCGGGCCGTGTCCCCCTCTGTGACAGGCACAAGTCACTCGTTCCTGGCCGTTCCCATCCGTGTGCGGGGCCAGGGCAAACAGAGCTGCGGGGGTGGGGGGTGGGGGGTAGCGTCTGTTCGTGAGGGAGGGCGGTGCAGAGAGGCACCGTGAGTTCAGGCAGGACTGTGCCGGGGACAGGAGTGCAGAAGGACCCCAGCTTCCCCCACCTCGGGGTTCTGTGTCTGCAGTGGGGACAGTCGCCCCGGAATTGCTTGGGGGGCTGCATCACCGTCTCCAGGCTCGCTGCCGCCCGCGGGGTCTCCCCATCACTTCCCGGGTCTCAGAAAACACCCTTCGGGGCCTTCTGGGGACTTGGCACCCACCCTCTCTCGGTGCCCTGCCCCCCCCCCAGAGCTGCACACACAGGGCCGCCAACAGGGGGCAAACTCGCACCCCAGGAACACCCCCTCCAGGCCCTGCCTTCCCCACCGGGACACCCACACTCCGCAGACAGACGGAGCCGCCCCTCCCTCCCTTCCATTCGACTGCCAGGTTTGGGGCTTGAGGGCTGCCCCCGCCCGGCCCGTCCGTCTGCTTATCCATCCCTGGTGCTGTCCGTGGGCGGGCGTTCAGGGACTTCTCCGTGTAGTGCAGTGACCACGGGTGGCAAGAGGTTTCCGCAGACGGCCTGGGGAGAGAGCACGGGGGTCCGTGCGCTGGCCTCGGTGCCCAGCAATGCACATGGCAGCCTGGACCCTGCCGAGTGTCCGAGCACAGAGCCAGGACAGCCCTGGGCACTGCTGGGTGTGGCCCCCAAAGGGAGGGAGGGAGGGAAAGAAGGAAGGGGAGAGGGAGAGACCAAGGGAAGGAGGGAAAGGAGGAAGAGAGGGAAGATGATGGAAAGGAAGGGAGGGAGGGAGGGAGGGAGGGAAGGAAAGGAAGGGGGAGGGACAGAAGGAGGAAGGGAGAGGCTGAGGGAAAGAGGGAGAAGAGAGGGGGAGGGAGGGAAAGAAGGGGGATAGATGGAGGGAGGGAGGGGAGAGGAGGGAAGGGAGAGGCTGAGGGAAGGAGAGGAGGGGAGGAAAGAAGGGAGAGAGGAAAAGAGGGAGGAGGGAAGGAAGGAAGGAAGGAAGGAAGGAAGGAAGGAAGGAAGGAAGGAAGGAAGGAAGGAAGGAAGGAAGGAAGGAAGGAAAAGGGGAGGGAGGGAAGGAAGGAAGGAAAGGGGGAGGGAGGGCAGGGGAGGAGAAAGGTCCCATCTGGCTGGCCAGTCCCCTGAGCACTGTTCGGGAGCATGACTCCTTCCATACAAAAATCACTTTAGTCTCTTCCTCTGGAAGCTGGCAAAAAAAAAATCTAAAAATAAAAAGGAATCTTCATCTCTGGGCTGGAGCGATAGCACAGCGGGTAGGGCATTTGCCTTGCATGCGGCCAACCCGGGTTCGATTCCCAGCATCCTGTATGGTCCCCTGAGCACCACCAGGGGTGATTCATGAGTGCAGAGCCAGGAGTAACCCCTGTGCATCGCCAGGTGTGACCCAAAAAGGAAAAAGAGATTACTAATATGTAAGGGTTGAGTGCTTATATATATATACCTGTAAAAATATACTTCCCCCTAAGATTGGTTGCCTTTTCCTTTAACCCCTTCCAGTGTGGTGTGCTGCTCTTGGAGTATGAGTGGTGTGAGGTACGAGAGGTCCAGGGAAAGGTTCACTCGTGGGTGAGGCTCGGCCCGAGTGTGTGGAGAGCGGCCGTGAGCGTGGTGGCCATTGAGTTCTGGAGGTCTTGGGCTGCCGGGGCTGGGTCCCTTGGGGCGGGGAGGGGCCTCGCTCCCCTGACCCCGGGTGCCCCAAACGAAACAGCCTGGCCCGGCGTACTGTACTCCCCGCTGTACTGTCCACCCTGGCCTCTCCATTCCTAGTGTTCTGAGGAGTGTCCATACTGTTTCCTAAAAGAAGCTGAAACCGCCGACCGTGGATGAGGCTCCTTCTCCCCATGTCCCACCAACGCTGGTGGTTTGTGGTTCACAGGTGCCAGTCTCCATGGCATGCGGCGAGATCTCACTGCTCATTTGATTCTCATCTCCCTGGCGGTCAGGGCTGCAGGGCAGCTTTCCGCTGGACATCCTCGTGTCTTCTTTGGGGAAGGTCCTACTCGTCTCTTCTCCCCATTTTTTGACGCGGGTGACATTTGCCAGCCTTGGTTTAACCCGGGCTTGCTCTATCTTGGAGATGAACCCTCAGTGGGAAGAGTGTGGACAGAGAATCCCTCCCAGTCTGAGGGGTGGGCGGTCAGGCGCCTTTGTGTTCTAGTCATTGTTTCTTCTGTGCTGCGGAAGCTTCCTTAGTTAGAGGTCGCCCCGTCTGCTCATCTTGGCTTCCGCTGGCTTGGCCCGGGGAATTACCGCGGACGCCTCTAGATTCAGTGCCACGGAGGGTCTGACTGTGCCTTCTCCCAAGTGCTTTATGGATCCAGGTGGCAGCACGGCACTCGGGCCGGCTGTGGGCCTGGTGTGAGAAGGGCCTGAGCTCATCTGTCGCCAGTGACCAGCCACTTTCCCGCATCGGTTGTGGTCGCGGACGCCCGTTTACCTGCGGGACTGTCTTCGGGCTCCGTTCTGCTGGTCTCGTAGTTTTGAAAGGGATTTCAGGATAAAGGACAGCACCGGGATATGGGTCCAGTCCTCGAAAAGAAAACTGACTCTTCCTGTCCCGTGTACACTCAGGTACACACTCACACAGACACTCATACTCTCACATACTCTCACATTCAAACACACACACACACACACACACACACACTTCTATATACACACAGCCATACACTCACCCATTCAAACACACTCTTACACTCACATACTCATTCACACATGATCACACAGTCACACACATAGACACATACGCACACTGTCACACACTCATGAACATATATCACACACTCAAACATGTGCACACTCACATACTCTTGCACACACATTCCCCACAGGCACACCATGACTGTATACACACACATACACACACACACACACAGTCCCAGACAGATATGCATGGAGCAGTGATGCCCAGGGCTCTGTGCCCAGTGCTCTGATCCCAGTGCTCTGTGCCCAGTGCTCTGGTCATGTTGCTCTGTTCCCAGTGCGCTGTACCACTGCTCCATGCCCAGTGCTCTGTGCCTGGTGAGGATGCCCTGCCCCAAAAGCCACCTTCCTCCTGCTCTGAGTCAGGGTGGCACCCACCAGCTTCTGTACTCGGGCACGTGTCCCTGCGTCCCGTTCCTAGCCCGGGGCCTATGCACAGCAGCGTGCCCAGCCATGACGGGGAGAGAAGCGCCTCTCCGCCCCTCTGGCCTCAGGGCTCCCACGGAGCCTCTCCCTTGGCCGACCGGACAGTCTGGCCGCGGGGACAGGGATGGGTGGGCCTGGGGTCTGCGCTCTGGCGCTTCTTGAAAGCGGCTGCTCCGATTCATTTCAATATCTGAGCCCCTGGTTTCCAAGGCAACCTAATCTTTTCATCAAAGCGACTGGTAAAACCTCTGGGGCCCGATATTGTTTTGTTGGCAACTTGTCAAAACTGTCATTTGGTTAGGGGGGAAAATTTGGAGATTGTGATAACCTACAAATCCGTTGGAGATCTATAGCACTAATAATCATTAATCGAGCGTTGTCAGAGTCCATGGGGGGGCGGGGGGAGAGGGGCGAGAGGACCTGCTGTCCATCCGCGGTAATTAGTGGGTGGCCGTGACGCTCAGCGCCTCCCACTGGGCAGTCCAGCTGTCCCCTCGCCGAAGGAGCCCGAGCACTCCCTCGCCTGAGAGTTTCCAGGGACCCTCTCGCCCCCTTTCCCTCCCCTCCGGCCACCCTCCGCCTGTCACCCACCCCTGCACGTGGCCTGGCCACGGCTGTCTGCTGGGTGGACGAGGTCAGCTAAGGCTGGCCAGGAGCAGCCCGAGGAGGCCCGAAGGCACACAGGGCCGTGCTGGTGCAACTCTGCTGTGGCCCAGAAACCAGAAAGGGTCGCCCTGGCCAGCCCCTCCCCCACGCCTGCCCCAGGCCTCTGTCCCCCACTGGCCACCCCCTCCTCCATGTCCATGCAGGGGTCTCTGTGCCCCACTGGCCTGCATCTCCTCCACGCCCATGAGGGGGGGCCTCTGCCCCCTGCCCAGCCCCGCTCCGTGCCCAGGGCCCCAGGAAGCGCAGAGGCTGCAGGCTGGCCCGAGGGCCTCACGTCCGACCCTCGGCCCGCAGGCGCCCAGCGAGTACGAGACCAGCCCGGAGCAGCTGTTCTACCGCATCGCCCACCTGAACCGCGGGCAGCAGTACCTGCTGTGGGTGGCCGCCGTCACCTCGGCCGGCCGGGGCAACAGCAGCGACAAGGTCACCATCGAGCCCGCTGGCAAGGGTGAGGAGACTGGGTGGGAGCTGCCGGGAGTTGCTCACAGCCGGGAGCCCCTCCTGGAAGTCCGGTTCCCCTATGCGGGTCTGTGATCCGGCTGTGGTCGGCCCACTGCCCTGCTGCGCCCACAAGACCGGGCCTCTGCCGCCCCCTGGTGTCCATGGGTCATCACAGCAGCACCTCTCACCTGAATTGAGGAGTTGATGCCGCCCGCCTCGTCCCAGGGCCTGACACCCCCAGATACTTCTCAGACAGCCCCCAACTCTCCCACTGACTCCCCTGCTGTCCCTCTGTCCCTTCCCCAGTACCACGCGGACCCCAAGTCCCAGCAGACCTCCCCAGATTCCCAAACTCCTGCCCAAGGCCGGCCTCCCCGTTATGGCCCTGCCTGCGTCCCTCAGGGCCCAAACCCTCCTCGGAAGTCGGAAGTCATGTGTGTGTGTGTGTGTGTGTGTGTGTGTGTGTGTGTGTCAGTGCATCTGTATCTGTGTGTGTCTGTGCCTGTGTCTGTATATAGGTGTCCGTGTGTATGTCCGTCTGTCTGTGTGTGTGCCTGTGTGTACATCTCAGTGTCTGTGTTTGTATGTGTGTGTGTGTCTGTGCCTGTGTCTGTCTCTGTGTGTCTGTTGTGTGTGTTCATGTGTGTGTCTGTATGTGTCTGTGTCTGTGTATCTGTGTGTGTCTGAATGTGTGTCCATGTCTGTGTGTCTGTGTGTCTCTGTGTGTCCATGTTTGTGTCTATGTGTGTCCGTGTGTGTGTCTGTATGTCTCTGTCTGTGTGTGCATGTGTGTCTGTTTCGCGTTTCTGTGTGTGTCCATGTATGTGTGTGTGCCTGTGTGTGTGTCTGTGTGAGTGTGAGTGAGAGACAGGGAGATGAGTCGGGGTTAAACCCGCACATGTGAGGAACTGCTCCATCAATGAACCAAATTCCTCGCCCTTAAAGCTCCACTTTGAGCACATCCTCATGGGGACTCCTCCTGCTCCCCAGAGAAAGTCTGGCCTCCTTACCAACGAGTTAAGCCCCCCTGTGCCTCTTCTCCACCAGCCCCTGCTGTGCCCACCACCCCACACTCACCCTCATCCCCCTAAGGTTCTGCCTGTGGCTCCCAGCCTCGCCTCGGTGCTGCCCCCTCCTGGCAGGCCTGCCTCTCTGCAGCGGCAATGCCTCCCCCTGGAGTCGGGACTCAAGACCCAAGTCCCCACGGCCTCCTGCCCAAAGACCCCAGCCCTATTCCCGCATACGCCTGAGCCGTGGGGGAGACCCGGGGAGACAGTGAGGGGTACGGCGCTTGCCTTGCATGCGGCTGGCCCCAGTCCAACAGTCCAGACCATGTGTGGTCCCCCCAGCCCACCAGGACTGACCCCAAACCCCACCAAGTGTGCCCCCAAGTCCCCCCAGGGACAGAGCGCGTCCATGCTGAGTCCGGTGGTGGCCCGCCCGTGCGGGGAGCTGGGAAACATGGGGCTGACAGCTCACAGCTGGGTCCTGGGCAGGCACGGGGAGGGGGCTGCGGTGCTACGCCAGGTCCCGCGGGGGCCTCACCCGCTCTGCCCCGCAGCCCCTGCCAAGATCATCTCGTTCGGGGGCACCGTGACGACGCCGTGGATGAGAGACGTGCGGCTGCCCTGCAACTCGGTGGGCGACCCGGCGCCCGCTGTGAAGTGGACCAAGGACAGGTGTGCGGGACGGGCTGCCTGCCAGTGCCCCCTACCGGCCCGGCTCCCGGGAGCAGGGGCGCTGGAAGGCCACGGTGCTGGGGTGCCCCCGGGAAGTGCCCAGGGAAGCCCCGTCCCATGGGGGAGGGTCCCCCGTGCTCGAGTCTGCGGGGGGCGGCCGAGCCCTCACCGAGTCTGACCCACCCGCAGCGAGCACCTGCCCATCCCCACGTCCATGGACGGGCACCGGCTCATCCACACCAACGGCACGTTGCTGCTGCGCGCGGTCAGGGCCGAGGACTCGGGCTACTACACCTGCACCGCCACCAACACCGGCGGCTTCGACACCATCATCGTCAACCTCCTGGTGCAGGGTGAGAGCTCCAGCAGGGCGTGGGGCACGGCCGTGTGCAGGGGTGCAGGAGGACAGCTGTGTGTAGGGGGGTGGCTGTGTGCAGGGGTGTAGGGGACTGCTATGTGCAGGGGTGGAAGGGAGGGTGAGGAGAAGGGAGAGAGCTGAGTGCGGGGGTGAAGAGAGGAGAGAGAGCTGAGTGCAGGGGTGGGGAGAGGGGAGAGGGGAGAGGGCTGTGCAGGGGCAGAGAGAGGAGACGGCCATGCAAGGCACAGACAGACGGAAAGCAGCATCAGGGATATGCTTCCCAGGAGGGGAGTGAGCAAGTCCCTTGGCCTCGTCTGGCCGGGGCAGCCCCAGGCCTGAGCCTCAGAGGTGACAGCTGGTGGCTGTCCCCTCCCAGTGCCCCCTGACCAGCCCCGCCTCACGGTCTCCAAGACCTCCGCCTCGTCCATCACCCTGACCTGGATCCCAGGGGACAACGGCGGCAGCTCCATCCGTGGTGAGCGGGGCGGGCGTGGGGACCCGGGGACCCGTCACGCCCAGGACTGGGGGGTGGGGGGCCTGGGGTACGGTCTGAAGCCCCCCACCACGCTGGTGCGCCGTGAGAACCACCCAGGACCTGGGTCCCAGCCGAGCGTCCAGCACATGTGCTACCGGGGGGCGCAGGGGAGCCTGCGAGGGCACCGGGGAGTCTCGTGGGAAGCAAGTCTGGGCCTGGTGCACTGAGACCCTGAGCGGTGGTGGGGAGGGTGCCGGGGCCTAGGCGGGACCCCCCCCCCCCGGCGGGGCCCCACCCTGGGCCTCCCAGCCCTGAGCGCGGGGGGCGCCGCCCGCAGGCTTCGTGCTGCAGTACTCCGTGGACAACAGCGAGGAGTGGAAGGACGTGTTCATCAGCTCGGGCGAGCGCGCCTTCAAGCTGGACGGGCTGCAGTGCGGCACGTGGTACAAGGTCAAGCTGGCCGCCAAGAACAGCGTGGGCTCGGGCCGCATCAGCGAGATCATCGAGGCCAAGACCCACGGGCGGGGTGAGCCACGGCACCTGGCGCCGGGGCCCCCGCGGGTGGCACGTGGGACCCCCGTCTCGTCCCCCTTTTGCTTGGGGGACTCCGGGGGCGGAGGGGGGGCCGGGGCCACGCTGGACTGCGCCCTCCAGGCCCGGTGGCGCCGGGGACCAAACCCAGCCCTCGTCCCCCTCCATCCCGCGTCCCCCTCCCCCCGCCCCAGCCCGAGCCCCCCCATCAGCCCCCCTCTCCCCCCCCAGAGCCCTCTTTCAGCAAGGACCAGCACCTCTTCACGCACATCAACTCCACGCACGCGCGCCTCAACCTGCAGGGCTGGAACAACGGCGGCTGCCCCATCACGGCCATCACGCTCGAGTTCCGGCCCAAGGGCGCCTGGGCCTGGCAGGGGCTGCGCGCCAACAGCTCGGCCGAGGTCTTCCTCACCGAGCTGCGCGAGGCCACGTGGTACGAGCTGCGCATGCGCGCCTGCAACAGCGCGGGCTGCGGCAACGAGACGGCGCAGTTCGCCACGCTGGACTACGACGGCAGTGAGTGGGCGCAGGCGGGCACCCCGGGGTGGGGGGCGAGGGACAGGCACAGAGCAGGGCCGTGGCGAGCGGACGGTAATCTGGGGCCCAGGTGCGGGGCAGGGGGCAGCAGTGACAGGTGGGGGTGGAGGCCTGGGGTCCGAGGACCCCTGCTAAGACGCGCCCGTGGGCAGGAGGGGAGCTCTGGGTCCAGGGATACGGAAAGTTCCCGCAGCTGCCCCGTCCCCGCGCGGCCCTCCCCATGGAGGGGTCAGGGCCTGCCCACCCCAGTCTGCTGTGTCCTCCCCTGCATGGAGCCTCGTGCTGGGCAGGGATGAGAAGTGGGACCCTCAGCCTCCTGGTGCGGGTCCCTCCAGTGGCCGGAAGGCGGGGGCCGTGGGGGCGCGGGCGGGCAGCGGGAGACTTGAGGCACGCTGCCCAGTGTCTGTCATGGGACCCCTCACACACAGGCGTGCGTGCATGTGGGCACACAGGTGAACACGTGTGTGCAGCCATGGCCGGATGTGTGTCAGGGGTACCGAGTGCGTGAGTGGCTATGAGTGCGTGAGTACCGAGTAAAGGCTCCGCTCTTGGAGACCCAAGTTCAAGGGCCCTGTGGGAGACCCTCCTTGTGTGGGGAGGGAGGTGGAGTCAGTGGCCAGAGGCAGTGGCACAAACGTGGGTGAGGCCTTGACACAAGAAGGGCCGGGGCAGGGCAGGCAGAGTCCCCAGCGGCTGCTGACTTGGATGGGGGCTCCGGGGGAGGGGGCGGGAACGCAGGGTGCTGGGGGCTCCATCTCTGTGTGGGGACCCCTGGCTCCTCCCCACTACCCCAGGAAAATCCCAAGCATCCCAGCATGTCATGAATGCTGCACGTCTGTGCTGGGCAGACCTGGGGTGGGGGGACCAGGATCGGGGGCCGCAGAGGAGAGAGAGGGTCAGGGCCGTGCACCTGGAGAAGAAGGTTTGGGTGAGACCCAGAGTGGCAAGAGAGGTCAGAGGGCACCAGGGTGGGGGCTAGGGTAGGGGGCCAGGGAAGGGCTCACGTGACCCACGTGGGCCAGTCCCTGGGCCCTGAGTGTCCCCTTCAGCACCTCCAGGCGGGGCCCCCCACTCGTGAGAGCCCTGAGCCCCTCCTCCCCTTCCAGGCACCATCCCCCCCATCAAGTCCGCCCAGGGGGAGGGGGACGACGTGAAGAAGCTCTTCACCATCGGCTGCCCGGTCATCCTGGCCACGCTGGGGGTGGCCCTGCTCTTCATCGTCCGCAAGAAGAGGAAGGAGAAGAGGCTGAAGCGGCTCCGAGGTGCAGGGACATCCTTGGGCATCCTGCGGGCATCTTCTGGGCATCCTGCAGGCATCATGGAAGGGCGCCGAGCTCTGCTATGCGGCACCTGGTCTGGACCGAGCGGGCCTCGTGTCCTGAGACAGCGGGCAGCCTCCATGCCCCTGGCTGTCCACGGCGTCCGCCCACTGCTGGAACCTGGTGGCTTCCCAGTGGGCCTGTGCTAGGCTGGCTCAGCTGCTGCTTGAAATCCAGGAACTTTTCCTGCTGATGAGCAGATACTGCTGCTGTCGGCCGTGGGGTCCCACAGAGTGAGCTACCAGACTTGAAACCCTCATTTTTTTTGGCGGGGGGACACACCCGATGGTGCTCGGGGGTTACTCACAGCTCTGTGCTCAGGAATCACGCCTGGCAGGCTCGAGAGACCATTTGGGATGCCGGGGATCAAGCCCAGGTCAACCATATACAAATGTGCCCTACCCACTGGACTGTCCTCTCCTCTTTGGATCGGGCCTTCCTGTGAGACAAAATCTGGGGAAAGGGGCCTGGGAGCTAGGACAGGGATGGAGGCATTTGCCTGGCGCACAGCCAACCTGGGTTTGATCCACGGTACCACATATGGTCTGCCAGGAGTGACCCTAGAGGAGGAGGTGCTTGCCTTGCCTGCATCCAGCCAGGGTTCGACTCCCGGCATCCCCCCAGGAGTAATTCCTGAGCAAAGAGCCGAGAGTAATCCCTGAGCAATCAATGGGTGTGACCCAAAAAGCAAAAAAAAAAAAAAAAGGGGGGGGAACTCTTGAGCATTGCTGCTGTGCAACCCCCCACCAGTTATTTTTCTTTTTTTTTTTTTTTTTGCTTTTTGGGTCACACCTGGCAATGCTCAGGGGTTACTCCTGGCTCTGCACTCAGGAATCACTCCTGGCGGTGCTCAGGGGACCATATGGGATGCTGGGAATCGAACCCAGGTCGGCTGCGTGCAAGGCAAACGCCCTACCCGATGTGCTATTGCTCCAGCCCCCCAGTTATTTTTCAATCCGAGGAAACAGACCAGAGTGACCGCACAGCACGTACAGCATTTGCCTTGCACGCAGCCAACCCAGGTTCAATCCCCAGGGCCCCACATGGTCCCTGGAGCACCTCAGGAGGACTCCCTGAGCACAGAGCCATGAGTATCCCCTGAGCCTTGCAGGGGGTGGCCCCAAACCAAATCAGTCAATAAATCTGGTGACCAGAGGGGCAGGGAAGGCTCAGAAGTCAGCAGCGAGTGTCCAAGTGTCCAACATGCACAAGCACCCAGGGCTTGATCCCGGTCACCAGGGTGGCCCTGGCGGCCTCAGCAGCCCCCCCCCCACCCCGAGTAGGGCCACTGGCAGGCTCCCGGCATGCAGCCTCTGCGATGCCCCCAGGCGGGCTGAACCCTGCTTGGGAGCCCCCTCGCAGACACCGAGGAAGGCCAGCGCCCTGCTCTGGACCCTGGGACCCTTCGACCTCACTGTCCCGGGGCGTCCCCGGAGCCCAGTTCCAGGGGTTCTCCCTGCTGGCTCCCCAGTCCCCACTAGGCCCCCGCCCCCGCCCCTGCCCTGGCCCAGCCGTTCTCACCCCCGGCCCCCTTCTCTCCTCTTTCGCAGATGCCAAGAGTCTGGCAGAAATGCTGATCAGGTGAGTGTCCCCGGCACTGCCCCTCCCTCCCCTGCAGGGCACAGGCTCCCAAGTGTCACCCCACCCCGCCTCTGCGGTGCACCCGCCATGGCTGAGGGTCACCCACCTCCAGCTCTCCCCCACACAGCAAGAACAACCGGAGCTTCGACACCCCCGTGAAGGGGCCGCCGCAGGGGCCACGGCTCCACATCGACATCCCCCGGGTCCAGCTGCTCATCGAGGACAAGGAGGGCATCAAGCAGCTGGGTGAGTGCGGGCACCCCCGCCCAGCCTGCCCGGCACCCCAGCTCACCCCGCACCCACACCCCTCCCCCAGTCTACCCCGCACCTGTCCCCCAGTCTACCCGACACCTATTCCCGCACCCACACTCATATCCCAGTTTACCCCGCACCCACCCCCACACCCACACCCCAGCTTACACACCCCACACCCCAGAGTGCTCACACACACACACACACACACACACACAAGCATCCGGGTCCCGAAGGCCGCCCCCCAGGAACGGGCTCCCGTGACTCCCTTCTCTCCCCAGGAGACGACAAGGCCACCATCCCCGTGACCGACGCCGAGTTCAGCCAAGCCGTCAACCCGCAGAGTTTCTGCACGGGGGTGTCGCTGCACCACCCGGCCCTCATCCAGAGCTCAGGGCCCCTCATCGACATGTCGGACATCCGGCCGGGCACCAGTTCGTACCGAGACCCGGGGGCGGGGGGCACGGACCCCAGGCAGCGGCAGGGAGGAGTCCAAGGGAGACTGTGCTCCTCTGTCTGGGCCCCCCACTTCCTTACCTAGAGATGCGGGGGTGGGGGTTCCCGGCACTGTGGGAGTCACACGAGGGGAGAACGCGGCAGCCTGGGGGCCAGCCATCTGCATGTCCAGGCAGCCCCCCTCCACCCTTGCTGGCCAGTGCCCACTGCTCATACGGGGGGGGGGCCCTCAGCTGGGGGGATACCAGCTCCGCTTCCCTCTGCGCAGACCCGGTGTCCAGGAAGAACGTGAAGTCCACACACAGCACCCGGAACCGCTACTCCAGCCAGTGGACGCTCACCAAGTGTCAGGCATCCACCCCCGCCCGCACCCTCGCCTCTGACTGGCGCACGGTGGGCTCTCAGCACGGAGTGACCGTCACTGAGAGTGACAGCTACAGCGCCAGCCTCTCGCAGGACACGGGTGAGCCCAGAGCCCGCGGTGACCCTCGCTGGGGACCGTCCCTACCTGCCGCGTCCCTCTGCCCAGCTCCCGGGCGCCCATGCCTGCGTCCTGGGCCAGTCCCCCCCTCGCCAGACACTCGGCCGCCCTGAGTTGTGCTTGGCCGAGGATCTCATTTTGCTCCCCACCGTCCCCCACAAAAACGTGGCCCACGTGACATCTGCTGGGGAAAGGGCTGCGCTTTCCTGGGGAGTGTCTGTGCGCCAAGGATGAAGGCGGCAGGGCCAGGGGGTGGTAAAGCACCCGTCTTGCATGCATGTGGCCCCGGGTTTGACACCAGGCACTTGGTGGAAAGAGGGGAACAGAGAGATGCGCTGATCACTGGCCCGCATGCAGCAACCCAGCCTCTCTCCTCAGCGCCGCAGGGTCCCAGGAGAGCCCCCCAAGAACCCCTGGGTGTGGCCCCCAAGCCCAAAGGGCTGAATGCTGGCTCTCAGCCACTTCCACCCCACCCTCACAGCAGTTGGCGAATGGCACCTTCTTAGCTGGGGGCAGGGCCGGGCCGACCCCGCTAACCACCCGCTCGTGTCCATCTCGCTCGCGCAGACAAGGGACGGAACAGCATGGTGTCCACCGAGAGCGCGTCCTCCACCTACGAGGAGCTGGCGCGGGCTTACGAGCACGCCAAGCTGGAGGAGCAGCTGCAGCACGCCAAGTTCGAGATCACCGAGTGCTTCGTCTCCGACAGCTCCTCGGACCAGATGACCACGGGCACCAACGAGAACGCCGACAGCATGACGTCCGTGAGCACGCCCTCTGAGCCGGGCATCTGCCGCTTCACCGCCTCCCCGCCCAAGCCCCAGGACGCCGACCGGGGCAAGAACGTGGCTGTGCCCATCCCTCACCGGGCCAACAAGAGTGAGTGGGCACGCCACCTCCCCGGCGGGGGTCGGGGGAGGCCTGAGCCCCGTCCCCGGTCCCGGCAGGCGCCCTGGGGAGGTTGGGATCCCAGGGGGCTGGCGGCTCAGCTCTGCTCCCCTCACCGCTGTCAGAGGCCTACTGGCCGGCCACACGTGTGCGTCTAGTCGGTACATGGCAAATGAGAGAAAGGGCTCCACGTTGTCGTCCCCCAAGACCTTGCGTGCCCCAGACACAGAGTGGACTCTTGGAAGCAGTTCCCGGTCCCTTACTTGGAAGCAAGTCCAGCCCGGGAGGAGGACCCAAAGGCCACTGGTCTTCATGCTCCAGAGGAGCAGCCCAAGGGGCCAGACATCCTGGCTCCAGGGCCCAGCCTGAGCCTGCCCGTTGGTATCGGACAACCAGGACGACCCCAGGGCTGTTTATTAGCAGACACGGGGGTGCTTTAGACCAGGGTGGGTGTCAGGGGGCTCCCAGGGCAGAGTGTCTGGGAGGTGGGGTTCCAGCAATGACGAGGGGCCCAAGGAGACGGGAAGGGTCCAAAGGGACCCCGAGGCAAACTCAGGCTCCATTTGGAGGGGACTGTCCCCTCCCGGGGGAGTGGAAAGCCTTGACGGGTCAGGGCTGGAGCACGGGCTTTGCCTGCAGGAAGCCAGGGTTCCCTTCCTGGCACCACATGCACCCCAAAGCACTGCCGGAAGTGACCACCCACCCACCCCCAACAAAAAAAAGTGAGGTCTTAGGGGCTGGAGCAATAGCACAGCGGGTAGGGCGTTTGCCTTGCACGCAGCCGACCCGGGTTCAATTCCCAGCATCCCATATGGTCCCCTGAGCACCGCCAGGGGTAATTCCTGAGTGCAAAGCCAGGAGTAACCCCTGTGCATCGCCAGGTGTGATCCAAAAAAAAAAACAGTGAGGTCTTAGTAGCCACGGAAAATTCTTAATCGTCCCCGTGTTCGGTAAGCTCTGGGCGGTTGGTGCCGCCCGGCCCTGGGCCACGTGGAGCAGCAAGGGCCAGTGCACACAGAGCAGCCGTGGCAGCAGCGTGAGACATCACCCACATCCCCCTGGGCTCCTCTTCCCAGCCAGCGGGGGGCAGCTGAGGCGCCCCCTTTCACAGACCTGGGACTGAGAGGCCGCACACAGGCCTGGGGGGGGGGGGGCCCGGGCCCCGGAGCGGTCGGACAGCAGGGAAGGAGCCCACCTTGCACGTGGCCATCCCCAGTTCGATCCCCGGCATCCTCTCTGGTCCCCTGAACACTGCCAGGAGTCACCCTTGAGTATCTCAATAACAGAACAACAACAACAAAAACACAGAAGCTGGGGCCCCCGGAGAGGCCGCCCCTGATGCAAGCGTTTGCTCCAATTCCAGGCGAGTACTGCAACCTCCCGCTCTACCCCAAGACCGAAGCCTTCTTCCGGAAGAGCGAGGCCCGTGAGCCCTGCCCCCTGCTGCCTCCCCGGGAGGCCTCCGTGCGGAACCTGCCTCGCCCCTACCACCCCCCGGCCCGCCACCTCACCCTGGACACTGCCAGCAAGCCCCTGGGCCTCCCGCACGCCGCGGCGCCCGCGGCCGCCTCCACGGCCACCTTACCTCAGAGGACTCTGGCCATGCCCGCGCCCCCCTCCGGCACGGCCCCCCCAGCCCCCGGCCCCGCCCCTGCCGAGCCCCCTCCGGCCCCCAGCGCCGCCCCTCCGGCCCCCAGCACCGAGCCCCCGCGGCCGGGGGGTCCCCACACCAAAATGGGGGGTTCCAGGGACTCGCTTCTGGAGATGAGCACGTCAGGGGTGGGAAGGTCGCAGAAGCAGGGGGCCGGGGCCTACTCGAAATCCTACACCCTGGTGTAGGGGCGCCTCGAGAAGCGGCCCACCCCCCCAAGCCCCCACCCTCCTCCCCCAGGCCGGCAGACACTTCTGGGCTGTGTTTCTGCAGTTTGACCCGACAGACAAGACAAGAAAGGACCCCGCGCCCACCCCGTCCCCCTCAACGTCATGAACGCCTGTACATAGAACTCTTTTGTACAAATGAAACTATTTTCTTCTTCATGAAGCCAGGGCACAAGAATCGGACGGTCCGCGTGGACCCCCGCCCCCACAGTCGGCGTCGAGAGATGCACCCGTGTTCGGAAGGGCGTCTGCATCTCTCTCGCCTGACCCAGACAGAGGCACAAAACTCAGCACCTTCCTCCCCCCCCACCGCCCTCCCCCGCCACCCCCATCCTAGGTGGTTTTCAGAGACCGAGATTCCAACTCAGAGACACTGCATGCAATTTTACTGTCCCGAGAAAACCAGGATTTGCTTCACTTTGCAGATGCTTATGTGTTAATACCTTTTTCTATGAAAAAAAGACCCAGTGCCGTGTGCAATAAAGGCTATGTTTCTACGGCTGCCTCTTTCCCACTGGCCCAAGGCCCCGGGGAGGACCCGAGGTGTATGAGGAGCATATTGATGGGTTGAGTGGTGCAGGGACATTGTCCTGTCCTATTCTCCCCCCTGTGCTATGTGG
This sequence comes from Sorex araneus, assembly GCF_027595985.1. NCBI lineage: Eukaryota > Metazoa > Chordata > Mammalia > Eulipotyphla > Soricidae > Sorex > Sorex araneus. Next base: position 169,949,997 of record NC_073304.1, on the reverse strand, counting down.
CTTTGAGCCAGCTACTGACCGCCTCTGTGCCTTGTCTGCAGGACACAAGCCAGGGGCGGATTCGGGGAGTCTGGAATGGATGGGGTTGAAGGTGCGGTGTCTACTAGTTTCAGACCGACCGGTGAGGGGATGGAGTGATAGTACAGCAGGTGGAGTGTTTGCCTTATACACAGTCAACCTGACATCCCATAGGGGATCCGCCACGCACTGCCAGGAGTGATCTCTGAGCACAGAGCCAGGGGAAAGCCCTGAGCACTGCTGGGTGTGACCTAAAGCCAAACCCACCAGTGAGCGGGGGCTAGGTTTGTTCTTATTTGTTGGGGCAGTTGGTGGGCACCCGGCTGTGCTCGGGGCTAACTAACTCCTAACTCGGAATTCAGGCGTGACTCCTGGCAGGGCGGGATGGAGTTTGAGGCCAGCAAGACAAGTGCCGTACCTGCTTTCAGAGCTGGAGCGATAGCACAGCGGGGAGGGCATTTGCCTTGCACGTGTCCAACCCGGGTTCGATTCCCAGCATCCCATATGATCCCGCGCACCGCCAGGAGAAATTCCTGAGTGCAGAGCCAGGAGTAACCCCTGTGCATCGCCGGGTGCGACCCAGAAAGAAAAAAAAATAGTCTTTCTTTTCAGGGGCGGTGGCACAGTCTGGGGTTGCAGTGGAAGGGGGGGCTCCGTGTTGGGGGACTGTTCCGGCCAGGCAGCTTCAGGGGGGACGGGGGTGCTGGCAGAGCCCTGTGTGTGCTTGGGGCCGACCCAGCTGGAGGGAATCAGGCTGGGGGCCTGGCCTAGCGGGGGCCGCCAATTAGCAGGCGGGAGGAGGGTGCATGTGCCCATGCGTGGAGCTGCCCCCCTCCCCCTCCCCTGAGCCAGGGAGCAGGACCAGTAGCCGGCTCCTGGCTGGGAAGGAGGGGCGCCTGGGCAGCGCCCCAAGTCACGCCGGAGATCCGAAGGACGGTGAGTCTGCCGGGAGAGTGGGCGGCGGGGTCCACACGGGCGCGGCCGGCACGTCTGAGGCTGGGAGGATACAGAGGGAGCGGCCGGGCTCAGCTCCAGAAGGGGCAAGAAGCACACCAAGGCTCCTAGTTGTCTGCAGGAACTGGGAATCTGCCTCCACCCCAGGACCTGCCCCGGGGACCCCGGCCCCGCCCCCCACCCCTAGGAGACAATAGTGAGATCTCAGACACCTGGGCCAGTGCCCCCTGCAGGTCGCCTGCCAAACTACAGGCGCAAAGCTCCGTCCCGGACGTGCTGAGACCCCAAACTGCAGCGCCCGTCTGCTGGACCCAGGAATCGTATCAGCGAGGGTGGGGAGAGAACAAGGGGCTCGAGTGGGATGGGGTCACCCCCTCCCCGGGCTTCTCCATCATGAAAATGCACTGGGGGCGTCCTATACCCCATGCCAGGGGCGGAGCCAAGAGCAGTGCCCAGGGCCGCGCTGCCATGGCCTGGGAGAGGGAGGCGAGGTTCCAGCACTAGCGTCCGGATCTCTTCATCTCACGGTTGATTCAATTTTTTTAAAAAATTAACAATTAACAATTAAAAACGTCAGAACGTGCCCAGTGGAACCGTCTCACTCCTGGAACCCGAACCCCCCAGCTGGGTGGAAGCGGGATCTCTGCTGTGCTTGCAGGGGTGGGGCGAGAGGGGGAGAGAGCCAGGTTAGAAGAGGCCATTTCATTGTGCTCAGCTGAGCTTAATCCCAAAGCACACGGGCTGGGATGCGGCAGACGGTGCAGGACCCAGTTTTATCCGCAAAGACCGTTTGACCTCCCTGTGTTCCTGGGGGGGCAGGGGGGGCTCAGGGGCTACTCTCCAGGGTGCTTTGGGGGACCGTGTGGTGCCGGGGATAGAATTGGGGGTGTGTAAAACCGTTCTCCAGGACTCACTCTGTCCCAGAGCTGAGCGTTACCCGCCTCCCGGAAGGGTCCAGAAGCTGCTTCGCCGGCCCCTGTGCTCCTCTCACTCAGCCTGCCCTGGTCAGCACCGAGCTCTGGTTCCAGAACCTTCATCCTTCACATCTCCTTTCTCCTCCCATGTCCACCACAGACAGAGCTGACACACACTCAGGAGACCAGATGTATGGAGGGGTGCCAGGAGCACTCACTGAGGAGTTGTTAGAAATGCAGGCGCTCAGCTGGGACACCCTGGTGAAGGGATAGTGCTGGAACATTGTATGAGCAACTTTGTAACTGTGTGTCTCACAGTGGTTCAATTAAAACTTTTTCCAAGAAATACAAGTGCTGTTGGGGCTGGAAGTACAGCAGGTTAAGGCACTTGCCTTGCACATAGCGGACCCTTTCACTGGCACTGCCAGGAGTAATTCCTGAGTGCAGAGCCAAGAGTAACCCCTAAGCCTTGCTAAGTGGGTGACTCCCCCCAACTGCCCCGCAAAACAACCAAATACAGGTTCTGGGATTGGAGCAAGGCGCTTGCCCTGGGTGCTGACCCAGGTTCCATCTCTTGCACTCACATGGTCCCTTGAACCCTGCCAGCACTGATCCCTGAGGACCAAGCCAGGAGTAAGCCCTAAGCACCGCTGCGTGTGACCCCCATCCAAAAAAAAAAAAAAAGAATTTTATGTGTTTAGGCCTCTGCCAGCACACACACACACACACACACACACACACACACACACATCTACAGTGTAGCAACATCCCTGAGGATTCATATTAGGGACCCTCCTGAAGAAAAGCTTCCAGAAGGATCCATCTCACTGCCCCACCCCCCTTAGCCCTGGCCAACAACCTGAGCAACACTTATGGGTCCAATTTATTTGAAATCATATTCACCTGAGGAGTGGGTTGAGCTCAAAGGCCCAGATCTCTGGCCTGCCCTTGAATTTCTACTGGGGGTGTGCAGCTGGGGCATTGGTTTTGTGGGAATTTTAATTCTGATCTGAAGGCTACACAACATAGAATGCACTGTGGGAGCCAGAGAGAGACTCAGGGGTCAAGGTGCCTGTCTGGCTCACAGCCAACCTCAGCATCACACACTGTCCCCTGGGCACCAGCAGGAGTCACCCCTAAGCACCCCCAGGCATGTATCTCCCCCTACCCACCCCACCCCCCAACCAATCATTGACAGATCCATGTCAAGAAACTCTTCCTATATGTTTTCCTCGGAATCTGATGCCTTACGTTTAAGTCTTTATCCCGTATCAGATTCATTTTTATAAGTGGTCTAAGGTGGGATAGCTTCATCCCCTTACACGTTCAAATGTCCCAGCACCAGTTTGGAAGGAGACTGGGTCTGCCCCGGTCCAACAGTATGTGACTGCAACCAGCTGGATTTATTCTTGGACTCCTGATTCCATCAGGCTGCTCTGCTTTCATGCCATCTACTGTCCTCAGCTTTAGAGTAGAACTTGAGGCTATGTGAGGCCTCCTGTTTTTTTGTTTTTGTTTTTGTTTTTGCTTTTTGAGTCACACCTGGCAATGTACAGGGGTTACTCCTGGCTCTGCACTCAGGAATTACCCCTGGCGGTGCTTGGGGGACCATATGGGATGCTGGGAATCGAACCCGGGTCGGCCGCGTGCAAGGCAAACGCCCTACCCGCTGTACTATCGCTCCAGCCCCACGAGGCCTCCTGTTTTGTTGTTCTTGTTGAAAATTGCTTTGAGAGGCTGGAGCGATAGCACAGCAGGTAGGGCATTTGTCTTGCATGTGGCCGACCTGGGTTCGATTCCCAGCATCCCATATGGTCCCCCGAGCACCACCAGGAGTAATTCCTGAGTGCATGAACCAGGAGTAACCCCTGTGCATGGCCGGGTGTGACCCAAAAAAGCCAAAAGAAAAAAAGAAAAAGAAAATCTCGGGGCTGGAGTGATAGCACAGCGGGTAGGGTGTTTGCCTTGCACGCAGCTGACCCAGGTTCAAATCCCAGCATCCCATATGGTCCCCTGAGCACCGCCAGGAGTAATTCCTGAGTGCAGAGCCAGGAGTAACCCTTGTGCATTGCCGGGTGTGACCCAAAAAGCAAAAAAAAAAAAAGAAAATCGCTTTGACTGTTCCAGTGTTAAGAACAGGACTACAAGTTTGACCGAGAGAGGCGCAAGCAAGATAATGCAAGAGCAAAAGGAGTTTATTCCAGTTAACTGGGGTCAACTATCTCACCCACGGAGTGGTGTCTTGATAGAGACCCCAACTCCAAGTAGGAAGCAGTTTATATAGATTTCAAAGTTTCAAAGTTAAGAAACACTATGGTAACAGTGGTCAGGCAACAGTTAAACAATAGTTTCCAGTAAGAGTTTATGGTTATATTCTCTACCTTTGGGCAGAGCAATAGTACAGTGGGTAGGGCATTTGCCTTGCACGCGGCCAACCCGGGTTCAATTCCTCCATCCCTCGAAGAGTCTAGTAAGCTACTGAGAGTATCCCACCCACACGGCAGAGCCTGGCAAGCTACCCGTGGCATATTCAGTATGCCAAAAACAGTAACGACAAGTCTCACAATGGAGACATTACTGGTGCCCACTCGAGAAAATTGATGAACAACGGGAAGACAGTGCTACAGTACTTCTCTACCTTTCTGGCACATTGTGGTTGATTGAGCCCACTTGCTGGGCCCAGGAACTTTCCAGGTGGATTCGGTTGGCTGGTTACACATTGTTTGATTCTTGAAAACCAAAACTGTTTCAGTTCCAGGCACTGAACCTGAGGGCCTGTCTGATTTTTCTCATTTCTGCCGCCTGTAACGGCGTCAGTTTCGCCCTTACACTGGATCTTTCCTGATTCCAAGTCGGAGATTGTTTTCTTCTACTTCCAAAGAATTAAACAGGCCTTGACATCTGCCTGAGATCGCATTGGGCTTAGAGGCGACTAGACGGATATTATCCCAGTCCATGAGCCCGGGATACAGTATCTTCTTTGATTTCCTTTTTTCTCTGTCTTGTAGGTCCCAGATTGGGATCCTTCACCTTCTTGGTTAAGTTTACTCCTGAGAGGGGCCAGAGCCATAGTACAGGAAGGAAGGCATTTGCCTTGCACACGGCCAACCCGAGTTTGATCCCCAACATCCCAGAGGGTCCTGTAAACCTGCCAGTAGTGATTCTTGATTGACTCCGGAGCCAGGAGTCAGCCCTGAGCCCTGCCAGGTGTGAGCAAAAAGAGAAAAAGAGCAAAAGGATTACTCCAAAGAGTTGTATTATATTTTTCTTCTAACAGGGCATACTCACTGGTGCCTGGGGGAGAAAGCCAGGGTGACACCAATGATCCCAGCCCCTCTGTGCAATCCAGAAGTTTCCGTATCTGGATGCGGGGCTTGGATGCTTGAAATTACGTACTGCTTGGGGTCCCTGGAACCACAGTTCATGGTGCTCAGCAGACACCAGCGATAGAATCTGAGACCTTTGACAGGTCTGCAGACTTTGCCAGGCTTGCACCCCACCCCTCACCCTGGAAGACACTTGACACTTTATCGTTTGTAATGCTGTTGTGAAAGGGAGCTTTTTTACCCCCCCCCCCATTTCTTTTTATGATAATTCACTGCTGTAGAGAAGTGCTGATTTTTGTATGTTAATTTAGCAGGAGTTTTGTTATCTTTAGGACTTTCCCTGTATAAAATCTCATGGGCGGGGACCCAGGTTCCATCCCTGGCATTCCATAGGGTCCCCCGAGCCCTGGCAGGAGTCATCCCTGTGTACAGAGCCAGGAGTGAGCCTGGAGCACAGTGTGGCAAAATAATAATAATAATAAAATGTCACTACAGGGGCAGGAGGATATGACAGAAGGGAAGACATTGGTTCAATCCCCAATACCACAGAGGGTCCCCCAGGCATCACCAGGAGTGACCCCTGAGTACAGAGCCAGGAGAAAGCCCTGGGCACGGCCATGGTGTGGCCAAAAGACAGGAAGGGGGAAAGTCACCTGCAAATAGCTTCTTTGTTGATTCCTGATGCTTCTTGTTGCCTGAGTGCCTAAGTTCTCTGCTGGGTCATGGTGTTCGAGGATGAGCACTCTGGGTTTTTTGGTTTTTGGTGTTTTGTTGTTGTTTTGCTTTTTGGGTCACACCTAGCAATGCTCAGGGGTTACTCCTAGCTCTGCACTCAGGAATCACTCCTGGCAATGGTTGGGGGGACCATATGAGGTGCTGGGGATTGAACTCGGGTCGGCTACGTGCAAGGCAAATGTCCTCCCCGCTGTGCTATCGCTCCAGCCTGAGCACTCTGGTCTTCCCTTGATCTTAGAGGAGGGAATGCTTCTAGTCTTTTACCACTGGGCATGGTGTGAGCTGCGGGACTTGCCTTGATTTGGGCTTTATTAGTTCTGCCGTGTTCCTTCTTTGCATCATTTGCAGAGTGTTTTCCATGGATGAATGTAGGATTTGCAGATGTTTTTTCTGCAACTACAGAACTACAGTTTTTCCTCTCCCTCTTCTTTTTCCCCTTCTCTTCCTCCTCTCCCTCCTCCTCCCCTCGTCCTTTTTCCCCTCTTCTTCCTCCCTCTCTTCCCCACTTCCCCCCCACCCTCATCTTCCTCCTCCTTGTCGTAATCAGGCCAGGTTCTGGTGCACGTGAGGCATGCATGCCACCGCTCAGTCACGTTCCTTGCTATTTTCTTTTCTTCTCTTAATGTGACGTATCCTATTTAAATTTGCATGTGTTGAACCATCCTTCACGCCAGGGTAAGTGCCACCTGACCTCAGTGATCAGTCCTTTGGACGTGCCATGAAATTTGGGTCACTAGTGTTTAACCAAGAATAAAGCTTGCCTCTATGTTCGTCAGGGATACTGGTGTGTTCTTCGCTTTTTTGGTAGCCTCACTTCCTGAGTTTGGGATCAGGCAAAAACCGGCCTTGTAAGAGTTTGTGTTTTCCTCCTGTCCCATTTTTTGTTTGTTTGTTTGGGGCCACACCTGGCAATGCTCAGGCCTTACTCCTGGCTCAGCACTCCGGAATCACTCCAGGTTCTCAGGGGACCATCTGGGATGCCAAGGATTGAAACCAAGTAGGCAGCAAGCAAGGCAAGCGTACTATCACTCTGGCAAAAATTGCATTGATCTTAGGTCCTCTTTTTCCCTTGGTTACTCTATCCAATTCTATTTGGAATTTTCCCAAAAGTCAACTTTTTTTTTTTCACAGTTGTTCACAGTAATTGATTACATTCAATATTTCAACATCAATCCCACCATTACACCTTCCCACCATCTTTATTTCGAGTTTTACCACCACCACCCAAGATTGCCCCAAAGGCGGGTGCTAAATAATTTATTTTGTATTTCTTGTTATGAATAATTGGCTAAGAGTGATCCAAAGAGGTTTCCTTAGAGGAAAGTGTGTGAAAAGTGTTGTAGCTCATCTTGGTGCCAGTAAGCCCCTGAATTGTTAACATGTTGTTAGAGTTTGAGTCAAAAGTCAACTCTTAAGTTTGGTTTGCCTTCTGCTTTCTTCTTCCATTTCTGCTCTAAATTAGTTCTGCTTTAATTAGTTTAATTAAAGCAAAATTAATTCTGCCTTAAATTAGTTCCTTCCTCTGCTGACTTTGAACTTGGCTGTTTCCAGTTCCTTAAGGCATAGGGTCAGGTTGTTTCTTTGGAACCTTCTTACAAAGAATGGTGGGTTTTTTTAAAAAATAGTATCTTTTTTTTTGGGGGGGTCACACCTGGCGATGCTCAGAAGTTACTCCTGGCTCTGCACTCAGGAATTACTCTGGACGGTGCTCAAGGAACCATATGGGATGTCAAGGATCGAACCCAGGTCAGCCTCATGCAAGGCAAACGCCCTCCCTGCTGTGCTATTGTTCCGTCTCTGCATAGGAGTTTTTTATGGTGGACTTTGCCATTGGAATGCTTCTGCTGCACCCCACAACCTTGGGTATATTGTTCTTCTATTTTGTGCTTGACATTTTAGTTCCCCTTTAATTTCCTCTTTGGTCCATGGATGATTTAAAAGAATATTGTTTCATTTTCATGAATTTGTAGATTTTCCACTACTTGTTGATTTCTAGTTTTATATCATTGTGGTCAGAAAAAAATTATTTGATAGGGGCTGAAGCAACAGTATAGCGGGCCGGGTGCTTGCCAGCACCTTATCTGCACTCAGTGACCCCTGAGTGCAAAGCTGGGAGTAAGTCCTGGGCACTGCCAGGTGTGGCCCAAAATCAAAATAAAGCAGAAAAAGATATTTGATACAATTAAGTACTGTTTGGGGAAGGTCAAACAGTACAGCATGGATGATACAGGATGAAAGTACAGCCTTCTCTACGATCCCCTGGGTACTGCCAGGAATGACGCCTAAGTACAGAGCCAGCTATAAGCCCTGAGTACTGTTGGGTTGGAAAAAAAAAAATTTTTTTTTTTTAGTACAGCAGATAGGAGCTGATTCCCAGTGCCCCATATGATCCCCTGAGCACAGGGCCAGGGGTAAGCCCTAAGCACTGCCAGGCATGGACCCCCCAAAAAAAAACCCCGAGAGATAGAGGGACAGGCCAGCTTTCGCTCATGTGTGTGTGTGTGTGTGTGTGTGTGTGTGTGTGACCCAGGAAGATGCGGTGGGGACAGGCAGGCCAGCTTCCGCTCGTGTGTGTGTGTGTGTGTGTGACCCAGGAAGGTGCGGTGGGGGCAGGCAGGCCAGCTTCTGCTCCTGGTGATGGCCTGGGGTAGGCTCAGGGCCTCAGGCTGGGGGCCAAGACACCCCAGAAGGCAGAGCGGGGACCCTCTGGTGTGCGAATGGGTCCCCTACCACTCCCCCAAAGCTGCAGGCGGGCTCCCCACCCACGGGAGCACCCCCACTCGGCCACTTCACGCAGTTCTTGACCAGGACACGTTGGCGACACCAGGGGGGCTGGGACCACCTCCCAAATAACAGACACAGGGTGTCAGCTGAGGGTCACTGGGCACAGGGGGCCGCAGGGCCTTGCCCACACTGCCTCCCCTCTATGGTGGGCAGACACTGCTCGTGTGTGTCTGTCTGCAGCCTGGGAGTCAGGGTCACCTTAATGTCGACGCTCGGGAAAATCCGCCTCACTGGCCAGCTCAGAGCCACTCCAGCTGGTCTAGGAGTGGATGCATGCAAATGCAGGCACAGTCCATACCCCCGCCTTACACACACACACACACACACACACACACACACACACAGTCTCGTAGAAAACAGACCTGCAGAGATTTAATGGCTGTAGAAAACAGGGCACAGTGTGGGCACTGCTGGCAGAGCCGTGGACCGAGCCAGCGGCGAGAGGGCTGGGACCCGTGTGGGAGCCGTGCCCGCCGGGCACCGGGGTGAGAAAGCTGCTCGGCTCTTGCCGGACCGGGGACAAGAGATGGGAGGGACAGGGCAGAGCAGGTGGGTCCACGTGTCAGACGGGACAATAAAGAGACCTTTCGAGAGGGGGCAGATAGCGACGGCCCTGGGGCCCCTCGAGCCCCTGGCACACCCCCTTTGGAGGGGGCTCTGGTGAGGGAGACAGCCGTGGACACACGTGGCACCAGGCGGAGGGGACCCCGGCGGGCGGGAAAGAGTGCCAGAGGGGGGCCTGCCAGTCACCCCGCCCTTCGGGTGGTGTGTGGCTTCCTGAGAATCGGGCCAGGAGGGCTGGGGGCTGTACCCCACCCCCCGGGCAGGGCTCTGCACATGAGCCGCTCCTGAGAGAAGGCGGGGGAGGAGGGTCAGGGCAAGAAAGGACGTGGCCTCGCTCCCCGCGAGGCTGAGGTATTAGTGAGGAGAGCCTGGGCCCGGCATCTTCAGGAGGGGCGTCCCCTCGGCTGACGCCACCCCTCCCCCCCGGCAGGCACCCCGTGTCTGCGCCGAGACCCAGGCTAGCTGGGTCCTGTGGCCACCGGCCCGGGAGGACAGAGCCGGGCCCCGGGCCTCAGAAATAATGCACGTTCAGTCTGTTCTGCTGGTCCAGGCCCAGCTGCAGGAGGCTCGAGGAGGCCGGGGGCTTGGGCACGGAGAAGAGCTGCCTGGACACCAGGTCAAGGAAGGCGGGTCACGGGAAGTGGAGCCTCCCCCTCCTCCGTCCTCCAGGACCCCCCGCACGGCTGCAGCTGCAGGGGCCTCCCCCTCCCCCTGTGCCCCCCACCTTGCAGGGAGCAGGGCGGGCGCAGGAGGATACGACTTGGGGTCATTCTTGTATCTCCGCAGCCACTTCCGGTTAGCCTCCAGCAGGCTCTCAAAGTTGCTGCTGCCCACCCCGGAGGGCACCTGGGAGTGGGGGCGCTGCAGGAGGCGGAGCTGCTCGCTGCGGGGGCGGGGGAAGGGGGCAGGTCTTCAATCCGCACACCCAGCTGCTTCCTTCTGGGGTCTCCCGCTAAGCAGAGCTCCACCCCTGGCCCTGCCTGTGGGTGCGTCAGCTCCAAGCAGGAATGGGCTCACCCCCGGGACCCCTGCCCCGAGCCCTCCCACCCGCCGACTGCAGGAACCAGTCAGGGGCTCCTGCGACCACCCCCACCCCACCCCTCCTCACTCCTGATGTTCTGCGGACAGGGGACACCGGGAGTGTGGGAAGCAAACAGGCTTGGGGCGGGGGGGGGGGGGGGGGGGGGGCTGAGCCGCTAAGCCCTGCCCGCCGGGGACCCCACAGCCAGACTTTCTCCAGCCTTGGGCAGTGGGCACCCGCTTGCCCGACAGGCTTACCTGGCAGACACGTAACCCAGCCTGTTGCTCAGTGGGGTGGGGCCGCAGCTGAAGAACGGGACCCCAGCTGGAGAGAGGGGCGAGAGGGAGAGAGCTGGGAAGGGCAGAGTGGGTCCCCCAGCGCAGAGTCTCGGCAGGGGGCGACCCGTGGCAGGACCTTCCCTAACTCTGATCCGCCTTCCCTGGGGCTCTCCGCAAGTGGGCCGGGAACCGCCTGCCTTTCCCGTCCCTCTGCAGTAGGGGTGCTGCGTGTCGGGGCGCTGGGGGCAGGGACGCCACGGGTAGAGGCGCTGGGGACAGGGGGCTGAGGGCAGGGGTGCTCCAGCCCAGGGGTGCCAGCAAACCTGTTCCAGGCCCAGGTGAGTGCCATCACCTCCGGGGTTACGTCTGGCCTGCGGGGCCCATGGCCCTACGGTCTGGACTCCTCGCAGGACCCGCCCCCGCGCCCGGCCCTCTGGCGGTGGGGACCCCCCACCCCACTCCCCGCCGGAAGCGGGGGACTCACTGGGGAAATACTTGCGCCACTTCTCCACCAGGAAATCATCCACCGCCTGCGTCACTGAGGCCAGAGGGGGGTCCGGGGCCCAGGCCCACGGGGAGGACACGGGGGCCGTGGACGAGGAGGCGGACAGCGGGGCGGGGTAGGTGGCCATGGGGGCGCTCCGGGGGGCGCCGGCCTGCGCGGGCGAGGCGGTGAGCAGCGGAAGGGGCGCGCGCGGGTCCGGGCCGGCCAGCAGACCCAGTATGCCGCTGAGCTGCCTGCTGACGCGCTGGAGGTCGCTGTGCAGGGCCTGGTATCTGTGGTGGGGGGACCGCTGGGGCGGGGACACTGCGGGGGGGAGGGGGTGGAGCTCAGAGCCACTCGGGGCTGGAGGCCTCCCCACTGCCCCCTCCCAGCCTGCGCCCCCCCAACTCACACTGAACCCGCGAGGACTCAGAAGTGTCGGTGCTCGAGTCGTCCGTGTCGCTGAGGTCGAAGGTCACTGTCTTCTTTGTGGGGGTCCCCTCCTGACTGCCTCTGGAGGGCTGCTGGGAGGAAGTGGCCTTTCCCTCTGCCCACCGCCCGGGGGCAGTCTCCTCCCATCCCATCCTCAGTGACGAACTATCATGCCCCTGGCAGGGGGGCCTGCGCCACCCCCCCACCCCCGCCCTCCGCTCGCTCAGCCCGACCTCCTTCAGCAGGTCGTGCCTTCTGCCCTGACCGACGTCAACACCCGCAGATGCTGGGGTGCGGGGACACGGACACCCGGACAGCGGGGCCTCACCTCCTTCGGCACCTGGTCCGTGTCCTCCGGGGCCTTGCTGCCCGGCAGGCGGGTGGCCGCGTCCTGCTCACCCTCCGGCTCGCGGCACCAGCGCTGGTGCGCGGCCCTCAGGGCCGACTGGCGGCGCCGCATGGAGCGCTTCTGGCGCACCAGGAACTCCCTGGCGTTGCGCAGCGCCTGGCCCTCGGCTGAGAGGTAGTGCGGGGCGCTGCGGGGGCGGCAGGGCTGGTCGTCAGGGGCAGCCTCGGACTCCCACCCTCTCCCATCCCGGGGCGGCTCACCTGTTCAGGGACAGGTCCGGCTCCTTGTAGGGAGAGGAGGCGCCGTCTTTGCTCTGGTTCTGGGGACACAGGTGGGCGATGCGCTGAGCCGGGCGCCCCTGCCAGCCACCGCAAGCCCCCCAGCGCGTGGGTGCCCGGGCGCGGGGACTCACCAGGCCCAGAGAATTCCGCAGGTCCTCGAGGCGGAGGCTGGGCTCAAAGCGGGGCGCGGGGGTGTCCTCCTGTGTGGCCAGCTCCGTCAGGGCCGCCTGCTTCCTCTGCACTTCGGCCTCCAGGTCGCTGTGGGGAGAGGGCGGCCGGCAGGTGCCCACAGGGTTGGCCGAAGCCTCCAGCCCTCCACCGTATGCACTCGGGGACGGGGCACAGCGGGCCGTGCAAGTGCGCACCCGCCTGGGGTCTGGGAGACACAGCGGGGCCGTGCGGGCGCGCACCTTCCTGGGGTCTGGGGTGGGGGGGGCGCATCGGGCCATGCAAGCGTGCACCCACCTGGGGTTTGGGGGACGCAGACCCAGCGGGCCTTGCGGGCGCGCACCCGCCTGGGGTCTGGGGGACGCAGCGGGCCGTGCGGGCGCGCACCCGCCTGAGGTCTGGGGGACGCAGCGGGCCGCGCGGGCGCGCACCCGCCTGAGGTCTGGGGGACGCAGCGGGCCGCGCAGGCGCGCACCCACCTGGGGTCTGGGGGACGCAGCGGGCCGTGCGGGCGCACACCCGCCTAGGGTCCGTTGGGGTGGGGGTGGGGGGCGGAGCGGGCCATGCGCGCACCTGACTTGCTTCTGCAGCCTCTGGCTCTGACCCCGCAGCAGGTCCACCTGGGTCTCCAGCTCGAACCTGCAGGCGCGGAGCTCCTCGAGGGTGCGGCGCAGCTGCCGGCTGGACTCCAGCAGGTGGGCGTGCTCCGTCCGGGCCTCGTCCAGGCGCTGGTGGGCCGAGTGGGCTTCCTGGGGAGAGGATGGGCGCCCTGGAGCCGCGGCCGCCCCGGGACGGGGCTCCACCCTCATTGGTGGTGGGGGGCCAGCCGCACCTCGCTCTCCAGCGCCGCCTGCCTCTGCGCGCTCAGGCGCTGCTGCTTCTCTTTCCGGGCCGCCGCCTCCTGTGGGACAGGCCCAGACCTGAGGTGCCGCTGGCAGGAGAGAAATCGGTCCCCGGGGGGCAAGAAAGACCCAACCCCTGCCCCGCGCATGCCCCGCTCCCCAGCCCTCACCTGGACATCCAGCTCAGCCAGCCTGGCCTTGACCTCCCTGGACCTGCTCTCGAGCTCCGCCTGGAGGTCCTGGAGCTTCCTCTCCTGCACAGAGTGGGGGGCTGTGAGCCTGGGGCGCGGCGACCCCCCGGGCCCCTTTCTCGGCCCCTTTCCTGCCGGGGCGGGCGTCCGGCCCCCCACCTGCTCCCGGCAGCTCCGCCGCGTGTCCTCCAGCAGCCGCTCCTGCTCCCGCCGCACCAGCTCCAGCTCCCGCTCATGGGCGCGGTGCAGCCGGTCCAGCTCCCCGGTGAGGTGGTCCAGGAGCTCCGTCCTCTGCTTCCTCTCCTGCGGGGAGGCCAGCTCTCCTGCTGCCCCCCCAGCCACGTGGCCCCCCCATCCACCCACGGGGCGGGGCACGGGCGGTCACCACGCTCCCCCCCCCACCCGCGAGGCCACCTGTGGTTTGGGAAGAGACGCGACATTCCATCACGGGATGTGAGTTTTCCTGGGGCCAGAGCAGTGGCCTGGGCACGTGACAGCCCCACTGTCCCCCCCCATCCCAGCCCGGTGTGGAGCCTCGGGGACAGGTGACCTCCACGTCAAGCTGTGGCAGGGCAGAGGGTGTCCACGCCAAGAGGGGCCGGGGAGGGGGCTAGGCATGGGGGAGGTGCGACAAAACATCAATCCTGTTGGGTTGCCTGTCTCTCTCCTGGCACCCCGGAGCTGCCCCCAATCCCTGTGGCACAGAGCCAGGCATTGCACACAGGCGGTCGAGCTCCACCCTGGGCACCCCATAGTCCCACCGAGCACCAAGCTGGGAGCAGCCCCAAAGTCAGGAGCTCGCAGCCGGTCAACCGGGGCTCAGAGTCCCGTCCTCTGGGTGGCCCGGCTGCTGCAGGGAGCCCCTGTCCCGAGGCACAGTGACCAGTGAGTGAGCGCAGGACTCAGGTGCCCAGCGGAGTGGGTGTTGCCCCCTACAGGAGGAACCGCTCCTCTGCAGACGCCTCATAAAGGCTGAGGGGTGCAGCCCCCAACGTGTCCCTGGCCCCACGGGGAGCCCCCGGCTCACCTGCGCCTCGTACTGCTCTCGGGCGTCAGCCAGCGCCCGCTGGTGTTCCTGCTTCAGCCGGTCCATCCTCCGCTCGTGCTCCCGCTCCACTTCCTGCCGCTTCTCTTGCAGGAGGGCGCTGAGCTGCGGGGCGGGTGGCAGGCAGGCGGGAGGGGACAGAAGCACGGGGGTCACCCACACGGGTGCAGGCGGCCCCCCGCCCCCAGCTCTGCCGCCACGCGCGCTCACCTCGTGCTCGTACTCGCGTGCGTGCTGAGCCTTCTGCCGGGCCAGCAGCTCGGTGCGCCCCAGGCTCTCCTGCCACGGGCCCCCCTGTCCCGGCTCCGTCTCCTCCGTGGGCTTCTGGGAGTTTGGGGCCACCTGGGGAGGCCAGCACAGGGCCCTGCAGAGAGCCGGCCCTGCCAGGGACCCAGCGCCCACCCTGCTGTGGGAGGGAAACGGGGGCGGCCTGCTGCCCGCCATGCGTGGGACCCCGACAGCTCACCTCCGGGTGCTCAGACTCCCAGGAGCCGGCCAGTTGCTGCAGCTCGGCCCGGTGCGCCTTCTCCAGGGCTGCGGCTGCCTGGCCAGGGACAGAGGCCCTGTGTGTGTCGGGGGTGGGGTCTTGCCCTAGGGCAAGGGGGAGCCAGGAAGCCCACCGCCCCCGCCAGCCCAGCCCTGACCCAGAAATAAGGGTCCAAGAGACCCTGACTAGGCACGCGCAGGGTCCCCCTGCCTGTGGGCAGGGCCACGGCGAAGGGCTGGTCACTGCTGTCCGCTGGTGGCCACTCCTCCCCCAGACTATGAGCAGAAGCTCCATCGGCTTTGCCCAAGAAGCTGGACAGTCTAGACGGGCCGCCAGAGGTGGACCCAGGAGAGACCCCGCCTCTCGTCCCGGGCCGAGATGCAGGGCGCCCTGTCTCGGGACCCCGGGACTGACCCCTGCCCGGGACCCCTGCGCTGCTCACTTCTCTCCGCTCCCCTTCCAGCTGCTCCCGGAGCTGCTCCAGCGCCTGCTCCTTCTCCGTGCTCAAGGAGGCCCGTTGGCGCCGCGCTACCGCCTCCAGCTCCTCCCGCTGCTGCTGCAGCGCCTGCCGGTGCTGCTCTTCCAGGCGGGCGCGCTGGGCCTCCCGCTGGGCCTCCAGCTCCGCCCGCAGCTCCTGCAGGGCCGCCTCCTGCTGCGCCCTGGGCAGACGGAGGGTGGGGCTGGGCCTGGGCGCAGGGGGAGCCGGGCCGAGACCCGCACGCACGCGCGCACACGCCCACACACGCACACGCGCACGCACCTGAGCTGCCTCTCGTCCGCAGCCGTGCTGGACTGGACCTGGGCCCGCAGCTGCGCACGCCTCTGGCCTTCCTCTTCCCGCAGCCGCGCCTCCTCCTCGCGGGCCGCTCGCTGCAGCTGCTCCTTCAGGGAGCTGGGGGGGACACCAGGTTCCTGGGGACTCCAGCAGCTCCCTCTGCACAACCCTCGCTCGAGGCTGCCCATGGCCCCAGACCCACCCGAGCACAGCCTGTCCCAACCTCCGGCCCCCCGACTCCTGGCTCAGCCCGTCCTGGCCCCGTTGCTCCCTTTGCCCGCCACCCCCCCATGGACCCACAGCCACGTGACCCCCAGCTCCGCACTGGCCCCTGAGCCTTCCTGCCCCCCTCCCCTGCACGTGGAAACCCGCAGGCCCGCCAGACCCACTTTAACACAGTCCTGGGCCTCTCCGACCAACCAACCTCTAAGTGGACTCCTCCGCATGTGCTCACGGACATAGGCCCAGCCCAGGCCACAGCGTCTGGCAGCACTTGAGGGCAGGGGCACCGTGCACGGGATGGTCGGCTCCATCCCCCCAAGCCCCTCTCACAGACCCTCACTCCCTGGACATGAGAAACAGGCGCCAGGGCCGGGGCGCCTGGGGCGCAGCACAGGCTCTGCATGTGGGAGCCCGAGTTTCGATTCCCGGTCCCGCACGGTCCCCACCGAAAATAAAGGACGAGAAAGGCATCGGGGGTCAAGTGCTGTGCGGACTGGGAACCCTGAGCCGGCCAGGTCACATGGTGGTTTCTCCCCCACCAAAGCACCCCTGGACCCTGCAGACCCCGGCCTGGCCACACGGGGGCGCACCTGAGCGACTGCTCCTGCTGCTGCCGCAGCTGCCGCCTCTCCTCCTCCTCCTCCTGCCGCAGCTTCTCCCGCAGCTGCTGCAGCTTCTCGCGCTGGAGCCCCAGCAGCCGCTGCTCCTCCCGGGCGAGCGCCTGCAGCCCCGCCGCCTCGGGGGCCGGGGCCGGGAGCGTGGCCTCCCGGGGCTGCTGTTGGGGGGCCACTGGCGGCGCCGTGGGCTGCCTGCGGGAGAGGGTCCACACCGCCCGGGCGTGGTGGGGTGCAGTTATAACCCGGGGGCAGGGTGGGGGTCCCGGGATCGAGTTCAGGGCCTTGCCACGCTTGACTGGAGCTCTGCTACCTGAGCTTCCCGGCTCCCCCCCGCCCAAGCCTCCGGGACCCCGGAGGACTTGACGAACACCTGCAGCTGGAGCGGGAGCACTGCCCAGGGACGGGGCTGCGACAGTGCTCCCGCCTGCACAGCCCCTAGCTGTCTGCTGCTGGACGCACCCAAGACATGGTTAGGGAGAGAGGGAGCTGGGCCGGCCACAGGCCCTGCGTGGTCAGGCCTCAGTCGGGGCCCTGCCACTGCACTGCCCCTCCCCCACCCCCACCCCCACCCCCAGCACCAGCCGCTCGAGCTCTGAGTCATCCAGCCAGAAGAGATGAAAAACATCTGGGACAAGAGAAAAATGTTTCGGGGCTGGAGCCATAGCACAGCAGGGAGGGCTTGCACACAGCCTTGCACACGGCTGACCTGGGTTCGATCCCCAGCATGCCATAGGGTCGCCCAAGCACCGCCAGGAGTCATTCCTGAGTGCAGAGCCAGGAGTAGCCCCTGAGCATCGCCGGGTGTGACCCAAAAAGCAAAAAAAAAAAAAAAAAGTTTTAAGAGGATCCAGAGGCTGGAGGGACAGTCCAGCAGGGAGGGCACTTGCCTTCCACACGGCCAACCCGGGTTCGATCCCCAGCACCCCATATGGTGCCCTGAGCCACACCAGGAGTGATGCCTGAGCACATGCAGGCGTGGCCATAAAGAAGAGAAAGCGGGTCCAGGGCTGACGCTCAGCAGCACAGCCCCCGCCCCAGAGGCCCCTCCCCCTCCCCCAGGGCCACACAAGATAAAGGGGAGGATGGAGCCCCCGTGTCTGGGAGCCCCCAGGACGGGCCCTGCCCCCGGGACAGGACACAGGGCAACGGTGCTTACGCCTCGGGTGACGCTGGGGGGCTGGGGCGGGCCGGAGCCGGCTCTGGCTCCTCCACCTGCCCGTGCTGCTCCCGGGCCCCTGCCGGGGTGCCCGGCGGGCTGGGGGTCTCTTCCTCCCTTCAGAACAAGGAGAAAGCTGCGGTGGTAAGGCCAGCAGGAAGGCGAGGGGCTCCCTGGGGTCGGAGTGACGGGGGCCAGGCAGGGGCCCCACTGGGCCCCCCGGGTGTGAGCTGTACCCAACTCCTCTCAAGTACCCGGTGGGGGAGGAACCATGCATCTGCACCCCAGAGGTGGGGCGACGGGGGCGGGGGCAGCCAGGCCTGAAGAGGGGCGTCCCCGGGCCAGGCCTTCAGCTGCTCTGGGCGTCGGTGAGGCCCTTGGTCCCCAGCCCAGCAGCGGGGCTGTGGGGGGACGCAGAAACCACGGTGGCTGCTGCCGAGGCCGCACGCCTGTTCATGTCCCCTGCATGCCAGTGGCGGCATGCAGACCTCCCCGGCGCCCCCAAGCTCCCCCTCCCACCGCACCTCTGCAGGGAGGCCTGTAGGAGGGGGCTGCCTGCGTCGTCCTCAGGACCCTCGGCCTCCTCCTGCTCCGGCGGCCCTTCCTTGGGGCCGGGACGGGGGATGGGACTCAGCAGCCGAGACTCCTCTGACCTGCAGGACCAGAACAGCAGGAAGGAACCCCTGGACCTGGACCCCCGCCCCAAGCCACCGCCAGACACGGCCAGGCCTCAGCACCCAAGCCCGGGCGGCGCCTGAGTGAGAGCAGGGCACGGGGGCGCACGCTCAGAGCCCCCCACAGGGCCACACAGGGCTGCAACTGGAGACTGCAGAACCAGCACGGGGCTGAAGCTTCTGGGAGGCTTTTCGAGGGAGGGTGACGACCCTGCCCCTTCAGAAGGGGGCTTCTCTCCTCAGCTCAGGCAATGGAGCTGGGAGGCGGGCACACACACGTGCACATACAAGCACATGTGTGTACACACATGTACATAAGCACACACGCTCATGCAGATGTGATGTTCATGCACGTGCACGCATGTACACATGCATACGCACAAGTGTGCACAGTGCACATACACACATGCACAAATGCAGGAACTCACGTGCACTTGAGCACCCCCCAGGCCCCCACACGTGCACACTGCACGCCTCACATGACAGGGCCTCTGGCGAGGGTGCAGCACACTTCCCGAAGGCGTGTCCCGCCCGGGGACAGGACCAGGCACACACTCGGCTCCGCCGAGCCCCACCAAGAGCACCCACGGGACCTTAAGCCCGTTTCAGCACCTGTGTGTACAGATGCATGCACACATGTGCAGCGACAGAGGGACACACAGACCCGGCCAAGTCAGCCCGTCAGCCACATACGGAGCCAGGCCCTCTGCCATGTCCACGTGGTCAAGTCACGCCCCATGCATAAGCGGCATCCAAGCTCAAGCGGCTGGTCTACAGCAACAAGCCACGCCCCTGGCCACGCCCCTCGTACCTCTCGGAGCCTCCCGTTGGCTGGCTCTGCCACTCCTCCCAGCCCGACTGGCCGCTGTCCTTGTCTCCTCTTCCCACCCTCTGGGCCTGCAGGTGAGACGCAGGAGAAAGGATGCCCCAGGGCGTCTTCACCCAAGATTCAAATCCGCCCCCCCCCCAAGGCCGCTACAGTGCTCAGGAGCTGCCACGGGCCTCGGGGCAGCAGCAGGACAGTGCCGTCCCCAGGGTCCCAGGGTCAGTCTCGCCACGGTCACTGCCGGGAGCTGGGGGAAGTCAGGCAGGAACCCCGCTCCTGCTCCTGAGACAGACACGTTCGTGCAGCCCTAGTCCCCGAGACACGCAGCTCAGGCCAGGGCAGCAGACAGAAGGGGGAGGAGGGCAAAGGGCTGCCGCCCCCGCTCAGGCCCCGAGTTTGACCCCTGGCACCACACAACTGCCCCAGGGAGCCCCGGCCCTCAGGCCTGAGGACGGAACCATCCAAGCCTTGGGGGTTAGGCCAACCACCACCAGAGGTGGCCCCGGCACTGCTCGGGAGGCACCGCCCCCCCACACACACACACAGGTGGGTGATGAAGATGACGGAGACACGGTACAAAGATGACATCCCAGTGGACAGGACCCTCAGGCAGCTGGAGCCACGCAGGGCTGAACAGGAGGCCCCAGCGTGGGCCAAAGCCTCCAGGGGCCTTTTCAGGGGAACGACACCTCCTGCCCCTTCAGGAGGGGCTTCTCTCCCCAGCTCGGCAGGGACTGGACTGTCCACGAGGACAGCAGGTCACAGGCGGCCCAGGTCAGCAAAGGCAACACATGGTGGGCAGGGGTGAGTGGGCGGGTCAGACGTCCTGCAGGGTCTAGGCACCCCCTGGCCGGACCCAGCCAGGTTCTAGCACTTTCCACCCAGGAGCCTGTCACCGCTCTGTCACACAGGACAGTACACGTGGCAACGGGGTGTTTCGAGGGTCCATCAGACCCTGACCGGGAGCCCCAACTCCTGTCCAAGGAGGGGGCACACACCAGCTCGCCAAAGGGACGGCTCGGGGCCAGGACAGGAGGGGCAGCGGGACAAGGGGCTGGCACAGCACCCTGCCGAGGAGCTGGCCAGGCGTCCCAGGCCAGCAGCCACCTCCCAGACCCCACCCCTATGTTCCACCCCCCAGACCCCAACCCCCAGGCCCCAGGCCCCATCCCCAGACCCACCCCCAGACCCACCTCCCAGGCGCCTCCATTCAGCACTGGGGAGAGCTCGTTAACGTCCAGCAGGTGCTCCGAGATCCGGCTGCGGAAGCCCAAGTCCTGCAGACAAGACAAGGCAAATGGGGTGGACATGTCAGATGTGGGGTCACGGTCACACGGTGGGGGAGGGGGCCACCAGGTCAGGAGGTCACCACAGACTGTGGTCAGGGTCTCACTGCCCACTGGGATCTCTCCCGCTCCACCCGGACTCCAGCCTTCCAGAAGGGCACGGAGCAGCACCCTGACCAGACTGCCCAGGGTCCAGTCTGAGCAGGGAGAAGGGGTTTCCGGAGAGCTCCAGAGTCCCCACAGCAGGCACCGGCCTGGGGGGCGGGAGGCCCTGCCCCCCTCTCATGCCTCTCATGGGGATGGGCAGGTGTGGCAACGGGCAGGTGTGGCAACGGGCCGGGAGGTCGGGGCACCCGGGGCTAGCGTCCAGGCTCCAGCCTTGGCCAGGGGGCTGCAGGGAGGGGCCTTCGGGCACAGCAAGTGCTGCGCCCTGGCTGCCCCAGGACCCCGATGGGCAGCCCCTCCTGACCGATGGCGGGTGCTGAGCCGGGCCTGGCCCCCCTGCGCTCCCCAGAATGACATCGCCAACGGTGCATTTCCTGCTTGACGGCCTGAGCCCCGGCCACCAGCGGTCCTGCCAGCCGACTCTCTGCCCCTCCCGTAGCAGAGGCTTTTCCCCACTTAACACAGCTGCCTTAGCCCACGGCTCAGTGAGGGGCGAGGGCACGCAGCCCCCAGCCCCAACGCAGCCCCACTCAGCCCTCCCCAAACAGACAGAGCAGGCAATGGCCTCGTGCTCTCGCAGACTCGGTCTTCCCCCAGGTGTGAGTCAGAAGAGCAGACTTCACGTGACATTTCTCTAACAGTGACGTTCTTTTCTTTTCCTTCCGCACGTGCCAGGGGTGATACCAGAGCACACACATGCCGGGCAGGTGCTCTGCTGTGAGCCGCAGGCCCGGCACCGTGGTGACGTTCTCAACATTCTCAGTGTTTGCCATCTGGGGGTCATACCGGGCGGTGCTCGGGGGACCGGGAGGTGTAGGGTGGCCTACACTGGGCCTGTGCACCACCCCTCTCCCTGACAGTGGCGCCTCCAGCCTCGCTCCTTCCTCGGCAACGAACGATGGAGCGAGCTCCACACAGGGCCCCACGGCAGGCCGGGCCAGCAGGGTGAGGCACGGCACGGTGGGAGCGAGCTCCCTCCACGGGCTATAAGGAGGGGGCACATGCACGCACACGCCTGTGTCCCGCCCGCCTGCCCCGCACTCACCAGGCCCAGGAAGGACTTGGAGTCGGAGGAGTCGCCCGACAGCCGGAGCCTCTCCACGTGCTCACTGAGGTCCAAGTCCTGGGGAGAGACGCGGCCATCAGAGGACCCCGCCAGGCCCGGTGCAGGGTCACACCCCAGCCAGTCCCGCCTCTTCGGGAAGAGTGAGGGGCATGGAGACCCCCACCCACGCTGAGTCGGAAGACCAGGGACCCCCATGGGCCCCACCTCCATTCATCACGCCATCAGCCTGGTCTTGCCAGAGCAAGGGCCTGTCCTGGGTGGGCTCAGAGAGCTGCGGGCACCCTTGACAGCTGAGCAAGGGAGGCAGCCTCAGTGCCCCCGGCCCCCACACTCCCTGACTACCCACACTGGCCAGCGTCCTTTGAGGACAGGGAGCACCTGGGGGAGCAACACACACACACACACTTGGCATTCACTCACCCACATGGGCGCGCACACACCCACACACTCATGCACATTTACTCATGTGCACTCACACGCACACAATGCACTCACACAAGCACACTCATGTATGTTTGATCATGTGCACCACACACATGCATTTAGGTGCACACATGCACGCATATGCTCACACATGCACTCCCACATGCACTCCCATGCTTCTACTTAGTCATGCACACACTCATGTACACACATGCTCATACTCACGCACTCACACTCATGCACACACACAAACTCATACACACAGGTGCACATACTCATGCACACTCACACATGTAATCACTCACTCACATGCCTGTACTCACTCAAGCAAATACACACACGCAATGCCACTATCACACCTGTACTCACATATACAGATACACTCAAGCATATACTCACACACATGCAATCACACTATCACACATGCACACACATGTCCTCACACAAAAACTCATACACTCACACACATTCTCATGCTATCACAGGCACAAATGCACTCATGTATGCTCTCATACTGTCATGCACCCACACATTCACACATGCACTCACACCATCACACACGAGCTCACATACACACATGCACTCAGGCTAGCACACAAACACTCACAAACACACATGAGCTCCCACTATCACACACATGCACCCACATACATATACACACATGCACACACTCACACATGAGGAAGGAAGTGCAAGAGAACAAGCGGGCCTCTGGCAAAGACCCCTGTACAGCGTGGGGGCAGGGGGCACCTCATGGGGAGCTGTCTTACTGCCGCGGGGTCTGGCGTAGGGCCTGACTGGTGCTACGCCTGCTTCAAGGGTGGGCACGTGGGGACAAGCCCCGCAGGAGGCTGGGGTGACGGTGAGACGGGCTGGCGGGAGCAGCACCTCACCTCGCTTACATCCGACAAGCTCGCTCTCAGGCGGGACGGCTCCTTCGCTTCCCCTTCCCTGCTGGGACCTTCCTTCCCCGCATCCCCGTCCCCGGGGCTCTCTGGGGGCTGTCTGGTGCTGGCTTTGGCAGGCTGAGGGCCCCCGGGGTCCGGCTCGGGACTCTTCAGGCTCCTGACGGGGTGGGGCTCATTCTTCTCGAGCCGCTCTTTCTTGGGGGTGCGGGCGCCCTCCCCTCTGCCCGGGCCACCTCTGCTGCCTTTGCCGCTGCCCGGGCTGCTGTCTGCCCCGTGGCCGGGGAGCTTGCCGGCAGAAGTGGGGCCGGCGGCCTCGGAGCCCCGAGACGGGTCCCTCCTCTCAAGCTGGCTCGTCGGCGGAGACTCCTGCAGAGGGGAAAAGCCGCAGCCCCGTGGGGAAGTGGCCGGGGGGGGGGGGGGGCAGGACACGGCATCTGTCCAGAGCCCACAGCACCACACACCCAACCGGCGCCTGGCCATGGACTCTGGACCCCCCACGGTACTGGGGGGAAGCCCCCACCCGTGCCGGCCATCAGGGGGGCTCTACACCCACATCAAGGAAGAAACGCTCCCGCTCCAGTGCCCACCCCAGTCGCACGGAGAGGACACAGGCTCTGGCAGGGGACAGCGCCCAGACTAAAGGTGTCCACAATGCCTAGTTTGGGTGTTCAGTGTATGTATGCGCATGTGTGTATACATGTGTGCATGTGCGTGTGTGTGTGTGTGTGTGTGTGTTCATGTTTGGGGTATGTGTAAGGAGACCCACCCATCCCAGGGAGAGCCGAGAGCATCCAGTCTGCTGCCCCCTTCTGGTTGCACAGGAAAGTGACAGGGCAAACCCAGCCCAGCCAGAGCCCCCAAGATCCGTCTTGGGGACACTAGTCCCAGGGCCTGGGAAGCTAGTACTGGGGTTGGGGCACATGCTAGGCGACCCCGGTTGGATGCCCAGCACCACATGACTGCCCAAACACTGCCGAGTGTTCTCTGGGGCCCCAGGGCTCCCTGGCACTGCCGGGTCCAAGGAAGACAGCATCCCGGGGCCCCAGCACCAAACCACAGCCACAGAGTCAGACAGAGTGTCACCGGGAATGGGCCCTTGGCACCCTGAGCCGAGCCTGGCAGTCTCCCAAAAAGGGGCAGGAGAGTAAAGCTGATCCAAGTACTGAGCACTTCTGGGTGTGATTAAAAAAAAAAAAAAAGGAATTTCTCGGGTGACTCTGAGGGATTATTTTTCCTCAGAAAACAGAGCAGCCGCCAAATAGGCTTGGGGTGCCTCTGCTTCACCCAGCGGGCCAGGAGACCGCACCCCGCTCAGAGGCAGGTCTCAAAGCTGACCCAGACCAGGCCCACGGTCAGGACGCCAACTGGGAGCGCAGGAAGTGATGGTCACGACCAGCACAGTCCAAAACTGGGAGAGTTCTGGATGGAGGAAAGCCGAACTCAGGAGGGGCCCTGGGGGTCCCGGGGAGGGCTCAGGGGCTAAATCGTCTTCCTCGCAAACGTGAGGCCATGAGGGGCTGGAGCGACAGTACAGCAGGCGGGGCGCTTGCCTTAACACGCAGTTGACCTAGACTTGATCCCCGGCACCTCATGAGATCCCCCGAGCCCTGCCAGGAGTGATCCCTGGCACAGAGTCCGGAGTAAGCCCCGAGCGCTGCCGGGAGTGGCCCCAAAGCAAAGAAAGATAATAAGGATATGAGATTAAACCCGGGGGTCAGAGCAACAGTACCGCAGCTCAGCCTTGCACGTGACTGACCCAGCTTCAATCCCTGGTACCCCACATGGTCCCCTGAGCCCCGCCAGAGATCTCTGAGCACAGAGCCAGAAGACAGCCCTGAGCACCACTAGGGATGGTCCCCTTCCCAAAAAATATTAAACCCGTGCCACAGGCCCTTTTCTGAGTGAGGTGACATCCTAGTAAAATGTGAGGGATCTGTCACATTCACCGTGCATAAAGTATTTAAGAGAACTTGATATAGTAGGCTTGTGAAAGGTTTAATTACGTCTGCAATCAATATTTAAAGGCTTGGGAAAATCTAAGTTGACTTCAGGATTTATTGCTTGCACGAGTACTCGGGAATGCTTAGACAAAAGGATAATTGCTAAAGATTAATAAACCAGGGCCAGAGAGACTGTACAGAGGAAAAACGCTTGCCTTACACGTGGCCAAACTGGGTTTGATTCCTGGCACCACAAGTGGTCCCTGAGCAAGGCGAGAAGTAAACCCTGAGCTGGGTATGGCCGGAAACAAACACACACAAAGGGGGGCTGGGGGGAGACTGAAAACTCAGGCACCGGGGGCCGGAGCAATAGTACAGTGGGGAGGGTGTTTGCCCTGCACTCGGCCAACCCGGGTTTGATCCCCAGCATCCCATAGGGTCCCCCAAGCACCCCCAGGAGTGATTCCTGAGTGAAGAGCCAGGAGGAACCCCTGAGCATCGCCGGTTGTGACCCAAAAACCAAAAAGAGGAAAAAGAAAAAATCTACCACCCACTTTTTTTTTTCCTTTTTGGGTCACACCTGGCGATGCACAGGGGTTTCTTCCTGGCTCTGCACTCAGGAGTCACCCCTGGCGGTGCTAGGAATCGAACCCGGGTCGGCCGCGTGCAAGGCAAACGCCCTACCCGCTGTGCTATTGCTCCAGCCCCAACTACCACCCACTTTTTAGGGAAAAAAAATTGCTCAGGGCCCCCTGGACATCTGCCTTCTGTAAGCAAACAGAAACCAACCCCAAGTTGTACCCGAGGTCACTATTGCCCCCCCGGCCATTCCTGTCCACTATGGGGGACTCTGCTCAAGCCAGACGGTCACTCCCCCAGATCAGCTCCTGGGGCCCTGCTATGCCCCTTCGCACCTCTCTCTCCTATGTGACAGCCCACCCCAGTCCCTGGCAGCTCAGACAGCCCTCGCCTCCCTCCTCCCCCCTCCCTCTCCCCCACTCTCCCCCTCCCCCTCTCCTTTCTCTTCCTCCCTCCCCTCTCTCCCTCCCTCTCTCTCACTCTCCCTCTCCCCCCACCCTCTTTGTCCCTCTTCCTGTCTCCCCTCCCCCTCCCTCCCTTTCTCTCTCTCCCCCTTCCCTTTTCTCTCTCTCACTCCCTCTCCCTTCCCCTTTCCCCTCTCTCCCATTCTCCTCCTCTCCCTTTCTCTCCTTTTCTCTCTCTCCCCCTCTCCCCCTTCCCCCTCCCCCTCCCTCTCTCCCGCCCCATTCCTGCCCGTGCCTGGCCCCACACCCCTATCAGCAGACAGTGTGGGCAGGGCCCGGGCACAGGAGTGCCAGCACCCAACACCAGCGCAGACGTGCAGGAGCGCGTCGCCACCATCCCCAGGCAGGGCAGGCGGGGAAGGCCCGTACCTCCACCATCCCCGGGCAGGGCAGGCGGGGAAGGCCCGTACCTCCACCATCCCGGGGCAGGGCAGGCGGGGAAGGCCCGTACCTCCACCATCCCCAGGCAGGGCAGGCGGGGAAGGCCCGTACCTCCACCATCCCCGGGCAGGGCAGGCGGGGAAGGCCCGTACCTCGTAGACAAAGGCCGCGCTGAGCGCCCCGACGTCCAGGTGCAGGTCCTTCAGGGGGTCGCTGGAGCTGCCGACACTCTGCAGACACGCGCACGTGAGTGCATGGCCGGGAAGGCCCGATGGACCAAGGGCCAACTCGAGACAGGAGGAAGACGTGGCTCAAAGGGAGGTGCTGGGGTCCACCCCGCGGACGCCGTGGGCTCCCCACAGTGGCGCCTACCTGGCGGTCACTGTCTGCCACTTCCTCCTGGGGGGCCTCCACCCCCCGCCCCAGGAGGCCGAGGGCGTTCCTGTCCCGGTGGATGGAGCCTTGCGGCCCCTCGGGGTTGGCCTGAGTCCTGAGAGTGTGCTGCGGCTGGGGGAGAGAGGGCGGGGCGGGTTCAGTGTGCGCGGGCTCCGGCCACGATGCCCAGCCGCCCTTCCCCAGCCCAGCTGTGAGACAGGGACATATGTGCGCAGACCTCGGCTCGGAGCCCAGGCCGCGGGGCCCTGCCACAAGCCGAGGGGCTCGGGGGCTCGGCTGTGCCCCTCCCCTTGCCCGCGGGGCCACGAGAGCGGGGCACGGGACACGGGGGCAGGACTCACCAGCGGGAGGTCTCCGGGCTGCCCCGACTCGGCTGAGCTGCCCAGGCTCCGGCTCTGCGTCCGTCCGGGCGCGCCGTCCACCAGCCCTCGCAGTGGGGCCAGGCCCCCCGGGGGGACGTGCGTGGGGGCAAGGGGGGCTCCCGGGGCCTGGAGACAGAAAACATCGTGTTACACGCCCCAGGCACCTCGGGGGCTGGTGGGTGGGGTCGGAGACGGAGACAGAAACACACCCTCTGAGTCCCGCCCCCTCCTGATGAAGCCCACCTCTGCTCCAGGGAGGACGGGCAGGGGGCTTCTCTGTCCCCATCCCCTGGCGCTCTCTGAGGGCTCGGCATCAGACCCCAGACGGAGGGATGCAGGGAAGGGCCCGAGCGCACAGCTCATCACCAGGGAGGCGACCCCAAGCCGAGGGCCACCTCCGGGAGGAACCGGGTCCCCTCACTGCCGCCTCTGCGGCTGTGACCTGCCCTGACAAGGTGGGTGTGAGACGGGGGCTGGGACAGACTCGGGCAGGGGGCCGAGAAAGGCTGGGGCAGAGCTTCACACAGGGGAACCCCAGGCCCCAGCCCTGGCACCCCCTGCCCCCTGGGCACCACCAGGAGACCCCCAAACCGCACAGCAGGAGGGGTTTCGCCTACCCACCCCCTGCAGGGCCGGGCAGGGCCCCCAAGTCACAAAGAATATCAGTTATGAAAAAAACATACTGAGGGGCCGGAGAAATGGCACAGGGGCGAGGAGCCCGCCGTGCACGTGGCCGACCCCCATCTGATCCCCAGAACCATATGGTGTCTCCCCCGCCAAAAAATACTGGCCGTAGCCCTGGAGGCGCCCAGCACGGCCAGGGTGGGCAAGGACCGCCCCCCCACCCCACCCCACCCCTGCCCAGGACCGAAGGCCCGGGCCGACCGCACCCTCGGGTCTCACTGCAGTCACCCAGCTTGGGGGGCCCGGGGCCTCCTGGGCACCTCTTGGGAGACCCCCAGTAGGTGTGTGAAAAGGAGGAGCGTGTGCGAGCCACAGACGAGCGCCCCGGGCCCCCCCACGGGGAAGAGGCCAATGGGCCCTCAGGTTTCCCATCCCGGGCATGAGGCTGCGTGTCTGCCCTCGGGCCTGCAGCTCTGATCGCGAGGCGGGTGGAAGCAGGCGGGGCCCGAGGCCATCAGGGCCCACCGCACTGCCCAGGCCACACCCCAGCAGGGCCGCGGCAAACACCCCGGGGAAGATGTCCCAGGCTCTGCCTGATTCGAGTCTCCCACCCAAAGGGCCCCACAGGCCCCGGCCGCAGCCCAGGGCCAGACCTCGGGCTGCTTCTGCTGCATGCGGGCGCCCGGTCCCCTGGACTCCACCGAGTGCCCTGGTCCTGCCGTGGCAGCCAGTGGGCACCCACTCGGCAAACACCTCATACTCAACACCTCATTCCAGCCCCACCCCCAGCCCCCAGGAACCACAGGGTTGTGAGGTCAGCACCCCCCACGGTCACAGCCGGTGGGGCCCGGCCCCTCGGACAGGCAGCCCGCGAGGGCAGAGGTGGCCAGAACAGGCTCCAGGAAACCGGGTGCACACCCCACCTCATCCTGCCTGCCCCCGCACCAGTGACAGCCAGCAAGGCTCCCCGGCCAGTGCTCTTTGGGGGAAAGATCTGCTCCTGGTAGGCAGGGGTTTCCAGGGGCCCCCAACATGCCCCGCTGCGCCCTTTCCCCTGGTCATTCACTAACTAGAGCCACCTCAACATCTGTTCTTTGGGGCTGACCGCCTTGCCGCCACTGTTTGGTTAAAAGCTGGGGGCCAGAAAGATGGCACAGTGGGTAAGGCACTTGTCCTGCACACGGTTGACCTGGGTTCGATTTCAGCATCCCACAGGGTCCCCGAAGCACTGCCAGGAGAGATGCCTGAGTGCAGAGCCAGGAGTAAACCCCGAGCATCACTGGGTGGAACCTCAAATGCATTAAAAAAAAAAAACAACGGTGGGGACGAAACCACAGCTCGACCAGCATTCACAGGCCACCACAGCGGTCAGCTGGTGGAGAAGCAGCGGCAACAGCACGGGAGGAGGACCCGGCCGTGGGGAGCCTCGCCTGGGCAGGCGTCCCCAGGATGCCCCTGAGCCCCCACTGTCCATGCTGCCAGGTGGAGCTGAGGTGTGAGTCTGCCTAAGGATGACAGGTCAGGTGACCGGGAGTGCAGGGGGCGAGGCCCTGCAGGGGAGCAGGAAGGCACACAGGGTCCATGCCTGCCTGAGACCAGCGCAGTCAGACCCGCTTGCAGGCTTGGGGCTGGAGCGATAGCACAGCGGGTAGGGCGTTTGCCTTGCACTCGGACCCGGGTTCAATCCCCGGCATCCCATATGGTCCCCCGAGCACCACCAGGAGTGATTCCTGAGTGCAGAGCCAGGAGTCACTCCTGAGCACCGCCAGGTGTGACCCAAAAAGCAAAAAAAAAAAGGAAGGAAGGAAGGAAGGAAGGAAGGAAGGAAGGAAGGAAGGAAGGAAGGAAGGAAGGAAGGAAGGAAGGAAGAGAGAAAGAGAGAAAGAAAGAAAGAAAGAAAGAAAGAAAGAAAGAAAGAAAGAAAGAAAGAAAGAAAGAAAGAAAGAAAGAAAGAAAGAAAGAAAGAAAGGAGAGAAAGAGAGAAAGAAAGAAAGGAGAGAGAGAAAGAGAGAGAAAGAAAAAGAGAGAAAGAAAGAGAGAAAGAAAGAAAGAAAGAGAGAGAGAGAGAAAGAAAGAAAGAAAGAAAGAAAGAAAGAAAGAAAGAAAGAAAGAAAGAAAGAAAAGAAAGAAAGAAGAGAAAGAGAGAAAGAAAGAAAGGAGAGAGAGAGAAAGAGAGAAAGAAAAAGAGAAAGAAAGAGAAAGAAAGAGAGAAAGAAAGAAAGAAAGAAGGAAAGAAAGAAGGAAAGAAAGAAAGAAAGAAAGAAAGAAAGAAAGAAAGAAAGAAAGAAAGAAAGAAAGAAAGAAAGAAAGAAAGAAAGAAAGAAAGAAAGAAAGAAAGAAAGAAAGAAAGAAAGAAAAGCAAGCGAGCAGGCCTCTGCCTCACTGGATCCCAGAGGGACACAGTTAGGAAGCTCAGAGGCCTTGGATGACCAAAGGACAGTCCCCTGGGTACTGCCTGTCCCGCCTCCATCTTCACGGCCCGTGGGCCACCCCGTGCTTCCCCGGTAGGAGCCTCGACCTAACTCAAGCAGCCCGGCAGGGAGGGTGGGCAGCCCAGAGTGAAATCACGCCCAAAGACCAGAACAGAGCGGCAGGCTTCACCCTCGGGTGCGGGGGCGGGCAGACGGGGGCGGCACGGCCACCGTGCAGGGGAGAGGCCTACCTGGTCGCATGGCTGCTGCCCGTCTGGCGCTAGGGCAAGCCCGTGGCCGGCACCCGGCTCTGCCAGCCCCTGCCCGGGCGTGCCGCGACTCGGCTGGACATGGGCGGGCTGCGGCAGCTCCGGCCCCCAGGGCAGCCCGGGCACATCCCCGTCCGAGGCCCGCAGTGCCTCGCGCTCGCCCTCACTCCAGGTGTGCGGCGACTGGGCCGCCAGGCAGCTGACCATGCTGGCCAGGTCCCGGCACGGCGGCTCCTGCTCGCCCTCGGGCGGCCCCAGGCCCTCCAGGTGCCGGGACAGTTTGACCATCTGCAGGATGTGCTGGTAGAACCTCTGGTCCTTGGAATAGTCCTCGCTCTCTGACTGCTCGTCGGCCGAGCTCTGCGGGGCGACAGGCCGGGCGCCAGGCGCGGCTGGAGGGGGACCCTGCCCAGGGCCCCGCCAGCGCCACTGTCCGGGGGCCACCGCTCACCTCGCCCAGACCGGAGGCCCAGCTCTCGCTGCCGCTGTTGCTATGGTCCGAGTAGGGCCCCGGCATACAAGGCCTCCTGTCTTCTCTGGGGGGCCCCGGGGACCCTGGGAGTGGCCTCCAGCTAGGAGCTGACCCCGGGGCACCCCCTAAGGAGGCGAGGAGAGCTGGTCTGGAGGCCAAGGTGGCAGGTGACATTGGGGAAGTTCGAGGGGGCAAGGCCGAGACCCCCGGGGCCCCTGGCAGAAGGGGTCCCGTGCAGCCCTCCAGGAGGTCCCCGCCGACCAGCTTGGACACCTGCCCTGCCCACAGGCCGGAGGGCTCCGTCCTCCTCCTCCCCCGGGGCCCGGCGCCCCCGCACAGGACCTGCCAGCTCAGCTCTTCCGGGGCACCGCCCGGCGGCTTCTCTCGGGTGGGCAGCGAGCAGTCGGAGGGGCAGGGCGAGCAGGAGGGCGCCTCCTCGGGCAGCGGCACCGAGACGGGGCTCTGGCCCTCATCGCCCTCGGGGCCGGTGGCGCTGAGCCGGGCCAGGCCCCAGCTGCACGATTCCCCCTTTGGCTGGAGGCCGCTCCCGGGGGCGCCAGGCAGTTTGCTGGGGACAGAGGCCGGGCTCCAGCTCTCGGCAGTGCCCTGTCCGCCCGGGAGGGGCCGGCCGGGCCCGGCACCCGGTACCCGGGGTCTCTGTGACCTGCTCCCCAGCTCCAGCTCTTCCATCTCGGGGTCCGAGAACCCCAGGAGGAGCTTCTCTGCCAACTTCTGCAGCTGCTCCCCAGCTTCCGCCCTGCCCGCGACTCTCCCCATGCCGGCAAAGCCCGGGGGGCCCCTGGCGAGGGGCTGCAGCCGGCCGGGCAGGGTGCCCGGGAGGGGCTGCGGGGTCTTCCCTTTCTGCGGGGAGCCCTCGCTGTCGGTGGCAGGGAGGGAGGCGAGTGGCAGCGGCCCCTGCTCAGGCTGTGTTTCCTAGAGGGACGGGGAAACGGGCAGAGAGAACCGAGACAGAGTGCTTCTGGTGTACACCGTCCTGCGGGGACCCACCCGCCCGGCCGAGGAGAAGCAGGGGACCCAGCTGGGAGGGCCTCATGGGGCAGCTCACGGACCCCCCCCAAGCATCACCAGGCACGGGTCCCCAAAACAGAGGTGAAACACAAATCCACACGGGGCAACCCAGCACCGAGCTCCCAGAACCTCTCGTTCAACTGGGGGACCCTAATGAGAGTTCACCAAGCCTGCTTCACGGAACCCAGGGGCGGGGGCAAGGGGAGCCCCCGCCCTCAGGTCCACCTCAGCACTGCTGGGCCTGTTGACAGGCAAAGGGGCGTGTCCCCCCACCCACCCCACCCCAGCCACCGCCTCCCTAAGTGCCTGTCACAGATGCAGCCTGGACCTCCCAGAGGCCAGAAGTCAGTGGGCTCCTCCCAAGGACACCCCACGACCCTGCACAGACACTGCACCCTGGAAACCAGCCTGTGAGAGTGTGACCCCCCAGAACACACAGCACCCCGGCCCGGTCACCCACCAGCTGTCTTGGGACAGACTCAGGCTCGAGAGCCAGCTGGTGGCCCCCCGCCCCCCATGGCTGTGCCCCTACACCCGGGTTCTGAGGCCGCAGACAGGGTTATCCCAGAGCACCCGTCTCCCCCCAGCACCCCGACTCCATTCCCACCCTCACCGCCAGCCAGCCCAGAGGCCGGGCCATGCGTGTAAGAAGCCGCCTGGGCACAGGCTCCATGCGGGGCTCAGACCTCCCACAGGGCGCTGGGAGGAAGCAGCCCGCCTGCCCACACACAGCTCCCTCAGCTCTGGCCAGAACCAGCGGGAGAAACAGGGCAGGGTGCGGGAGGGCGGGATCGGCAAGGCCTGGAATCCTGCTGAGAAGAAGCAGCTCCTCAGCAGCCCCTCAGGCCACGCGGACACCTCGGGAAGGAGGGAGGCAGGGGCTGGAGGCCACAAGGTCCGAGTGACCGGGACCTTGGGAGGCCTGCGAGACTTCCCAGCACCCCCACTTGGCTGAGCTGTGCGTCCCCACACCAGGGCAAAGGCAGGCAGGCCCCCTGCACACCCCCTCTCTACCCCAGGATGCACACACGCACGCACACACACACTCGCACACGCGCGTGCACACACACACATACACACATCAACGTGCACGTGGGCGCACACACATACACGCATGTGCACACACACGAACTCACACACACACGTACATACACAAACGTGCGCACACGCACACACATGTGCACACACACATATACACAATTTGGGGGGAGGCGGGACACGCCTCGCCACCAGCCAGGGGACAGTGGTGCTGGAGAAACAAGAGGCTCCCGCGTGTGGGGCTGGGGCGGGTGGAGGTTTACCTGGCACGCAGCCAACTGGTTCAATCCCAGCATCCCATGTGGTCCCCTAAGCACCCCCCGGAGAGGTTCCTGAGCACAGAGCCTGGAGGAACCTCTGACACCCAGCCAGGGGCCCCTGGGGCCAGTGAAGAGCCAGGCCAGGGGGACGGAGACGCCCCCAGCCTCTGCCCACCACTCGAGGGCCCCCCCGCTCTCGGCACGGCCACACCTGTCAGCAGACCTCTCCCGCCCCTCATGACCCCGCACTTCCTGGGGGCCGGGGGGCCCGCCAGCCCGTGCAAGTGACTTTTAGACACGCAGGAAAACTTGAACGAGCCAGAACACAGGAAAGGACTCTAGACCTCACGGTCACGGCGCGTGTCCCCCACCCACCCTGGGCTCAACCCCGGGCCCTGGGGGACCCCCGTGATCCAGGGGCTCACCAGGGCACTCTTGGAGGCCTCTTTGTCCTTCTTGTCCTTCTTGTCCTTTTTCTTCTTCTTGTCTTTCTTCTTGGTGGCGGCGGGTGCCGACAGCTTGCCCCGCTCCTGGACCACCAGGCCCCGGTAGTGCTCGTCACACGGGTGGTCCCACATGGACTGCCCGTTGGAGAAGTTGAAGTAGTAAATGTCACCTGTGATGTCCTGGCTGGGAGGAGCGAAGGGCAGGCATTAGTCTCTGCCCACAACCCCGACAACACACAGCGGGGAGGAGGAGGAAGGGGCGAGAAGGGAGGAGGGAGAGAGAGAAGACGGAGAAGAGCAGGGAGAGGCCTGAGGAGGGTCCACACGGCACGGAGGGCACTGCCTGGGTAAGACTGAGGAGGCGGGGCTGGAGTGACAGCACAGCGGGTAGGACGTTTGCCTTGCATGCAGCCGACTGGGTTCGATTCCCCAGAGCAGTTCCTGAGTAATTCAGGAGTAATTCCTGAGCGCAGAGCCAGGAGTAACCCCTGAGCATCACTGGGTGTAACAAAAAAAGCAAATAAATAAATAAATAAAGACCAAAGGGGCTTCTCGGGTTGCAGGTGCGGCCTGATGCCTGAAAGATCCCTCCTGGGAAGATGGAGATCACCGGGATTCCGGGGACTCGGGCGAGCCACAGAGAAGAGACTGCACTGTCCCACTCACAGAGTCAGTCACACGATGCCACAGCTTGGAAATAAACGCAAGGGTAAACACCGATGGGGGTCTGAGGGAGGAGGAGGCCTGGTGGAAGCTCTGGCTCTGCAAAAGCCTCCAACCCGGAGCGCGAGCACTGTCCAAGCTGGCACGGTGAGCAGCGGGAGATGGGGGCGAGCTTTGGTCCCTGGGCTTGGGGGCTGCAGAGCTCATCCAGAGGGCAGGGAGCTTGCCTTGCCTGCAGCCGACCCGGGTTCCACCCCCAGCACCCGGCACGGTCCCCAAAGCCCCACCAGGAGCCATCCCAAAGCACAGAGCCAGGAACAAGCCCTGAGTGCCCCCAGGAATGGCCCAAAACCCAAAGACTCTGGGCTCCTTTTTGAGGGGCGAGGGGCCATACCCCACAGTGCTCAGGAGCTACTCCTCGTTCTGTCCTCAGGGGTCACTCAGGGTGGTGCTTGGGGGGACCAGATGAAGTGCTAAGATTCAAACCAGGACTGGTTACGTGCAAGACACATAACTTACACCCCAGTACTAACTCTGTGGCCTGGATATTTTTTTTTTTGCTTTTTGGGTCATACCCGACGATGCACAGGGGTTACTCCTGGCTCTGTGCTCAGAAATTACTCCTGGCAGTGCTCGGGGGACCCTATGGGATGCCGGGGATCCAACCTGGATCAGTCGAGTGCAAGGCAAATGCAAGGTGAACGCCCTCCCCACTGTGCTATTGCTCCAGCCCCTGGCCCAGAATTTGGATGTCGGCACTGGTGAGAGTGAAACCATTCATGCCAGGGGCTATTCTCACTGACGCTCGAGACAGCTAGTGGGGAAAGGGTCTCGCTCACAAGAGCAGCAGGAAAGATACAGGATCAGTGTCAGAGCCATAGACCTGTGGGGAGGGCGCTTGCCTTGCATGCAGCAGACCCGGGTTCGATCCCTATCATACTGCCAGGGGTGATCCCTGAGAGCAGAGCCAGGAATAACCCATGAGCATGTGGCCCAAAACACACAAACCCCCGCCCCCAAAATATAAAAGATACAAGATCAGGCCAGAGAGAGAAGACAGGACAAGGGGCGGGGTGCCTGATCCTGGTTCAATCCCCAGCTTCACCAGGAGTGAGCCCTGACCACCACTGGGTGTGTCCAAAAAACAAAGACAAAAAAAGAAAGAGTGATTTCACAGCTCCTACCAGTAAACCCAGTATGCATCGTCTTTGCAGAGGAGCGAGGGTGGCTATTAGAGAGGGGCCAGTGTGCCCGGGCCTCAGAGGAGCCAGGGTCTGACTATGTGGCAGCACAAGGTCCCGTCAGAAACCACTGTCCCGGGGCTGGAGCAATAGCACAGCAGGGACGGTGTTTGCCTTGTACGCAGCCGACCCGGGTTCGATTCCCAATGTCCCATCGGGTCCCCCGAGCACCGCCAGGAGTAATTCCTGAGTGCAGAGCTAGGAGTGACCCCTGTGCATCACCGCATCACTGGGTGTGTGATCCAAAAGAAAAGAAAAAAGAAACCACTGTGCTGTGTTTGCCGATTTTCTCTGATTAAATACACACACACACACACACACACACACACACACACCAAGAGAGAAGCCAGAGAAAGTTCAAGAGCCGTGGGGCCAGAGCAGTAGTACTAAGAGTCGGGTGCTTGCCATGCACGTGGCCCACTGGGTTCAGTCCCCAGTGCCCCAGCCAGTCCCCCAGCCCAGCGGCAGGAGTCACTCCTGAGCCCTGCTGGGTGCGGAGAACCTGCCAGCGCTGCCCAGCACGGCCCTAGGTCTGACACCACATCAGCGTGAGCCCACGCACTGACCGTCCCAGCCACACAGCCAGGTGGCGCCTGGTCTCGCTGACCACTCACCGTGACCTCTCACCCTCAGGAAAATAAACAGCATCCTGCACAGCTGTCAGACCCAACAGGAGGGTCTCGGGTAAAAGAAGCGGAAAAGACGTAAAAGCCCGAGGGTCTGGTACAAGAACAGTGGCGGCCATGCCGGAGGGTCGCCTGGCCCTCTGCACCAGCTCAACCCCCTGGCCCCGGGTGGGACCTTCTTCTCAGTGGAGACCCCCACCCGTCACGACCCCCCACTTCCATGATGTTCTTTCCAACATCAGAGCGCCTCTGAAGTTCAGCTCTTTTGTTTTTCTTTTTGGGTCCGGTGATGCTCAGGGGTGACTCCTGGCTCTGCACTCAGGAGTTACTCCTGGCGGTGCTCGGGGGACCCTATGGGATGCCGGGGATTGAACCCAGGTCGGCCGCGTGCAAGGCAAATGTCCTACCCACTGGACTACCGCTCCAGCCCCTAAATTCAGCTCTTTTGCCACGTTCCCTACTCGCCTTTAATCCCGACAGAGTGCTCTTGAGCTATTTCGCCGCCAGAGTCCTGTCATGCCCTTCCACAGACAGGGATTTGTGGCCTCCAGCCCTCGTGCGCCTGAAGACCGGAAATGAGATGCCTGGGAAATATTCAGGATCCTCAGAACTTAGCCCGTCCTGGGGACATATCACTTGCGCCAGGTGAGCCCCCGAAACGCAGGCCGAGTCCAAGATGGGAAACTGGCGAGTAGCCCAGACCCGCTGCCACTCTGCTGGGGAGAAGCCCTGGGGCACCCAGGAAGGAGGAATTCAGAGAAACTGAAAGACAGTCCCCCAGTTGACAGGGAGAGTGACAAGCCCCAGAGGGAGCCCTGGGCACCGGGAGAAGGAGCACCAGCACAAACGCCGAGAGGAAGTGGATCAAAAGGAAACCGGGACCGTCCAGGATTCGGGCACTGGCCTTGCAGGCAGCTGACCCTGGTTGCATCCCTGGCCCACCCACGGGCTCCCCAGCCTGCTGGTGGGGCCTCCCACCCCTCATCAAAAAGAGAGAAAACCGGGGCTGGAGCGATAGCACAGCGGGTAGGGCGTTTGCTTTGCAGGTGGCTGACCCGGGTTCGATTCTCAGCATCCCATGTGGTCCCCTGAGCACCACCAGGAGTAATTCCTGAGTGCAGAGCCAGGAGGAACCCCTGTGCATTGCCGGGTGTGACCCAAAAAAGCAAAAACAAAAAAGAGAGAGAAAACTGAAAATGACGATGTCTGGAATGTTTGTGGGGAGCTGGAGAGAAAGAAAGGGGGATCGAGCTTGGGTTCCCTTCCTGGTACCACATGTGTCTGCTGGACTGTCCCCCTCTCCCCGCCCCCACACCCCACATCGCTGGACGCCCCCAGAGGCAATCCCGGGTAGGGCAGGGCCAGAGCAGCAAGCCAGGCCAAGGGACCTCTGAAGTGTGAAACAGAAATCAAGAGTCCCCAGGGGTGGAAAGAAGAAGGTCCAGTTTCTAGTAAGATTTCCAGGAAAGGGATATGATAAGGGTCGGGGACTTCCCAAATTCTAAGAGACACCTGCGTTCTCAGAGTGAGGAAGCACCCCCCAA
This sequence comes from Sorex araneus, assembly GCF_027595985.1. Taxonomy (NCBI): domain Eukaryota; kingdom Metazoa; phylum Chordata; class Mammalia; order Eulipotyphla; family Soricidae; genus Sorex; species Sorex araneus. Next base: position 169,912,261 of record NC_073304.1, on the reverse strand, counting down.
TCCTGACACGGTGAACAGAAATAAACCCACACCTCAGCTTCTGTGGGGTTTTTGTTTGCTTTAGGCCTCACCCGGCAGTGCTCAGGGCTTACCCTGGCTCTGCGCTTAGGGATCACCCACAACCATCCAGAGAGCAGAACCAAAGGCGCCCCCTCCTGCCCAAATGCGAAACAGCACTGCTCTGCTGGGACACGGCGGCCAGGACGCCACTGTGGAATGGGGGCCTTGAACACGCAATATTTTCACTAAGTACGTGATTTTCATTTTTTTTTTTTGCTTTTTTTGGGGTCACATCCGGCAATGCTCAGGGGTTCCTCCTGGCTCTGCATTCAGGAACTACTCCTGGCAGTGCTCAGGAGACCATATGGGATGTGGGAATTGAACCTGGGTTGGCCACGTGCAAGGCAAAAGCCCTCCCCACTGGACTGTGGCTCCGGCCGGTGATTTTCATTTCTTATCCATCACTGAGAAAACGCCTTGAAGCCAACAGACAGAACCACACCCACAAAAATTTAAAAAAAAGAAAAAAAGACAACGTGGGATGGGGGAGGTGGTTTGAAGGGCTGGAGTGCTTGGCCACGAGCCCAACACTGCCTCCAGCAAACCAGGGCCCCCAAAGCAGCCTGAGTGATGGCGCACGGGGCGGGCACGGGCGTGCCTGCTGGAAGTCCGGGTTCAGTACCAGCAACACGTGGTCCCCTGAGCACTGAAAAGGAAGGAACCCGAGGAGGCCTGAAAACACCCAGACTCTGTCTACCCCACCCCTTTAACATGGCCGGGGGTGGGGGGAGGGGGTGTTACTGAAATCAAATTCTAGAAAACCAAATTTAATAATACGGATTCATTGTAGACTGAGAGGCGTTTATCCCACGAATATAAAGTCAGTTTCACATAAAGACTATCAAATCAGTATCACTAAGCAGATTCACAAATAAAACGTTTCTGGATGGAGAGAAAAGTACAGCGGGCAGGGTGCTGGCCTTGCACGTGGGCAGGGTGCTGGCCTTGCACGTGGGCAGGGTGCTGGCCTTGCAAGTGGCCAGCCCGAGTTTGATCCCCAGCATCCCCTGTGGTCCCCCAAGCACACGAGGAGTGATCCCTGAGCACAGAGCCAGGAGTCAGCCCTTAGTACTGTCAGGTGTGGCCCAAATCACCACTCACCCCACCCCCCAAAAAAGCAATTTTATTTCAATAAAATGGAATAAACTAGAAATTCAGCCTTTCTCAATAGAACAATGACAGAAGCAGTAAAATTATGAACTAATATGGGGACAGCACAGTGGTGAGGGCTCAAGCCTGGCGTAGGCCCAGCACAGGTTCGATTCCCAACACCACCTGGTCCCCAGCATCACAAGGGGCAGCCCTGGAGGTCCCAGCATGCCGGGGTGGCCTGGGGACCCTCGGACACTGCAGGGCACAGCAGCACTGGCACCCCAGGCCCCTGCACTGCACCAAGGGTGCCGTTGGCCAGGAATCACCATGTGGGGCCCCCCAGTACACCTGGGAAGCCCCCCCCAAAAAAGTATATAGAATAAAATTAATTAAATCTGACAAAGGATGGGCAAGACATGCATCTAGGAGCTACAAAACCAATCTTAGAGGCATTTAAAAAAAAAACCTTCATTGGGGCCAGAGCAGTAACACAGCAGGGAGGGCGCTTGCCTTGCAGCAGGCAACCCAGGTTCGATCCCCCTGAGCACCGCCAGGAGTAATTCCTGCATACAGAGCTAAGAGTAACCTCTAAACATTGCTGAGCATGGCCCAAAAGACAAACAAAAAAGAGCTGAGTCTGAAATTCATCTAGAGGGGATGGAGCGATAGTACAGCAGGTAGGGTATTTGCCTTGTACCTGGCCAACTCAGCTTCCATCCCCGGCATCCCATATGGTCCCCAGAGCATGCCAGGAGTGATTCCTGAGTGCAGAATCAGGAGTAACTCCTGAGCACTGTCAGGTATGACCTGCTCTCTCTCTCACACACACACACACACACACACACACACACACACACACACACACACACACACACACATAACAACAGACAACAAAAAGAAAAGAAAGGAAAAGAAAAGAAAAGAAAAGGAAAGAAAAGAAAAACCTACATAAATATGGACAGACTGCATCTGCAGGTCAGAAGATTAAATAATACTTTAAATGTTGAGTCTCTGCAAAGTGATTGAGATCCAGTGCAATTCCAATCAAAATCCTAATAGGACATTTGTAGAAAAAAAAAAGTTGACTCTAGGGAGATAATACAGCGGGTAGGGCACCTGCCTTGCACACAGCGGACTGGGGTTCAATCCCCGACATCCCATGTGGTTCCCTGAGCCACGAGTAATTCCTGAGTGCACAGATGGGGTAACCTCTAAGCACCGCTGAGCGTGGCCCAAGAAACAAAGCCAAAAAAGTTGAATCTGACAAACAAAAAAACATCTAGAGAGGACAGAGGGACAGGACAGCAGGGAGGGCATCTGCCTTGTACGTGGCCAACCTAGGTTCCCTCCTGGCATTCCATAGGGTCCCCTGTGCCCGCCATGAGTGATTCCTGAGTGCAGAGCCAGGAGGAACCCCTGAGCATGACTGGCTGTGGCCCCCAAACAAAGAGAGAGAGAGAGAGCAGCCCGGCCCTTACCACGGCTTCCACTCCACGGGCAGCGGGGCCACGATGCCTTCCCGCGCCAGCCACATCAGCTCCGGCTCCTTGATGGGATCGATGCCAATCTCTCGGGCAAACTCCAGAATCTCTGTGGGGAGAGGGTGGGGGAGGGGGGATGCAGCACGTCAGCCGGGGGCTCGCCCCGAGACCCCCTCCCCACTCCTGCTCAGTCCGACCCCAAGGTCTGCACTGTACTGACGAAGCCTGGGGGGGGGGGTCTCCCTGCATCTCCCTGGAGGTTCCTGGTCTGTTTCGGTTTGGGGGCCACACCTGACGGAGCTCGGGATCACGCTGGGTGGGTCTCAGGAGCACTGTGGGGTGCCAGGGATGGAACCTGAGGCAGCCACGTGCGAAGCAAGCCCCCCTCCGCGCCCCCTGTCCTATCTCTAAGGCCCCTTCTTAGTCTCAGTGGGGCGGCTCAGGGTGGGCATCACAGGGTCTCGTGGGCTGGTGGCCACCAAGACCAAGCCATGAGTGCTTCTTCCCCACCCTCCAGAGAGAGGAGAGGGGCTGGGACACGGGCCAGAACCCACCGCCCCCGCAGGACAGGCCTCCAGGTACCTCCTAACCCACAGGGCTGAGAGATGCAGGGGGTACTGGGCCCAGCACGAGCCCCAGCCGGTGGGGACAGCAGCTCCTGGCCTGGGGTCCCCCGGGCCCTCGCCCCTGTGTTGCTTCCCGCACTGGCCACCTTCATCACATCCTCTGTCACAGCTTCAGTCTGTGAAAATGGGCCCAGGGCTCCCTGGCCAAACCTGAGGCAGGTGTCAGGGGAACCCCGGGGTGCCAGGGTGCATCCTGGACACAGGAGACAGGACCTGGGGTCATATTCTGTGGGATGGGACGCAAATGCCAGAACTGCCGATGGCAGAATGGGGCTGAACTGGAGAACCAGACGGGCAGGAGACACACGCCAGCCCGCACCTGAGTCACGTGCGGGGGGTGAGGAGATTCGGCCCACACCCCCTTGCTGTGCTTTGCCTTACTCCCCGAATTTCTGCACGGCACTGGTGTTATTTCTCTGCGAGCTGTTCTCTTAGACTGGCTTCCATTTGTGTGTGACGAGGAGGGGAGGATCTCCCAAGCAGTGCCCAAGAGGCCCGAGGGGACCCATCCTAGCCATGCCACCCACAGGGTGCCAGGGACAGAAATGGGACCAGCCACCTTAGCCCTTGGTTTCTTTTTGTTTAGTTTTGGGGGGACCACACCCAGCAATGCTCAGGGCCAACTCCTGGCTCTGTACTCTGGAATCCCTGCTGACAGTGCTTGCGGAACCCTGTGGGGTGCCGGGAATTGAACCCGGGTCGGCTGCGTGCAAGGAAAGCGCCTTACCCGCTGTCCTATGAATCCAGCCCCCTAAATGTCACCCCTGAACATCACCCACTGTCATCAAGTCCAAGAACGTCATCTGCCGCCAAGCGGGACAAAACCAAAAAGAAACGGAACACCCAGGCTCTCAGCCGGCCTCCGCAGGAACCCCGACCCCCAGAGTGCAAGCACCCCACAGGTAACACCTGCCTGGGACACGCATGCTCAGCTCGGTGACACCCGATCAACAAGCAGAGACTGAGGCTGGCGAAGCCCCAGGGACCCAACCAGCAGGGGACGGGCCGCCAGGCAGTGACGCACGGTCAGAGAGCCGCTGGGCGCCACGGGAGCAGAGGAGATGGGGTGCGCCTGCTTCCCCACGCTCCCTGTGGGGGCCCCCGTTAGTGCCCGACGCTTTGGGGGCCCTCTGAGAACCAAGCCTCTAGGTGGGAGACTTGGCCTGAAGTCTGGAAGAAACGGGGAGATGCGGAGTCGGGAACGACCCCACCTGGGCAGAAAGATGAGGGGATCCCCAGGAACAGGTCCCCGAGCCCCAGAGGGAGGGTGAAAGCAAGACCTAAGGACCAACAGGGCCGGAGGGTACCGCCACACTGGGTCCCTGAGGACAACACGGCCAGGGACAGACAAGGCACTTTCTCAAGGACAGCAGCCCCTGAGCACTGCCTGGTGTGACCCATAACAAAGAGCAAAACAAACAAAAACCATGGAAATAGGCTTCCATGGGCCATGGGGCACTATTTTTATGGTCTATCCTGATCTGTCACTGTCCCTATTATCCCCTTGTTCATCGATTTACTCGAATGGGCGCCAGTAACGTCTCCATTCGTCCCAGCCCTGAGATTTTAGCAGCCTCTCCTTACTCGTTTTTCCTAACGATTGGAGACTCTTTTCAGGCTCAGGGGAATGAGACCTGTTAGTGTTACTATGTTTGGCATATAGAATACACCACGGGGAGCTTGCCAGCTTCTGCCATGCAGGCAGGATGCTCTCGGTATCCCACTAGATTTTCATTAAAAAACTAATCAATGGGGGCTTGAGCGTAAGCAAACGTACACAGGGAGGGTGTTTGCTTTGCACACAGCCGACCCGGATTCGATTCCCAGCATCCCATATGGTCCCCCAAACACCACCAGGAGTAATTCCTCAGTGCAGAACCAGGAGTAACCCCTATGCATCACCGGGTGTGACCCAAAAAGAAAAAAAAAACCCTAATCAATGGGGCCAGAGAGATAGTACAGAGCTCAGGGGGCTTTTTTCGTGCTTGCAGCTGACCCTGGTCTGATTCCCGAGCACCACCAGATGTGAAGCCACACACTCACCACCACCAGCCCCCGCCCCACCACCACCAAAATTTTTTTTAAATCACTGATCTAAACCAAGACCCACAGACATCCCTGCAAGGAGGAGAGTTATCGGGGCCCTGCAGGACAGTGGTACTGGGACCCCTGAGGGTGACAGGATCCCCCGGCGTAAGGACAGGTGCTGAGGGTCCAGTCTACTGGGCACCATTCACAGAAACAGGGGAGGGGCTGGGTGAGGCCGGGGCTGGTCAGCCTGCACCCCCCCCCAACGCGTGCTGGGTGGCCCCGAGCAGCTCCGTACTTTGCTCGGGAGGACGGCCCCCGCCCTCGCGGCCGTGGCGGCTCTTACCCTGCTCACTGGGGATGTAGGTCTCATCATAGTCTTCCTCCAGAACCAGCTGGTCTCCTATGCGGATAGGTCTTCCGGCCATGATGGGTCTGGGCTCGCGCGCCTGCACCCGAGAGAGAAACCAGCCAGCGGGTCAGGAAGAACCGTCAGGGCCAGCTTGGGTGGCGTTGGGTCAACCGTGCCCTGTGAAGGCTGGGGAGGGAGAGTCCCAGACGCCAGAGACAGCGCCGGGGGCCCAGGACTCGGCCCTCCCTCCTGCTCGGTGGTGAGCAAAAACATCTGGTGGCAGGGGGCTGGAGCGATAGCACAGCGGGTAGGGCGTTTGCCTTGCACGTAGCCGACCCAGGTTCAATTCCCAGCATCCCACAGGGTCCCCTGAGCACCGCCAGGAGTGATTCCTGAGTGCATGAGCCAGGAGTAACCCCTGAGCATCACTGGGTATGACCCAAAAAAAAAAAAAAAAAACCCGTCTGGCAGCAAACTCACCCTCGGGGAGAAGGGACACCCCAGGAAGGGGGATAAAGACACGATCATGCTGACGGGGGCAGTGGGCAGACGGTCCCCTGTACACCGCCACTGACTCAGTGTTGGGGCGCTGGATGCCCAGCAGGAGCACTCAGCCAGGCCCGGGATCGGGAGCAGGCTCAGAAGGCTGGAGCTCAGCCTCACCAGCGGGGTTCCGAGGTTAAGCCCGAGAGCCCCGTGGCCGCCCCCACTACCCAGACTGTCCCGGGAGCAGCCCCCAGCACTGCCCGATGGACCCCCCAAACAAATGAAAGCCCAGGGGCTGGGCACGGAGCCTGGGGGCAAGCTGACAGCTGGACTCTGCGACCAAGGACGGTGGCAGGGAGAGCACGGCAGGGATCGTTCTTCGGGGTGCCCAGGAGAGGGAGACCTGCCCCGGGGGCATGCCCATCCCCACGTGGCAGCCAGCCTCCGGAGGCCATGAAAAGCTCGTGCTGACCCTTGGGAACAGAGAGCTGCAGGAGCCCGGGCGGGGGCTGAGGAGGAGGGGCTACAGGGGTGGAGGGGAGGCCGCCCCGAGGTCAGTGTCGGGGTCCCTCCATGCCCCCCACCCAGAGAGGCCGCGGGCCAGCCCAGATGGGGCTCCCGAGTGCCAATGCCTGATGAGCCCCACCTGTCCCCACGCCACCAACTCCCCCATCCTCAGACCCTGCCAGTCCCCGGGTGTAGGCAGGCTGGAAACACTGGTCTAGTGTTCTGGTCCCATGGCCGGTTCGTGGAGCCATGTGCAGGCCAGGGGTGGGTCCACAGGTGAGACCACAGCTCCAGAACATCCCCCTACCCCCATGCAGAAGGTAGAAAGTGTCCTGTCCCTCTCAGAATCTAACAAAACGATGATCTGGAATCCTCCTCCTCCAGGAAGTCCTCCCTGGCTAACCTCAGCCCCAAGCCAGGCTGCTGGAGTTCTCGGGCACAGCCGTCTCAGTGTTCTCAGTATCATCAGAATGCCCCACCTCTCCTGGCAAACTCTGGAGTGCTGCTCCTCCTCTTCCTCCTCCTCCTCCTCCTCCTCCCACCATGTTCCTCCCCGCAGGCCTGTGGAAAGTTCTGTGAATGGAAGGCCCGGGGCTATGGGCTGCCCTCAAATACGAGCCCCGGGGGGGCAGGGGGGGTTCTCCAGCACTGCCCGTGGGCACTCCTTCTGCTACGCCAAGGGAGCATCCACCCCAGGAGCTGGGGAGGAGACGGGCCAACAGGGCGGGAGTTTGACTTCCACGTGGCCAACCAGGTTTGACTCCTGGCATTCCACAGGGTCCCCTGAGCACTGCCAGGAGTAATTTCTGAGTGCAGAGCCAGGAGTAACCCCTGAGCATCACTGGATGTGATCCAAAAAAAAAAAAAGTTGGTGAAGTGGCAGAGGGCAGAGTATGGGGTATGGGCTGGGGACAGTCTCCATTTGGAACCCCAACTCTGCACTTTGCCAGCTGGGCCAGCTGCATCTGCCTCCTCCTCCAGAAATGGGGGTGACGCCTGTCCCAAAGAGCTGTGGGGATTCTGTAATCCAATCCACGTGAAAGACGTGAAGCAAAAGGCTGATAGAGTAAGAGTTGCACCAACGGTCCCTGTTGCAGTCAAGATTATCCCCATCTTTGAAGAGCTTCAGCCTACACAGTTCCTCCGCTTTTGCTTCACTTGCTAAAGATCAGGTGCTGGGGTAATAGAGCCACACGCCTGATTACACCTGGCCCCGACCTCAGCCTTGCTGGGACGCTCCCCTGGAAACATCTGATTGTCTAATATGTTGAGCACATTAGGGACAGGGTCAGGGGGACATAGAGACAACACAGGGGTTAAGGTGTTGGCCTTGCTTGTGGCCGACCCAGGTTCGATTCCTGGCACTGCAGAAGCGTCCCCCTCCCCTCCTTCCCAAAAAAACTTTCTGTGCCACTTGATGTGGCTCAAAACAAACCAAAAAAAGTCTCAGAGGAGACACTGGATGAAGAAGGAAGAACAATGGACCCTCCCCCGTCAGAGGAGGGAAGCTGCTCTCTGATCAAGAGTGCTGCACAGCGGAAGGACCAGCAAAAGGGAGGCAGGGCACATGAGCCACAAAGAACAGCGTGAACCCAGGCAAAGAGGCAGGCGAGAGGGGGCCCAGGAGAAGCCCAAAGGAGCACAGTGGGGGGCTGGAGCGATAGCACAGAGGGTAGGGCATTTGCCTTGCACGCGGCAGACCCGGGTTTGATTCCCAGCATCCCATATGGTCCCCTGAGCACCGCCAGGAGTAAACCTGAGTGCAAAGCCAGGAATAACCCCTGAGCATTGCCGGGTGTGACCCAAAATAAAAAGGAGCAGAGGGCAGGCTTCTCATCCAGGCCGAATCCCTAGCACTACAGGGTCCCCCAAACCCTGAGCCAGGAGTGAATCCCAAGCACCACCACGTGGAACCCCAAAACCAGAACCAAAACAAACAAAAACAGAGGGGGTGCAGAGACTCGGGATGGCCTCACCTTCCAAAGGAGCAAAGCCAGGCTCTTCCGGGCGGGACCAAATCAAAACACCTGCCGAGGTCTCAGGGCAGACCAGGCTCCCACGGCTCACCCCAGAGCCTCACCCACACATCTTGCCCCTGCCCTGCCCCCCCTCCAGACCGAGGGACAGTGGAGAGGGGTGGCCAGGGAGAGATGGGCACAGAAGGCAAGGGGCACATTCCAGGGGGCTGTCCCGAGCAGGCTCAGGCTGTGACAGATTCCGCGCAGAGGCTGGGGGCTACAGGGGTCGTTTGGGAGATGGTCGTGGCAGCTGTGTAGGGCAGAAGGGCCAGGGTGAGGCTGAGGTGGTACAGTGGGAGCTGTCCAGAAAGCATGGGGAGGAGAAATGAGGAACCCAGTTGGCAGCTGTGAGAACTGAAAGCAAAGGCCAGATTCTTGCGGAATCCGAGGCAGGATGAAGATTGTGCTCTCTGGGCCTCAGGGAGACGGCTCAGTCTGAATGATGGAGTTACAGGCTTCTTATGCTGGAGGCCTAAATTTGTTTGTTTGGGGGCCACACCTGGCAGTGCTCAGTGCTTACTCCTGGCTCTGTGCTCGGGGATCACTCCCAGTGATGCTCAGGGGACCAAATGGGGTGCCAGGGATTGAACCCCGGTTTGCTCCGTGCAAGGCAAGAGCCCTACCTGCTATGCTATTGCTCTGGCCCCAGCGCCACTGGGAAAAGCTCCCAAGGATGGCTGGGAGCTTGGCCCAGTCCCCGCTCCCCCAAAAATGAAGTAAAGGATTTGCTCTCTGCAGCAAGTGAGGGGGAGGGAGGAGAGCCAGGAGGGTTACCTGCTCCCCCCTCTCACACCCGTCCTGCCTGAACACAGACTGCCTGAAAGAAGCAGGTGCCCCTACTGTTGTATCCTGGATGCAAGAATTCCAGAGGCCCCCCCGGTGAACGGAGTCCGCTGGGACAGGAAGTGGCAGGGAGAAGGGGACGGAAGTGTGGAGCTGGGCGGGCAGTTTGGATGCGCAGGACCGCGCTCGGGAGAGAAGTGCGGCTGGCCAGCTCTGGCGAGGCACCGTGAAACAGCCGCGAGCTAAACCGGGGGTGAAATGGCCCTGGGAAGGGAGTGATGGGCAGAGGCCGAAGGGCCCAACGGCTGCGCCCCAGAGCTGGTCCTCACGGCCTCTTCGCAGGCGGCGTAGACGCGGGTTGGCAACCTCAGATCGACCGCCCGGGGGTTCTAACTGCCGGGGAGCGGAGCCGGGAGCAGGGCAGGAGTTAAAAGGGCCGAGGAACGCTGGGTTAGAGGACCGCGAGAAAGACCGCGGGAGGAAAGTGGTCTCCAAGTTCCTCCTCCCATCAAAGGCACGTTAACCACAAACCCGAAGCGCTCCCCGACGCCGAGGGGCACCGGGGCACCGTGCCCGCGCCCCGATGCACCCGGCGAGCTCGCGGAGGCCGGCCCGGCCCGACCCGGCCCGGCCAAGCGCCCGGCCAGCTCCTCGGCCAGCACCACGCCCGCCCCCGGGGCCGGGACGGGCACTCCGGGACCCACGCAGTCCGAGCCCGGCTCCTCGCCCCACTTTTGCGCCGCTTTCCCGCCCACCCGCCCGCTAGCACACGAGCGTGCCCGGCCCTCCCGCGGCCGCCGTCCACCGCCTCTCCTCCCTGGGGGGCTCCTCACCTGTGCCCCACCCGCGGAGACTCAGGGCGATGGCTCCGGGCTCTGCGCAGCTTCCCCAGCACCACCCCGGCTCCCCGCTTCCAGGGACGCCGGGGTGTTGCCCTGCAGCAGCCAGCAACCACTTCCGGAAAGGGTACCAACCTAGCAACTGAAAGTCCCGCCTTTACCAGGAGCCAATAGGCCGCCGGATGAGAGTACTAGCATTGGATTGGTTAGAAGGCCCGTCGGCTTGCAGAAGCGGGGGGCTCGTTTCCCGTTGCATGACGGGAGATGTAGTCCGAAATTGTAGAGATGCGGGTGGGGTAAATGTCAGAGAACTCTGAATTGAGAGATGAGGGATTTTGGTTTGGGGTTTTTTTTTGTTTGTTTTGTGGCCACACATGGCAATGCCTGGCTCTGCACTCAAGAATTACTCCTGGGGGCTGGAGCAATAGCACAGCGGGTAGGGCGTTTGCCTTGCACTCGGCCGCCCCGGGTTCGATTCCCAGCATCCCATATGGTCCCCTGAGCACTGCCAGGAGTAACTCCTGAGTGCAAAGCCAGGAGGTAACCCTTGTGCATTGCCAGGTGTGACCCAAAAAGCAAAAAAAAAAAAAAAAAGAATTACTCCTGGTGGTGCCCAGAGGACCGTATGGTATATCAGGGATCAAACTTGCCTTGTCGATATGCAAGGCAAACTCCTTACACAATGTACTATTGCTCCAGCCCCGAGATGAGATTTTTTTTATCCCAGCATGAAAAGACCGTTCACAATCCTTTGTAGATGTGAGCTAACTTAGAAGATTAGTTGCTCATGATTTTTAGTAGCATGATTAATATCAAGTGAATATAGATTGATCTTTATCATCCGCCCATCACACCATTAATGAGAAATGCAAATGTAAGATAATGGAGAACCTGAGAAAAACTTAAATGCACAGGGGTAACTCCTAACTCATGCACTCAGGAATTACTCCTGGCAGTGCTCAGGGGACCATATGGTATGCTGGAAATCGAACCGGGGTTGGGCGTGTGCAAGATAAATGCCCTACCCGCTATACTATCATTCCAGCCCCACATACCTATTGGTGAAAGAGTTGCTTCTAATTCCAAAAAGCATTAGCTTTGCTGGAGCCAGAGAGATAGTATAGTGGGTAGCTGACATTTCTCTGCTCTTCTTGCTTCAACTAGACACTTTATCAGGAGTTAGTTAAGGTATCCAGCTTTTCATAAACGTGGGGCTTATGTTCATAGGACAATACTATTATAAATTGTTCAGAATTGGACCAGAGAGATAGTACAGAGGATAGGGTACTTGACTTCCACGCAGCTGACCTGGGTTTGATCCCAGGTATCACCTGTTGTCCCCCTGAAGCACTGTCAGAAGTGATTTCTTAGTGCAGAACAAGGAGTAACCCCTGAGTATTGTTGGATATGACTAAATAATTTAATAAATAATTTTAATAGAGTTTGCTTAGGAAGAAAAACAGCTGAGATCAGGAGATAGCACAGTAATTAGGGTGCATGACTCAGATTTCCAGCACCACATGGTCCTCTGATTGGGACCAGATGTTGCTGGCCCCGAACGGCCCCAGTACTGCCAGTGGTGGCCTGGTATCAGAGGTCCCGAGCATCATTGCATCCCTGTGCCTTTGCACTGAACTGCCACCCAGGTTAGTCCAGAAATGCCAGTGGGGCCCCTGAACCTCCTGAACATTGCTTGAAAGACCCCAAAAACATGAGAGGAAAGACAGTGGCACAATGACTATTCCCTTCACATACTTATAGGGATTTTTTGTTTGTTTGCTTGTTTGTTTTTGCTTTTTGGGTCATAATCGGTGATGCACAGGACAACTCCTAACTCATGCACTCAGAAATTACTCCTAGTGGTGCTCAGGGGACCATATGGGATGCTGGGAATCGAACCAGGGTTGGCCACATGCAAGACAAACGCCCTACCCGCTGTACTATCACTCCAGCCCCACATACCTATCAGCAAAAGAGTTGCTTCTAATTCCAAAAAGCATTAGCTTTGCTGGGGCCAGAGAGATAGTATAGTGGGTAGGGCGTTTGTCTTGCACGCAGCTGACTTGGGTTGGATCCCCCACATCCCATATGGTCCCCTGATCCCAGCCAGGAATAATTCCTGAGTACAGAGCCAGGAGTAACCCCTGAGCACAGCTGGTCTGGCCCCAAAACAAGAAAACAAACAAAAAAATCGTTCCATATGAGTCTGTTGAATGAAAGTCTCCTTCTCCTGTTTTTTTTTTTCTTTCTGGGTCACACCCAGCAATGCACAGGGGTTACTCCTGACTCTGCGCTCAGGAATTACCCCTCGTAGTGCTCAGGAGACCATATGGGATGCTGGGAATCGAACCTGGGCCAGTCGTATGCAAGGCAAACGCCCTACCCTCTGTGCTATTGATATAGCCCCTCCTTCCCCTGTTGAGGACCATGTATTTTGTTTCCAAAATTTTGATACTGTACATAGTGACATACACTGTTTCTGTGTGAGATAGGAAACAAAACATTCTTTGTAAACTTAGAGAATTTACTTTTTTTGCATTTCAACACATGACACACCTCCGACCTGAGTTTGATCCCTGGCATCCCATAGGGTCCTCCAAGCACCATCAGGAGGGATTTCTGAGTGCAGAGCCAGGAGTCACCCCTGAGCATCGCCGGGTGTGGCCCCAGAACAAAACAAAATGAGAAAAGAACTTGGTGTTTGGAGTACCCATGTGCATCCCAGTCAATATTGGAGGGAGAGAGAGCCCCAAAAACTTTGAGAATTTCCCCAGTTGGTTTCACATCAGATCAGACGCATGATTTTCTTTGTTTGTTTCTTGGTTTTTATTCTCTCTTACTTGGGGGCTGGAGCGATACCACTGCGAGTAGGGTGTTTGCCTTGCATGCCGCTGACCCGGGTTTGATTCTTCCATCCCTCTCGGAGAGCCTGGCAAGTTACCGAGAGTATCTTGCCCGCACAGCAGAGCCTGGCAAGCTACCGGTGGAGTATTCAATATGCCAAAAACAGTAACAACAAATCTCACTATGGAGATGTTACTGGTGCCGGCTCGAGCAAATCGATGAGCAACGGGATGACAGTGACACTGACAGATTTCACATATCGCCAAATTTCTCTCTAAGAATAAAAATGGAGGGGGCCGGAGCGAGGGCGTTTGCCTTGCATGTGGCCGACCCAGATTCAATCCCTGACATCCCATATGGTCCCCCAAGCATCGCCAGGAGTAATTCCTGAGTGCAAAGCCAGGAGTAACCCCTGAGCATCGCTGGGTGTGACCCAAAAAGAAAAAAAAAGAATAAAAATGGAGAGGTCAGACAGTAGTACAGCTGGTAGGATGCTTGCCTTGCACACAGCTGATCGTGAGTCAGATTCCCAGCATCCCAGATGGTCCCCCATGCACTGCCAGGAGTAATTCCTGAGTGCAGAGTCAGGAGTAACCCCTGAGCAATGCTGGATGTGACCCTAAAAACAAAGTAAATAAAAATAGTAAAAAATGGAATAATTTATTGTCCAAGCACCACTTCACTGACACCAAATATTACTGATGTAAAAGGCATAAAATATGATGACAGTGGAATCTAAATATTTTCAGTTTCTAAAAATATTTAGAAACTGACTTGTAGAAGTTCTTTATTTAGAATTTTCTTTCTAAATTTTTGGGCTACATCCAGTAAAGCTAGGGGCCACTTTTTTTTTGGGGGGGAGCTTTTTTGGGTCATACCCGAAGATGCTTAGGGGTTATTCCTGGTTCTGCACTCAGGAATTACTCCCGGTGGTGCTGGGGAACCATATGGGATACTGGGGATTGAACCTGGGTCAACTGAATACAAGGCAAACGCTCTATCCACTGTGCTATCTCTCTGGCCCCTGGGGACCACTTCTAAGAGGGATGATTTGGTGCTGGAGGTCGAACCCAGGACTCTCACATGCAAAGCCTGAGCTCTGGCTTGCTGAGTGCCATTCCCCATTTTGCACAAATGACAAAATTAAGGCACAGAACAGCTAAGTGTTGTTGGTACTTGCATTCTCCCTCTCACTAAGTAGGAGAGCCAGAAATGGATTCCTGGGAGTCTGATTCGAATTTAAGTACTAAATTGCAAATTTAAGTACTAAGTACTCCAGGACCCCAGGGATAGCTCAGTGGTAGGGCCTCTGTCTTGCATGCCTGAGGCCCCAAGTTTGATACCCAGCTGCCCCCACATGCCGCCTGTGATCATCGCGGCTCTGCTCTTGGGGTTCCCCAGCACTGCTACAACCTGTGTGATCCCTGGCACACAACCAGGTATGCGACCCTGGGAAGCGCCAGGACGGGAGTGCAGGTGAGCACAACCCAGTGTGTGAACCCCGAGTCACAGTGTGGGTGACCCCTCCTGTCATCGCCACAACAAGCAGCAAAGGGAAAGAAACAGCAACAAAGCAAAAATGCGTGACACTCAGATACAGCACTTTAAATTATAAATAAGATTTTTAAACTATTCTTCTGTTTTTGGTTTTGGTTTCTGGGCCACACCCAGAGATGCTCAGGGGTTACTCCTGGCTCTGCACTCAGGAGTTACTCCTGGCAGTGCTTGCGGGACCATATGGGATGCTGGGGATCGAACCCGGGTTGGGTGTATGCAAAGCAAGTGCCCTACCCGCTATACTATGTTCTGGTCCCTATTCGTTTTTTGGTTTTGTTTTGTTTTGTTTTTTAGATGGGTTTTTGGCCCACACTTGGCTGTGCTCAGGGGTCACATTTGAGGGATGTAGAAGACCATGCAGTGCCCAGGATCAAATCCCACATGCAAAGCATGTATGTGCTTAACCCTTTGAGCTCTCTCTCTCTGGCCTCAAGACTATCCTTTGGTTTTGTTTTTTGAGTCACATGTAGCAGGGTTCAGGGCTTACTCCTATCTCTGTGTTCAAGGATTATTTATGGTGGCTCAAGGGACCCTATGGGGTGCCAGGATTGAACCTGGGTTGGCTATGTGCAAAGCAAATGCCCTATACACTGTACAATCTCTCTGACCCCATGCCTGTCCTCTTTTTTTTTAATTTTTTTTTTTTTATTGAATCACCATGTGGAAAATTACAATGCTTTCAGGCTTAAGTCTCAGTTATACAATGCTGAAACAACCATCCCTTCACCAGTGCCCATATCCCACCACCAAAAAAAAAAAAGTACACCTCCCATCCCGACGCCCCCCCCCCCCCCGCCTTGTAACTGATAAATTTCACTTCACTTTCTGTTTACTTTGGTTACATTCAATATTTCAACACAAACCTCACTATTATTGTTAGGAGTCAGACCTGTTGTGAAGGGATATGGATTTCTGTACTTTTGCAACTAAGTCAGGGAGATTTCTTCCAGGTATTGGATCATTGCAAGCTTGTTAACCTTATCTGTGGTCCTCATAATATGGCGGTCACCACGCCCATCACCCCCGGCAAGGAAGAGGAGAGAGACAGAGAAATACCTTTCCCCTCCTGGGCGGGCATGGGGCCGTGGCCTGTTCATTTTTTAAAAAATATCTTCTTGGAGATAGAGATAGTACAGAGTACAGCACATAGGAGATGGATAGATAGATAGACAGATATAGAAAGATAGTGAGATAGTGAGAGAGGGAGGGAGAGAGAGAGAGAGAGAGAGAGAGAGAGAGAGAGAGAGAGAGAGAGAGAGAGAGAGAGATCTTCTGAACTTTTGTTTGTTTGGGTGGGGCACACCCAGTGGTGGTCAGGGACTATTTCACTGCTGTGCTAGGTCAAGCCTGAGAGCACTCTGGGGCATTCTGCAGCTCTGGGAATTGAATCTGGAAATCCTGTATACTAAGTATGCACTCTATATCTCCCCCATCCTATTTTAATTTTTCGTTACTGTTTTTGAGCCATATCCAGAAATTCAGGGCTTACTCTTAGCTCTTTGCCCAGGAAGCACTCCTGGAACGGTTCAGGGGACCCTACTGGGGTGTTGGGGATTGAACCTGTGTCGCCCACATGCATGGCAAGCACCTTCCCTCTATATTATCTTTCTGTCCCCTTATTTTAATTTTAATTTTTATTAAGACACCACGATGTTCATAATAAAGCTTCAGGTCTACAATGTTCCAGCACCAAACCCACCACCAGTGTCAACTTTCCTCGAATACGTTTTTTTGAGGCGAGGGGGACACACCCATCAGTGTTTATTCCTGACTCTGCACTCCGGGATCACTACCGGTGGGCGTGGGGGACCATCTGAGTTGCCATCGATCAAACCCTGGTTGATTGCATGCAAGGCAAGCACCCTGCCTGATGTACCTATCATCACTATTTTTTATGTTTAATTTGGGTGCAACCAGCTTATTGGTTAGGAGTTCTAGCCATATCATACAGTGATGCTTTGCTTCCCCGATGTATAGCATGTGCTCCTTTCCTTGTTTTACTGAACGAACAGCACAGCTGTCCCCGACCGTGAGATAAGAAGGGCGCTGATTTTTTTTTCCCTTTCCTCTACCTGGGAAGCACGTCCAGCCATTTCCTGTTGCGTTTTCTAGGACTTTCTGTGGTCTCCTTTTAAGTTTCCCATTTTTATCATAATGACAACTGGATTTTGTCAACTCCCTTCCACATTTGATAAAGAGCCCCGTGATACATCACAATCATTTGGCTGTTCTCCGTGACTGACCGTGCTCTAAAGCTTTTTGTTTTGTGTTCCTCCCCATGAAGACACAGATTCTTCTTGGACTGATAACACCTCAGCTGACAACTGCCATCTATCCTGGGTGTGGGTGATGGCACAGAAATCCAGAGGGTTTCAGGATTTCAAAGGGAAGAGCATCAAAGACTCAAGACAGTTCAGAGGGGAGGGGTTTGGCCTTGCACGCAGCCGACCCAGTTCCATCCGCAGCCTCCCATCCTTGAGCACCTCCAGGAGTGATTCCCGAGTGCAGAATCAGCCCTGAGCATCGCCAAGTGTGACCCCAAACCAAAAAGCAAGCAAGCAAACAAAAGACACAGGAAGATGTAGAGCGCAAAGCCTTCCCACCTGGTTCGTTCTGCAGATCGCAGACTCCAACCAGAATAGACGGCCCCTGTCCCTTCTCTTCTGCCGCCGCAGAGAACCTTGAATAAACTTCAAAGCCCTTCATCTTGTTCCCCACCATCTCTGCTCGTGGAAACCCTACCCATTCTGTGCGTGCATGCGTGCGTGTGTGTGTATGTGTGTATCACACATGGAAGTGCTCAGAGCTTACTCCTGGCTCTGTGCTCAGGGATCCCTCTTTGCCTTGTGTATGTATGTGTGTGTGTGGGGGGGGCGGTATCACACCTGGAAGTGCTCTGAGCTTACTCCTGGCTCTGTGCTCAGGGATCCCTCTTTGCCTTGTGTGTGTATGTGTGTGTGTGTGTGTGTGTGTGGAGGGGGGGGGTTATAACACCTGGCAGTGCTCAGAGCTTACTCCTGGCTTTGTGCTCAGGGATCCCTCTTTGCCTTGTGTATGTATGTGTGTGGGGGGAGGTGGGGGTGGTTTATCACACCTGGAAGTGCTGAGAGCTTACTCCTGGCTCTGTGCTCAGGCATCCTTCTTTGCCTTGTGTGTGTATGTGTGTGTGTGTGTGTGTGTGTGTGTATGTGTGTGGTGTATCACACCTGGAAGTGCTCAGAGCTTACTCCTGGCTCTGTGCTCAGGTATCCCTCTTTGCCTTGTGTATGTGTATGTGTGTGGTGTATCACACCTGGAAGTGCTCAGAGCTTACTCCTGGCTCTGTGCTCAGGCATCCCTCTTTGCCGTGTGTGTGTATGTGTGTGTGTGGTGTATCACACCTGGAAGTGCTCAGCGCTTACTCCTGGCTCTGTGCTCAGGCATCCCTCTTGGCGTTGCCTTGCTCAGGGGACCATACGCTACGCCAGGGATGGGGATGGAACCCGGGTCTGCTGTGCGCAAGGCAGGCGCCTTACGCACGGGCCCCAATCCTACCCGTTCTCTCGGGGTCTGATGAAATAGCGCCCAGCCCCCTGAGGGCTCCCCAGCCCAGGCCTGTCGGGCGCGAGGCGGGGCCTGCAGGGCGGCCGGGGCTCGGCAGGGGGCAGCGCGCCCCCCGCCCAGGCCGGAAGCGGGGTGGCCGCGTGGGAAGACTACACTTCCCAGCGGTCCCGGGCAGCGCGCACCCCTCCGGCTTTGACAGCCGCCGCCGGCAGCAGCCTTGGCGCCGCCCCAGCCTGCCCGCCCGCGAGCCGGGCGCTGGATCCCCGGGCCCCGGCCCCGCCGCCGGCCATGCGCGCCCCTCCCCGCGCCGCGGGGGCCCGCGCCCGCCTCCCGCCGCCCGCCGCCCGGGCCGGGCCGGCCGGGCACGAGTAGCCGCGTCCCCGCCGCGCGCCGCGGACCCGCCCGGGGCCTGCGCGCCCCGCCGCCGCCGCCGCCGCCGCAGCCGCCGCCGCCGCCGCCCGCACCCGGGTCCCGGGGCCCGCGCCCGCGCCCAGCCATGGCCCGCGCCCTGCCCTGGCTGCTGCTCTGGGTGGGCGCCGGGGTGCTGCCCGTGCGCGGCGCGCGGCCCGGAATCCGGCTGCCCCTGCGGAGCGGAGCGGGGGGCGCCCCCCTGGGATTGCGGCTGCCCCGCGAGACGGACGGGGAGCCCGAGGAACCCGCGCGGAGGGGCAGCTTCGTGGAGATGGTGGACAACCTGCGCGGCAAGTCCGGCCAGGGCTACTACGTGGAGATGACCGTGGGCAGCCCCCCGCAGACGGTAAGGTCCTGCCCTGCGTCCGGGGGACGGGAGCTGGCTGGGGTGGGGGTGGGGTGGGCAGCAGGCTCGGGGAAGGCGGGTGGGGAGGTCAGTGGCCTGAGCGCATCGGGCAGAGAGGGGCGGCTGGCTGAGCCCACGGTTCTGGGCTCCGGTTCTGGGCCCCCCGTGGCCCCTCCGTGCCCACAGAGGAACCAGCCTTTGGCACCGATCATCCCCAGGGCGCGCGCGCTCCCCGCCCTCCCTTAGAGCAGCTTCTACCCCACCCCCCAAGCTCACACACAGAGCCCCCCTGAAGGGCCTGAGCCCTGGGGCGCTGTGAACAGGTGTCAGCCCAGCGCGCACCCTCCACTCCCTCCTGGCCCCCAGCCCTGCAGCTGTGTTGGTGTTCAGGGGAACCAGGGTCTGACTGGGAGCCCCCTGAGCTTTGACCGCACCTCTCCAGGCCTGGGCTCCCATGGGAAACGGCAAAGTGAGGGTTCCCTGCAACTCCCCAGCCCCCCAGCAGCCCCATAGCCTCACCCCGACTCCCTCCCGCTTTTGCTGCAGCCCCACTGCTGCCCGGTGCTGGGGGTGGTGGGACCACCAGGGCGGCTGGGCCTGCTCTATGCCTCTGAGTGGAAGGAACAGCCCCGGGCTGACCTCTGTGTGCACTGGCCAGGGTGAGGGAGACTCTGGGGATGGAGGGACAGAGATGTGTGTCACCCCCTCCCTCCTCACTCTGTGGCCAGAGGCCTGTCCTTGGGAGGGGCTGTGAAGGTGGGGTGCCTTCTGGGGCACCACTTCCCAGACACGTGAGTCCTGGGGGAGAGGCCAACCTCCACTCCAGCCTCCCCGGGGCCCTGGCGCCCATCTCGGTCCCATCCCCCCCGTCCTTCCTGTGCCTCATGACGTCCCCGAGTCACCCAGGCTGGACTCAGGCCCCCCGGCAGCCTGAGACAGAAGCACAATGCCAGGTATTGTCAGGGAGCAGAGAGGCTGTGTCCTGCACCTTCTCCTGTTTCTGCCACAGATGGGGCCTGGGGACAAGGACACGGGACGAGGCGGGGACACCAGCAAGGACTTTGGGGTCAGACAGACCAGGGACTGCAGCTCTGCGGCCCGGAGCCTGGCCTTTCCTGCATGCTCTGAGTCCCCCGGGCTGTGGCCTGACGCGAGGCTTCTCTGCCGGGCGACCGTGAGGAGTGAAACTGTGGCGTGAGCCTGTGGGCCACGTACCCGGACACTTTTGGTGTCCCTGATTCCCAGCCACCCTCATTCTGGCCTCCTCAACCTCTTGCGGGTCTCTGTGTTTCACATGGCTAGACTTGGGGGACCCATGCCCCCCACCCCCAGCCCAGAAACGGACAAATTACACAAGAGGTAGCCTCTCCTTCCCAGGAACCGGGCACGCTCCAGGGGTGACCCGCTGCAGAACCTGAACTTCCGCCCATCCCCCCGCCCCGCCACAGTCCACAAGAAAGTTGCCCCTTCTGCCTCCCTTTGGGGGGGCTGGGTGAACTGCCTCCCCCCATCCGGGGAGTCTGGAGGAATCCTGTGAAATGGGGCAGCACATCTTACGGGTGGGTTCCGGGGACTGCCACACTACATGACAGCCTTTCCTGCCCTGCAGGAGCACTCACACCACATGATACGGCACCGAGGGCCCGGAAGTGAGGCTCCCCGGGGCTTTGTCATCACGGTCTGATCTTGTGTCCATCCGCTGGCCCTCCCCCAGGCCTCCAGAGTTGGAATCTCCAGCCCCTGTGGGAGAAGCCCAAAGAGGCTGTGTACAGAGGCTGGGGGCGGGGGGCTTGGGGTGCCAGGACGGGCAGAACTCACCCAGGAGCTGTGGTGCTGTGGGCATGGCCTGTGTGTGCCCCACCCCCGGCCCCTGCTCCCCTGGCCCCCAGGAGTGAGGATGAGGATGGGCTCTGGGTGTCCGGAGAGGAGATCATGAGAAAGGCCCCGGGGCTTGCTTCCAAGTCAGCCCCACCACAAGCTCTCCGACCTACCCCCCGGCCTGCGGGAATAAAGGGGAGATGGACTTCTCGGGTGCGGGGGGGAATGCAGCCTTCCGGGGGAACACGTGTGCCTTTTAGCAGGAGTGGGACTGGGAGGAAGAGCGGTTGCAGGAAGCCCGAGCGAGGTACAGTGACAGAATGGCCGTGAGGCTGGCAATAGGGAAGGGTGGGAGGCCGGGGACCTGGGACCTGCCCCATGCAGGGCTGGGGAGGGGCGGGAGCGGCTGTTCACGAGAATCCTGAGGGCTGGATGGGGCCAGTTGCAGGCAGAGAGACCATTTGTGGGGATGGTAGCCCTGGCGGCATGGCGGCTGAGTGGCACCAGCAGGCAGGAACCTGCATGGATGGCGCCGTGACAAGGGCGCGTCGTGTCGTGCAGTGCAGGTGGCCCACCCAGGTTGGACTCCCACCACCAGGGTCATCTTCGAGCACAGAGCCAGGAGTTAGCCCCGAGCACTGCCAGGTGTGGCCCACTGCCGGCCCCCGTTCCCAAAGGAAACTACACCGATGAGGGGAGGTGACACACAAGTTTCTGCTATGTTCTGTGTTGGTTAATTTGTTCGTTGCAGTCATTCCTGCAACTTGTACATAGAAAATCTCACCATTCTCAGCCCCTCAAGGAATAGGGCAGGCCTGGGTCTACCAAGGACTGGCCAGGTGGACAGTCGCTGAGCTGAGGTCCGTGTCCTGCCGTGTGTCTGGGGAGAAGAGCACGAACAAGGAGCACCTCTCCCTCCCCTTCTCCCCAGCACCTGCACAGACCTCCCCACACACCCCTATGCACCCCCTCGGCCTAAAGCTCTTGGGCTTTTCACTCTTTTTTTTTTTTCTTTTTGGGTCACACCCAGCGATGCACAGGGGTTACTCCTGGCTCTGCACTCAGGAATTACTCCTGGAGGTGCTCAACGGGCCATATGGGATGCTGGGAATGGAACCCAGGTCGGCCGCGTGCAAGGCAAACGCCCTATCTGCTTTGCTATATCGCTCTAGTCCCTCACATTCTTATTTGTGCTTTTTTTTTTTTTTTTTGGTGGCCGGGGTTGGAGGTGCGGGGCCACACCCAGCTGTGGTCTGGGTTTGAGAACTGAGCTAGCAATGGGCCCTGAGCACTTCTGGGTGACCCCAATTTTTTTTTTTAAAGGACTAAGGAAAGGGCCCTGAGAGAATGTGCGGGTTTTGCATGTAAGAGGCCTAGATAGGATCCCTGGCATCCAGCGGTCCCTGAGTGACCCCTGAGCACTAGGCTGGGAAGAGCCCCTGGGTATTACGGGATATGGCCCCAAACCAAATTTTAGCAAAATTCTGGTTGAACATCCATGGCAGCCCCTGAGCCCACAACTGCCTTCTCTGTCCATGGGGCCTGGGCAGGGTGAATTCGAGGTCTCAGCCGCTGGGATACATGCAGGGGCTAAGTGACCCCCAGGGCCCTCTGCTGTGGGTGCCTGTGCTGGCCAGGTGCCCTGGGGGTGGGTGGGATAAGGAATCTGTAATCCTGGGGGGGTCAAACTGGCTGGGCCCCGCCCTCTCCCGCACAGGCCACTAACACCAGCTCTCCCCAACCACTGTCTGCCACCCTCTCACACTCAGTGAGCCCCATCAAGGACCCCATCCCGTCCTGGTCATAGGAGGAAGCTGGCAGGGCCTGTCTGAGTGCCCCCTGGGCACTCTCAGCTGGAGACACAGCAGGCGGCAGCCAAAGACCCGAGACCAGGTGAGATTGAGCGGTTGGGAAGTCAGGCAGGAAAAGCTGGTGGCGACTTATGGCAGGCAGGGGGCTTTCTGTGGAGTTCGTGACACCTTCAGTGTCCCCCAGAGTCAGGAGAGGACAGGAAGTGACACCTCTCTTTCCAAGGGGACTAACCAGGCTCCTGGGTAAGATTAGAAAAAGGTGCTGTCAGAGCGATAGGGCAGCGAGTAGCGCTGTTATCTCGCACGCAAGTCGAACCTGGTTGCCAGGTTTAATCCCCGGCATCCCATATGGCCCTCTGAGAACCCCAGGAGTAATTCCTGAGCACAGAGTCAGGAGTAAGTTCTGAGCATCTGGGTGTGGCCCCTTCCCCCCGCACCACAAAAAAAAGAAAAAGGTGCAATAACCTAAAAAATGTTTAAAAGCAGAGGTGGTAGGGGCTGGAGTGATAGCACAGTGGGTAGGGCGTTTGCCTTGTACACGGTCGACCCGGGTTCGATTCCCAGCATCCCATATGGTCCCCTGAGCACTGCCAGGAGTAATTCCTGAGTGTAGAGCCAGGAGCAACCCCTGAGCATAGCCGGGTGTGACCCAAAAAGCAAAAAAAAAAATTAAAAAATTAAAAAAAAATAAAAGCAGAGGTGGTAGGGGCCAGAGCAATGGTACAGCAGGTAAGGCCTTTGCCTTGCATGCAGCTGACCAGGGTTCAATTCCCGACATCCTATATGGTCCTCCAAGCACCGCCAGGAGTAATTCCTGAGTGCAGAGCCAGGAGTAAGCCCTGAGCATCACCGGGTGTGACCCAAAAAAGAAAAAGAGCGAAGAACAGATATGCTAGGGCTGGACAGATAGTGCAGTGGCCAGGGCAAGTGACCAACCAGTTCTATCCCCAGCAACCCATATGGTCCCCCAAGCCCCACCAGAGCCAGGACTAAGCCCTTAGCACCAATAGGTATGTTCCCCTCCCCTCCCCCCCAAAAAAATGGAACAGAGATGCCAGGATGGTGGCTGGGAGGGCCGGGACAGGTTTCGCGTGCTGGGACCCAGGTCCAAGCCTCTGCCCTGCACTCTAATCCCCTAAACACAGCTGGGCGTGGTCCCCAAACACAATTTAAATCAGGAAAAAGAGGGGACCGGAGCCATAGTACAGCTGGGAGGTCGTTTTACCTTCCACGCAGCCGACCTGGGTTCAATCCCTGGCATCCCATAGGGTTCCCCGAGCACTGCCAGGAGTGATTCCTGATTGCAGAGTCAGGGGTAGCCCCTGCGCATTGTCAGGTCTGACCCAAAAAAGCCGAAAAAAACTGGAAAAAAAAAGAGCAGGTGAAAAGAATACAGACTTGCAGGTTGTGGCAAGTAGAGAGTAGAGCATTTGCTTTGCACTAGGCTGACCAGGGTTCAATCTCCCGCATCCCCGTAGAGTCCCCTGAGCACTGCCAGGAGTGATTCCTGAGTGCAGAGCCAGGAGTAACCCCTAAGCCTTGCCTTGTTAAAGTTACAAAACCACCAAAAAAGAATAGGTGAAAAGAATACAGACTTGCGCCCTGCCCTTAGGAAAAGGGATGTTTAAACTCCAATTTGAAAGCCAAGAAGAAAGGGTCAATTGGGAGAGAACTTTGCAGGCACCTGTGGAAACGGCTGATGCAGAGGTGCGGAGGCATGGGGGGAATGATAGAAGTTCCCCAGTTCAAGGATGTGTGCAGACCATTGGATGCTCCTTGTGAGATGCCCCACAAACTCCTCCGGAGCACAACGCAGTGGCTGAGAACGTGGGCCGTTGTGTGGTTCGGGGCATGTGTTCACTGGTGGTTCTGTTACCTGGACCGGCTCCTGTGGCCAGCAGGGCTTGCAGGAAAGAAAATGTCCCAAAGGAACAGTCCCCGAAGCACCATTCTCACCCTGTGACTGCCCACGATGTCCCGGGGCCACCCCCAGCCGCATGGCGCAGTTCAGTGACTGAGTCAGAGGGACACACAGACACTTGGATCTAGGTCAGGGGTGTGGTGCGTCCATGGGCCCCTCCATCCTGTACTTCCTGTCCAGGGAGGGAGACAAGAAGGTCCAGGAGCTGAAAGCCCAGTTTGAGGGTGCAGAGAACCCCTGGGTTCCCTCATGCAGTGGTGTCCCTGGACAGTGGACAGTGGGGGCAAAGCTGGGGGCTCCGGGCGGGTCTGCGCGTGGGCTCCCTCTCTCCTTGGGGCCCTGGAGCCTGTCTACACTGCAGGGATGCCAGCCTCTCCCACTTTAATCTGGAAGCATCTAAGCGCCCGCCCCCCCCCCCCCGCGTGAGCTGGGGGGCAGGGGGCCATGACAGGTGGGCGCAAAGAGCTGGCCCTGGCACCCACCATCCTTTCTCTCTCATCAGCCCTGGAGGCTCAAGAGAGCCTGGCCTGGGGGTGGGGGCGGGGCCGGGAGGTGTCTTCTGTCCCCTGTGGCTTGTTAGCACCTCCCCTGCCTCCGAGGGCCACTAGGGGCACATTTGTTTGCTAAGTGATTGGGCTGACCGAGCCCTGACCCCAGGCTGGGATCTCCTGGGCATCTGAGTCAGTGTGGAGCTGGGGGTGCTCGCCTGAGGAGACCACTCCCTGGGGTGCGTGCCTGTACTGAGGCAGGTGGAGGCCACACCTGCAGCTGATAACCCCAGTGGCTCACTGCGTCCTGACAGCTGAATCCATGTACCCCCACTCTTTCCTCTCTTCCTTGGTAGAATTCAGGAAATACCCAGTGCCTGGCACTGTTAGGCTCCTAAAGGGGACAAGTGTTAATTTGAAAAAAAAAAGGGGGGGGCTGGAGCGATAGCACAGCGGGTAGGGCGTTTGCCTTGCACGTGGCTGACCCGGGTTCGATTCCCAGCATCCCGTAGGGTCCCCTGAGCACTGCCGGGAGTGATTCCTGAGTGCAGAGCCAGGAGTAACCCCTGTGCATTGCCAGGTGTGACCCAAAAGGCTAAAAAAGAAAAAATCCAAGGCGGGGGGATTCGAGGTGAAATAACAGTGTCCCTGGGGAAGCACCTGGCATTGGGGGGACAGTATTAACCTTTTCTTATGCTTCTGTTTGAGTCGTGCCCTGAAATACCAAGCTCAGAGCAGGCTGGCCTTGGTTTCAGAGGCTGGAAATGGACAGAGGGACGGAGAGACAGAGGGACAGAGGGCTAGAAGGATGAGCAGGGGGATTGGAGCGACACACAGCAGATAGGGTGTTTGCCTTGCACTCGGCTGATCCGGGTTCGATTCCCAGCATCCCATATGGTCCCCCAAGCACTGCCAGGAGTAATTCCTGAGTGCAAAGCCAGGGGTAACCCCTGTGATTCTCCGGGTGTGACCCAAAAGAAAAAAAAAAAGGAGAAGGTGAGGGGCTGGAGTGATAAAGTGAGGGGCTGGAGCGATAGTACAGCAGGGAGGGCATTTGCCTTGCATGTGGCTGACCCAGGTTCAATTCCCAGCATCCCGTAGGGTCCCCTGAGCACTGCCAGGAGTGATCCCTGAGTGAGAGCCAGGTGTAACTCCTGTGCATCGCTGGGTGTGACCCAAAAAGAAAAAACAAAAAAAGGAGGAGCCGGTGATGGGCTGGGGACTGGGATCACTTGAGACATTCATGCGCTCTGGGCATTCAAGTCTGTCTCCAGACTTGGGGCCGCTTCTGTGGCATAAACCCACCCGAGAGACAGAGAGGCAGAAATAAAACTCTCAGTGGCAACTGGGCGGAAACCTCAGTTCTGGAGAGGTTCTTGTGGAAGCTATTTGCGGTGGGGGGGAGGGAGGGCACCCCCAGCGCAGGGCTCAGGGGCTACTCCTGGCTCTGTGCTCGAGTGAGCCTGGCGGTACTGGGGATGGAACTGGGGTCAGCCACGTGCAAAGCAAGTGTCCTACCCTCCGCGCTCTCTCCAGCCACGGGAGACCTTGAAGAAGGCGGGGTGGGCACACTTGGTATATCGGGCGGAGACGTGACCTGTTTAATTTGTCTGCAGCAGGGAGCACGGGGCAGGGCAGATGGCAAGGCTGGGCAGTGCGTGGCGGCACTGAGAACAGCGGGAGGGGAGCAGGGCTGGAGCTCAGGTCTGGAGCAGGTGACGGACGGGGGTGGGGCAGGGAAGAGGGTCTTGAAGAGGGGGGCAGGAGGCCTGGCGGGAGAGGCGGGCAGGCGGGGGGGGGGACTGGCGGGACCCAGACAGCAGCCTGGTAGTAAGGGCTGCGTGAGGCTGGAGCGGGGAGGCGTAGGGGTGCAACTCCGTCTCGGAACGGGCTGAGGGGTGAGTGGGAGGTGAAGACGGGGAGGCAGCTTGGCTGAGGACTTGGGCTGTGAAGGGAGAGGAGAGAGAGGAGGAGGAGGCGGGTGTGAGATTGAAGAGGTTTATTTTATGAGGAGACGAGAGCATTTGTAAATGCCAGTAGCAAGAATCCAGACTGGGGGGGCGGGGTTGGGGCGAGGGGGTTGGTGGGACGGTTGAATCTGCCTGATGGAAGGATCCAGAACAGAGCAAGGGGGACTGGGCTGAGGTCCCCCCTGCCCCACCTGATCACCCCACTCCTGGCAGGGTAGAACTCTGTCCTGGGTTCGGCCCCCTGAGGAGCAGGAGCGGGTGGTGAGGACCCCCAGGCCGCCTGGCAGGGCCCGGGGAAGGACAGCAGTGCCCGCGCCCCCTTCACTTTATGGGGTCAGGGGGGATGGGGCGGGGGGGGCAGGAGAGCAGATGGGGAGAGAGACAGACAGGAAGAGCTCCTGGAGTGACAGCAGGGACCCCGAACCAGGAGCCAGCCTGGAGGATGGGCGGGCCCCAGGAGGGTAAGGGGAGCCGCCTGGCAGTCACTGGCCAGTTGGCCCCGTCCTGAGCCCCCGCACTTGGGCCAAGCCACGGACTCTGGGGAGAACGGGGGTGGGGGGAGGTGGGGAAGGGGCTGGGGTCAAAGTGGATCCACTATCTTTTTGTTCTTGTTTTGGAGCCACACCTGGCAGTGCTCAGGGCTTACTCCTGGCTCTGTGCTCAGGGGTCACTCCTGGAGGTGCCCAGGGGACGATATGGGATGCCAGGGACCGAGTCCGGGTTGGCTGTGTGCAAGGCAAATGCCCTGCCCGCTGTGGTGTGGCTCCATCTTGGGGAATGTGGGAGGCCAGGAAGCCTCCTGGGGTGCAGGGGTGGGGGCGGAGGTTCAGGGAGGAGGATGTGCCGGGGAGGGGGACCCTGACACCCACGGGGATGCAGTCGGAGCCATCCCCATGTGCTGAGGACAGAGGGTATGGCAGTGCGGGTCCCCGAGGTCAGGGAGAAGCGGGCACGACTGCTTTTCAGAGGCGTGAGGAGAGGGGCCCTGCACAGGCTCAGGGGCTCCGTGCTAGGGACAGCACAGCAAGGACCGCCGGGAAGACCCCCGTCCCCCTTCACGCAGCCGAGTGTTGGTTCTGCAGAGAACTCAGAAGCAGGCCCTTGGGCTGAGGCCACTGCAAGGACCCAGGTCCGGCCCGCCAGGTTCTGGCACAAGCAGGAAGTGGCATGCTCAGCCCAGGGTCTCGGTTCACCCTGATGTACAGAGGGCTGGGGGTGGGGGTGGGGGTGGGGGTGGGGGATGAGGAAGGGGCGAAGGCAGTGCCCAGCCATGACGCTCTCCCCCTCTCTCCTTCAGCTCAACATCCTGGTGGACACGGGCAGCAGTAACTTCGCCGTGGGCGCTGCACCCCATCCTTTCCTGCACCGTTACTACCAGAGGCAGCTGTGAGTCTGGGGGTGCGGGGGGAGGCCCAGGGACAGGCGGGAGGAACAGAGCCCTTCCAGTCACCCTCGGGTCCAGGAGGGGGGGAAGGAGGCGGCGGGTGCTGAGGGGTGGACGCCAGGACCCAGTGAGTGAGCGGGGAACAGTCTCGAGGTTCTTTAGGATTGAGACGCAGCCCCGGGGTCGGGGGGGACCAGCCGAAGCTCCCAGAAAGTCTTGGGGTCTCACTCTGTCTGCCTGGTGGGGGAGCAGGGGCTTCATTCCTCACCCACAGGGTCTGTCTAAGCTACAAGCCAGCCCCCTGCTGCACCCACTGCGGGGGCCGTGGGCAGTGTCCTGGCGAGTTCAAGAGGGGTCAGTGAGCCTTGGGTCAGTCCCAGGACTGCTCCACCCTGTGTCCAGTAACCCCACTTCCGGCTGCTGGGAGCAGCGTCAAGGTACAAGAGTGACCAGAAATAGAAGTAGGGAGGGAGACTGGAGTGATAGTACAGCGGGTATGGCATTTAAATGCCTTGCACGCAGATGACCTGGGTTCAATCCCCGGCATCCCATAATGTCCCTCAAGCACTGCCAGGAGTAATTCCTGAGTGCAGAGCCAGGAGGAACCCCTGTGGTAACCCCTGTGCATCGCTGGGTGTGACCCCAAAAGCCAAATAAATAAATAAAGTAGGAAGCAGCAGCAGGACTTCTAATGTGTCAGGGTGACCACTGCGTAGAGGGGCTGGACCATCTGCCAGGAGGTGGATCCAGGACCCGCCCCATCTCCTGCATCTTCAGACCCTTCCCCTTTAAGGCTCCAACCCAAAGGAGGTATCGGGACCTGAGAGATAGTGCAGGGGAAGCACTTGCCTCGTATCGGCCCATTGTTTCTATTCCTGCTTCCACAGGATCCCCTGAGCACAGAGCCAAGGATAGCCTCGAAGGGCAGCCCAAAGCCCCCACATATTTTTTGAAAGAAGGAACCAGGAGCTATAGCGATAACAGCAGGGAGGGTGTTCTCCTTGCAGGAGATTGACCCTGGTTCAATCCCCAGGACCCCAAATGTCCCCTGAGCCTTTGAAGAGTGATTCCCTGAGTACAGGGCCAGGAGTAAGCCCTGAGCATTGTCACGCGTAGCCCCGAAAAGCACAGAGAGAGGGAATCCACCTGTCCAGTGCTCTCGGCCCATGCATACACATAGGTGCACATGCATGCACACAGCACATACACGTGCACAGGCACAAACGCATACATACACTCACCCTCACACAGGCACACACATGCACACACACATACACGTACACACATGCATACAGGCAAACGCGCACACAGGCACATAGGCACACACATGCACACACACACGCCACGCACATGCACATGCACGCATATAGGCACACACAGGCACAAAAATACAGGTACAAGAAAGAAAAAAATTTAAAAAGACCAAAGAACAAAGAAAAGGGCTGGAGCAATAGCACAGCAGGTAGGGCGTTTGCCTTGCACGCGGCCGACCTGGGTTCGATTCCCAGCATCCCATATGGTCCCCTGAGCACCGCCAGGAGTAATTCCTGAGTGCAGAGCCAGGAGTAACCCCTGTGCATCGCCAGGTATGACCCAAAAAGAAAAAAAAAATAAAAGAACAAAGAAAAGAAAATTAAAAAATATATATACATACACACACATGCATACAGGCAAGCACTTTCACACAGGCATCCACACAGGCACAAAAATACAGGTACACATGCATACAGGCAAACACACACACACAGGCACACATGCTTGCACATACGAGTGGTAATTAAACCCAGGGGTCGGCTCATGTTCTGGTGAGCCCACCGTACACACGTAGAGTGCACCCTGCCCATCGGCTGACACACTTGTCTAGGGCCCTTCTCTGGGCACCCCCGTGCCCTCTGCCTGGCACCGACTGCACCCCTCAGATGGTGCCACCAGGTCCCAAGGCAGAGGAGAGTCAAAGGGCCCTTTTCTCTGGAGCTTCATAGTGGGGCCGGCGCAGGCACACAAAGCCCCGTTCTGTTCCGTGCAGCATCGGGGCCGGGCGCTCTGGAGACGGCACAGCGAGGCCCAGCCAGAGCCGATCTGTTCGCAAGCCCCCTTGGCAGGCGGTGCCCGGGCAGCCGCGTGGGGAAGGGCCGTGGAGCAGCCTGAGCAGCCCCCAGCTTCTGTGGGGCGCTCCTGGGAGGAGGCTTGGCTCTGGGAACCACCTGGGGCTGGACCCTGGTGCCGGCCACGTGCCCAGACCTCTGCCTCCTGCCCACAGGTCCAGCACTTACCGGGACCTCCGCAAGGGCGTGTACGTGCCCTACACCCAGGGCAAGTGGGAAGGGGAGCTGGGCACGGACCTGGTGAGCATCCCCCACGGCCCCAACGTCACCGTGCGTGCCAACATCGCTGCCATCACCGAGTCAGACAAGTTCTTCATCAACGGCTCCAACTGGGAGGGCATCCTGGGCCTGGCCTACGCGGAGATCGCCAGGGTGAGGGGCCCGGGTGCTGTGGGCGCGGGGTCCGCAGGGACGGGTGCTGTGAGAGGCCTGCCACTTGGGGCGGCGGGGGCGGAGGACGGAGGGGACGGCCGAGGGGAAACGATCCCTTTAGAGGAACTTCGCCTGGGGTAGAGGGTGGCAGTCGCATGGCACGCCCACGGAGGCTCCTCTCTCCTGAGGGACACTGCGGGTGACAGCACAGGAGTAAGGATGCTTTCGATGTACTCTCAGATCTGCAAGGATAAGAGGGGGCTGGACACAGTGCCAGGAGGCTCCCGGTGCTTGCTTTGCACACGGCCTGGCCTGCTTCCATCCTTGGCACTCCGTGACCCCCGAGCACTGGTGGGAGTGAGCCTGAGTACAGAGCCCAAAGTAGCCCCTGAGAACAACTGGGTATGGTCCCCCCCAAAAGAGAATCAGAGATTAGCCCCTTGTGTCTCCCCTCAAAGATCTGGAACAGGGGCCGGAGACATAGTACAGCAGGTAGGGCACTTGCCTTACCTGTGGTCAACCTGGGCTCAATCCCTGGCATCCTATATGGTCCCCCGAGCACCTCCAGGAGTGATTCCTGAGTGCAGAGCCAGGAGTAATCCCGGGGCAGTGCCAAGTGTGACCCCCACCTCCACCCCCTACAAAAGCCCGAGAAGATCTAAAACAATAGTACAGGGCTGGAGCAGTAGCACAGCGGGGAGGGTGTTTGCCTTGCATGCGGCCGACCCAGGTTTGATTCCCAGCATCCCATATGGTCCCCTGAGCACCGCCAGGAGTGATTCCTGAGTGCAGAGCCAGGAGTAACCCCTGTGCATCGCCGGGTGTGACCCAAAAAGAAAAACAAAACAAAACAAAACAAATTAGCACGGTGAACAGGGTGCTTGCCTTGCATGCGACCAAACCCAGGGTTGCTCCACATCACCCCATATGATATCCCAAGTCTGCCAGGAGTGATCCCTGAGCACCGAGACAAAAGTATTGCCCTGAGCACCACTGGGTGTGGTCTCCCCAAAAAAACCAAAACACAGAAAAACCCAGAGACCTGAAACAGGCCTGCACGTGGTGGTCAGGGAACTAAGGAGTGTCTGGACCCACCTGTGCGGCCGCTGACCTTCTCCACAGAATCTCTGTGCTGGGCCGCATCTCTCCCCGACACCATCCCCTGCAGTTTCCTTGGGCGGTGGCCGGGCCTCTTCCGTTACAGTCCTGCCTTGTCTCTTCCTGCCGCAGCCCGACGACTCCCTGGAGCCTTTCTTTGACTCGCTGGTCAAGCAGACGCACGTCCCCAACCTCTTCTCCCTGCAGCTCTGCGGCACTGGCTTCCCCCTCAACCAGTCGGAGGCGCTGGCCTCCGTGGGCGGGAGCATGGTGAGTGGGTCCTGGAGAGGGGGGTCCCCACCCTGCCAGCTGGGGGCTGCCTGCCTCTGCGCCCTCCTGGGCTCCTGGCGAGAATCCACAGATATCTTCCAGTTTCTCCCCGGCCCCCATCTCGTTTCTGTTCCCATCCTGTTCTCCCCGGCACTACTATAGAGAGAGAATTTCTGAGAGCTGTAGGGTTCGAGATGACCAGGAAAATTTTAAGGGGAATGAAAGTGAGGGGCTGGCGCCATAGAACAGCCAGTAGGGCGTCTGCTTTGCACGGAGCTGACCTGGGTTTCAATCCCCAGCATCCCTTCTGGTCCCTCGAGCACCATTGGGAGTGACTCCGGAGTGCAGAGCTAGGAGTAGCCTCTGTATCATTGGGTGTGGCCCAAAAGAGAAAGAAAAGAAAATGAGACTTATTAAATCAAGATTATTCAGACTGGGGCTAGGGAGATAGCTTAAAGCAGATTCAGTTCGTAATACTGAGTTAGTTCTCCAAACACCATCAGGAGAGACCCCCAAGCACTGAGTCACGAGTATCCCCTGAGCACTGCTGGGTATGACCCCAAAACCAAAATATTGTTGGGTCTTATGATCAGAAGACAGAATTCGAAAGTCTCTTAAGTCAAGGGCCAGGCAGATAATACGGTGCATGGGCACTTGCCTTGCATGTAGCAGGCCCAGGTTTAATCCCCGGCACCCCATGTGGTTCCCCAAGCCTGCTAGGAGAGATCCCTGAGAATGGCCAGGTGTGGCCCAACTGCCCACCTCCCCTTGCAAAAAAAAAAAAAAGTCTGTTGATCAGGAGAAATGGTGATGGATTCCCCCTTTTTTTTTAAAAAAAAAAAAAAAAGCGAGGCTGGAGTGATAGCACAGCGGGGAGTACTTTTGCCTTGCACAGGCCGACCCGGGTTCAATTCCCAGCATCCCATATGGTCCCCCCAGCACTGTCAGGAGTAATTCCTGAGTGCCTGAGCCAGGAGTAACCCCTGTGCATTGCCGGGTGTGACCCAAAAAGCAAAAAAGAAAAAAAAAAAAGGCAGAGAAGAGAGAATTTAGGGTAGAAGTGTCTGCCCAGTATGTATTACTGGAACACAATAAGGCGTATTGGAAGTTTTGGATGTTGCATGTGAAATGTTCCCATAGCAAGGGCTGCTGGGTTCAGAAGCCATGAACACTCCCCCGCGTCTCGGCCGTCGCCCCCCCTGAGCAGGTGTGGGCTGCGAGAGGTGGGAAGAGGAGGGTGGGGTGGCCAGGGTCCTCACTGCCCCGTCGGTGCTCTCCTCTCCCCAGATCATCGGGGGCATCGACCCGGCCCTGTACTCGGGCAGCCTCTGGTACACGCCCATCCGGCGCGAGTGGTACTATGAAGTGATCATCGTGCGCGTGGAGATCAACGGGCAGGACCTGAGAATGGACTGCAAGGAAGTGAGAAGGGGTGCGGGGGAGAGGGGGCTGCATGGCCAGGCCGCCCTGGGGCAGGGAGCGGGAGGGGCAGCGGCTCAGGGCTGCAGAGCCTCCGTCAGTGGCTGGGAGCTAGGCGCTGGCAGGGGCCACGGGGTTTCCGGGGTGGTGGGGGATAGGTGTGGGGTACAGGCCTGGCCGGGGCCCCCTGCCAGGCAGTGGGGAGGGTGTCCACAACTCTGGAGGCGGCCTGAGCCCGGGTCCCCACTCGGCCCTCTGACAGGTCACTGCTGTGTTCTGGTTTGCTCAGCTGCAAACCCCCAGTGGGAACAGATTTTTTTCCAAAGATCGCAGTGAGGGGAGTGGAAATGAAGAGTGCTCTCCCAGAGTGCTGTGCATAGTGGGATCCGGTGGGTGAACGGCAGCTGGCCCATCTGGGCTGACCTTGCCATGAAAGCCAGTGTCTGCTACTGGAGGAAGGGCCCGAGACTGGACAGCAAGGGAGGGTGCTAGCCTTGCACACCGCTGACCCAGGTTCCATCACTGGCATCCCGAGCCCGCCAGGGGGGATCCAAGTGCAGAGCCAGCCCTGGACCACCCTCCCAAAAGAGAGATACAAATGGACTAGGAAGGGCTGGAGTGATAGTACAATGGGTAGGGCATTTGTCTTGCATGCAGCCAACCCGGGTTCGATCCCGGGCATCCCATATGGTCCCCTGAGCACCGCCCTAAGTAGTTCCTGAGTGCAGAGCGAG
Source organism: Sorex araneus (assembly GCF_027595985.1). Lineage (NCBI taxonomy): Eukaryota > Metazoa > Chordata > Mammalia > Eulipotyphla > Soricidae > Sorex > Sorex araneus. The sequence goes on along the minus strand of NC_073304.1, from coordinate 169,877,898 downwards.
GAGGAACCCCTGAGCATCGCTGGTGCGTCCCTCAGACTAAACCAAAAAATGCAGAGTAAGAAATGCTAAAAGCCGCCCCCTCCCCCGCCCCCACGCCTCATAGTTTATTTTCCAGTTCCGGACAGTGTCTGTCCACACTGAGCCCTCAGCATTTCCTGAATGCCCCTCATGTCCGGCCCCGCCCCAAGTGTTGATTCATTTGGCTCTTACAGTAACTCCCTGGTACAAACTATTATTATCCTTACTGTAAAGACAAGGAAGCAGGGCACACATGTCCACTCAGTCGCCGTGGGGAGCCCCTCGAAGTGGCAGCAGCAGGAGACCCCCACGATGGCCCCAGCCAGCCTCACCTTCACTGCAGTCCTGGCCACTCAGTGCCGGCGTCGTGGGCTGGAGCCTGAGCGGCACTGGGTGTGCCCCCCACCCCGCCCCAAATCAAGGTCCTCTGGCCTTTCTGCCCCCGTCTTCCTGCCCTTAGTACAACTACGACAAGAGCATCGTGGACAGTGGCACCACCAACCTCCGCCTGCCCAAGAAGGTGTTTGAGGCTGCGGTGAAGTCCATTAAGGCCGCCTCCTCGGTGAGTGCCCTGGGGGGGCTGGGCGGGCGGCTCCCCAACCCGGCTGCCGTGGGGTGCCCAGAGCTACTCTCCCAGTGCCTCCGTTTGCCCTCACACAGCTGCCCCATCCCTGCACCCCTCAGCTCCGGGCGTTCTTCTACAGACGAGCAACAGGCCCAGGACAAGGCTGGCAACGAGGCTCAGTGTGTCTCGCTGTCGAGAGGCTCCGGGTTCCCTCCCTGGCACACCCCCTACGCACACATGTGCATGGACACACACGTATGCACACACACATGCACTTATGCATTTGCACGCATGCACATGCATGCACGGACACGTGTGCACACACATGCATGCTTGTATGCAGGGGGTGAGAGGGTAGAAGGCGGGAGCTGCTTCCTCACTGGGAGCCCCTACCCCCAACACACACAGACAGAGAAGTTTCCGGATGGCTTCTGGCTGGGGGAGCAGTTGGTGTGTTGGCAGGCAGGCACCACCCCCTGGAACATCTTCCCGGTCATCTCGCTCTACCTGATGGGTGAGGTCACCAACCAGTCCTTCCGCATCACCATCCTGCCACAGGTAGGTCCCTGCCAGATTTGGGGGTCTCGGGAAGAGGGCTCCAGAGAACCCAGCCGGCCCCCACAGCGTGGGGGACAGGGAGGGCAAAGGGCAGGGCAGCCGCAGGACCTCTTGGAGGCAGGGACAGGGCAGGGAAGTGGCAACGTGGCCAAGAGTCTGCCTTGGATGCACGAGACCTGGGGGTGACCCCCAGGACCAACCCCCCAAAAACTAGTCGAGATGGGGTGAAGGATGGTTGAGGCAGACAGACCCCCCTGACTAGCTTCTCCGCAGCAATACCTGCGGCCAGTGGAGGATGTGGCCACATCGCAGGATGACTGTTACAAGTTCGCTGTGTCCCAGTCGTCCACGGGCACTGTCATGGGGGCTGTCATCATGGAGGGCTTCTACGTGGTCTTCGACCGTGCGCGGAAACGCATCGGCTTTGCTGTCAGCACGTGCCATGGTGAGCACGCCCGGGACGGGCAGGGTGGGGTGGGCCACCCTGGGTCAGGGTGCCAGGGAGCAGGGTACTGAGCGGGAGCATTACTGTCCTGCCTGCTGCGTGAAAGTGCGTGTCCACGCCATGCCCTGTGCGGGTACAGCCGGGGACGGCCTGCACAATGGTCACCTGGTGAAAGGCCCCTGGGCACGCCCCGGATCCCAGGGCAGCGCTGACCCTCTGGCGCCCGTCAGCTCCCGCGCGGCCCGGGGGGCTGGAGCAGCAGCGGTGGGGTCAGGCACGGGGGGGTGGGGGGGGCTTGGGTGTCCTCCCGCCGGGGACAGGGTGCCCCCCCACCCCGCTCTCTGGCTGAGGACGCCCCCCTTCCCGCAGTGCACGACGAGTTCCGGACGGCGGCCGTGGAGGGCCCCTTCGTCACGGCGGACATGGAGGACTGCGGCTACAACATCCCCCAGACGGACGAGTCCACGCTGATGACCATCGCCTACGTCATGGCGGCCATCTGCGCCCTCTTCATGCTGCCGCTCTGCCTCATGCTGTGCCAGTGGCGCTGCCTGCGCTGCCTGCGCCAGCAGCAGGACGACTTCGCCGACGACATCTCCCTGCTCAAGTGAGGCGAGCACCCCGCGGCCCTGCTGGAGGAGACAGGGTGGGGTGCAGGGCGCGCTGGGGCCTGGATGGCTCCGGGTCACCTCAGACTGGAGCTGGGAAACCCTGCCGGCCGCCCCGGCCCTCTGCCCTCTGGCCCCTCTCGGGAGGAGGCGGGTCGCACCCACATCGCTGTGCCGAGGTCGCGGGGAGTCTGCGGAGGCTCTGGCCAGGGACAGTCGCCGAGTTGCCTCCGAAACTGACCCAAGACCGCTGGGCAGGATCTTGGGACCGACTGCACGGTCCCCAGAGGACTCGAGGACCAAGGAGAAGCCGGAGCAGGGCGGGCCACTGTGTCTCAGGCAGCAGCCCCTGGACTGAGCCGCCCATCGAGGTGTGGGCTCCCTGGACCCCTGACCAGATGTCAGGTGGGAGGGCGGCTCCGGGGAGCCCCAAGCTCTCTTCAGCTCTCTGTAAAGTGCCCACTGAGAAGTTCCACTCGAGCAGTGGATTCCTCCCTCAGCTGCCCCCCCCACACCCCAGCCCCGCACTCCCTGGCAGCGCTGACCCGCCGCACCCCTGCACCCAGGTCCATGGGGACGCGGCAGGGGTGCTCCGTCTTCCTGGTCGCTTGTCCCCTCCCGTGCGCCATCCTTACCCCTCTGGAGCTTTGCAGTTGAGGTGCCATGAGGAAAGGCCAGGAGCCCCCTCCTGCTTGGAGGGCGGGGACGCAGGGACGCGGGGACACGGTGCCGGGCTGAGCCCGTGCGCCACGGCCAGGGCTCCCCCACTGGGCTGGAGCGAGGAGTGCGCAGACCAGCCTGGCCGCTGTCTCGTTGCCTTCTCCCCCTCTGCCTGGCCCTGGCCTTGGCTGGAGCGGGTCAGCCCCTTCCCTGCTCTTCCCCGCGCCCGGAGGCGGGCTGGGTGGTGGGACTGTGTCTCAGCTGACCCGATGCCAGCGTTTGCGGGAACAGCTGCGTTTGCCAAGCAGGCCCGCAGACCCCCTGTGCCTGTCAGGTCAGGATGCGGCCTGGAGCTGGGGGGTCACCTGGTGAGGGGGGAGGGACGCCCACAAGCCATAAACTAATAAAACGAAAATCATGAGTCCGTTCTTTTTTTTTTTTTAAATCTGGGTTCTCTTCATTCCCAACGCGCCTGGTGCTGCCCAGGCTGCTGGGACCCCGAGCCTCCCAGGAGCCACGAGGCGGGCCGGGCAGGAAGGCTGGACACCGTCCACTTCCAGCCCAGAACTTCCTGTGTAAATAAACTTCCACAGTTGCTACGTGACACGAAAACGCCGTCGGCTCTGTAATTTCTACCCACGCCGGCTCCTTGCAGGGCACGCGACCCGCCCTCGCCGTCACCAAGTCCCACCATCCTGGTCCTGGGCGTCTTTAGATTTCTCCTTAAATGGGCATTACTTCCCACTGGCCCCCAGGCTACCGGAACTCTCGAGCGTAGAAAAGAAAAAAGCTTGACAACAGCTTCTGCTTGTAAAAATATGTATTATATATCTCTATTTGTAAATTCTACTCCGGAACAGACATTGCGTCTCCTCTCACTGCTTCTGGGACCTTCCCCACAGGGTGGGGGGAGGCCCGGCCCCTCCCCGCAGGCCCACGTGCAAAGGGAGAGGGAGGAAAGGGCGGCAGGGGGAGGGGAAGGGGCTCCCTAAGTGTTGCTTTGTGACTGATGCTGAATGGGAAGGAGAAAAGGCAGCTGGGGAGGCTGCAGCCCTGCACCCCCGTCCCTCCTGCTGTGACCCTGGCTCTCGAGCACCCACAGAAGCACCCCCAATTCACTCCATACTTTCTTCCCCCACTGGCTCAAAGATTTGTGGAAAAGCAACACACTTTGATATAAGTAGACTAATTCCTATGCTTGCCAGGTCTGATGGGACACACTGCAGGCAGCCCAACGGCTGCCAATATGGATGCGGGGAGAGAAAATCTGCAGACTGCAAAGCAAAGGACACCCTCCACCCGCACCCCTACAGGAGCAGAGGGCAGAGGCGCCAGTCTTCCATTCGGCCACGTGTGACAGCTCGGGGGTCACGGCACTCCTGAGCCAGGAGGGAGGGCCGCAGACGTCTCGTCCCTACAACATGCCAAGGGAGCCCCCAGATCCAGCTCCTTAAACTGGTGCTAGCTAACAAGCCGGGGCCCCGCGGGGCAGAGAAGAGAATGAGGGGCCGGTGACGATGGGCCAGGAAACAAAAAAGGGTCAGGTGGAGCAGGGAAGGCGGCAGGGGCGGAGAAGGGAAGAGCAGAGAGGAGCAGAGAGAAGGTCGGAGAGGTGGTCAGACGGGGAAGTCCGAGCAGCCCTGGGTGGGGCCACTGGGACCAGGAAGCCTTTGCAGGGCCCGGATGAGAGGATGGATGTCCTTGCCCTGGAGCTAATTTTGCTCTATCAACACTTAACTTTTATTTAATTCCAAAAGTGAAGGGAGTGGAAGCCGTTTCCCCTAGGAGCAAAGACCAAAGGGCAGACCTGAGGCTCTGCTCGGCTGGGAAGCTCGGGACCCACAGTGCTCGGCCGGCAGAGGCTGGTGTCCCAAGTCACAGCAGCCTAGGGACAGGCTGGACCCCGGCCCCTTAGCCTCCAGCCCCGGGACAGCCTGCAGGCAGGTCCCTTAGCTTTCTGGTTTCAAGTCGGGAGCTCAGGACCCCAAGGAGATCCAGAGAGTACTCTTGCACAGACCTCTCCTCTCCGAGGGCCTGCCTGCAGCTCACAGGAGGCCACCTGGCAACCTGGCCTTGACCTTCAGCGGGAGAGGGGCTCCTGAGCTGAGCGCAGATGCCAAGAAGAGGCAGAGGGGGCTGTGAAGCTACGGTCTGTAGCTAGGCCAGTCCCTAAAGAAGAGGGCCCAAGGCCTCGAGTGGGCGGGGCTGGGGGGGTGGGCTGGGGCCCGAGGGGGGGAAACTTGGCCCAGCTGTGAATTCTGCTGATGTCAGACTCCTGTGGACCGCATGTCTCAGAGCCGGTGAGGAGCCAAACTCAGCAGGTCTCGGTTCCCTGCCAGGAGTGGACTGAGGCTGGGCAGCAGGTGAGCACCAGGGTTCACAGGAGCCTGGAGAGCGGGTGGAGGCTGAGCCCGCCAGAGGGGGAAGGGCCCGAGCATCGGCAGCCACCCAGAGGGGCTGTCCCTGGGTCTGGGACAGCCCGAGGCAAGAGTGGCGGGGCGTGAGGACAAGTGACCTCACCTGTCCTATGCTCGGCAGCCCCCCCTCGCCCCCCGGGACTGTGGGAGGAGGGGGACAGACCATTTCTGCATGATATACACACTTTCATTTCACAAACATCGGAATACAGACTTTCTATACACACGTTACCTATATAATAGAAATGTACATGGCATGAGGATATGTTGCTGTATAAATATAGAGTCTTAGAAATCTCGAACCCGCGCTTCACATCAGTCTCTCCTGGCGTCCTCCCCCGTCGGCTCCGTCATTTAAGAGTTGGACAAAAGGGACAAGTGTCATTTGTGTTGGTCTGGGCCCAGAATTTGATACACTGAAAAGAAAGGCAGACGGATAGGGCTCAGGTTTAGGTGTGTGGGGGGGGTGCGGGGGGAGACAAGGGAAGGAGGGAGTGAGCGCCCGGTGTCCAGGCTCCAAAGGCTGCAGGCTGCAGACCACGTGCTGAGTCAGCAAACCTTTACCCAGGGGCGGGAGGGGCTATTCTGTCAGCTTTTACTCCCAAAGAAACTCGAGAGCAGCCGGGCCCTTTCTGGAGCGGACATTAGCAGCAGCAAACAGCCGCGACTCCCTCTGCGAGGCACGTGCCTCTCGGGACCCATGTGGATCCCCTCCCCATCTCCCAGCGCCCATCCCCCTCAACTTACTGCTGCTCTGGGGGGTGGGGGCTGGGCACACCCAGTGATGCTCAGGGGTTACTCCTGGCTCTGCACTCAGGAATCACTCCTGGTGGTGCTGGGGGCTGGGGTGGGGGGGCCCATATGGGGTGCCCGGGTTTGAACTCAGCTTGGCGACGTGCAAGGGAAATGCCCTCCCTGCTGTACTCACACACACACACACACACACACACACACACACACACACACACACACACACACACACACACCCACACACATACACACACAAAGTGGGAAAATACAAAGTGGGAAAACACACACACACACAAAGTGGGAAAATACACACAAAGTGGGAACACACATACACAAAGTGGGAAAATACACACAAAGTGGGAACACACACACACAAAGTGGGAAAATACACACAAAGTGGGAACACGAACACACACACACACACACACGCCACCCCCAACCCCCCGAAATAATAAAGGCGGCCTCAGCCCTGCTGCTAAGAGTCTTAACTCTGCCTGGTGAGAGGAGCAGGGCAGGAATACCCGTCAGCTGCTGAACATGATCTTGGAACAGGCCTTCGAGCAAGTTACTGACCGATACTAGACTCCTGACTCCACTCCTCTTTTCTAAGCAACCCACGCAGCAGTGCCAAGTTAACGGGGGCAGACACATGCATCTTACTGTCAGTTTGCAGCGACTGTGCTGAGCGCTGCAGTGTAGCTGGGCAGGAACAGGGCACTTGCCTTGCATGTGTGGGGCCCCAGGTCTGATCCCTGGCAAGGGCGGGGGTGGGGGTTAGGGGGGGTGGGGGGAACCTCAAAGAACAAAATGGCTTGTAGCTGCTGAGATGGTTTTCCCATCCAATCCCCTGGAGGGAAGAGAGTAAGAGGAAGCAGCGCGGTGCCAGTGACCTTTATGCCTAGAGACCAGAGACGACGGAGTGTCTGAGCCTCAGTACAGCGCCCGGCTTCCCAAGAGCGGACAGCGAGGCGGGTGGCACTGACCTCCTTGTGCAGCACGTGGGAACACGCCATGGGGTGCAGCTCGCTGGGCTGGACCAGTTTCTGGCACATCAGACACAGCTTACAGGTGGCCGGAGCCTGCAGGGCAGAGAGGACAGTGAGAAGGCAGGGCCTGCGGGCGTCTCGCTCCGTGCCCGGGAGCTCATGCGAGTGTAAGCTCACCGAAACTTTGCACCAAGTCAAAAGCTTTAGTATCATAAGAAATGGAAGTTCAACAGAGTCTTGCCGGAAAAGTGCTTGTGTTCCCACACCTGCCCGGGGGCCGCCAACACCCCAGCGGGTGATTAGGGCCCTTCCTGAGCGCCATCTGTGCGCCCTCACCCCCTGGCCTCTCTGGGTCCCTCATTTCAAGGAAGTCTTACGTGTGGAGACCTCCCAGGGTAGGAGACCTGGGCAGAAGGCAAGAACACCGGAGTATTGATCTGGGCCAGCGGAGCCGGGAACAAGGCCCGGATGCGACCGAGCGGCTGTGGGCAGAAAGACGACCAGAGTGAGGGCCGAGAGCAGAGCACAGAGCAGGTGACACGGTCACTTTCCCAAAGGGAGCCAGAGAGCAAACAGCCCCACCCTCCGCCCTCAGCTCCCACAGAGTTCCCACGAGCTTGCGGCTACCCCCCACTTCCTGCCCCCCCGGCGGGGCTCACCTGGGAGCTTGCTGCTATCCGCTCGTGCTCTGTCAGGCGAGCACCCACCAGCTGCATGAGCTCCTCCATGGTCAGGCCGGCCATCGTGCTGCGCGCCGTCTTAATCTGCTGAAGAATGTTGGTCATCTGGGCCCTGGGGAGGGAGAAACGTCACAGGAGGGCGACTTCGCGCTGGACTTGGGGGACTGTCCGGGAAGCCCCCACCCCACCCCGTCTCGGAACCCGAGAACCACTCCGAACGACAAGCCCGTTTCACGCGGACCCTGGGCCCTGCGTACTTATTGCATTGTGGGAACCGCGTCAGCAGCTTCTCCAGAATCTTCTCCAGTTTGTCAACTGGCTGGGGCCGGGGAGTTTCAGCAGAAGCCTTAACACCGCCCAGGCCTGGGGGAGGCGGGACGGAGGCGGCAGGGGGCATGTGTGGGCCGTGGGGGCCGCCAAGGGGACCCAAACCTGGGCTAGTTCTCCCCTGGGATCCAGGAAGGGGCGGGGAGGGCTGGCTGGGCTGGGAGAGGGCGGGGTTCAGGATGGGGAAAGACAAGGGCCGGGGGTCTGCGCTGGGCATGACCATGGGCACTGTGACCTGCCCAAGAGAGAAGGGCATCCGAGGAGCCAGGGAGGGGCTGGGCTGAAACACCTGAAGCAGGAAGTCTGTCTGCAGAGGGCAGGAGAGGGGACAAGGCGGAGGAAACGTGAGTTTAGGAAACCGGAGCAGAAACCCAGGAGCCGTTTACCCCAAATAAAGGCGCTCCCCCCTCATGCCCGCCTCCCCGCCTCCCGCCAGCACGCCTACCTCTGAGGGGGGAGGGGGCAGCGTGGGGGTGGGGATCTGAGGAAGGCTGCTCAGCTTGGCCCCGTTCCTCACGAGCTGGATGTGGCTATTGAACTGGTCCTAGAGAGAGAGGCAGGGGCCCTTGGCACGGGGCTGGGTGGAGGGCGCCAGCCGGGGCCAGGAGGCCCAGGGAGGCGGCGGCCCCACACGGCAATGCCGACGGTGGCTGTGGGGTGCCAGGGGGCCTGCACGGAGCAGCCCTGACGCCAGGCCGCCCACTCCTAGGCTCACCCGAACGTTCTTCTTCATGATCCGAACTCCGTTCAGCCTGGTCTCCCACTCCTGTTTGGACCGAGCTGTGTCTAGTGTCGGGGGGGTCGACCTTCCAAGGAACCAAGAGTCGTTTTCAGAGTGAAAGAAAGTCTCCATGATGACAAAGCAGGCCGGGGGGCTGGGGCAGGTAGAGGGCGGAGCGGGTACGGGCAGGAGGGCCAGGCTCGGAGGGTCTGCCTCGCTGCTCCCACTCCAGCAACGCCTCGGCTGGGACCAGGCTGGCACCGGAGAGCAAGGGCAAGCCTGGAGAACAGGCCGCTGCCCGCCTGAGCACGCGCTCTCAGGAAGAGAAGCGACTACAGAGATCAAATCCCCAGGCATCTGTTCTGCTTTTTCTGGGGTTTTTGTTGTTGTTTTTGTTTGGGGGCCACACCCAGCGATGCTCAGGGGTTACTCCTGGCTCTGTACTCAGGAACTACTGGTGGTGCTCAGGGGACCAGAAGGTTGCCGGGGATCGAACCTGGGTCGGCTGTGTGCAGGGCAAACGCTCTCCCCGCTGCACTGTTGCTCCAGCCCACCCGACATCTGTTATGCTTTTACTGGCATAAAAGATAATGCGTACGCAACTGGAAATGAGACCAAGACACAGATGCAGTGAGAAAACTGTGGGAGGGAGACAGGACGTGTCCACGACTCACAGGGCTCAGAGGGAAAGTGACCACTCAGTTCCGGTGGCTCTCAGCTGCCAGTCCACGGGGGGAAAGGGCTGGAAAGCCATGCCTTAGATCCTAGCTTTAGGCTGAAGGGCATATGAGTGAGTGGGCCAGTTTGTTGCCCCCAAACTGGCCAACAGTAACGGAGTTATGCTGAACTCGCAATGACCTACAACCTATTCCAAATCAACTGCCACATCTTTCTGGCATTTCTCAAGTAAGTTAAGAAGCCCTGTTTTATAGGAGAGCAAGAGAAATCACAGAACAACTATTAAAGCAATTACAGACGTCTTGACGAAAGGCCAGAGCAACAGGCTTGGGATAAATAGAAAAAAACCCTCTCAGTATGGGAAGGTACTTACTTGAGGTAAGTAAGGTGCAATTCGGCTTCTTTTTCTGCTTCTTCTAATTTCAACACTAGCAATTCTTTCCGACTCTCCAGTGACAAGATCTACGGAAACCGAGAGCGTGTACACACACACACACACACACACACACACACATTATTAATTACACATAAACAAGGTTCCTGCTAGATGACCAAAGCAGAGTGTGTGGCTATACGGTAAATACTTCTGAGGCTAATGGTGCCACACAGGACCAAGGCATATCCCACCTAGGAGGCCAACGCTGGGGCCTCAGCATGGAGTCCGCTCACCTCTGCCTTCCACGCCCGCTCTGTCTCTTCCAGAACATTCCGATTTATTTCACCATCCTGATTCTTGAGTCGATCCAGCTCCATTTCCCACACCTCCCTGGAAGGCAAGAAACCCAGACCACTGAGGGGAGGAAAGGCAAGGCCTGCGCACCGGGCCAGCCGTGTCCCAGGATGACAAAGGACTCGGCTGAGGAAGGGTTCAAGTTATCCGGACTGGAGGAGAGAAGCTGAGGTTCCTGTCCCACCTGATTCCTCCCACCAGACTTCAAGAAGGGCAGCAGGGCAGCCCGGGGGAGAAGGAGATCGCTCCCTGGAGCAGATCGGAGAGGGCACTTGTTCTGCACGCTGGTGGGTACAATCCCCAGCTGGTCCCCTAAGCAATGCCAGGAGTGATCTCTGAGCACTTCTGGATATGGCCCCAAACCAAAAATATATAATTTTTTTATAGTTTAAAAAAATAAATATAGATTTAAGCACAGAGCCATGTGGGGACGCTCCTTTGCGGCCCCGCGCGAGATTGACCCCGGAGGCAACTGAACCACTTTGGACACAAGCGGCGCCCCCAAAATGCCTCCAAACTGTGTGCTGGGAGCTTCTGGCCCAGGCGCTGCCGGCAGGGTATGGTCTTTTCTCTCTCAACCCTTTCTTTTTGAACGCAGTGAGGCTATAGCCGGTTTTTAGCGAGTGATGCAATTACCAAAAGAATTTTCCTTGGACTTCATATAGAAATCCAAAACCGCGCGGCTGCAATAGCAGCCTAATGTCATCTAATCATCAGCAATATGAAATGGTTCCTAATATAACCTAATATCTCTTAATTGTCAGCAACGTGTAAATGTTCCTTTTTGGCAGGGCTTAACGTGGGGGGAAACTCCAAACAATAGTACTAAGTTTTTTGTTAAAGGGTAAAAGATTGTAGGGGGCTGGAGCGATAGCACAGCGGGTAAGGCGTTTGCCTTGCACGCGGCCAACCCGGGTTCGATTCCCAGCATCCCATATGGTCCTCTGAGCACCGCCAGGGGTGATTCCTGAGTGTAGAGCCAGGAGTAACCCCTGTGCATTGCCAGGTGTGACCCAAAAAGCAAAAAAAAAAAAAAAAAAAAAAAAAAGGGTAAAAGATTGTAGCGATAGAATTTTAGGCAGAATTTTCCCTGGACTTTATATAGAAACCCAAAACTGCGCGGCCGCGGCAGCCTAATGTCATCTAATCATCAGCAATATGAAATGGTTCCTTTGTAATGGGTTGGACTTTGGGGGGACCATAATAGGGTTAAAGTTTGTAGCGACGTGTAATTTCTGGCTGTACTTTCCCTGGACTTTATACAGAAATTCAAAGCCGCGAGGCTGCTGCCATGGCCGCGCAACCTATTGTCATTTAATCATCACCAATATGAAATGGTTCCCTTTTAACGGGTCGGACTTTGGTGGGAAATCCTAACAAGAATAGTAAGTCTTTTGCTGAAATATTGAAGGCCACCAAAGTGGTAGCCATCTCTATAGACTGAACTAAGCCATATCCCCACGCCAGCTGAGAAGAAATATCCTTCTTTCTCGGGAAGAAACGCGGCGTGGCGTTAACCATAGTATGATGTCCATTAAGCTGACACGGACCTGGTGGAGTGGGAATCGGATGCAAGGGAATAAATTATTATGTACTTGGAACAGCGGGACGCTAGTGGAATCTTGAGCCGGGGCCGATACCAGCGTATTACTTTTGGTTCCAGAAACTGCTTGCAGACATTCTACCAGACTATCAACTAAGCCAGAGCCCCACGCCGGCTGATGACGAGAAATAACCATCTCTTTTGGTTTGTTTTCCCTTTGTCAGGCAGTGTGGTGATTACTAAACAGGCGTGATCTCGGTGGTGCGGGACGAGGGGGGAAAAAAATAGAAAAGTTATGTAACAAACAGCGGGACTTAATATCTCTACATTCTCAGCAATGGAGAGCCATCAAATGCTTCCTTGACAGTGGGACTGTCTTCTCTTTTTTGGGGGGAAACCCTAGCAACAATAGTGAATTATGTGTTGAAACATGGACTGCAACCAAGATAAAGCGTAAACGAAGTGAAACTTATCACTTACAAGGGCGGGGACTGGGGGGGCGGGAGGGGGCGGGAGGTATAATGGGGTGGTTGGTGATGGAATATGGGCACGGGTGAAGGGAAGGGTGTTTGAGTACTGTATAACTGACATAATCCTGAGAACTTTGTAACCCTCCACATGGTGATTCAATAAAATTTAAATTAAAAAAAATAAATATATTTGCATACTTATATATATAGGCAACTTGCAAATTCAATATATACACTTTTCAAACAAAAATCTTTCATCTTACTTTTACAACCTAATGCATCTGCCTATCCTCTTAAAAACGTGAGCTTAAAAATAACTTCGCACAGTGCATACACAGCAGTACTTATTTAGGTGTCCAGGTTATTTCCACTTTCACGATTGTCAATAATGCTAAGTAAGCACCAGCAGCACCACAGGCTAGTGAGGAGCTGGACTGAAGTGGAGAGGAAAGCTTCTTATCGTGGTTAAGGGCAAAGCCACTGAGCTATCCCAGTCTCTACCTTTAAATCCAGACCTAATTTCTCTCTTGCAACAGCCGTTAGCACATGACTGACTCTTTCTGTGCCCCATTTTCCTGAGGCGAAATACGAGTAAGAGAAGAATACATCTCTCACAGAGCTGTTGTGAGCCATTTTCGTAACACCAATGACAGCCGATGGTGTACAGGAAATGACAGCCTATGGCGAACACGAGAGCTCAATACGCATTAGTTACCCAGCATGTCACAACCCTTCCTTCACAGAAGCTAAAACTGATAGGCCTGTGTCCCCAAAGGTGAAAACTGGGTGCTTTTAATGGAGAACAGCAGGCGATCAAGACTCAGAAATAGGCCGCAGAGATGCCTTTGGACCCCACATTAGGCTGTCTTATTTGGGGCAACCTGGAGTGAGTCCCACCACTGCTCAACAAGCCCCAGGAGCCAGAAACCTCCAGAACCCGATCGCCACCTGCTCACAGCCGATCGCCACAGGCTCGGACGAGCCTTCCCCATGAGTGAATCTCATGAAAAACCCAGGTATGCGGGACTTGTGACTGAAATCTCCAGGCTCTCGCAAAGTCGGAAATGGGCTACCTCCCCCCACCTCCCTTTGCTTCCCGAAGCCCAGCTGTCACGCCCACAAACTGCCTCTGGGGCCACTTAAGCTCATTAACTGCCATGAGCCAGAGACTCACAAATAAACCTCGGAAGAGGACAAAAGCAACACACTGCAGAAATGCCTCAGGACCCCAAAGTCACCATCCAGTTAAAAATGTTGATTCTTTGGAACCACAACACCCAAAAGGAAAGAGAGATACCAAATTGGAATGCCCCGCTACAGAGGCGGGGTGGGGTGGTGGGGATGGGATTGGGAGGGTGGGAGGGAAACTGGGTTCATGGGTAGTGGAGAATGGACACTGGTGGAGGGATGGGCTCTTAAACATTGCATGAGGGAAAAAGAAGCACGAAAATGTGTGAATCTGTAACTGTACCCTCACTGTGACTAATTAAAAAATAAATTTTTAAAAAAATTTTGATTCTGACTGTATCACCCTATTTAAAATCTTAAAATTCCTTAAAGTCTTGTACTTTATACAAGGGCTTAATGGCTCCAGGGTGATACAACAATCTTCACACACTTTCCTCTAAGGAAACTTTTTCCAACAATCCTTAGCAGATTATTCATAACAAGCAGTACAAAATAAATCATCTAGATTCTGCTTTGGGGCAAGGTTTTGGCGATCGGAGTGGAATAACTCAAAATATGGTGGTGGGAATATGGTGGTGGGATTGGTGATGGAACATTGAATGTAATCAAATTACTGTAAACAACTTTATAAAAATACATTTTAAAAATTTTTATAAAATTAACATATTGCTTCAAAAACAAACAAACAAAAAAAAAAAACGAGTAACAACCAAAAAAGACGCAGAAACAGAACTAAAGATTAAGATATAGACCTTTGGGGACTGGAGTGATAGCACAGCGGGTAGGGCGTTTGCCTTGCACGCGGCCGACCCGGGTTCGAATCCCAGCATCCCATATGGTCCCCTGAGCACCGCCAGGGGTAATTCCTGAGTGCAGAGCCAGGAGTGACCCCTGTGCATCACCGGGTGTGACCCCCCCCAAAAAAAAAAAGATATAGACCCTCGTGCCAAGCGCCTTCCTTTCAGAACATGCTAGCAAGCCAGGCAAAAGGTAATAAAACAAAACCTGCTGGTGCTCCGGGAAAACCTCTCCTGAATCTGGGGTGAAACCCTTTGCTCTGAGTGAAAACTAACAGAAACCAACGCAGAATGAGTGAGATCAGCCATGAAATTCCATCGGCAGAACAGCAAACATACTGTTTAGGAGGCTAGAATCCCTCCAGGCACCAACAGGCAGCCCTCCTGCTAAAAGCCGGGGCCACAAATTCCTGGTCCCTGGGAGCCCACAGTCCAGCTCTGCCAAGGAAACAAAAGAAATGAGGACGTCTGGGGGCTGCAGTGATAGCACAGCAGGTAGGGCATTTGCCTTGCACGTGGCCAACCCGGGTTCAATTCCCAGCATCCCATATGGTGGTCCCTAGAGCACCGCCAGGAGTAATTCCTGAGTGCAGAGCCAGGAGTAACCCCTGTGCATCGCCAGGTGTCACCCAAAAAAGAAAAAAGAAAAAAAAAAGAAATGAGGAAGTCTGGGCAGACCATAACAGTCAGTGCGGGATCCAAGAACGTGGCCCCCGTGGGGTGGAGCCAGCAAACGGTAATCCCGACATTCCAAGTCCCTGTCCCCAGCACCACAGGCCTGGTCCACCAGGTGGTCCCCAAGAACTGCTGAGCACAGACCCTTGCACAGTACAACTGTCAGGAAGATCACGCAAGGAACAGAGCAGACATGAGCAGAGAGCCTTGGCAGGGGCAAGGCAGTTCAGTGGGTAGAGCGGAGAGGGGATGGCAGCAAGGCCGCAGGACTTGTCTAGAAAAGCTGCTCACAGTCCCGCAAGTCTTTGTGGGGGACTGGTGTACAGAGCAACACTCATCTCGCGAGACCCCGAGTCCTCACTTCGCACTGTCGACGGTCTTCAAAGTGACATGGGACAAGGTCCCAGGTGGTGATGCTCAGGGGCTACTCGCAGCAATGCCTGTGGGGGCCAGTACAGGGCAGGGAAGGAGCCAGGACTGCTGGACACTAAGCCTGTGCCCCTGCCATGTGCACGAACACGCTGGCCCTGCAACAGGACCTTGGAAACAGCACCTCGGGTTTGTACTACAGCGAGTCGGCAAGGATGTGGCTGGAACGAGGACGATCTCGTCTCTGAAATGTCACCTGACACACAGATAAATCTATAGATGCGGGAGACTTGCTATTTTGATCACAGTCGTTTAGTACTGGCACCAGCGAGTCATTTGAGATGACGCTGAGTGTGAATCTTAGCAGCAAACATACCAGATGCTCACATCGCCCAAGTGAATTTCAAGGTTCAGTTGGATGCTGTGAGCGCTGAACCCCTCCCCCACCTGTGAAGCAAGGTATTTTTTTTTATATACTTATCTAGAAAGATACACAGGGGAGAGAAAGAGAGATGTATGTGTTTAAGAGCAAACACAGGCTTCTCCAGAGTGGAAACAGGCAAAGAAACAGAGACAAAGGAGTGAGACAGGGGTTCGAGGGAAGCTCAGGCTAAGCAAGTCCTGAATCTCTTTTTGACTCTTTTGGTTTATCTCAGAACAAATGCATTCATAAGGGCCAGAGAGCCGATATGGTGGGTAGGATGCTTGCCTTGCACACAGCCAACCTGGGTTCAACCCCTGGCATCCCATATGGTCCCCTGAGCTAGGAGTAATTCCTGAGTGCAGAGCCAGGAGTAACCCCTAAGCCCCCAAACAAAAACAAAAGTAAGAGGAAAAGTTATTTTTCTGCTTTTTCCTCTGTCCTAATCCTTAAAATAATCGGGCACTGGTCCTCTGGAATTCATTTCTTCCTCTCCATCTCACCACCACTAGCCTCGGAATTCTCTTTCCAAAACCTCTCCATGAGACTTTAGTGGCTGACGTCCCAGCCGCTCCCCATAATTCATCTAGCATATTTCTAACAAATCTCTAATTATGCATCTCCTGTGTCCAGAACTTTTATGAGCTCTGTTTCTAAAAGAAAATATTATTATGTGCTAAGCCGGGAGAGCAAAAGAAGATGCGGTACTTGCGGTATCAAACTGCACAAATGGGCACCTCCCTAGGAACCAGGTCTCCGGGCTCACGCTCTCGGGCTCACATTCCCTGTAGTCCCCGTCCCCGGACACCACACTGGCCTGTGACATATTCTAGTCAAGGAATTCCCACAAAGCAGTACTGTTCCCATTCGAAGCCCACGCATGCCTGGAGCCGCCTGGAAACTTCCCTTCCAATCTCTTGGAAGCTCTGAGTGACAATGCAGGAAACTCAGCACCCAGGAAGACTACCCTGAGGGCACAAAAGCACCCTGACAGACTGGAGGAAGGGCAAGAAAGGCCTGACCCCTCCAGGGCATGCCTCGAGACACCCCTGCCAAGCACCAGAACTCCAGAACAACTCCAGGGCGCATGCAGGACCTTCCAGTGAAAATGGACCAGCCAGAAGAGGTGTGAGAAACCAGCCATCATTCCTGTCTGAAGACTTAATGTTTTTAAGGGACCTTTTTCAATGCACCCAACAGATCATCGGTGCATGGGTCCTCTCAGAGCTGCCTCGTAGTGGAGGCAGCAGTTGAGGTGTAAATATGAAAACAGAAGGACGGAGGGAATAGACTGAACATGATGGCCACTCAATACCTGTCTTGCAAACTACAACACCCAAAAGGCGCGAGAACAAAAGGGAATGCCCTGCCGCAGAGGGTAGGGGGGATGGGGTGGGGGTGGTGAGAGGGATACTGGGATCATTGGTGGAGATGAACGGGCACTGGTGGGAGATGGGTAAATGATCAGTGTATGACTAAAATGCAAACACAAAAGTTCATAAGTTTGTAACTGTATATCACAGTGATTCTCTACTAAAAAAAATTTTTTAAAAAAAAAAGGACGGAGGGAAGGCATTTGCCTTGCACATGGCTGACCTGGGTTCGATCCCTAGCATCCCATAGGGTCCCCCAGAACCACCAGGAGTGATTTCTAAGTCCAGAGCCAGGAGTAACCCCTGAGCATCGCTGGGTGTGACCCCAAAAAAACAAAAAGACAAAAAAAAAAAAAAAAGACAGAGGGACAGACACGAGCATGGTGCATATAACAGACCAGGGGTCGGCTCTGAGGGTGAGCAGGGCCTTTAGAAAGCTCTGGCTTCACACACAGGGGGACAGAAATGAGGACAGAAAAAGGGGGTCAGCATGTCTGCTCATCATTAGGAAATTCAAAGACAGTTTTCTGGATAACCTCTATTTTTTTCAGTGAAACAAAAGGCAAGATCCCCTGCCAGGATTGAAGAGGGAAGCAGGACACGAGAGGCTTCGACAGGGGTCAGGGACCCAGGTGGCAGCTTAGACAGGGGTCAGGGGAGCTTAGACATATAAGGGGCAATTCCAAGGGCCAGAGCACAGGCTTTGCATGTAAGAGGCCCCCATTTGAGCCCAGCTTCTCGCAGTCCCGAGTACTGTCAGGAGTGACCCTCAGTCACCAGGTTATGAGGAGCACTTCGGGTGTGGCGCCCAAACAAAGCAAACCAACTGAAGAAGAGATGCAGAGGGGCCCCAGGGATCCAGCCAGTGTTACACAACTTCCACCGACCCTGGGATACACAAGTCTATTAGCAGGCGAGGCAGGAGAACAGCAGGGATGGGGAAGTCGAGCCGGGACAGGACCACGGGGAAAGGAAAAGGGCTGGGGAAGGGTGAAAGGGCTGCAGTATGTGCTGTGCAGATGGGAGTCCTGGGTTCACCCCCAGCAAGACGCAGGAGCTGCTGGGAGCAGCCTCCGAGCACTGCTGGGTGAGTCCCACACTGTCCCCACTCGCCCCCGGGGGAAAAAAAGAAAAAGACAGAAAACTGGCGATGGGGGCTGGAGCTATTGCACAGCGGGTAGGGCGTCTGCCTTGCACGCGGCTGACCCGGGTTCAAATCCCAGCATCCCATATGGTCCCCTGAGCACCACCAGGGGTAATTCCTGAGTGCAGAGCCAGGAGTGACCCCTGTGCATCGCCAGGTGTGACCCAAAAACCAAAAAAAAAAAAGAAAAGAAAACTGGCGATGGTAAAGGAATAATTCAGGTATTGGATCCAGAATCTAGGCTGGGAATTCAAGGAGCTGCAAGAGTGGTGGGAAATGAATCCACTCGACAAAACACAGGGCTGACGGAGTGGGCGCAGGACCAGGATGATGGCTCTGGCCGAAAGTGGGATGCGGAAGCTGGGCAGCACCTCTGCAGGCAGGAGTCTCGGGTTCGATCCCTGGCACTGTGCATGGTTCCCTAAGCACTGCTGGAAATGAGTCCCGAGCAGAGCCAGGAGCTGTCTCTGAGCAGCCCTGGGGCAGCCCAGCCCCCGCTTCCCTTAAAGACAAGCTCAAGCACGTAGAGAAACAGTGCAGTAGGACAGCGGGGGAGGGCACGTGCTTTGCACCTGGCAAACGGGTTCAATCCTCGTCACCCCAGACGGCCTGCTGAGCCCCCCAGGAGTGATCACTGAGCGCAGAGCCAAGAGCACTGACAGGTGTGGCTCAAAAACCAAAACAACGAACCACGCCAAAAAAAGCAAACTCCAAGAGGTGGAAGAGATAGTACAGGGTTAAGGTGCTTGCCCTGCATCCCACTGACCCCAGCTGGAGCCCTGGTACCACACGTGGCTCCCCAGAGCCATCAGGAGTCACTCCTGAGCAAAGAACCAGGAACAAGCACTGAGCACCCTTGGGTGAGGCCCATGCAAGCCCCCTCCAAAGGAGAACACAAGGACCAGAGCAACAGTGCAGTGGGGAGGGCATGTGTCTTGCACGCGCTCAATCAGGGTTCAAATCCTGGCATTTCATATAGTCCCACATACACACACGCTTTACACATAGCCAACCCGGGTACAGTCTCAAGTCCCACCAGGAGTGATCCCTGGGCACAGAGCCAGAAGGAAACCTTGAGCATCGCAAGATGTGGCCCCAAACCCCAAAAGACAAACAATAAAATTATGTCGAAAGAAAAGAATCCAGCAGTACAAACAGGCCTATTCCTGTAGGAAAAGCACATGTGTGCGCATGCACGCACGCACGCGCACACACACACACACAGAATCATGGAATTATTTTATTTTATTATTTTTTTTTTTGCTTTTTGGGTCACACCTGGCGATGCACAGGGGTTACTCCTGGCTCTAAACTCAGGAATTACTCCTAGCGGTACTCAGGGGACCATATGGGAATCAAACCCAGGTCGGCCGCGTGCAAGGCAAATGCCCCACCCGCTGTGCTATCATTCCAGCCCCAGAATCATGGAATATTTTTAATAGAATCACTTACCTTCTACCTTTCTCGCAAAGCTTCTCAATTTCTGCTTTCAAATCTTGCTCCTTCTGTAAAAACTCCTTCTTTTCTTTCTCTATCTTCTTCTTTGTTTCTTCCCGCTTTATCGTTACATCCTGGATAGCCTTCAATATCTCCTGAGTCCCGGCAATCACAGTAATACACAAAGAAGGAAATAAATTAGTTCACTCTGTTATTTTCAACTATCACAAACTTCCATTCTGACTTAGTGACTTCAAATGAATTGAAGGAACCTCGCTGATGACGTCTGAAAGCCGATGTCAATGGGAGCAGGAACATTAGATAAAGCCAATCTCAACTCAATAGAAGAACACGTTCCTAACAATCAGAGCTATTCCAAAATGAAAACTACTGCCTTGCAAAGCACCAAACTCTCCACTTCTGGTGCTCAAACGAGGCTAAAGGCACACCTGTCAGGGATGCTGACAGACCGTCTTGCACAGGGTGGGGTCTGATCTGTCAACAAATATGGTCTTGTTTTGCTTTGTTATGGTTCTACTTAGTTATGTGTGAGGTTATTATATTTTGCTCTATTTTCACTTTTTAAATACATATGCACATAAACTGTTTCTACTACTTAAGTATGTATATGTGCACATACATGCATACAAATACATGCATTCACACAATAAAAAAATATGGGCAGAGATAAAGGTCAGTGGTAGAGCACAAGCTTTGTATGAAGTCTCGGATTTTATTATTGGCATTAGCCCATATTGCCCAAAATAAATCAAATGAAGGTTAAGTCATCCCCTTTGTCAATTCAACTTCAACTCCACCCTTTATAAAGTTATCAATAAGTAGGGTTTTTTTTTTTTTTGCTTTTTGGGTCACACCCAGCAATGCACAGGGGTTACTCCTGGCTTTTCACTCAGGAATTACTCCTGGCGGTGCTTGGGGGACCATATGGGATGCCGGGGATCGAACCCAGGTTGGCCGCGTGCAAGGCAAGCGCCCTACCCGCTGTGCTATCGCTCCAGCCCCTAAGTAGGGTTTTTTTTTTTTTTTTTGCTTTTTGGGTCACACCTGGCAATGCTCAGGGGTTACTCCTGGCTCTGCACTACTCAAGAATTACTCCTTACTCCTGGTGGTGCTCAGGGGACCATATGGGATGGGATGCTGGGAATCGAACCCGGGTCAGCCACGTGCAAGGCAAATGCCCTACCCGCTGTGCTATTGCTCCAGCCCCCCCCCCGGTTATTTTTTTAATTACTATTATTTTAATTTTGGGCCATACCTGACAATGCTCAGGGGTTACTCCTGGCTCAGGAATTACTCGTGCTGGTGCTTGGGCGACCACAGAGGCTGCCAGGGATCGAACTGGGGTCAGCAGCATGCAAGGCAAGGGCCCTACCCACTGTACTACCTCTCCAGCCCCAAATGAATTCACATTCTAATACACTGTCTGCGAACAGCCTTTGGTCTTTTGGAGGGAGCAGGGCCAGCACGGTCTGGCTGCTCTCCTCCCCTGCCCCTGCCCCCTGTGTCTATTTCTCTGTCATCACCTGTGCCCCAAGAGTATACAGCTTCTTGAGTCCTGTGAGCCTCTCGAGCAAACGCAACCTGATGGGGGCAGGGACGTGGGCTTTACGGCCAGTCGGTCAGAAGGCTGGGTAATGACTACCCGGGCTTTCAGCTGGAGTCTGGAGTCTGGGGGAGGAGCCCACATCAGCCACAGCGCTGATCGCCTTGGCCTGTGACTGCATCACAATGGGTGAGGTGCCAGGGTCACTCGCAGCCACTTTCCGGGGGTCGCACAGTTGCCAGGAAGCAGATGTCAGAACTGGGCTCAGTCAGGGCAGTTCTCAAACGCCTTGCTGGCATCTGCCTGACCGCCGTGGGGCAGCCTCCACACGCCCGTGCTGAAGCCGGGGTCCACACACCCCACACACTCCTGCTCATTCAGAAACAGAATCCCAAGCGCGAGCCAGGCCGAGTACCTGGTGATTCTTCATCTCTTCTTCCCTCCGCTGCTGAAGCTGCTTTAACTGAACCTGGAGCTGGTTCTCAACTTGCCTCTGCTTGTCTAGGACCTCTCGGTAGCGCTCCTTCAGTAAGGTTCTCTCGGTCATCATTTTACCCTATCAGTGACAAGAGCAGAGAAGTCGGACTGCATGACCAAAATACAGGAAACAGCCATTTTCCTGTTCTGGCTCCTGGGCAGAGTGCTCTGAACAGCACTGCAGTCACCAGCCACGAGGGCCACAGACACTGAAACAGATGAAAATAAGAATGTGTATGTGTGCGTGTGTGTGTCTGTGTGTGTGTCTACCTGCCACAAGTGCCACAGACACTGAAATGGATGAAAATAAGAACATGTGTGTGTGTGTGTGTGTGTGTGTGTGTGTGTGTGTGTGTGTGTGTGTGTACTGGCCAAAGTGCCATGGACAATGAAACAGATGAAAATAAGAACACAGGTGTGTGTGTGTGTGTGTGTGTGTGTGTGTGTGAAAGAGTGAGAGAGAGCAAGAGTGAGAGAGCGAGAGAAAGAGCGAGAGCGAGAGCGAGAGCGAGAGCGAGAGAGAGAGAGAGAGAGAGAGAGAGAGAGAATGACAACACTGGCCATAAGTGGCACGTTCACTTAATTTAAATAAGAATGTACGTGTGTGTGCATACATGTGATGCCAGGGATTGGAACATGGGCTTTATACACACAAGGCAAACACTAGACTGCTAAACCACATCCCCTGCCAAGGAACCAAATTGCTTAACACCTGCCACGTTTCACTGCCTTTTGAAGAGCATGTGGGACGCATGCCACCCAGGAGTATAGAAGCCAAACAAAATACCAGCCCGGGCCTTGCTAGCCAGCAGCTGGCCAATTTCTACCCTGCTGCTAAGCACTAATACTGGTAACTTTGTAGTTGGCCCCACCCATTGCTATCCATTCCTCTGGCGTTTTTTTGGGGGGGAGGGGGTCGGCTTTTGAGCACAGGTAACAATGTGTGGAGTCATGCCCATTGGCGCCGGGGAGACCACACAGGGCGGGGGTTGGATTCCAGGCCGAGGCTCTCTCTTGATTCTACGGAAACACACCTGATACCTGCAGGGACCAAGGGAGGACGATGTAGCCTGCGCAGACGCAGTGTGCACGCTTTTCTCATCACCGCCCTCTCAATCAGGGATTATTAAAATGACGGGCCATGCCCAATCCGGGTTTGATCCCCAGCACCTGCTATGGTCCCCCAAACCCTGCCAGGTGTGATCCCTAAACATAGAGCCTGGAGAACAGTCTGAGCATGGTCAGGCGTGTCCCCAAAACCAAAAACAACAACAAATAAGCTAACCCCCGTGCCCCCGCGAGGCCAGAGGGATAGTACAGGAGGTAAGACTCCGGCTCTGCACGCAGCCGACTCAGGCGCAGACACCGACACTGCAAGGTCCCCCGAGCGTGGCCGAGAGCAACCGCCAAGCACTGGAAGCTGGGAGCAGCCCCGAGCACAGCCAGGTGCGGCCTCAAATCCAGAAATCAAAACAAAGCCTGCCGAGTTGACACTCTGGCCCCAGAAATGTTTTATTGCCCTCCATGATTAACGCACGCCAATAACAAACTTCTTCCCAGCTGTCCTGTTCAAGGTGCACCAAACACCCAATTGAGCGAGTGCCAACAAGCACTTTTCCCGCCCCTTTCCACTCAGTTAACACATCTTACGGCCTAAAGATCTCGCATGAGTAAACTCCCACCTCGACCGTGACCAAGCAGCGAGCCGACCCTCTGTCAGGGCCGGTTCTGGACCACGCCCGCCAGAGGGGCTGTGGCCTTCTCATTACCGGGCTCAGAGGCCTGCTGGAGTTGTTCCATCACTCACCAGATTCTTCTCAATGTCTTGGTCTGTGTTTACCTCTGAGTCCGCCGTCTTAAAGTCAGTCTATAAAGGAAAATAACGAGATTCACAAACACTCAGAGACACTTTACGAGACACACTCATGTGAGCCCCACATTCAGACAAGAGCGGCTTTCTGCTGCCTGCCTCTCGCTGACCATCCGGATCCCGGCAAAGGGCCTCAAACGTCCCCCATGCACTAAACATCCCCCTCCCCCCTAAGAGCCTCGGGAAACCCATCAGCACCTGAAGGCCAGCCTGCAGCGTGAGGCCAGCGGTCAGTGCCTCCCTGCTCCCACCCACAGTGCCCATCCTTTCTGGCGTGGCAGAGCCGGCCGGCCGCCTCGGAGAGAGTCAACAAGGGTTGCTCCCCGTACCCGCACACATCCGTGACTCTGCCGTCATACGTGACAAAGTCCCAAGTCACTGCTGGCCCCGGGTTGCACTATTTTAGGGGCCACAGAGAGAGGCGGCTCGAGTGGCTCGCGTGGAGTCAGCCGTGTGCCACTGACTGCGGGGAATCGTGACACCTCTCCTAGCCACGGCCCGAGCACGTGGACAGATCAACCGCCCACCGCGCACGCACGTTAGGAGTAGAAACTTGATACTCGACCTGGACAGCAATGTTCTGAGAAAGCTTCGGGGAAGCGCTGTCCTGATCCGCTCGGCCTCCTTCCACGCCAGAGGCAGGCGGTACTACGGGGCGGCTATCCGAGCCTGCGTCCCTGCCCCCCTCCTTCAGGACGGAGGCTGCCGGGGACAGGTCTGCAGAGCCATTCCCGGAGGCAGGCTGCTGGGGAGAGGCTGGCTGGAGACTCTCGGGCACGAGGCGCTCCCCCTCCTCGCCTGCTTTGCCGGCCGCGTCCTTCAGAGCAGACTGAGACCCCCCGCCAGAAAGGCCAGGGGCTGCAGCTATGAAGTCGCCTTCTAAAGCCGCCTGGCGCGCAGCCGAAGTGTCATCGGCGGAGGAACCAGGGTCCTGCTCTGGCTGCTCCAAATGCACATTTCTGTTATTCTCCGTGGTCACTGCCGGGCTACTTACACTGGACAGAGGAGAGCTCTTGTGCTTCTCTGCAGGGTCTTTGGGGCTATCAAAGACACAAGAGGAAAAGGTTCCCTCTTCAACTCCCCATCTTACAGAGGCCCAAACATGCAGTCCCTCACACAGCCACCAGCAGGGCAGACACAGGTAGGAAAACACCCACCGTCAGAACGGACAGGTACAAGCCTCTGGTTTGCACGCGCCAGGCGGGAAGGAATGGGGTTCTGAGACAGTTCCCAATAAGGGACCAACAGAAATCACTCTCATGATTAAAAAAAAAAGGAAAAGAAAGCATTCTTGTTTTTTGATTTTGGGTGATACCTACCCATGCTTGAGGGCTCTCAATAATAACTATTCTCATGATTAAAAAAAGAAGAAAGGGGGCTGGAGTGATAGCACAGCGGGTAGGGCGTTTGCCTTGCACGCGGCCGACCCGGGTTCGAATCCCAGCATCCCATATGGTCCCCTGAGCACCGCCAGGGGTGATTCCTGAGTGCATGAGCCAGGAGTGACCCCTGTGCATCGCCAGGTGTGACCCAAAAAGCAAAAAAAAAAAAAAAAAAAAGAAGAAAGATGAGGGCCAGAGCAAATAGTACAGCAGGGAGAGCATTTGCCTTGCACGCGGCCGACCCACGTTCAATCCCCAGCATTCCATAGGGTCCCCAGAGCACTGCCAGGAGTAACTCCTGAGTGCAAAGCCAAGAGTAACCCCTGAGCATCAAGGGGTGTGACCCAAGGAAGGAACTGGGGGAGGGTCATACCTGGCAGAGCTTAGAGGCTACTCCTAGCTCAGGTGTCTATCCTGCAGCGCTTGGGGGAGTATATGAGGGGCCGAAGATTAAACCCAAGTCAGCTATGTGCAAGACAAACACCCTATCCACTCCACTGTATCTCTCCAGCCCCAGAAATATTGTTTTCACCCCACTCCTATTTCACAAAAATCATTATTCAGGAGCCAGACTGATAGCACAGTGGGGAGGGCACTTGCCTTGTACACAGACGACCCGGGTTCTATCCCCCGTGTCCCATATGGTCCCCTGAGCACCGCCAGCAGTGATTCCTTAGTGCAGTCAGGAGTAAGTCCTGAGCTTCGCTAGGTGTGGCCCAAAATAAAAAATAAAAAAATCTTCATTCAGGGCTAAATGGCAAAACACACATGTGAGACCCTGGCGCCACAAAAAAATCATCATCATCATCTTCTTTCGTCTTTATGCAGCTCTTTGGACAGACCCACTTTTCTTCTGTTTTGCAGCTGGGGGGTAAAAGCCAGGCCAGCAGCTCTCTGCCGCTGAGCCACCTCCCCAGCTCCAAAGTCCCTGTTTACATCCGTCAACTTTCTCAAAGTGTAGCCTACACGGCTATTCCCTGAAGGGCAGGCAAAAGGCTGTTCAGGGCTTCTGTTTGTTTGGGGGCCACACCCAGCAGTGCTCCCGGGACTATATGCTGTGTCAGGGTCAGTCCCAGGTCGGCCCCAAGCTAGGCAAGCCTTACCCGGTACTGTCCCTCCAGCCCACTTCAAACAATTCTGAATCCAAAACGGAAGCTGCCGTTCCCGCCTGACAAACATGCGTAACAGGATACTTTATCAATCCTCATGGCCATTTTACCTACTTATTAAATAGTTCTTTGAAACCTACTTACGATAGCATCCAATACACACAACTCAAAGCCTTTCATGCACGAATGAATAAATCTATGTTAAATATCTTTGTTGGGGGGAGGCAGGTGGGAGGGAAACTGGGGACTTTGGTGGTGGAAAATGTGCACTGACAAAGGGACAGGTTTGAAACACTGTGTGACTAAAAAAACTATGAACAACTTTGTAACTGTTTATCTCAGGGTGATTCAATAAAAACTAAAATTTAAAAATATCTTTGTTCTTTTTATTTTTTTAATAGACAATGTCAAATGCACCTTACAAGCACCCCACACTAGTATTGACAGGAATGTTGGTTAATCAAAGAATTTTTCTTTCCTTATTACTACTAGTTCAAGCTGAGATTATTCTGTGATGCAAAATTTCTTTCTCTATTTTAGGTTTTTGGGCCCTATCCAGCAGTGCTCAGGGCTTACTCCTGGCTCTGCTAGCTCAGGGATTACCCCTGGTGGGCTCTGGGGACCATACGGGGTGCCAGAAACCAAACCTAGTCAGCGACAAGAAAAGCACTCTACTCATTATACTATTGCTCTGGCCCTGAAATTTCTTTATATAAACTAAAATTAGAAAAACTCATTTTCTTTATTACAAAAATTTAGGGGCTAAAAAGATACAGTGGGTAAGGCACTTGCTGACCCAGGGTTTGATCCCCGGCGTCCCATATGGTCCCCTGAGCACTGCCATGAATGAATCCTGAGAGCAGAACCAGGAGTCAGCTCTGAGCATTGCTGGGTGTGGCCCCAAAAACCATAAAATAGAAAATATAAATTAAGAAAATTGAATTCACCCTTGAGGAGGTGAATTCCTTATAAATTATATATAAATAAATATAAATAAAACAATTTATTATAAATATTCCTTATAAATAAGTTGGGCATATGAAGTACCAGAGTGTAGATCCTGCCTCTCCCTTTTGTGTGACCCCAGACAGGTGACTAAGCTTATTTGTACAACAGCAATCCCGTCACCCGGCTGAGGCTCAGCAAGAGGATTACCTGCTATGATGCAAGGTAGTGCCAGGTTCAGGACCTGGCACCAGGCAAACAGTCCCAACACTTTATTGTGAGAGTCACTACCTGCAGGAATGGCTAATTTAATTTACAAAATGAAACACACGTTCAAGGCTAGCGATACTTCACAATTTTTCTCTCCACTCATTCGCCAACAAACCTCTCTTCACAGAGACAAATATTTACTGAGGACTCTGGAGTCAGTCAAGCTCAGTTCCAAGCCGGCCCTAAGGGAGCTTGGTAACCTTGAAAGAGTTCCTGACTCTGTCCCTCAGTTCCCGTACCTGTGAGCAGGGATTACACACTGGCACCCCTCCTGGAGTTACTGTGAGGATCCAACACAACGAAACAGGTAAAGCTCTTAGAACAGTATTTTCCACTGTGTTAGGGATCAGGGACTCTCCCACAGGTAAAATACCCAGTTCAGTACCATCTAGCAACTTTACTTTTCCCCATATTTAACAACTTTTTATTTATTTATTTATTTTTGGATCACACCTGGCCATGCACAGGGGTTACTCCTGGCTTTGCACTCAGGAATTACTCCTGGCAGTGCTCGGGGGACCATATGGGACACGGGGAATAGAACCCGGGTCGTCTGTGTACAAGGCAAGTGCCCTCCCCAATGTGCTGTCAGTCTGGCTCCTGTTATAGTATAGACAAACACAAGAACACGGTTAGATAAACATGTGTAGGACTATCTTTACAGCCACGCAATAAAGACAGCAAGGATGCATCTATGTGTACGAAACACACCATCTATGGAGAAAAAGGCAGGGAAGTCTTTGCATTTGAGGGTAAACTGGACCCCTCCTGTGTTCTCCTCTAGCTACTGTGGTCTCCTCTAGCTACTCTGCAAACACCTGCTGCGGACAGGAGGTTGTGTCAGGGACCCGAAACATAAATACACACGAGAGAGCTCGTGTTTGTTTCCCTCCCTTCACGCAAGACTTTTGTTTTTGAGCCAGCAACGCTCTGGGGTTACTCCTGACTCTGCAATCAGAAATGACTCTTGAGCACTGCTCAGCAGAGCTTATGGGATGCCGGGGACTGAACCCGGGAGGGCCGTGAGCAAGGTCAGAGGACTTCCCGCGGTACTATCACTCAGCCCCATACCCTTCTTACAAGTTTCCAGGAGAACCCAAGGGGAAGGTTTGGCCAGAGAGTCCCGCAGAACCGCGCAGACCTTGATGCCTCCCCAGGGGGGATGGGGCTCCTTACCTTAGACCATCGGGGAAGCCTTCCTCGGATTTGGAAGCACATAAACTAGAGGAGGATTCGGGAGGGTCGGGGGCACTGGCTGCTATGCCAGCCACCTCGGGCGCCGCCATCTGCTCTGTGCCTGCAGGAGGAAACCGGGTGAGGAGTTCGAAACGACCCAAGCAAACGCACCTCTCCCTGCAGCCTGGCCTGATTATCCTGGCTCCCGAGACACGCTACACCATCACCTGGATGCCTGGAGGTTCCATGAGAAACCACCTCCACGAGGCTCCTCGGCCTCAGGGATCCCATCTGGGTGAAACACCCCAGCCCGAGCCCGGAAACCAGCCTGTGCTCCTGAGGATCTCCCATGCCCATCCTGTCCGACATCACTTCCAAAGGTTGTTATTTGGGGCCTAAAAGCATTACTAGCTGAGATTTAGAAATCCCTTTACGAGAGCTGGAAACCTAAGGCATTATTAGCCTTGCACACAACCACCTTAGTCTGATCCCTGGCACCCCCTGTAGTCCCCTCCCCCTCCCCCAAGCCACTCCAGGAATGATTCCTGAGCCCAGAGCCAGGAGGAAGCTGTTCTGTGGTGTGTAACCCCAAATCCCCTCAAAAAAAAAAAATTCCTTGCCGGCTGTTAGACTGAAAGCACTCTCCGGGCAGGGACCACACAAGGGGTGAAGCATCTGCACGGACCAGTGTTCACTCCTGGGTACCCCATCCGGTCCCCCAAGTTAGCCGGGAGTGATCCCTGACTATAGCCAGGTGTGGCCCCCCCCAAATCCAAAAATTAAAATTTGGGGAAAAAAAAAACACCCATAATAAAAGCACTCTCCGTTAGCTTCCCCTGAGTCTTCTGGAGGTGCTTGCAAGAAGCAGCGCTTCTCCACCGGGCGTTTTCCAAGTTCCTTTTCCCCAGATGGGAAAAGTTGGGAGAAGCCGGGACTGGGCAGAAAGTACCGCTTCGGAGAGCGGCTGCATCGCTGCAAGCCTAGAAAACCAGCTCCAAGACGGGGTGCCCCCCACGAGGGACCCGGCCAGCAGCCCTGCTGGGGTCACCAGACCATCCTCTAGCCGCGGGGCAACCCCGGGGCCCTCCGGCCTGGCAGGAAAAACAGGGCAATGGGGGAAGCCCTGGAGGGGAGGAAAGGCACGCGGGGCTCGTCCTGAGTCTCCTTTTTTATTGTAATAACCTCCGCTGGACACCCGCACAGGGATGGTGGCGACTGGGCTGTGTCCACACACACCCCTCCCTAAAAACACCGCCGCGTGCCTCAGTTTCCCCCCACTGGACCGAGCTCCGGAGAGAAAACGGGGAATCGCCGCCCCCCACGCTCTGCTCCGATTTCCGACCGCTCCCGCCGGGCTCGGGGTCGGGGTCCGGGTCGGGGCTGCCCGCGCGCAGGGCCGAGGCGGCGCGGGGGGCGCGCGCAGCGGGCGGGGCCGAGTGGACGGGGTAGCGGAGCGGCCGCCCCGCGGGGACAATGGGGGGAAGCGGCGCGCCGGGCCGGCCCCCCCTCCCCCCGCGCGCGGCCGCCGGCGGGGCCAGCGCTGCCCCCCGGGCCCGCTCCAGGCCGAGCCCCCCGGGCCGCGCGCGCGGGCCCCCTCCACGCCCCCCCGCCCCGCCCCCGGCCCCGCGCCGCCGCCCCCGGCCCGCACGCACCGCCCGCGCCGCGCCCCCGGGAGGGCCGTGGGGGAGGGACGGACGCACCTGAGCGGGCGGCGCGGGGGAGGGGGCGGCCGAGCTGGGGCAGGGGGCGGGCGCCGGCCCGCGGGCTCCTCCCACTTCCGGCGGCGCGGGTCCCGGGACCCGGGAGAGGAGCGGCCGCCACGGCCCCGCGCCCGCCCCCGACGGCGCCCCCTGGCGGCCGGAGCCGGCGCGGCCCGGGGGGACGCGGCCAGCGGACGCCTCAGGAGCCGCCGCCGCCGCCGCCGCCGCCGGGACCCGAGTCGGGGGAGTCTGGGGCCCGGCGCGGAGGAAGGAACCCGGCAGGGAGAGGACGGGTGTCTGGAGGAAGGACAGCGGGACAGTCGGGGCCATGGCGCTCGGAGGGAGACAAAGCGCCGGGGAGGGGGGTCACAGGGCACCCCCGGAGCGGCGACCCCCGAGGCGGCCCGCACGACGGGCGGGGGCGGGCCCGAGCACGCCCCGCGCCGCTGATTGGCTGCGCCGCCGGGCGGAAGTGACGCGCCTGTCACCGGCTCCCGGGGCGCCCGGGCAGCCGCGAGTTTCCGCAGGGAGGCGGCGGCGGCGGCGGCAGCTGCGGCCCGGCCGGTGAGTTGGGCAGCCAGCGGGGACGGGGGGCTCCAAGTGCGGGGGGCCCGCGGGGCCGCGGGAGCTGGCCGGGGTGCCTGGCGAGGCGGGAGCAGCAGCCGGCGCGGGGACGGGCGGCGGGAGCTCCGACCCCCGCGCCGTCCCGCTGCTTCCAGAGAGATGTGGCCCGGGAGGGGCGAGGGTGGCGCCGACCCCTGTCCGCAGCCTGCGGTCTGGCGGCCCGGGAGGGAGGCGGCGAGCAGGGAAGCCTCTGGGGAACAGAACCGGCCCGATTGGCCCTCGCCCCCGGCTCCAAAGTCCTGGAAAGCTCCTCCTAGGCAGTGGGGCGAAGTTGAGAACTGCGTCCCGAGAGCTCGGGGTCCCTACTCCGACCCTCCGGGTGGGGACAAGAGGGCACCTGGACGCTCCGCTGGAGGGAGAGGAGGAGGTGGCCCTTTGGTTCCACTTAGTCGGACTGGGACCGTCCAGACTACTGGAGGAGGGTGGGATTTGGGGGGACACTGTTCCTGGGAACCAAGGAGAAAGAAGGGGAGGAGGGAGGCAGATCTGGAGAGGAATGTGTGTTACCTGGCCAGGGAACTTCCCTCTGCCCTTCCAGACTGGTAAACCCCCATTTTTCTGCCGTGGTTCCAGTTCCATTCATTGGAGTCTGTGTGTGGCTTCTAAAGGTGCCTGGCCACTGATAGGTACTTCCCACCCTGGACCTCCGCCCCCCCCCCCCCCAAACCTGGCTGTCCCACGCTTGCAGCCTGAGCCCTCACTTCCAGGCAAACGTGCTGAGCTTGGAATGCCTTGAGTCATTGCTCAGTTCCCAGTTGCCCCAGTGCCCTTAGCACCTGTTCCGTGAATCCCCTTTGCCCCTTGGGCTCGCCTGCGGCCAGCCTGCTTGGAAGCTCCCCCGGCGGCCTTCAGAGCTACCGACATCTGGAAGTTGGCTGCCAGCGTCCTTTTAGAAAGAACTCCCTGCCCTTTGCCGGAGAGTTTCCAGAAACAGTTTGGTATTTTCCAGAAGGGAACCTGAGAGGGTGGGTGGTGGAATGGTCAGGCCGGAATTCGTACTGCCGTGGCCAGGCTCTGCCCATTCGGTGCTGGGCTAGGACCCACTGAGAACCACGGGAAGAACATTGGACCACAGCCAGATCCTTTTTCTTTATTTTCTTGGGCGGGGTGGGGGGCGCGGGCTGGGAACCTCCCGGGGCACGGAGTCACCCAAGCGGAACTGCTCAGTGCTGGAGGATGTGCTGGGGGTAGGGGAGGACCATCCACAGGAGGCGTCACTGGCCAGTGTCTGTGGCCACCCGGCCCAGAGTCCCCAGCCGGCCTCTGCTGCTCCCTCTGGGGTCTAGAGGACAAAGACACGGGTTCTTCTTTTCCCGGGGTGCCCAGGTCTGTCGTGTGCGCCTGTGGCCAGCACTGCTGACCATGCCTTTTCTCCAGCTGTACAAGATGAGCGTGAGGTGGTCAGCCAGGCCAGGAGCTCACCCCCGTGGAGAGTCCAGGTAGGAATGGCCCCAGAGAAAGGGGGGTGGGGTGGGGTGGGGCGGGGGGCTGGGCAGCCTGAACAGGCAGCCGGGCGGGAGATTTATGGCCCCCAAAATCAGGGTGGGGGTAGTCAGCACTAGCCATGCTGGTCACTCGGGAGAGCCAGCCAGCGCCTGTTAGCAGCTGGGACACTGGGTAGCTGGTGACTGTCTCTGGGGCTGGCCCACACTCTCTCTGGCGGCTTCTTCCTGTGGGTGTGGGGGTAGCGGGGGAAACAAAGAGGGTCCACTCTGCGGAGCTGGGGGGTGGGCTGGTGACTCCCGAGGGGCTCCGTGTCCCCCAGAAGCACGTGGGTCGCTAACGTCCCCCCTTCTCTGCTTGCAGCCCGCTGCTCTGATGCCGGTGGAGAGGCAGAAGGTGCTGCAGGAGAATGCGCCCCTGGGCCTGCCCACCCGCCTCTGGCTGCAGTTAGCCGGGTTCTTCCTACTGGCTCCCTGGGGCATGGGCCGGGCAGGGCCCAGCGGGCCTGAGGGCCAGGGGCCTGGGGCGCTAAGCTGGGCCGTGCACCTGGACAGCCCGGGCGGCCCCGGGCAGGAGGCCCTGGAGCAGTGGGCAGACACCCTAGCGCAGGCGGCGGGGCTGGTGAATGCCGGCCGCATCGGGGAGCTCCGGGGGCACTACCTCTTTGTCCCGCCTGCCGGGGCCCAGCAGGCGCGGCAGGCGGAGACGGTGCGGCAGCAGGCGGAGGCCGTGCTGGGCGCGCACGAGACGGTGCGCTGGCACTCGGAGCAGAGGCTGCTGAGGCGGACGAAGCGCAGCCTGAACTTCAACGACCCCAAGTTCCCCCAGCAGTGGCACCTGGTGAGTGCGGCCTGAGCCGCAGGAGCCCTGGACTGTGACGAGGGCACAGGGCCCTGGAACTGGGCTGCTGAAATGCCGGGCCTCGGTTTCCCCTTTCTGTAGAATGACCTTCTGGGATTCCAGGGTTTATCCTGCCGCACTCAGGAGAACCAGAAACAGAGTCTGATCTCCGGCAATATTTCGCAATGACTGTGAACATTTGATTCTAGGATACTCGTGTCATCAGGGGCTGGAGAAATGGTTCCGGGGTTGGGGCTTGCCTGGCATACCGCTGACCCCCCCCCCCCCCCCCGGTTCAGCCAGGAGGGATCCCCTGAGCACAGAGCCAGGAGGAAACCCTACCCACCGCTAGGTGGGACTCAAAAACCAAACCAAAAGAAAGTCCCCGTGGGCTGGAGCGATAGCACAGCGGGTAGGGCGTTTGCCTTCTTGCACGCGGCCGACCCGAGTTTGATTCCCAGCATCCCATATGGCCCCCCAAGCACCGCCGGGAGTGATTCCTGAGTGCAGAGCCAGCAGTAGCCCCTGTGCATCGCCGGGTGATCCAAAAAGAAAAAAAAAGTTCCTGTGTATGTTTTGCAACTTGCTACCTGTGCCATCCGACTCTGAACCCCAGCTCCCACGGGCCTCTTTGGGGCCTGGGGACGGTGTCAAGTCACCCTGCAGAGCAGAGGCTGGGATTTGGCATACACCTCTGCCGGCCCACAACTGCCTTGCTCTCCGATGGGAAGTCCTCACCCGGGTCCCACCAAGACCAGACCGTGTGCCCAGGGCTTTGAGGAGAAAGTGACCCCCATCTGTCCCACAGAACAACCGACGGAGCCCCGGCAGGGACATCAACGTGACGGGCGTGTGGGAGCGCAACGTCACAGGGCGCGGGGTGACCGTGGTGGTGGTGGACGATGGAGTGGAGCATACAGTGCTGGACATCGCCCCCAACTACGTGAGTGACCAGAACCTCTCACCTCTGCGGATGGCCTCATGCCAGCCCCTCCTGGAGGTCTCGGGGCTCCAACATAGCAGGCAGTGGGCCGTGTGCTTCCTGTCCCCCTTCATCCTAGCGGGCACCCAGCCTGGCGGTCAGGGCCCTAGGAGCGGCCCAGGTACACTTCCTGGTTCCGGTTCCTGCTCCCTGGGAGCAAAGAGGGACTCCTGGCAGCCACTCCCCTCTCCGGCCAAGTTCCAGCACCTTCCTCCCTGCAGGCCAGCCTGGGGGTCTTGAGAGGGCTGGGCGCATTCCCTGCAGGCAGAAGGCGGGTCCTTCCACACCACCTGGTTCCCCAAGCACCTGCTGGAGGGACTCAGAGCAGAGCTGGGAGTAGCCCCTGATCATTGCGGGTGTGGCCGCCAGACAAATAAAAAGTCTGATAGTACATTGCTGGCCCGCGGCAGCCCTGGGTTCAGTCCCCGGGGTTTAGTATGCCAGGAGTAATGCCTGAGTGCAGAGCCAAGAGTAGCCCCTGAGCGTCGCTGGGTGCGATCCCAAAATTTTAAAAATTAAAATAAAAAAATTTAACATTCCTAAGAGGGCCACTGAGAAGGGCGCTTGCCTTGCACACAGCCCACCTGGGTTGGAGCCCAGCATCCCATAGGGTCCCTCTCCAGGTGTGGCCCAAAAGCCACCAAAAAAAAAAAAAATGGCATAGTAAAGGCCGATGTTCGTATGCCAGGTTTTCCAAGCTTGTGGGGGTCGGGCCTCTAGCTCTACCCAGCGCCCGCCCAGGGCCCTCACCTGAGCCCACATGGTGCCCACCCCCTCTTTCAGAGCCCCGAGGGCAGCTACGACCTCAACTCCAACGACCCGGACCCCATGCCACACCCGGACGTGGAGAACGGGAACCACCATGGCACCCGATGCGCAGGCGAGATTGCCGCCGTCCCCAACAACAGCTTCTGCGCCGTGGGCGTGGCCTACGGGAGCCGCATCGCAGGTCTGTGCACCCCCCATGGAACCCGGGGCCAGGGGCCGCCGAGACCCCCGCTGTCAGACGGGAAAGAGTAACTGCTCAGTCTGCACAGCACGGCTCTGCACAATGGGGGGTCTGCCCTCACCTCTGGGCAGTGTGGGCGTGACCCTCCCTCTTCCCTAGTGCGTCTGGGACCCTCACTCTTACCAAGTTGGGCAGGACCCTCTTCCCTAGTGGATGGGACCCTCACTCTTACCTAGAGCAGGCAGGACCCTCTCACCTAATATGGGCAGGACCCTCCTTACCTAGGGCGGGTGGGACCCTCCCTCTCACCTAGTGCTGACTGGACCCTCTTACCTAGGGTGGGCAGCACCCTCACTCTTACCTAGTGCGGATGGGACCCTCACTCTTACCTAGTATGGGCAGGAAGGACCCTCACTCTTTTCTTTTTTTTTTTTTCTTCTTCTTCCTCTTTTTTTTTTTTTGCTTTTTGGGTCACACCCAGCAATGCACAGGGGTTACTCCTGGCTCATGCACTCAGGAATTACCCCTGGCGGTGCTCAGGGGACTATATGGGATGCTGGGAATCGAACCCGGGTCGGCCGCGTGCAAGGCAAACGCCCTACCCAATGTGCTATTGCTCCAGCCCCAGGACCCTCACTCTTACCTAGGGCAGGCGGGACCCTCACTCTCACCTAGGGCGGGTGGGACCCTCACTCTTTCCAAGTGCAGGGTACGGCAGGACCCTCACATTTTACCTAGTAGCTTCTCATCTGCCAGATCCGGCACCCCGCGTGCTGCCCGCCCATCTTGCCCCCTCTCCCGCTCCCAGGCCTTCAGATGGCCTCGGCGCCCCACCCGTCCTGGCACTGCCAGGAACACTGGACATGGGATGGTGGGTGCTCCAGGGCCCCTGGCTGGACCCCAGGAGCCAAGTTCCGCCCAGTGAGCCAAGAGGCTGTTCCTCCACACCCCAGCAGAGGGCAGCAGTCCCTTTGACGACCCTGGGTGATTGGCAGCCGAGCCCTGCACAGGACCAGATCTGTGGTTCTGGGGAGTGGTCCTTGATGCAGTGATGGTGGGTGCCCCACTGGGGAGGCCAGAGGGTGAGCGCAGACCCCGCGGGGCTGTGAGTGCCACTTATGAAACACTTCTCTTGTTTGGGCCATGCGGGTCTCAGCGACTGCTGCTCTTCCAGACAGTGGGGGTTGGAGGGACCCTGGGAGCCAGACCCAGCCTGGGCCTCCTGCATGCTCAGCCTGAACTTGGACCCTGTGAGCTCTTTCCCACCTGTGGGATGCTTGCTGAATTCGATTCCTGGCATTTCATAAAGTTCCCTGAGCCTGTCAGAAGTGATTCCTCAGTGCAGACCCAGGAATAAGCCCTGAGCACTCTGCCAGGTGTGCCCTCCCTCTCCCCCCAAAAAAAGCCTATAAAAACATTTCTTGGTGGGGCAAGGGACCGAAAGATGTTAATGGGTAAGAGGTTTGCCTTACACACAGCTGACCTAGGTTCCGTCCCAGGCACCACACATGATCCCCTGAGCCCCACCAGGAGTGATCCCTGAGCACATCGGGGTGTAGGTCACACAACTGTCACTGTCACTATCACCCTGTTGCTCATCGATTTGCTCGAGCGGGCACCAGTAACATCTCCATTGTGAGACTTGTTATTACTGTTTTTAGCATATCGAATAATCGAATACTCACAGGTTGCTTGCCAGGCTCTGCCGAGCGGGCGAGATACTCTCGGTAGCTTGCTGGGCTCTCCGAGAGGGACAGAAGAATCGAACCTGGGTCAGCCACGTGCAAGGCAAATGCCCTACACACTATGGTAGGTCAGACAACAAGAAAATAAAATATTTCTTGGGTCAGAGAGAGAGAGAGAGAGCTCAAAGGACGAGTGCAATTTGCATGGGTTTGATCCCCAGCACCACCAGACGTGAACCCCACCCCCCAAAAAAGGAGTGACACTATTTCCGGTCTATATTCTACTGGGCACAAAAGGTCTAAGAGAGCTTAGCGGGACAGTGAGGCCGTGTGCGCCCGTCCCGTCCCGTCTGGGGCCCAGCGGTACTGAGGAGGGGTTCACTGCCTAGGTATCCGGGTACTGGACGGTCCCCTCACCGACAGCATGGAGGCCGTGGCGTTCAACAAGCACTATCAGATCAACGACATCTACAGCTGTAGGTGAGCTCTCGGGCAGAAGCACCAGAGGCTCGAGCCCTGGGGCAAGGGGTTGGGGGGGGGGACCCCAGAACCTGACTTGGCTTCCAAGACTCGGCCTTAACACCGGTCCCTCCAGCAACTTAACCTCAGTTCAGTAGCTTACCCTCGACGCTCTACCCAGTGGGTGTTACTGGTTTGATAAGTTTGTGTGTGTTTTGAGCCACAGCGTGGCAGTGCTCAGGGGTTACTCCGACTCTGCACTCAGGGACCGCTCCTGGCCGTGCTCCAGGGCCGTCTGGGATGGTGGGGAATCCAACCCAGGTCATCCACATGCCAGGCAAGTGCCCTCCCTGCTGGGCTATCGGGACTATCGCTCCGCATCCTAAACTCATTTTTTTTTTTTGAGACATTAAATGTTTTGTAAATAAAAATAAATTTGAAATAGAAGATCCTAAGAAGAAGAGTGAAGTCCTTAGGGCCACACCCTTTAAAGCTCAGGGGTCACTCCTGGCTTTGTGCTTGAGAATCACTCCTGGAGGTGCTCGAGAGAGCCGATGGGGTGCTGGGGATCGAACCCAGGTCCGCCGTGTTCAGTATACTCACTATACTGTCACTCGGGCCCTGAAAAGGAATTTTTCTCTCTCCGAGTTGGCTGGGCAGTGCCAATCCCGGCTCCCCGCCTCGTGACAGTGCCACTTGGTGGTTCTCATGGTGGCTCAGAGTGGGCGGAGGGGTCTGGGGACGCAAGGCCAGGCTGTCCCTTGGCTCTGGTGGCACCTGTTTCCCCTGTCTACTGCTCCCATAAAGTCATGCCTCCATCCCCAGGTGTGTGGCCATTGGGAGAACCAGTTGGAGCCTCTTGGCCTTGCCTGGGACTCTCTGGGTCAGTGTGGCCACGTCCTTTTGGGCGCTCAGCCCTACACCCCCGTTTCTTCCCCATGGAGCACTTGCTTATGCTCCCTGGGTGCAAGAAAGGACTTTAGCAGCAGGGTGAGAATGCTAGATGTGGGGCTGGAGTGATAGTGGGTAGGGCATTTGCCTTGTACTCGGCCAACACAGGTTTGATTCCCAGCATCCCATATAGTTCCCCGAGCACCGTCAGGAGTAATTCCTGAGTGCAGAGCCAGGAGTAACCCCTGTGCATTGCTGGGTGTGACCCCAAAAAAAAAAAAAAAAAAAAGTTAAGCGTTGGCCCAAAGAAATAGATCAGGAAGTTAGGCGCCAGCCTGGCCCACCATCGGCCCTGGGTCCATCTCTGGCATCACATCAGGTCCCCCCAAGCACTTTCAGGAAGAATCCCTGAGCACCACCGTGGCCCTGAAGCAAAGAAACAGAAAGATAATGCGAAGGGGCTGGATCCAGGGGATGTGCCTTGTATATGGCTGGCCCACTGGTTCCTAGTGCCTCATGGACCCCCCCCACCCCAAGCGCCGTGGGAGACGCCCCCCCCAGCACAGCGGGATGTTCCCTACCTCCCTCCCCCCAGGAAGAAAGATCGCACTCCATTGCAGAACCTGCTTAGAAGAAAGCCCTCATGTGCTCTTCTCGGCTGACACTCCCCCTGCGCGTGTCAGCGGAGACCCCGGAACCCCGGGAGCACGGCAGGGCCGAGGCAGAGGGGGCGGCCGGCCCAGCCCAGCTCCTTCTACTGGCATTTCTCCACAGCTGGGGTCCAGACGATGATGGGAAGACAGTGGACGGCCCCCACCAGCTTGGGAAGGTAACTCGGCTGCGCGTGAAGATCTTGGGAACCCAGCAGTGCCAGGCCACAGCAGGGGCCGGCCCCTCCTTTCCAGAACTGTTCCTTGGAGAGGAATGTGGAAGCACATGGGGAGCATTGCCCATCGGTTCTGGGTGGGCTCCCCAGTCCAGGCCCCCACACATCCATCCACTTGCTGCCCTCCTGGCTCCTTCCTCTCCGCGCCCCTCTCCCAGCAGCTCTTCCTTCTAGAAGGGGAAGGACCCAGAGGGAAAGTCTTTGGGGGCACCCCCAGCAGATCTCTTTGCTCCCCAGGCTGCCTTGCAACACGGGGTGATGGCTGGCCGCAAGGGCTTTGGGAGCATCTTCGTGGTGGCCAGCGGTAATGGGGGTCAGCACAACGACAACTGCAACTACGACGGCTACGCCAACTCCATCTACACGGTCACCATCGGTGCGGCTGCCTCTGCATGCCCAGAGCCCCGGTAGCCAGGGGGCGTGAGTGCGTGTATGCAAGGAGAGTGTGAGGGTGTGAGGAGAGTCTAAGGTTGTGAGGAGAATGTGTATCTGAGAGGACTGTGACTTGTGTGTGTGAGGAGAGTATAAGTATGTGTCAAGAGAGTGTGAGTGTGTGTGAGAAGAGTGTGTATGAGGAGAGTGACTGTGTATGTGAGGAGAGTGATGTGTGGAAAGTGCCTGAGGAGAATGAGTGTGAGGAGACTGTGTGTGTATGTTTGTGAGGAGAGAGTGTGTCTGTGAGGAGAGTATGAGTATATATGAGGAGATTGAGTGTGTATGTGAGGAGAGTAAGTGAGTGTGTATGTCTGAAGAGAGGAAATATATGAAGGGTGTGTGTGAGGAGAGTGTGTGGAGAGTCTGTGAGGAGAGTATGAGTATGTGTGAGGAGAGTGAGTGTATGAGGAGAGTGTCTGAGGAGAGTGAGTGTGTACAGTGTCTATGAGGAGAGTATAAATATGTGTGAGGAGAGTGAGTGTGTGTGTGAGGAGAGTGTGAGTGTATAAACATGAGGAGAGTGTGTGAGGAGCGAGTGTGTCTGTGAGGAGAGTGAATGTTAGAGAGTGTGAGGAGAGTGAGCGTGTATGTGAGGAGAGTGTGTGTGTCTGTGTGTGAGGAGAGTATGTGTGTGTATGAGGAGAGTGTGTGTGGAGGAGAGTGTGTATGAGGAGAGTGTATATATCTGTGTGAGGAGAGTGTGTGTGTGTGTGAGGAGAGTGTGACTGTGTGACTGTGCCTATGTATGGAGTGTGAGTGTCAGGAGTATGTGAATGTGTTTACGTCAGGAGTGTGTGTGTCTGTGCGTTAGGAGTGTGGTATCTGTCTGTCTGTCTGGTCTGAGTGAGTCCCAGCCGCAGTGACTCTGTCTAAATGTTTGAGCCCCATCTTCTTCAGCTGCTTTGATTCCTCAGGGATCCGAGAATTTTTTCTCACGTCCCCTGACCCTGGGAACCCTTTTGTCCCATCAGCTGGAGCATTTGCCACACATTTGTGTTTGTGTGGCCCCCACTCCTTCCTGGGCCTCGGGCTCCAGCAGTCAGACCTGAGCTTTCCTGTGCCTGTCACGGGGTGTGACTGACTAAAACATGCATAAGCCAGGGTCAGGGCTGGGGCTCAGAGGGGAGCTCCGCCTCACCTGTGGCAGGCCCTGGGCTCGGTCCCCAGCCAAACCAGACCGGCGGATGTGAGGACCAGCCTGTGGAGGGAGTGTCCCCACTTAGCCTCAGCACAGATTCCCTCTGCCAGGGGGGCCCCTCCCGGGGTGGGGAAACCACTTTGCCTCTTTGGGGCCCAGCTTGGCTCCCAGACGCTGAGCCATCAGCAGTGCCACCCAGGTCCTCACCTCACCCCCACCCCCCGGCCCCCACTGCCAGGTGCTGTGGATGAGGAGGGCCGGATGCCCTTTTATGCCGAGGAGTGCGCCTCCATGCTGGCCGTCACCTTCAGCGGCGGGGACAAGATGCTCCGGGGCATCGTGAGTGCCCCCCTCATCCCATCCCCTCCCATCCCGTCCCCCACAGATCTCAACCCTGGGACCCCTCCACTGCCTGGGGAACAGCTGGGGGGCGACTGGCTTCCAGTGCCCCGGTCCTCACTGGCAGTGATGCCGTGGCCACAGCAGCCCCCGAGGAGTCAGCCTGCGGGAATATCAGCCTTTGGTGGGTTCCGGCTCCAGCCGCCAGGCCCGAGAGCTGGTCCTGAGCCTTGGTTGTTCATCTGAACCCCGAGC
This sequence comes from Sorex araneus, assembly GCF_027595985.1. Lineage (NCBI taxonomy): Eukaryota > Metazoa > Chordata > Mammalia > Eulipotyphla > Soricidae > Sorex > Sorex araneus. The sequence goes on along the minus strand of NC_073304.1, from coordinate 169,836,919 downwards.
CGTTCTCAGGGACGAGTGAATGGCCGTCCTGGTCTGAGGGGCAGGCCTGCACCCCAGAGACGCAGGAAACAGTTGACAGCAGAATGTGCCAGGAGTGGGCAGGACCCGGGGCCGGTCTGTCCCTGCCACTGCAGAACCCAACTGACTGAGGGGGCAGAGGAAGCAGAGGCGGGGATGGGGTGTGGGGGGCAGGGTAAGGAATTCTGTGGCTTCAGGCTGGGAGCCAGCTGGGGAGGCCTCTCTGGGGTCTTTGGCAACGGGGCCGCTTTGTCTTCCTGCTGGTCAAGCTCCTTTTCCCCAAAACCAAAGCGCCTTGCCAACAAAATGATTTCTGGTCAACACCACGTTCCAGGGCTCCGAGCCAGCCAGCCAGCCAGCCCCCGGGGAGAGGAGGGAGTGGAGGGCTGCAGGGGGGGTGGTGGGGAGGCCAGGCTGGGGTCTGGGTGCAGAGGGCACCCCCTCCCAGGCTGGGGCGGGAACAGGCTGTGCTCTGCGAGCCCCCAGGGGGCGGGGGGGCGCAGGGATTAGGAGGCTCCTGGCACAGCCCGCAAGGCGCTCCTCCCCCCCACGCCCCCCACTTCCAGCCCGGCGGAGATGAAGAGAGGCTCTCTGGCCAAATCCCCATCTTTGGGATGCATGCCGTGGCCTGTCTCTGCTGCCGGCTGTCCCCCCTGGGGCGGGGGCCTGCGACCTGGGGGGCCCCTTCTTCCTCCTGCTTTCTTGGGAGCTCCGACGTGAGCCTGTTTCCTTAACGGGACGAGCCCCATCTGCTTGCCGGCCCGCGTTGCCGCCCTGGTCTTCCGGGAGCCTGGGCCATGCTTACATCTGGTGGCAGCTGCTGGGGCCGCGGGCGGGAGGTGGGGATGTGGGGAAAGGGCAGCTCTTGGCACAAGTTTGTACCCTGGTGTGTGGCCCAAGCCAGCAGGGCGGGAGGGGGGCTGGCACGGAGGAATGACCACCAGCACAGGAAAAGGAGAAAGAAAACGGGGCCAGAAAGGTGGTGCGGGGCGCGGGTTCCAGCCCCCCTGCAGGAAGGTCCCCTGAGCACCACCAGGACTGATCCCTACCCCTAAGCGCTGCCAGGAGTGACTCAGAACAAAAGGGACAAAGAAAATTCAGTGGCAGCACCACGTGACGAAGCCGATGGCTGGGGCAGGGCGGGGGGGTCCTTCGGCTCAGTGCCCCTGGAGCCCAGTCTTGACGAGAGCAGAGAAGGGGGCACAGACTCCACCCCTCCCCCGTCTCTCAGCCACAGGGGACGAGGGGCCCCCGGAGCCAGGAGCTGCTTGTCTGGGGACCAGCAGCAATGTAGACACAGCCCAGGGCAGAAGGAGGGGGCTCAGGAGGGACCCCTTGACCTGGCACCCCTTTGCTTCGTCAACACCAACAGCACCGTGACCCCCCGCCCAGAGCCACCCGTTGGCTGCCCTGACACCACTGTCCCTGCTGGCGGGGGTTGTGGTGAGGCCTGGGTGCTGTGCTGGCTGCGGGACCCCCAGGTCCACGCCCTGCCTTCGTCCTGCTGCAGGTGACCACCGACTGGGACCTGCAGAAGGGCACGGGCTGCACCGAGGGCCACACCGGCACGTCGGCCGCGGCGCCCCTGGCAGCGGGCATGATCGCACTGATGCTGCAGGCGCGGCCCTGCCTCACCTGGAGGGACGTGCAGCACATCATCGTCTTCACGGCCGCCCAGGTGAGCCCCGGCACCGGCTCCCAGGCTCCGGGGACCCCGGCACCATCTCCCAGGCTCCCGGGGGCCCAGCACGGTCTCGCAGGCTCCTGGGGGCCCCAACACCGTCTCCCAGGCTCCAGGGGCCCGGCACCATCTCCCAAGCTCCTGGGGTCCCAGCACCATCTCACAGCCTCCGGGGGTCCCAGCACCATCTCACGGCCTCTGGGGGCCCCAGCACCATCTCACAGCCTCTGGGGGTCCCAGCACCATCTCACAGACTCTGGGGAACCCCCCTTACCATCTGTTGTTGGCCTGGAGCCCCTGCTGCTCCCCAGGGTCTCAGCCTGCCCCAGTCCTGTCCTGCCGCCAACCAAGAGGCTGGAGCCTCCCTCTGGAGCTTCTTGGGGCCCTGTCACCCTGGGACATGACATCACAGGACTCCGACCTTTCGTCCCAGCTTTCCCTGGGGGTCGGGTGGGGGGCCCTCGGGTCTTCTCGGGAGCAGCCTGCACTGACTCAACCCACAGGGTGCGCGGGAAAGTGGGAGGAGGCCGCCGGTGGCCTCAGCTGGCCTGCCTGGGCCTGTCTCCACAGTACGAGGACCGTCGGGCTGACTGGGTCACCAACGAGGCCGGCTTCAGCCACAGCCACCAGCACGGCTTTGGCCTGCTCAACGCTTGGAGGCTCGTGAACGCAGCCAAGGTGACTGCATGTGGGGCTGGAGCGATAGCACAGCGTGTAGGGCGTTTGCCTTGCACGCGGCCAACCCGGGTTCAACCTCCGGCATCCGATATGGTCCCCCCACCCCCCGAGCACCACCAGGAGTGGTCCCTGAGCATCACCTGTGTGACTCAAAAAGGAAAAAAAAGTGACTGCGCAGGGTGGACACTGGGTGGGCATGGCGAGAGGGCATCTCAGAACCGATGCCCTCACCCTGCATGGGCACGTGTGGTTGCCCACTCACGGCGCCTGCTCTGTCCTTCCCACCCGGGCCCAGTGATCCCACTGACTCTGGGCTGCAGCTCCCTGAGGGCCATTTCAGTGACACCAGCGGGAGACCCCCCAGAGGAGAGGCGGCTCGAGCTGGCCTGCCCACCTGTGGCGGGGCCCCTCACGCGCCCCGTCCCGTGCAGGTCTGGACCTCCGTCCCGTACCTCGCCTCCTACGCCAGCCCCGTGGTGAAGGAGAACCGGGCCATCCCGCTGGCGCCCCACACCCTGGAGGTGAGCTGGAATGGTAAGTCAGCAGGAAGGGGTTAATCCTGGGCCGGGCGGAGCGGGCTGAGGCACTGCTCGGCCTCCCCCTAGGGCCGTGGCCGCTGGCCGCTGGCCGGGCCAGCATCTGCCCCCTTCTTTCTCTCTCGGAGTCCCTGCCAAACCTGGGGAGTTTGCTTTGACCATTTTAGGGCATGTTGCTGCTTCTGAGTTGGCTGCCGAAACCAGCCAGCCCTTTCTCCCGCTGCTCCGAGGGGAGCGGGCTGGAAAGGGGCTTGGCCCTCCCTCGGCAGAGCTGCAGGGGGGCTCGGGGGAGGCAGGCTGAGCTGGCCAGGATGCCGTCCCTCTCCCAGGCCAGGCCTGGCTGCACGGTCCTCAGCCCAGTGGCTTCTGGACCAAGTCAGGGAACCCATCCAAGGAGCTGGAGCTTCCTCCTGGGGCTTGTCCCACAAGGGGGGTTCGGGGTGGAGGGGGGGCAACTCTCCCTCTGCCCTGGGTCACGGGGCTCGGCTGATGGCCGTGTGTCCAGTGCAGAGGGCGACCCCCTCCAGAGCAGAGGGTGGCCAGGCTGGAATCCCATTGGTATAGGGGTCCCAAGGCTCATCTGTAGGTTTCAGGGGGCCCGGCCCCTGGTCGCTGATTCTGGATGCCGGGTTTTGAGCCAGGGAAGGTGGGGTGGGGCGTTGGCTGAAGTCGGGGACTCTGAGGAGGCTGACCAACCGCCCGGGGCTGGAGGTTCACTGCAGAACCTTCTATGGTGCCCATCCGTCCATGGGAGGAAAGCGGCCCGGCCTGGGGGCAGCTCACGGCGCACTCCCCGAATGGAATGCCACCCGGGAAGACCACGTTCCCAGGAATGCGGCCACCCCTGACCCCGGCACCACTCACACTCCGGGCTCGGGGCTTCTGACTGGCCCCAGGCGCGGGCCGAGGCAGGGGCGGACTGAGAAGAAGTGACCGTGTTTCTTCCTGGCTGTGCTGGCTCCTCTGGCCTCCCACTCAGTGGCGCAGGGCAGGGGGGGGACGGGGGTGGGGGGAGGGGGGCGGGGATCCCCCGACGCATCTGCCAAGCTTGTCTCGGCTGCCAGACCCTCAGCATCTGCTGGCCTGCCCCTCGGATGTGAGGAGGAGGAGGGCAGATGTCCCGCTGGATGTGGGGGCAGGAAGGGGGCCTGCGGGGGGAGCTAGGGGGGCTGGGGGGCAGGCAGGAGTGCATCTCGTTGCCCCAGAGCCACCGGTGGTCCCGTCCCCATCTCCTACACCCCTCACCCCATCCCAGCCTGCTGACTCGCTGTCAGACTTGGTGGAAAGTGTCTGAGATGAAGGACGTGGACGGCGAGAGTCCAGGGCGTGGCTGCTTTCTCAGCCGTGGAATGTTCCTTGACGTTCCACCGACTCGGAGACCACTGGGGAGCCATGAGGATGGTCTCCACGACTGAGGAACTTGATTTTGTTGATTTTTTTTTCTTTTTGTGAAGCAAGATAGGTTTTATTGAATGAAACTTAGGAAGATGTGAGTGGAGGGCTGGAGCCATAGTACAGAGGCAGGGCACTCACCTTGCACGCAGCCAACTGGGGTTCGAGCCCCAGCACCCCAGATGGTCCCTTGAGCACTGCTAGGAGCCATCCCCGAGCACAGAGCGAAGACTAAGCCTGAGCAGCGCCAGGTGTGGCCCCAGGACAAAAAAAAAACAAAGAAAAGAAAAGAACCTCACTCCCAAGTCTCAAGATGCTCAGGGTGGAGTGGCCTCCCGGCCTCAGGGACTCTTCCTGTTCCATGTGCTTCTAGAACAGGCCAGAATTCTCTGTCCGGCCCCTCGTCATTTGCTGATTTGTCTCCCACTTTGGGTTTCCCGGTTCTCAACTTGGGCAGCTGATAAGCTGGCGATGCTGGGAAGTGGGTAAGGGCGTGGGAGGAGGAAGAGGTTGGGCAGGGTCACCCCGTGCGGAGCCCAGAGACCAAGAGCAGGGGTGAGGCTGGGACAGCGGCTCCATGCAGCCCGCTGCGATTTTCTCGGGAAAGCCAGGTCCTGGCTGGAGGCAGCGGTCAGGGGGCCAGGAGGAGGGAGAGCTCTGGGACTTGTCGGGGGACAGCCTGACTGAAGGGGAGGCAGGGGAGAGCCCTGAGAGGTGGACAGAGCAGCCGTGACGCTCACCGGCCCTGCCGACAGCCTTGACTGTCTCTGCGAGGCCAAAGCCGGATAGCAGTCTCCTGGACTTGGGGACAGATTCCTGGCTAAGCATGGCAAGTTTGGAGGGACAGTGAGATGGCTCAAGGCGGGAGCCCTGGGTGTGGTCCCAAGCACAGCACCACAAGTAGCCGCACCCCCGCCCCAAGCACCTCAGGGATGAGGCCATTAAAAAAAAAAAAAGACAGCAAATGGAGCACTTTAGTTTGTATTGGGCCACACCTGGTTTTGCTCAGGGATGGCTCATGGCTCTGTGCCCAGGAGTGCTCCTGGCTCTGTGCCCAGGGCTCACTCCTGGCTCTGTGCTCAGGGATGCTCCTGGCTCTGTGCCCAGGGCTCACTCCTGGCTGTGCCCAGGGATGCTCCTGGCTCTGTGCTCAGGCCTCACTTCTGGCTCTGTGCCCAAGGATGCTCCTGGCTTTGTGCTCAGGGATGGCTCGTGGCTCTGTGCTCAGGGATGGCTCCTGGCAGTGCACAGGGGCCGTGTGTGCTTCTCTGTCCCTAAGGCCTGGCCTCCCCCATCTGTCTTCCTTCTCCGGGTCAGCTCTCCGAGTGCAGTGGGACCACGAGAGCAGACGCTAAGGGTCCTTCCCACATTGGCATTTTTGCCTTCAGCAGAATTTCACAGAAGTCTGGTTCCTCCTCTGGTGTCTTCTGCCTTGTCTTACCCAGCAGGAAGTGTTCTTTTCCCCCCTTTCTTTAAATAGAGGGCTCATTTGTTGGGGCTGCACTCGATGGACTCCGGGTTTGGGGGCCACTCGGTGCTGCTCAGGGGAGGTGTGTGACGCCAGGGATTGTCATGGGGGCGACATGCAGGGCAGTTACCGTAACCATCCCTTGGCACCTTTGGCCACGCCCCTCCCCTCCCTGCCGCCCTCTGCTTTGTGCAGGGCCCTGCTGCCCCATCTGGCTTGGCCCGTTAAGCCCCCTCTGTCCTTTCCCACCTGGGCAGAGGCCAGGCCACAGACAGCTGCTCTGCGGCTCCCAGCAGCTGCTACAGAGCCCGGCACGCAGGAGGCGCTCTGGGAAGTTTGAGAGGGCTGGCGCGGGCCCCGTGTCGGGACCCAGCAGCTGCACGGCCCCCGGACATCTGCGAGCCGCCTCAGGAATGTACATGTGCCTCTGTGTGTGTGTGTGTGTGTGTGTGTGTGTGTGTGTGTGTGTTTGTGCCTGTGTGTGCCCGTGTGTGTGCCTCTGTGTGTATGTGTGTGCCTCTGTGTGTGTTCCACTGGTGTGTATGGCTGTGTGTGTGCCTCTGTGTGTATTCCTCTGGTGTGTATGGCTGTGTGTATGCCTCTTGCCTCTGCGTATGCGTGTGTATGTGTGGGCCTCTGTATGTGTGCCTCTGTGTGTTAAGTGTGCCTCTGTGTGTATGTGTGTGCCTGTGTGCCTCTGTGTGTGTGTGTGTGTGTGTGTGTGTGTGTGTGTGTGTGTGTGTGTGTGTGGTGGTGGGCTAGGGCGGGGGGAGTCGAGGGCGTCAGTCTGGGGGCTGCTGGCCCAGCCTGACTTCCCACAGTCAGCAGGACGGACCTGGAGATGTCGGGGCTGAAGACCCTGGAGCACGTGGCCGTGACTGTGTCCATCACGCACCCCCGGCGCGGCAGCCTGGAGCTTCGGCTCTTCTGCCCCAGCGGCATGATGTCCCTCATCGGCGCCCCCCGCAGCATGGACTCGTAAGTACCCGTGGGTGAGGCTGGAAGAGGGGCCCCGGGGTCCGGCCTGGCCAGGCCAGCCGGCAGCAGCCGTGACTACGCTCTGTTCAAGTGCATCCACGCTCTCAGCGTGGCACCCACCACTCCCGACATCTCCCTTCTGTGCTCTTACAAGGACTCCACGGTGGGGGGGGCGGGCTCGGGCCTTACTCACCCACGAGAGAGCGAGTCCCCAGGGCCGGAACTGCCTGGGGAAGTCCCACCAAGACTGTTTCTGCATGTCCCCGCCTGTGCTGGGCGACGTTGGCTGGTTCATCCCCAGCCCAGGCGCCCCCCTCACCCATGAGAGCTCAGGGCAAGAGAGGATTTGAGGGGCCAGAGCCGTAGTGCAGCGGGCTGGGCATTGGCCTTGCACGTGGCCGGCATCCCGTATGGCCCCCCAGGCAGTTACTGCCAGCAGTGATCCCTGAGCACCAAGCCAGGAGTCACCCCTGAGCACCGCCGGGTATGACCCACACAGGAAAAAGAGAGGACTTGAAGCTCCCTCCTGGCAGCGTCCCTTCCCAGTGGCTGGAGCTGAGAGCCCACCTGCTATGTTTCCACGCCTTTTCCAGAAAGAAAGTCTGGGGACAGAGCCCTGCCCCGTGCTTCCCGCTTTCTCTGCTCTGTCTTTTTCTTCTGGTTTGGTTTTTCAGGAGGTGCCACACCCGGCCATGCTCAGGACTTAGCGCTTGGCTCTGCACTCAGGAATCGCTCCTGGGGGCATTCGGGGGGCCTCGGAACCCGGGTCGGCAAACGCCCTCTCCACTGTCTGCTCAGTCGGCCCCTCTCTGCTCTCCTTCCCCAGGGACCCCAACGGCTTCAATGACTGGACCTTCTCCACCGTGCGGTGCTGGGGGGAGAGAGCCAAGGGGACGTACAGACTGGTCGTCAGGGACGTGGGTAAGTGGCCCCCTGCCGCCAGCCCCCAACTGATCTCAGCCTTCCGAGGTCGGCCCCTCGGGCTCCGGGAGACACAGGGAGGCCATGGGAGCTGCAGGGCAGTTGCTCACCCTGGGCCCCCCCTGCAGGGCCCCAGGGGGTGTGCGTGAGTCTGTTTCCTCTCGCACTCCTTGGAGAAGTGACTGACCCGTTTTTCCTCAGGATAGCACCACAAATTCCTTGTTGAAACCACATTTCAAGTCCTTTCCTATAAAACCGTCCTTCGGCCAGCCCTGGTAGGCAGGTAAGGGCTGGACAAACGTTTGCCATTTTCTTTTGGAAAAGCTGAGAGACCCCAGAGGAGGTGTGAAGCGTGTGAGGCCCCCGGAGGCAGGGCGGACCCCAGCCCCGGAATTCCGGTCCCTCGCAAGGCCCTGAGGCCGGTGGAGGTCAAGCCTCTCTTTAGGGCTTTTTCTTTTTGCCAAGCCAGCTGACACCCCCAGACAGAGCGAGCTGGAGAGGCACCGTCTCCGCTCGCAGCCCCCCTCCCTGCTCCCTCCATTCCTCAGGGCCCCTCAGGGGCACGGCACGGAACCCTGGGGCGGGGTGGGGGGGACCTTCGCACTGTCAGGTGTGGGCTGGACAGGACCTGGGCACGGGGCCTGGCTCCCAGACACCCCGTTGCTGCCCTAGGAGACGAGGTGGCACCCGCGGGCGTCCTGCTGCATTGGCGACTGACCCTCTACGGCTCCGTGTGGAGCCCCGTGGACATCCGGGAGAGACAGAGGTGGGTGCGGCCACTGCAGCGCCTCTGAGAGGGGAGGGGAGGCGACTTGAGGGGTGAGGGGCTGCTTCGGGGGTTCAGCCCCTGCTTCCCCGCTCCAGACGCAGTCGGGAGCTGGAGCAAGGGGAACCCACGGGCGCGTCCCCCACGGGCCGTGGGGAGCCCGGCTCAGTGGCCCCCTCCGTGCCGCTCGCCCGCAGGCTGCTGGAGAACGCCATGAGCGGCAAATACCTGCACGACGGCTTCTCCCTGCCCTGCCCCCCCGGGCTGGAGATCCCCCCAGAAGACAGCCACACCCTCACGCCCAACACCCTCAAGGTACCAGGCTCAAGCCGCAGGCGGGCGGGAGTGTTGGGGTGGGGTGGGGGGACATTCCGGGGGACTCGGGGAAGGGGTCCTGAGGGCTCTGGGCGGGCACCGCCCGGGAGGCAGCACAGCACAGGCCCAGGGAGACCCCTGACGCGGTGGTGCGGCTTCTCCGCAGACCCTGGTGCTGGTGGGCTGCTTCTCCATCTTCTGGACCGTCTACTACCTGCTGGAGGTGTACCTGAGCCAGCGCAGCGTGCCGTGCCGGGGCCGGCCCTGCCGCTGGCCCCAGCGAGGCCGCAGGGCCCGGGAGGAGGGCACGGATCTGGAGTCCGTGCCGCTCTGCAATGGCAAAGACGCAGACGGGCCGGAGCCGGAGGGTCCGCCTAGCACGGCGACTCTGCTGGGCCCCGACGGGCTTGTCCCCCAGGCCCCGGACCTGCTGCGGGGAGCCGAGGAGCAGGTCTGCTGAGAGAGGGCCCAGGCGCATCTCCCGGACCCCAAGAACAAGGCCGGCCTGCTGCTCCCCCCCGGAACCAGAACCGGAACCGGATTCCGAATGGGAGGCACTCAGGGAGGCCACGGGGCATGGACGTGCCCCAGGGCCCTACTCCCAAGGGGCGCTGTTGCGGTAGAGCTCGGCCCAGGGCATGAGACGGGCCTGCCCTGGCCCAAGAAGGGGGCTTGGCCCGAGGACTGTGAGGCCCCGTGCTGCCCGCCCTAGGCCTGCAGAGTCAAGATGTCCCACTTCAGCCAGACCGGGACACACAGGTGTGGCCAGCCCAGAGCGGGTTCGAGGAGCCGCTACTTCTCCACCCGCCGCCACCTCCTCCTGAAGGTCACCGTGATGCTCCAAATTGGGTCTGGGCCTGCTGGGCCCAGGCTGCAGCAGGGCCGGGCCACCCTGCGTCCATCTGTCTTCCTTCCACCGTGCTCAGGGACATGTCCTCCCCCGAGGCAGCTGCCCGCCCGGCCCGGGCATCGTGGTGGACTTGAATTGTTTTTTAACGCTTACGAGTGGATTTCCTCTTTTCACGGCAACCTTTGTTGGGTTTTTTTCTGCACAGCTTTTCCAAAATAAAAACGTTGCACTCAGCCGCTGCGCCCCAGCTCTGCTCCTGGGCACCCTCCCCTCCCCACCCATGCCGCCGCTCCTCCCCTCCGCTCCCGGGCCCCCCCAACATGAGGGTGCCCGTCCGCCCCTTGCACCCGCACACATGAGACGTGCCACGCTGCCAGCCAGGCCTGAGAAACAACTGTATCTATATTTATTTTTTTTTCTTTTGAATTTCAAGCCCCCCCAAAAAAAATTCCAGCAAAAAAATAGTAGGGGGGGGGGAGGTCGAGCTGGGTCTCCTTCAGCAGGTACTTGGCAGCCAAGGACAGTGGGCTTGCTCCGGCCAGGCGGCCCCCAGCCTGACCCGCCGAGCCCAGGAGGGAGAGAGGCAGCGGGCGTGGGGTCTGGGGGGAGCCGGCGCGGTGCTTGGGGAGGAGTTGGGGGTGCGGCGCTGCCAGGTGCAATTGTCACCGTTGCCCGGTGACTAGCCTCAAGCTCGGCCTCGGCTGCGGAGGTTCTGGGTGAGGCGGCGGAGGGCGTGCGGCGGCCGCCGGGCTCTAGCTGATGATCTGGCGGGGCCGCCCGTAGCCCGTCATGCCCGCCTGCGAGGCGCCCCGGTTGCTGCCCATCTGCAGGCCGATGACGTGCTTGCCCTCCTGCAGCTGGCTCTCCGTGAACTCGCGCTTGTGCTCCTGCGCCTTCCTGCGGGCCAGAATGCCCGTCAGCCCTGCCCGACAGCCCTGCCCCCCTGACAGTCCTGCCCCCCCGACAGCCCTGCCCGACAGCCCTACCCCCCCACAGCCCTGAGCCCTACAGTCCTGACCCCTACAGCCCTTCCCTGACAGCCCTGCCCTGACATCCCTGTCCCCTCACCCCTGGCAGCCCTGCCCCTCAGCCCTGCCCCAACAGCCCTGCCCCCGACAGCCCTTACCCGGACAGCCCTGACCCCGACAGTTCTGACCCTGTTGGTCCTGACCACCTGTCACTCCTGATCTGGCCCCCGTCACCCCTGACCCCTTGTCAGCCCTGATCTCACATCACTCCTGGCCCCGTCACTCCTGACCTCCATTGCTCCTGACCCCTTGACTCTCTGGCCCCACCCACGGCCCCACTACACTGGCCAGGAGCCCCTGAGGACCCACCCAAAGGGAAGGGGTGGGAGCACAGGGGGTCTGTCGCCCCCCCATTCAGCCCTCATTCACCCTCTAGGCTCTGTTCCCCACAGCCCAGGCAGAAGCCCCCTCTCCCCTAGTGCCACTATTTTTTTCTTAAACGGGTGGTGCTCAGGGCTGAGCACTCAGCCTAGCTGGAACCTCATCACCCTCCTGTCCTGCATGTAGGTCACTCCTGGTGGTGTGACCCAGGAGGGCCACCCAGGAGGTCAGGGCATGTGGCCCAGGATCTGCCAGCTCCCGTAACTGCCCTCACCCGGGCCCCCGCTTACTTCATGAACCAGCTGGGGTCCCCACGGTAGTGGCCGTCATTCTTGGTCACTGCCAGGCTGCCCAGCGCCATCAGAGTCCTCTGTACGGCTGCCATGTCTTTGCCTGGCGGAGGAGAGGGGTCGGGTGACCAGGACTGAGATGGGGCTGCCCACTCGTCACAGAAAAGAGACCCTGTGAGGACTAGGGCACCCAGCACCCCAGAGACCCTGACGGCGTGTGCGGCCTCCCCCTCCCCGCCCCCCCTCCTCCCCCCGCCCCGGCTCGGCCCCCTGCCGCTCTCCGACAGCCCCCATCTCGCACATTCGTAGAGGTCCACCGTCTGGAACATGTCGGTCTTGGTCACCCCGTAGTCCTCCGCGGCCTTCAGGAACTGCGCCACCTGCTCCATCTGCTTGAAGACCATGGACGGGGGGTTCTCCGGCACCTTCACGGGCTTGGCGCCGTCGGGGTACAGGCTGTTGACCAGCTTGCTCAGGATCTGCCAGGCACAGCTTGCAGGTGGGCACTGGGCTCCCCAGCCTGGCCCGGCCCCCGGTCCCCACCCCCACCCCCGGGCAGACCCCCACTCACCACGCCGTTCTTCAGCCAGACCTGGAAACCCAGGCGCCCGCGGTCAGGGCGGCCCACGTCGGGGCCGCACTGTGCGAGGATCCACTCCACCAGCCGCTCCTCCAGCTCCTCGTCGTACTTCTTCTCAATCTTGGACTGCACTTCGCGGCTCATGCCATACGAGGGGCCTTTGTTGGCCATGCTGGGGAGACCTACGGCCGGGAGGGGAGAAGGGGTCAGAGAGCGGCCCTGGGCCGGAGCGACAGCACAGCTTGTTGGCCATGCTGGGGAGAGCTATGGCCAGGAGGGGAGAAGGGGTCAGAGAGCGGCCCTGGGCCAGAGCGACAGCACAGCGGGGTGGGCGTTTGCCTTGCACGCAGCCAACCTGGGTTCGACCCCCAGCATCCCATAGGGTCCCCTGAGCACCGCCAGGAGTAATTCCTGAGCGCATGAGCCAGGAGTAACCCCTGAGCATCACTGGGTGTGACCCAAAAAAAGCAAAATAATAATAATGATAATAATAATGTCATGTCATGTCACTGTCATCCCGTTGCTCATCGATTTGTTCGAGCGGGCACCAGTAACGTCTCTCATTGGGAGACTTATTGTTACTGTTTTTGGCATATCCAATACGCACAGGTAGCTTGCCAGGCTCTGCCGCACAGGCTCGATACTCTCGGTAGCTTGCCGGGCTCTCCGAGAGGGGCGGAGGAATCGAACTCCAGTCGACCACGTGAAAGGCAGATGCCCAAATGTTTAAAAAGCAAAAAAAAAAAAAAAAAGACAGGGAGAGTGTGTCCCTGCTGGTCTGATCCCACCTGGCCTGTCTCTCCCCCTCCCCAACTCCCTGTGCTGGCCTGCCGCGGCCTCCTTCAGGGACCCCCTCAGATGAGGGGTGGTGGGAGGGCGTCTCCGGCAGCCTGGAGAAGGGCTCAGCACACACGTTTCACAGATGACTCAACAGCATGTCTTGGAACGGAGCCATAGGACAGCGGGGAGTGGCTGACCCGGGTTCGATCCCCGGGATCCCAGAGGGTCCCCTGAGCATGACAAGGAGTGATCCCTGAGTGCAGAGCCAAGAGTAACTCCTGAGCACCACTGGGTGTGGCCCCCAAACAAATAAAAAGCCGTGAGCACGTGTTTCTAGACTTAGGGGTGCGGGGACACAGAGACCCCTCGCGCCCGCACGGAAGCGCCTCTGTCCAAGTTCCGTTTACTGGAAGGCAGTAGGCGCCTCTGGCCTCTGAGCCAGGCTCACCACCTTGATCTAGAATGTTCTTTGCCATACTGGCCGCAGAGGTCCTGCTTTTAGACGAGGTCACATTGTCCATCCAGGTCAGCCCCACCCTGACCCTCCAGCCCAGATGCCCAGGACCCCAGGTCAGCCCACAGCTGAGGCAGCTCAGACCAAGCCCCTGACAGGGCTGAGGCCACGGCGCCGCCTTTCCTCAGGGGAGCCTGGCCGGGCCCCCCGTCTGTCACTGCAGTAGCCGAGTCACCCAGCGGCGGGATCCTCCAAACAGCCCAGGCCAGGGGCTGGCGGCACCCCGTGGGGTCTTAGTCCCGCTCTCCCGGGCTGGTGAGATGCAGCCTGGCCATGGCTGCCGAGCTCGCTCTTGGGGGGCCCAGCGGCAGGCGTGGACCGTCTGGGGTCCCCTGGGGTGGCCCTCTGTAGATTGAGACCGACCAAGGGAGGCCAGCGCTGGCCTCAGAGGTCACAGGATGGGAGGGAGCGAGTGACTGAGGATGGCGATGACCATCAGTGATGGCCCCCTGCACCCCTGGGCCCCGCGCCCCCCTTCCTGCGTGTGGACAGTGGGCGGCAGACAATGGACAGTGAGCAGTGGACAGTGGATACTGAATTGCGGACAGCAGACAGTGGACAGTGTCCACCCACTGAGGACAAAGCTCTCCACCACAAACAAGTCCGGCTGAGTTTGGCAGCACCCTCAGAACATGAGCCCTTTGACCCCGAGTGCAGAGGGGGACCTGGGGGCGTGGGAGCTGGTCCTGCCATGGGCCCATCCTCCTCTACCCTTTCTAGCACATTCCCTAGTGGAGGACACTGAAAGGCTCCTGAGACGTGGTGCCGCTCCTGTCCTCGCATTGGGCATGGCTGGCCAGGGTCCACGGACACAGTTCTTTCCGCAGCCCTGGGGGCCTCACCCCCACTCTCCAGCACCCCAGGACTCCCCTCTACATCAGCTGGCCCCAGCCCCCCGGCTGGCCCGCGCTTCCGGGGACACGAAGGTGGGTATGAAAGACGGTACAACCCACAGCACAGCCGGGGCTGGGGGCAGCTCAGGGCACTGTGTGTGGGAGCCCCAGGCTGGACCCCGGCACCAGCCACAGGACTCCCGGCCTGTACCCCCCCCAAGGAAACAGCAAAGACCCCTGGGTCAGTGCTGGGGAGTCAGCTGGGGAGCCCCTGGGTACGCGTGGGAGGCTCTGGGCTCTGTCTCCTGCAAGGAGCCCCCCAGAAACACAATTGGGGGACCCTGGTGGGGAGCTGCAGCCCCCATACCGTTGGCCCCAGGGGAAATAAGAGGAATCCGGTGGAGCAAGGTGGGCGGGTGGAATGTTCCCCCCACGCACGGCTCCATCTGGAGCCAGTCTGACAGTGGAGGCATCTGCTGAGGAAGACCTCCCCGGCCACCTGGAGCTGCAGGGGCGGGGCGGGGCGGGGCGGGGCGGGGCGGCCCATTACTGGCCCGGTGTGGGACAGCCTGAGGCCTGAGCCACCCTCAGCCTCCTGGAGACAGCTCAGCCTCCTGGAGACAGCTGCAGACGGGCACTGGGCACGGAGCAGCAGGAAAACCTCCAGCAGGGCGGGGCCCTCAGCAAGAGGACCTCAAGCTCAGTCTGGGGGACAAAGAGCGTCCCACTCACTGGGACCCTCGGGAGAGATCCTGGAGGAGGAACGGAGGGAGTCACATTCCTGTCCAGACTGCCCTGCCACCACTCCAAAGCACCTCCCTGGAGTGACCCCTTCATAATGTCCAGGATGGGTGAGCACAACCCCCCGACCACAGGGAACGGGATCCCTGGCTTCACATCACAGGCTGCACTCACCTCCTTGGCCATCCTCCCAGAGGAGGAACTGGCCACCTCCAGCCTGCACACACACACACACACACACATGTACGCACACACATGCACACTACCTGCACACACATGCGTGCACACAAAGCCACACTTAGGTGTGGACTGGCAGTGAAGTCTCCCTGTCGCCCACCTGCACCAGCCTTCTTTCTGGCATGCCCGCCAGCCCAGACCCGCGAGGAGGAGCCCCTCCCGCCCCAGCTGGAGCCAGCCCTGCGGGGGGGCGGGGGGATCCATCTGCAGATGGGGAATGCTGAGAGGGTCCCAGGGCGCCCACTGACACCCGGCCGGCCAGCTGGGCTGCGACCCCGCGGACAGAGGCACTTACGAGGCTGCTGGGCGCTGCGGAGAAGAGGCGCGCTGTCTGGGGCGCAGTCGCGGGACGGGACGGGCGCTGGCCGGCGGGGTGAGGGGTTTAAAGGGCTGCGCGCGGTGATGTCAGCCTCCCCCGCGCGCGCGCCCCGCGGCCCCCTCCCGGCCGGAGGAACCGGACCCCGTTCTCCGCCCCCCGCCCCCCCAGGGACTCCGCGCAGGCTCCATATTTGGGGAAAGACACCAAGTTGGAGCCGCCGGCCCGGGGCGGCCCGAGACATTCCCTGCGTGCTTTGGGGATGCAGCGGGCCGGGGCGGGGCGCGCCGGCGGCGGGAACGGCGCGGGAAAGGCCTTTTAAGGGCAGGACCACGACGGCTTCCCCCGCGCCCGGCTGCTCCTTCACCCCTGTTCCCTGCCCCTGGGGTTCAGGGCCCGGGACAGGGGCAGGGGCCGGGGGCCTGGCCCTGAGGCTCGGCGCTGGACACCCCGGCCACGCTCCCCTCCGGGACCCTTAGCTCTAGGAGGTCAGGACCCACCTATTCGAGGCCAGGACGCGCCAGCCACCCGGCCAACGTCCTTTCGGACTCACAGCTCCTCCGGGGACAGGGCAATAGCACAGCGCGGGGGGTGATGGTTTGCAGTGGATCCGGGCTGGATCTCCGGCATCCCATAGGGTCCCCGAGTCCGCCAGGAGTGGTTCCCGCCTGCAGGGCCAGCGTAAGCCCTGAGCACAGCCAGGTATGACCCCCAGACAAAACAAAACAAAACAAAACAAAACAAAACAAAACAGACTTACAGCTCTGGGGAACAGTAGTGCGTTTGTTTTGCACAAGGCAGACCAGGGTTTGATCCCCAGCTCTGCTGGGAGTGATCCTTGAGCACAGAGCCAGGAAGACGTCCTGAACACTGCCGGGTGTGGCCCCCCAAACATACAAAAAGGTTACAATGGATATTTGGAGAGAGGGAGAGAGAGAGAGAGTGTCCCAGAGCTATAGTACATTGAACAGGGTATTTGCCTTGCATGTGGCTGACCCAGGTTCCATCCCCAGCATCCCTGATGGTCTCTCAAGCCCCACCAGGACTAATTCTTGAGTGCAGAGGCAGGAGTAACCTCTGAGCATCACTGGGTGTGACCCAAAAGTGAAAAAAAAAAAATGAGAGGGTGTGTGTGTGTGTGTGTACCCACTTGCCATATGAAGAAACTGAGGCTCAGGGGGCCTCAGTCAAGTGGCAGGGTCTGGACACCCCCATGGGGAAGGCTGTTGCACTCCCAGCTGTACCCCTGCACAGTTGACTTGCGTTAGTTGATGTGGGGTTTGAGGAACAGGGAGCACCTCCCCACCTAGAGGGGCTCAAGGGTAGTTTTTCCCAAGGTGGATAATACTGCCCCCTAGAGGGCGCTAAGAGCATAGCAGGGCAGGACTAGCCTTGGAGAGGCAGCAGGTCAGATAGGCCTGAGCAGCCCTGGGGTGCAGGAACCTGAGGCCATCGCCCCTCCCTCCAAGGAGAGCCCCGACTGCCCTGGACTCCAGCACCCCAGGTGGGAAACTCTCCACTTTCTTCTACCTGGAGCCAGAGACTTACGGGGCAAAGGGGGTGTCTCTGAGCCGCCTGTGCTGGCACACACCCACGCACACACACACACGCATCTCACACACACACCCATCTCCCACACACACGCACACACCAACTCACACACACCCACACACCTCCCACACACACACCCATCTCACATACACACACATGCACAGCCACACCCATCTCACACACACCCATTTCATACACCGCCCCCACCCATCTTCTCACACACCCACACACACATATCCCCACACGCACACAGGCACACCATCTCACACGCACACCATCTCACACACACACCTCACACATACATCCCCCACCGTCTCCCCCCACACACACACACATCCGAGGAGTCCCCAGGAAGGACCCTGCCTTGCCAGGCTTAGCCCTTAGCTGCGGGACGCCAGGCAGGCACAAAGAACTGAACTACGGTGCCCCCTAGTGGCAGCTGCGGAGGAAGCAGGAAAGGGAGCTGGGGTCCTGCATTCACCACCTTCCTTCCTGGCCTCCCCTAAACGTTCTGCTGAGCTTGCTGAATCCTCAAGGCTTATTCCAAAACGCCGCCTTTTGGGGCTGGGAGCCAGCGCAAGACGCAGGCAGGCATGCACATGGCCCTGAGTTTTATCTCTCTCCCACGGTGACGTGGAGCAACCAAGGCCCAGGAGGTCCCCAGCACCGGGGTGGGGGGACCAGCCGGCTGTGTATCTCTGAGAGTGCTCCCACCCCTCAGGGAAGAAAAGCAAACACCGAAACCAATCCTCTGTGGCGACGGCCTGCTCGTGCCCTCACCTCTCTGGCTGCAGTCCAGCGCTGGGCCAGCGGCTGGCAGCAGGGGCAGAGGGGAGCAGGGGTGCCAGGTGAGGCTCAGATAAGGCCTCCCCATGGCAGCATTCGCTCTGTGGCCCAGAGCAGGCAGCATGTCCCCTGGTGAATCCAGGACACTGCCACATGGGGGTGGGGCAGGGCGGGGCGGGGGAGCAGGACCCAGGAACCACACAGCACTCACTCACAACCCCCCCCCCCCCGCGGGAAAGGCGGAGCAAAGGACGAGAGGCCCAGAAATGCACCTGGTTGCTTCTTTAATTGAATGCAGACTCATTCGTAGAAAACGCAGATGCGCCCGTAGCATGAGCAGAGCTCTGGAGGGGGGTCCAGACCCCCCTCCTCTCCCTGCCCCAGGGAGTGCCATAAAAACACATGGGGGAGAATAAAACACGCTGAGGCAGAGGCCCCTCCCCCCGCCAGCCTCCCCCCTGCCCCCGCCTTGGCATCTGGAACGGACCGGGAGGGGTCCGTTCTGGTGGGTGCCCAGAACTCAGGCCGGTCCGTGTAAACTTCAAAGTTCTGTGTGTGCGCGCATGTGGCTGCCCCCAAACTTGGCTGAAAACCCAAGACAGCAGGAGCCAGCCCTGGTCCTCTCAGGAGGCCGCCCAGGGCCTGCAGCTCCGCACTCCTTCCTCAGACAGGCACTGGGCGCCTTTGGCTATGGGGGCTGCCGCACGGCTGGGCCCCCGTGCACGCCCCAGCTCTGTCGCCTGAACCTTCCTGGGCAGTGTCAATGGCACTGAGAGGGCCCCCGCAGGGGCTTGGCAGGACTGACGGTCTTGAGAGAAAAAGGAAGGAAAGGGGCGAGTTGTTCTCCCCTCTGGCTCTGAGGAAGATGACCTCTGAATCCAGCCCCTCGCTCCCGGAGGCTGCTCCAGCAGGAGCCCCCTCTGCTGATCGGAGCCGGGGGGCAGCGCTGCCCGGGCCCCTCGCAGGCCTTAGCACCAATAGGCCGGCACCAGCTGGTTGGTCCCCACGGACCGACGCCTCCAGCCATCCTGGCGAGCTGGAGTGAGCAACGGCAGAAGCCAGGCACGCCCAGATGAGCAGGACAGGCTCACAGGCGCCAGGGCAGGGTCTTGGAGTCCGTGAAGAAGAAAGGGCTTGGGGTCTCTGGCTGAAGGCCAGGGCGAGGAGGGGCAGCATGTGAGCCATGAGACAGGCAGGGCGACACTTCCCTCCTTCCCATGCAGAGGGGCCAGAGAGAGGCCGCAGAGGGGACCCGGGGTCCCAACACTGAGAAGACAGCAGCAATGTAGCCAGTGGCTGGGGCTCAAGGGAGCGGCCTCCTCCCCGTCCAGGGGTGGCCGTGAAGCCCCAGTCCCTGCCCAGGAGTGTCCCAGATCGAGCCACGCTGCCACCAGCAGCCGGCAGCAGGCCGGGAGGCACAGTCCTTGTCCTGCCCGGCCGCTGAGGTCCTGGGTGGGAGGCAGTGGGGCCCCAGGCCCCAGGAGTAAAGCACGGCCGCCCCGGCTAGAACACGTAGATCTTGTCCCGCTGCACCGTGTCCAGGTCATCGTCCAGGGTCAGTAACACCTGGCAGGAGGACATCGAGTCAGGCCTGGGAAGCGTCAAGCGCCACCCGCCCCCGACCCTGCGGTGCCTACCAGGAAGGACCCGAACATGGCTATGGAGGAGAGGAAGTGCCAGATGTCGTGGTCGTCGAAGAAGTCCAGCAGGATGCAGTCGCGGTTGTGCTCCCGGGACTCGGCGGGGGTTTTCTGAGGAGAAGGCGCAGAGGGGCTGAGTGGCCCAGCCCCGCCCCTTCCTCCTGGCCCCCTTCCCGGCGCCCACCACCCTAAGACTCGGCCTTTGGTTCCTGATTGCTCAGAGACTGCAACAGTCGGCCCCGCCTCCTCCTAGCGCCCCACCCCTCCAGCCGGCCCCGCCTATCGCCAGCCCGCCTCCTACCTCTGCCCCACCCCTTCCATTAGCCCCGCCCACCACCGCCCCACCCCTCCAGCCAGCCCCGCCTCCTACCACTGCCCTACCCGCCCCCTCCAGCCCTGCCTCCTCCTTCCTGCAGTCCTTTACAGAGTGCAGACTCTGGGAGAGGCCACTGGGACTCTGCCCTGTGCTGGTGACAACGGCCATGACAAGTGAGACTCAGGTCCTCCAACTTGGCCGAGGCCACCGAGATGACCAGACTGACACGCCCACCACCAGCAAGCTCAGTCTTCACTGGCTCATGCACTCTAGCTAAACCTGCCTCATTTGCTACTCTCTCGCCTCTCAGGTCACCATATCTGGAATCTTCCCCATCACCCCAGGCTGTCTGGGAAGCCTTGCCTGAGGACTGAGTGAGGAGAGGCCGAGGAGGCGGGGCCCTCGCTGAGTGGCGGCCACCCACCTGCCAGGTGCTGAGTCCCTGGAAGAAGAAGAAGAGCGCGAAGCCCCAGACTACGGAGGTGCAGACGATGCAGAGCAGAGGGATGAGTTTGATCCTTTCCCCGCTCCGGAGCTGGAAGGAGGATGGGGAGCAGCCTGAGGGCCGGGCCTCGCCCTCCTGCCTGGCCAGCACTGGTGGCCTGGCGCCCCAGGTCTCCGGCACAGCTGCCTCCAGCCCCGCTGGGATGCGCCCCACCGTCTGCCTCCCACAGCCAGCGTCAGCGTGTGCGTGTGCCAGCAGCCTGGGCCTCCAGGGCTTGCCCACCCTGCCACCAGAGAAGGCCGCGCAGGGTCCTCTCACGCCAGGTAACACGGGGGTTCTCAGGGCATACCTGGCCCCCAGAAGCATCCACCCGCTCCTTTCAACCCTGCCCGACTGCAGCTGAATGGCCCCGGGTCTCACGGGCTTGTCTCGGAATGCAGAAGGCTCCGAGGGTGCAGCTGGCTCCGGGGAGCGGCCCCCACCCTGCCCCACCCACTTCTCACTGCCTTTCCGAGCTGCGCCGGGCAGGCGGTGCCCTCGCTCTTTCCCCTGGAGAGCGGGCGTGCATCCAGGCCCCCCCCCCCCGCTTACCTTCATAATGATGTAGAAGGCAAAGTAAAGCAGCAGGTTGCAGATGCCGATGGCCAGCAAGTAGGAGGCGAAGTCATTGGGGCGCATGATGAGCCCGTAGGCAGCCCTGGCATAGAAAGGCCTGGTGAAGCGGGCACGGGCTGAGAGCAGGATGCGCTCTCCTCATCTCGACCGTATTTTAACAGGAATATGCAGGGCCTGATTCAGAGGCCCTCAGAATGTTCTAGAACTCCAGGGGCTTACCCCTCTCCTTGTCAGCAGCTTCCCCCGCCCCAATCTAGTTCTCATGCCCGCTGCTCAGAAGGTCGTTCAGAGCCCCTCCCGCAGCCCGCAGCTGTCCACCCAGCCAGGCTACCACAGACAACGGCCAGACTCACAGCGACCAGTTGATGATGTTACCCATGACCAGCAGCACCATGCGGTCCTGGAGGGAAGCAGAGACACGGGGACTGAGAGGGGGAGAGACAGGGAGAGAAGTGGAAGAAGGCCCGAGTCAGCCGGTCCCCACCCCCATCCTGGGGCGCCAGCCCTGACAGGCGGAAACAGAGAGGCTGGGGAGCTGGGAAGGTACCACGTAGAGGGGCCCGCTGCACTGGCGGATGCAGTCCGTGTAGAGCACGTGCAGGATGCGCCGGCAGATGCCTGAGTCTGCAAGAGAGGGTGGTGCTCAAGTGCGCGGGAACCATCGCTGCAGTCTGCCGACCAGCTGCGCGTCAGGGCCCCCGGGGCTCTGGGGGGCACGCCTACCCCCCCCCCGAACAGGGAGGGGGCTGAAGCCCAAAGTCTCCTGCGGGTGCGCAGCCCCCATCCCCAGGCTCATTCCCAGCCAGCCCCTCCCTGGCTGTCACCCTGGGCAGGCCCTCACCCAGCTTCCAGCGGCCCATGTAATAGAGCTGAATGCTCAGCAGCAGCGTGGCGATGATGTGGATGACCGAGAAGACGATCCAGAAAGCCATGTTCCCTTTGCCAAAGACCTGGGCACGGGTGGGAGGGCCGGGGGTAGGGAGGGCAGGAAATGAGGAGGGGCTGAGGTAGCTGTTCCCACCTGCACCTCCTTCCTCTCCAGAGGTCAGGGTCACGCTGGGGCCACACCGGGGCACCCAGGGCTCAGGGAAGGAACAGAATAGGGGTCTCGACTACAGATAAAAAGGGGTGTGTAAGTGAGCAAGGCGAGAGGGGCCTCACCACGCCCAGCACGGAGAAGAAGATGACGATGGCCAGGCAGGCGTAGGCGCTGTAGGCACTGGCATTGATGTCCGGGTGCCGCTTCTGGTAGAGTTTCAGCATGCACAGCCCAGCGATCATGTACATGAAGGATGTGTCTAGAATAGGGAACGTGGCTGTGAGTTGCAGACACGCCCACTGAGCCTGAGGTATGAGCGTGGCAGGAGCTGCAGGCACGCCCACAGAGCCTAGAAAGGGGGCGTGGCCATAATTGCGGACACGCCCACATAGCCTAGGATTGGGTGGCCAAGACGCGCCCACTGAGCCTAGGGAGGGGGCGTGACCAGATCTGTAGACACACCCACTGAGCCTAGGATGGAGCGTGGCCAGAGCTGCAGGCACACCCAGAGTCTAGGATGGGGCGTGGCCAGAGTTGCAGGCACGCCCACTCAGACTGAGTCTGGGATTGCGCATGGCCATAGCTGCTAACAGGACAGGTATCCTAAGTCTCAGCAGGGAACTACAGAGCAGGGCACAGAGTAGGAGAGGCCTGGTCAAAGTCCTGGGCAGCCAAAAGCAGCTGGCAGACTGGCAGTCACCTCTGAGTCCCTGATACCCCGATGGCCAATACTGAGGGTTTGCCCCAGACACAGGAAGTGAGTTCAGGATGCCTCTCACCCTCCACCTCCCACCACCTCCACAGGGCTGGGGATCGAACCCGGGGCCTCACACATCAAGGCACGTGCTCTACTGCTGAGCCAACCCCACCCCATTCAGCACCTACATGACGGTGGGCATACACACACACACCCACACACACACTCCAATTCCAGAGAGTCCTATGAGGGTGAGAGGCAGGCACACACACACACACACACACACACACACACACACACACACACATACACACCCCAATTCCAGAGAGTCCTAGGGGCTGAGAGACAGGAACACACACACACACAATACACACTCCAATTCCAGAGAGTCCTACAGGGCCTAGAGGCAGGCACACACACACACACACACACACACACACACCAATTCCAGAGAGTCCACACACACACACACACACACACACAAACACACACACCCCAATTCCAGAGAGTCCTACTGGGTGACAGTCAGGAATCCTCAGGGGGCACTGAGAGGCAGGCACACACACACCCCCCAATTCCAGAGAGTCCACACACACACACACACACACACACACACACACATACCAATTCCAAGAGAGTCCACACACACACACACACACACACACACACACACCAATTCCAGAGAGTACACACACACACACCCCAATTCCAGAGAGTACACACACACACACATATACACACACACACACACACACACCAACTCCAGAGAGTCCTACTGGGGGAGAGGCAGGGATCCCCAGGGGGCGTTTGGGGAGGGTGGCACACTCAGGCCAGCTTCTCACCAAACTGGAAGTTGGTGTAATTGGGGCAGACGTGGTAGCAGGCACTGAGCAGCCCTTCCATCATCAGGGCAGTGCCCATGGCATAGAACAGGCCGAAGTGTTTGGGAATCCCACATTCCTGTCGGGGAGGGAGAGCGGGAAAGGGAGTGGTGAGAAAACGGGGAGGAAAGAGGGACCCTAGAGGGGAAAGGTCTGCGGGGCGGCCTGGGGCTGGGGACAGGGTTCGAGGCCACGCAGCACACCAGTGCGTAGAGGTCATTGCGCAGCAGTGCCCGGTTGTGGTTGATCTCTCGCTGCAGGATGATGAGCAGGAAGAGGAGCCCCAGCAGGATGTACCCCAGGTTGCTGAGGATGTTGTTGAAGGCGCTGGAGGGGACAAAAGGGGACACATGGCCTCCTTCCCACCTAGGCGGGCACCCGCAGAGCCCCTGGCCTCCGCACCCCCGCCCCGGCAGCTCACAGGGGTGGGGGGATGCCCCCACCTGAGATTGCCCAGTGGGTGGGCACAGAGGAAGTTGTAATAGCAGATGTCCTGGTTCCCCGTGACATTCACCACCTGCAGCGGGGGCGGGGACAGGGAGGGGGTTGCTGAGGGCCAGTGTCCCTGCCACCCACACCCCCCCCTCCCCTGGGTCCCCTGCTCTTTTGAGCACAATCACTGCCCACCCCACATCTGCTGAAAACCCTGGCGCCTGCACTGACTGAGTTCCTGCCCCACAGGAAAGAGAAAAGAGAAGGGAAACTAAGACTCGAAGTGCGAGAACTTTTGGTTCCCGTTATCAGGTCAAGCACCCCGGGAAGGCCCTGTCCAGGGCCTGGCCAAGGCTGGCCTTGGGCTCGGGGACAGAGAGGGACGTGGTGAAGGTCACCCAGCTGCTTCGGCAGAGTGGGGTTTGGACCCAGGCTGCCGACACTGAGCCAAGTGCTGGTTCTGGAGCCCCAGCAGGAGGCTCGGGGGGGTGTCCCAGAACCTGGCGGGAAGGGAAGACTGCCAAGCCCTGTGTCCTCACCGTCTGGTACGTGATCACCAGCTGCACCACAGGAAGTGCGTAGAAGACAGCGATGGTGGCGATATTCCTGGGGAGCAGGGGGTGGGCGGGCGGGCGGGTGAGGGGGGCGGCGCAGGACCCCAGGAGATCCAGTCAGTAGCAGGCAGGCAGTCCCGCCCCAGTTCTCACCAAAAGTAGATCTGGTATTTCTTCCGCAGGATGCGCTTGTCTTTGCGTGCCAGGTCGGCGACGTACAGGTATTGCTGGGGAGAAGCTCTAATGAGCCCCACACTGGGGACCACTAGAGGGGGGACAAGGGGGACCTCCCCCCTGCAGGCCAGAACTCGGCGGGGCAGGGGCCAGGCCCAGCGGTCCCGCAGCATACCAGCGGGGCGGGGGCAGGGGGGTGGCCGCCCACCTTGGTGCGAATGACGTTCTTGTCAGAATCGATGTCGGTCAGCGTGTCGTAATCGTCCTCCTCCACGGAGCTCATGGAGTCCAGGCGCGGCCTCGTGCCCACGGGGTCCGGGGAGCGCTCTAGGGGTGGGGGGGTGGCAGGAGGGAAGAAAGGGCTGCCTGACGGGCACGGACCCCACGTCCATTCCCTCCCCCCGGCCCCCCAGCAGTTGTCACAATTACTAGGCAACAGGAAGAGGCCAACTGTGCGTTCCGGCTGGGGTCGGAGGTGGGCTCGGGCCCTGGGAGGAGGGCACGGGCCCTCCTAGCCTTGCTCCGACCTTGCCCCCCGTGCCGAGCTGGGGTGTGCAGGGCACCTCGCACACCCCGGCCCGGGAATAAGCAGCAGGACTGGATTGGGACTAAGGCTGATTAGGAGGGCGCAGCCGTGTGGGTTCTGAGAAGACTCGGGCAGAGCCCCGGGGCGCCAGCGGGGCAGCCAGGCAGAGATGATTCCCGTAAGACAGCCTCGAGGCCCTGGCCCTGATCTTGTCTGGAGCGTCCAGAAGTTTCCTTCTGTGAGCCCTCCTGCCCAAAGGCCCAAAGGCCCAAGGGGGCAGAGCACGGCGCCCCCACCCACAGGCCCTACCGCCAGAGGCCAGGCTGGGAGGGTGCCAGAGGGCACTCCCAAACATCTGGTCTGGGGGTGGCTGGGGTGGGTGCCTGCTTCTCAGAAGACACAGAACTGGCAATTACTGGCATTAGACAGGGAAGCCATGCACAAAGCAGCCTTTGGCCCTGGAGCCTGCTTGGCCCCAGTCACCGGCCCTGGCAGGAGCTGATTGGCAGAGCAGCCCGCACCCCCTCCCCACATCTACCCATGGCAATGCACAGCTGCCGCATCTGGCCAAAGGGGAGGCGCCGCTTGAACTGGTCGTGCCCTTCAAAGGAAAGGGAAAGTTACCAGGGACGTGGGGCCGGGGAGGGGAGGGGAGGGAGGAGAAGGGGGAGACCACAGCAGGCCCAACCCTGCTTCCAGCGTCCGGCAGAAGAGGCAGCTGCCCACCAGGGTCACCAGTCAGCACCCGCTCCGCAGCGCGCCTGCACTGGCCTGCCCGCTCACCCGGGTAGCTGTAGGACAGGTCCCCGCTGCCTGTGCTGTCCACCAGCCCGTCCGTGGATCCAGACCCGTTCTCTGCACGGGGAAGGAATGGTGAGGGCAGCGACCGCGGGAAAGGGGCCAGCTGAGTCACGGCCGGGGCACCGCCAGCCACTCGGGGCCGGGCCATCAGCCAGGGCTAGTGGGCGGCTGCCCCTAAGGTCAGTGAGGCCCCCACCGCCACCGGCCTTGACACATACCGAAGGAGCCGTAGTTGTAAGCCTCGTAGGGGGAACTTCCGGGAAAGGAATCAGCCAGGACCCGGGGGTGACCTGTGAGGAGAAACCCAGATTTCCTGAGTCCGGGGGACAGAGAGAGGCCGAGAGCCTGGAGGAGGCGGAGAATCCGGAGGGAGACGAGAGCACAGAGCAAGCCTGCCTCCACAGCCAAGCTCCCTCCCGCCACCCCTCCCTGGGTGTCCCCAGTGCCCTGGTCAAGGATGCAAGGATGGCGTGAGCCTGCCGAGACAGCCCCGAGTTTCCTCCCTCCCCCCTCTGGACTCCTCGGGGGGCCTCATGCCCTGCACCTCAGCTTACCAAGGAGAGAGGCTGAGAGACAGGGTCCCAAACGGAGGGAGGACAGAAAGAGAAGGCGGGAGGGAGGGCAGGAGGGAGAGAGAGAATGCAAAGTTAATGATGCCCGAGACCCCAGGAAAGCAGTGGCAGCAGCCCAGGGCAAATGCAGATGGCCCAGGAGGACGCCCCACAGCTGGCTGGTGGCCATCGGGAGAGGTGCTGCCCATCTGAACTGTCCACCAGGTCCAGCTGGTCCTTCCTCCTCCAACCCCCGAGGGAGCCAGCCACGACTGTGCATCCCATGTGCTGTTTCCCCTCCTAAGCACAGCACGGACGCATGGCCCTGCCCCCACCCCCCAAGAGCCCCTAAGTACCGCTTTCTGGGCAGGCTCGGTCCATGGCCACCAGGAGGGTCTTCTTCCTCTGCCTGTGGGGACAGAATCCGGAGGAAACCAGAGGTGGGGATGGCATGAGCGGCCTGTGCTCCCCCTTCCGCCCCGGGCCCCTCTCTCCCACCCATGGTTCTGGCATTGCTCCCCTAAAGCCACAGAGGCCAGGGCTGGAGCAATAATACAGCAGGGAGGGTGTTTGCCTTGCATGCAGCCGACCCGGGTTCGACCCCCAGCATCCCACAGTAATTCCAAGCATCCCAGGAGTAATTCCAAGCACCGCCAGGAGTGCAGAGGCAGGAGTAACCCCTGAGCATCACTGGGTGTGACCCCAAAAAGGGAAAAAAAAAACAGCCATGGAGGCTGAGGGGGGTCCCAGCCAGACTGCCCTGTAGGCCGTGTGGAAGACAAGGCCGGGCCCCCTCAGAGCCTGCCAAGGGAGGCCTCTCCCCTCGGCCCCCCACTGGCAAGGCCACGGTTCCACTTTACCTCCAGTTCTCCCAGCAGGCCAGGAGGACAGTCAGCAGGTAGAAGGAGAGAAATATGCCCAGGCAGAAGAGCATCCCGCCAACATAGGCCTCGGCTGTGGGCAGGGGACGGGAAGGGGAGTCAGGTGGGGCGTCTCTGCTCTGCCCGCCACCACGCCACCCTAGACACCCCGCTCTCTGTTAGAGCCTTCCCCGGTCCTCCCGTCTCGAACTCTCCATCCTGGCCTGACCTTCCATCAGAGCTCAGGGGCCAGGTTGCCTAGGAAGCCTTCTCTGTCCTACTCCCGTGACCTGTCCACTGCGTCACACATGTTCCCCTGTCCCCCCTTCCCCAGCAGCCTCCTGTCCCTCATCTGGGGCTCCCCGGGGACCACAGCCTCAGCACAGCACCCAGACATATACAGAAGGTGCTCAGCCAATATTTGCTGAATAAATAATTCAAGAAAAGGCAGCTTCTTGCCCCCGCCCATCACGGTCCTTTATTTTTATATTTTACTTTCCAGTTTACAAAAGGCTCCCTTTAGCCACTTAGTAAATATTTACTGAGCGTGGCTGAGGGGCCTAGAACTTTCCTATGAATTTTGTACCAAACCTCACAGCCTAGAGAGACTCCTGGGCCAGGCTCTCTTGCCCTGTTCTAGAGGAGAGCAAAGGGGCCCCATGAGGTCACACTCTTAAAAGTGGCAGAGAGGGGCTGGAGCGGTGGCACAGTGGGTAGGGCGCTTGCCTTGCATGCAGCCAACCCCGGGTCCGATCCCCAACCTCCCATATGGTCCCCTGAACCTGCCAAGAGTGATTCCTGAGTGCAGAGCCAGGAGTAACCCCTGAGCATCGCTGGGTGTGGCCGTCAAACCAACCCCAAAAAAAGCAGTAGAGGAAGACCTGAAACAGTCACAGCTTCCTGCACCCCTGAACTCCCCTCGGGGCCTTCCGGGGTGAAGCAGAACACCCCTTCCCGCTCAGACCACGCCTCCCCCAGGCACGGGACACGGCACAGAGAGGAAAGGCCCGAGGCTGGTGCCCGCCACTCAGCGCCCACACTCACACGTGACTGCCCGCGAGACCAGCACTGACAGGGTTTTCTGGCGGTGTCCTTGATCAACCGGTTCATCTGGAAGCGAAATGTCAAATGGACTGAGGAAGTGGCCGCGTGGACTCGTCGTAGCTTGGCTCGAGTCGGTGGGATCAGGCCTGGGAGAGTCCGGGGCCGAACCCCCGAACCCCACCGGGCCCGCCTGGCAGCAGGGCAGGCTCTCTTGCTGCCCGGAAGCGCCTTCCGCCCGCCAGGGAGAGCGCCCGGTGGGGCTGGAGCACCTGCCCTGCGTGCGGAACCCCAGGGGTCCAGGCCTGGCGCTGCCCGGTGTGCGGCTGCCTCCCCCTCCGAAACAGAGAAGACGCTGTACCTTCCACAAAGGGGTAGTAAGGCAGGGAGCCCCCACACGCCAGGTCTTCCGTCTTCACCACCACCACCACGTAAAAGCTGTTGCTGGGGAAGTCTTTGCGCTGGTGGGGGGGGAGCGGGCAGGTGAGCACCAGTGGCAGCCCCGGCTCCGTCTCCGCAGGCCTTCTCGGGGCCAGAGAGGACTCGGTGCAGACTCCCCTCCCCACATATCATCTGACTTAATCGTTCACCCCACAGCATCTCCAGAGATGGGTGCCGGGGGCCTGCGGAAGTCTCCAGAGCCCGCTTAACACCAGGCATCCCGGGGGGAGGTGGGGCAGGGAGCATCTGGGGTCAGGGCTGGCACCTGCCACCCATGCTGCGTGCAAGTGAGCAGCTGTGTGTGTGCCCCCTATCGTGGAACGCACAGGGACCCCCACCCAACACACAGGGGTGTTGGGAGGGAAACACGCAACCCCAGTCGGGAGCCCGATTCAGCCTTCACCCAGGACACGTCCAGGTCCCTCCAGTGAGCTGGAGTGAGTGGGCCTGCCCAGCCAGAGGGGGGCTGCCTTGTGCGCCCATCATCCCGCAGAATCTCGGGGGACAGGAACAAGACTCAAGTCCGGCTGCGCAGAGGACGAGAAGGGGCAGCACGCGGCCACCCCCCCACCCAGCCCTGCACCCCCGGGGCCCAGACCGGGCACGCTGCCCACCTGCACGGTGATGGCCGCTTTCTTGGTCATGGTCTGGTACATGCCGATGAAGGCGACGTTGTTGTCCAGATCGTAGACGGGGCACTACAGGGGGAACGGGAGGCAGGTGGGCAAGGCCTCGGGCCCTGGCCCTTCCTGGCAGCCACCCTGCTCCCCGGTTGGGGGTGGGGGTGGGAGGGAGACCAGCTTACCAGGATGTCTTGGATGGAGATGACCGAGCAGGGGAAGGCCGTATTGGACGTCACCTTGACAATCACAGAGTCCACACCCTCCGGGAACTCATACTTGAAGAACTGAGGGTAAAGGAGGGGTGAATGGGGAAGAGTTCCGTCTCCTGAGGGCACAGGCACTGGCCCTCCCAAAAGGGGCCTGTGCGGCCTGTGGAGGCTGGGAGGTGGAGGCTGAGGGGGGCAGTGGTGGAGGAAGGACGGAGTCATAGCAGCACCATTCCCGGTACAGTCCGTGCACTGTCCCCCATGTCCTGCCCCCAGTGCTCACCTGCGGCTGGGCGGCGGTCGTATTGAAGCTGAACTGTTCTCCAGTCCTGGGGGCAGTGGGCAGAGAAGAGCCCCAGTAACTCCAGGGCAGGGGAAGGAGCCCACCCCGGGGTCCCCGGGGGACGCCCCCCACGGGCAGACCTGAGCACAAAGTCATCGATCCGGCTGACCCGAAGCTGGTACGTCGTGTTGACGGGAGACAGCGTGGAAACGTCCACGTAGAAGAACTGGACCTCAGACTCGTTCTTGGTCGGGGGCTGACACAGCGTCCGTTCCACCTTTTGGTAGAGGTACTTGCGCTGATATCTACGGGTCAGGATGAAGCTGGGCGTCAGGACGGGGTGACTGTCCCGGCCAGCATCTCCCCCCCATCTTCACCACCTCTCCTGGCTCTGCCCCATTCGGGTGCCCAGCTCTAAGCCGACTGGCCTGGCCCTCAGGCTGTACCCCACCGCTGGGCTCAGGGAATGAGGGCGAGAAACCCTGCCGGGGGCGCTGACCCCTGCGGTCCTACTCACAGTCCTCGCAGGATTAGGGGCGCCTGGAAGGACACCACAGCCTCCTTCTGGCGGACCACGAGGAGCAGAGGCGCGCCCCTCTGCTTGTTCGTGACGTTCACCGACACCCGCACGCCCTCGGTCTGCAGAGAGACACAGCCATGGCCCCCGGGGCCACGGAGACACCTGCCCTGGCCACCCACAGTCACAGGGTGCTGCCCCCATCCTGCCTGAGCGGCTCCCTCTCCTCCAGGAGGGACAGTTAGCGGGCAGGCTGGTGGCTGAACGTGGCTCCAGGGTGGCAGGGCTGACCCAGGCCAGAGCAGGAAGCACGTTGGGGCTTCCCCATCCCTCCCACCGATGTAAACAGGGTTGCAGACGGTACTGCCAGATGCTTCCTTGGGAGCCAGGAAGCTCCTATTTAAAAGGATGCATAGGCCAGAACCTAGGAGTGATGGGAGAGGAACTGCTGAGAGCCACATTGTAACATTAGATCTGACCTGGGAGGGGCCAAATTGGTTTGCCATCCTAAAAAAGAGGGGGACTCATGCAGGCGCATGGAGGGCTTGTGCACAGGGCAGCAGGGGGAAGTAGGCCCCTCAGTGAGACCTGGGGTGCATCTCCCATAGAGCAGAGGCTGCAGTCACCACATGCCCCAGTGTGGGGGAAAGGAGGAAAGGGCTCCCCCTTAAAAAACCTCATTCCCACCTGTCCCCCTGCTCCTCAGTGAGGACTGGGCTATAGGATTGGACCAAGCCTCAGCTCAGCAAGTGCTGCAGAGTCCCCAACCCCAGCAACCGGTGGCATCAGGAGGGGTGTGTGTGTGGGGGGGGGGGGGGGGGCGGTGGTGGAAAGAGAGGTGACAAATGCGGGACAATCTGCACGGTTCACAAACTCCCCTTCTCCTCCCACAGGCTTGGACGGGCCTTATCTCTGCCCCAAGGCCAGCTGGCTTTCTGAGGCTGGAAGTGCCCAGGTCTGGGAGCTCCCTGGGGCCACCAACCCCGGGCCACCTCCCCAGGGATCCGTGGGCTCTAACATGCCAGGGCAGAGCCTTTCCAAGTTGCAACCTGTTTCATTCCCCAGGGGGTTTTGGGCCAGCCCAGGAGCAAGCCTCTTCCCGTGCACCCAGGCAGGGGGCTAGCAATTCCGGGTGCTGGGCAGGGCAGGGGGGAGGGGGACAGGCCCGTCCCGTGGGAGCAGAGCCCGGGCGCAGGAGGGCACTAAGCGAGCGTGGGAACCAGACCACTTAAGAAGGGTCGGGAGGAAGCTCCAGAAAGGTCTGGTCTGGACGTTCCAGCGCGCACGCTGTAAAACGAAAGCTGGGTGGGGGTGGGGTTGGGGGCCAGGGCTCCCGCGAGGCGAGCGCGGGTCCGAGTCCGAGCCCCGCCGGCCCTCCCGAGCTCCCCCCGGCCCGCCTGGTCCCTCACCCGGTTGCGGGTCACGGTGTGGTTGAAGGTGTAGATGTTGACCAGCTCGCTGTTGACCTCGTCCACGTAGAGGTGCTCAAACTCCGCGTCCTTCTGCGAGACGTTCTTGGGCCCCAGGGACCCCAGATGGCCCTGGACCGAGGCCACCAGGAGCGCCACGAGGGGCAAGGCCGGCGCGAACATGGCCCTGGCCGGGCGGCGGGGGCGGCGGCGGCGGCGGGCGGCTGGACACCTCCGGGGCGGCTGGCGGCTCCGGCCGCGGCTTCCAGCATCTCACCCGGGACCAGAACTTTAACCCCGGACCGAGATTAGGAAACGTCCCCTCCCAGGAGCCGCTCCCAGGGGCGGGGAGCAGGGCCCCGCGGAGGGTCCCGCGGCGCGGGGGCCGTGCCGGCCCGCAGCCCTTGCGGCCGCTGCCCCCCGGGGGGCCGCGCGAGCGGGGGGCGGCCGGTTGCCGGGAGCCCGGGGGACGCCGCGGCGCGGGGGACGGCGGGAGGGCGCGCGGGCGCGGGCGCGGGGCCGCGGGCAGGGCCGAGTGTCCGCGCCGAGGGGCGTGCGCGCGGGGGGTGAGCGCCCGCAGCCGCGCCGCGGGGCTGTCGGGGCGACGGGCCCTTTAAGGCTCGGGGGCTCGGGCCGCGGGCGGGCGTGCGGCGCCGCGGGGCGGTAAACAGCGGGGCGACCGCCACGCCCACTGACGTCAGCGAAACTGACACGCATTTAAAGGGCCAGGCCCGGGGCTGCACCTTAAAGGGGCTGCGGCAGCGCCGCGCGCGCGCCGGGTGAGAAGCAGCGTCCACCGCCTCCGCAGTCACTGGGAAACTTCAGAAGCTGACCTTGTCCGACGTTTCTTCCTAAAGGCTCTCTCAACTTGGAGTGTAGACACACACACACACACACACACACACACACACACACACACACACGTTCACGCCCCCCCCATGCTCCTCCTCCTTCCACTCCCCCCGACACCCAACGCCCCCATGACCACCAACATCCTCCTGAAAATTATGGGCTCTCCCCAAGTGTGGGTTCTTAGGGCGGACAGACACAGACACGCAGGAGCCCACCCCACCCTGGCTGAGCAGAAGCTGGGGCGGAACTGCCCGCGGAACCTGCGTGCAGTGGCCACTCAGCAACTTCTGAGGCTTATCTCTCCTTTTCTTCGGGGCAGAGGCAGCTACAAAGCTCATTGAAACACAGTGACTTTTCATCCCATGCACCGCGCGCGCGCGCGCGCGCGCGCACACACACACACACACACGCACATGCACACACACACTCACACGCATACACACACACGCGCGCGCGCACGCACACGGACACGTAAGAAAATAAACAAATTTGGGCCAGAGAGATAGATAGGTCAGCGCACTGAGCACTCGCTTTGCACGAGGGAGGCCTGGTGAGTCCTGGCACCGCATGAGTGAACCAGAAGCACAGAGCAAGGAGAGGCCCCTGAGCACACAATAAATAAATAAAATGTCCGGGCAGGGTCAGGGAGATGGCTCAAAGGGCTGGAACACCAGCTTTGCCTGTGGGAAGCTCAGGTTCAATCCCTGGCATGATATGGTTCCCATCACCAGCCACGGCACTAGAATAATATCTACACACTGAGTGTGGCCCCAAATAAGCGGAAAAGTAAAAGATCAGCTGGGACCCAATACTACAGCAGGAATATGCTTTCTGGGTTCAATCTCTGTGCCGGGTAGGGTCGCCCAACAATTGCCAGGAGTGATGCCTGACCTCAGAGCCAGGACTAACCCTGAACAGAGCCAGGTATTGCCCAAAGACCAAAAGAAACATTTTTTTTTTAATTGAGGAATAGGGGCCAAAGTGACAGTAGAGTGGCAATGAGGTAATTGTCTTGCATACAGGGAGACCCAGTTTGATTCCCAGCATTCCATCTAGTTTCCTGAGCCCACCAGGAGTAATCACGGAGCCAGGAGTACCCCCGAGCTTAGCCAGATATGGCCCAAAACACCTTTGTCTTTATTTTTAATTTAAAATTAAATTAAAAAATTTACTTGAAGAGGAGCTGGTGCAATATTATAGTAGGTAGGGCAGGGTGTTCTCCTGGATCGGATCCCCGGCTCCCCCACAATCCACCCTCACCCACCAGCACCACCGTGAATAATTCCTGAGTTCAGAGCAGAGAGTGACCCCTGAGCATTGCGGGGTGTGGCCCCCAAACAAAAAACAAACAAGAAAGAAAGACTTGAATAAGAGAAAAAGAAAGATACATGTTCAAAAGAACACAGGTTCCCAAAAAAAAAAAAAAAAAGCAAAAAAAAGAATAAAGGGGCTGGAGAGATAGCACAGCGGGTAGGGCGTTTGCCTTGCACGCGGCCGACCTGGGTTCGAATCCCAGCATCCCATATGGTTCCCTGAGCACGGCCAGGGGTAATTCCTGAGTGCAGAGCCAGGAGTAACCCCTGTGCATCGCCAGGTGTGACCCAAAAAAAAAAAAAAAAAAAAAGCAAAAGAACACAGGTTTCTCCTGAGGAAAAAAAAAAATTCTATAAAATTTTTATAAATAGGGGTCATCCAGCTGTGTCCTTGCTCCGCCAGGGGCACTGGGGGCCACCAGGACCATATCCAGCAGTGCTGGGGTGCGTGTTCAGGGGCTCTGTGTCCACACCTGAATGATCTTCCTGCCCTCTATGAATTCCTTTCATAAAACAGATGTGTTTGCTTCTGTTATTTAGTTTAGCAGCGCTGGCTATCAGACTCTAGGCCACGTGCAGAACAGCCGTTCTCCTTGAACCTCATCCCTGGCCCAAATGAGATCTCGCTAAAGCAGGGCTGAGAATATCTGCCTCCTGGGCCACAGAAGGCCCAGAAAAATCATGGTGTCTGGCCCTGGTTCATGACAAGATAGACGTGTATGCTTCATGCTTCTTATCAGCTACCCGGCCTGTCTGCCTATATTTTATGGCTCAGAATGATGTTATAAACACTCAAATGGTCCCTGGCAGAAAAAAAGTTCCCCACCCTTGTTTTAAAGGAAAAGAAACAGAACAAGTCCACTTCTTCTTCTTCTTCTTCTTCTTCTTTTTTTTTTTTTTGGCTTTTTGGGGTTATACCTGGTGATACTCAGGGGTTACTCCTGGCTCTGCACTTAGGAATACTCCTGGCAGTGCTCAAGGGACCATATGGGATGCTGAGGATCAAACCCAGGTTGGCTATGTGCAAGGCAAATGTCCTCCCCATTGTACTATCGCTCCAGCCCCACAAGTCCACTTCTTTTTTTTCCTTCTTTTTTTATTGAATCATGTGAGATAGACCCTTACAAAGCTGTTCATGATTAGGTTTCAGTCATACGGTATTCCCACACCCTTTCCTCCACCAGTGTATATTTCCCAGCACCAGACAAGTCCACTTATTTGTCTTTTTTTTTCTTTTTGGGTCACACCCGGCGATGCACAGGGGTTGCTTCTGGCTCTGCACTCAGGAATTACTCCTGGCAGTGCTCGGGAGACATATGGGATGCTGGGGGTTGAACCTGGGTTGGCCGAGTGCAAGGCAAACGCCCTACCCGCTGAGCTATCACTCCAGCCCCACAAGTCCACTTTTAAGGCTGCTCAAGCCCCTGATGAGCCCCTCCGGCCAGTGGCTTATCAGTTATATACCGGCAGCCTCGGTTCTGCATTAATACTCAGACACTGTTCCAACAACAGCATTTTACCTTACATTCGGTGATCAGTTATAAATATTTATTCCTTCCTAGAATCCGTTTTTAATAGGCACTTACTATATGCAGAAACAATTCAAGTTATACTGGACAAACGGTAAGTGGGTAAGAATCAGACTTGGTACCAGCCCAAACACCCATCCTTGAGGGTAAGGACCAGAGGAGGACCAGAAAAATAGCTCCGAGGGCTGAGAATACGCTTTTCTTTTCTCTTTTTGTTTTTGGGCCACACCTGGCTATGCTTACTCCTGACTCCATGCTCAGGGATCTCTCCTGGTGTTGCTTGGGAGACCCTATGGGATGCCAGGGATCAAACCTGGGTCAACCACTTGCAAGGCAAATGCCCTCCCCACTGTACTGTCTTTCTGGTCCTTGACCATATGCTTTCATATGGGAGCCTGGATTCAATCTCTGGTACCACGTGATCACACCCCAGCATTGCCAGGTACTCCCCCCCTGCAAAAGAAACAAAATTAAAAGACCAGAAACAAGGAGATGGGTAAGTCAGACCAGAGAACCTTTGTGAACTTGTGGGCCAATAGATATTTACTGATAGAAAGAGGGAAGCCCAGAAAGCTCAACACATTGGCAGTTCGCTAGATTGAAGCTATTGGTGCCCTGGTCCACGAAACACTCTAAGCCATTCTTGATAAACCTGAATTGGAGGACCTCAGGATTATTAGAGATGTTTCAGGGGCCAGAGCGACAGCACGGCAGGTAGGACATTTGCCTTGCACGTGGCCAACCCAGGTCTCATTCCCGGCAACCCTTTTGGTCCTCCAAGCACTACCAGGAGTAACTCCTGAGTGCAGAGCCAGGAGTAACCCCTGAGCATCACCGATGTGACCCAAAAAGCAAAAAAAAAAAGAGAGAGAGAGAGAGAGATGTTTCATCATGAGCCCTTAGTGGATTTTGCAGCCAAGCAGGGAGAGTCAGTGCAAGATTTCCACATTCAAACTGGCAACCAGACTTCACTTTCTTTTATTTTGTTTGTTTTTGGTCCACACCCGGCAGTGCCAGGGATAACTCCTGACTCTGCACTCAGGAATCACTCCTGGCAGGCTCGGGAACCATATGGGATGCCAGGGATGGAACCCGGGTCAGAAATGTGCGAGGCAAATGCCCTCCCTGCTGGACTCTGGCTCTGGCCCCCGTGGACTTCACTTTCTCAAAGTCATTCCCTTTCTCGTCAGCAAGCCCTCAAGAAACTCCCTTTCTCAGCTGAAGTTCCCCATTTACAGACCGGTCTGCCATGTGCCAGGAGAATGGAGATGTTTGGGTCTAGGGAGGCTGGTCGGAACTATGGCTGCATTGAATAAGCCCCAGTGTGGGGTATGGCGAAGGAGGCAGAAAGAAACATTCTATTGTTTTTTTTTTTTTTGTTGTTGTTGTTGTTGTTGTTTTTTTGCTTTTCGGGTCACACCCAGGGATGCACAGGGGTTACTCCTGGCTCTGCACTCAGGAATTACTCCTGGCGGTGCTGAGGGAGCATATGGGATGCTGGGAATCGAACCCGGGTCGACCGCATGCAAAGCAAACGCCCTACCCGCTGTGCTATCACTCCAGCACCAAAAAGAAACATTCTAAATGGGCCTCTTGGGCTTGAGAGGCAGGTCAGGCAGGCCGAGCGCTGGGTTTGAATGTGGCAGTCCCAGGTTCCTTCCCTGCTACCACAAGGTCTCCTGAGCACTGCCAGAAGCAACCCCTGGACGCCCAGATGAGAACATGGCCAGGTGAGGCCTCCAAACAAACAGACAGCAAAACCAAGTGGACCTCTTAGGCTTCGGGGCCAAGTGTGGGCCTAGGTCTGTTTAAAGTGCATAGCCAGGGACTGGCGAGAGAGCACAGTGGGCAGAGCACTGCCTGCTTTGTACACGGCCGACCTCCCCCATGGTCCCCCGCGCGTGCTGCCAAAAGTAATTCCTAAGTGCGGAGCCAGGAGTAACCCCTGAGCATCGCCGGGTGTGGCCCCCAGACAAAGCTAGACAAAATAATAGTAATAATAAAGTGCACAACCAGTGCCGGACAGATAATGCAGGCCCGAAGATGCTTGCTTCGCGAAATCCCTGGCTCTGCAGAGGGCCCTCCAAGTCCTGGCAGGAATAAGAACCCGAGTATTGTGGGGCGCGGCCTAAAGAACTAGAGCACACATCCTGACCTTACATTATGGGCCAAAGCCGCAGGAGGCAGAGCACAAGGATCTACACAGCAATAAGCACGCTGGAAGTGAGCTGCGGAGAACGCATTACAGCGCAGTGCCCCGTCCGTGTGGACCTGCTCGTCCTCTCTCCCAGCAATCTCAGAGGGGAGATCGGCTCCAGCAGACCCAGAGGGGCACCTTCCCCCTTCTTTGCAGGATCCCAGGAGCTCTGCCTCCTGGGCGCCCCGAGTTCAGCCAGCCAAGGTAGGAGGGGGCTGTCAGTCTTCTTGGTTCTCAGGTCGGCAGCACTTGTGTCTCGCCGCACCAGCCGGTTATGAATAGGCCCTTTCTGAGGCCCGGCAGCCCGGGGAGCAGAGAAGCCCTTTTGTTGGCTGACATAAAAGAAGGGCAGTGCGGGGTGACAGCGCCAGACTTGGGAGCACGGAGAGGGCATGTCAGGGCCTCAGCACGGTGGCCCCTCCCCGCCCCCTCTGCACAGGTCCCACATGTTCTGCCATATCCTCAAGCCAGGGGGTGGGAATGTGGGGGTCACAGGATTCAGATGCCCCTGCTGTGTGCTGTGAGGTCCCAAGCGCGGAAAGGACTGAGGAACGAGGACTCCTACCCAGATGGCTGCGATGGGGGGGCCGAGCCCCTTTCAGTCAGAGGAGTTTGGGGCTGGAAGCATTCCTGAGCAATGAGCCAGGAGGAGTCCCAGGGCACCACTGGGTGTGGTCCCCAAATAGACCAACAAACCAGGGGCTTTCTGAGGGTTGGAGCAAGACACAGGAGGGGAGCTTCAGGTCACATAGGGTTAAAATTCCCATCGTCCCCTTCTCCAGCCCATCACCACCATTAGGAGCTGACCACAACCCCCAAGACACACACACACACACACACACACACACACACACACACACAGCAAAGGGAGTAGCCCCTGAGTACCACAGGGTGTGCCCCCCCCAAACAAAACAAAACAAAAACTATATCCAGAATTCAGAGTTGGAGGAGGACACCGGAAGAGAGAGCTGTCATGAATTAACTGAATATGGGAGGGTGGCAGAATCGAAAACAGACTTTAGAATGAAGTAATTGCACAACGTTAGCCCAGAAAGATTGCAAAACCAGCCCGGCTGAAGGAAAGGGCCTGGAAGTTCCCTGTTTTTGCTGTGTCCATAACAGGACTCAGCACCAGCCAGAGAGACATGGCAGGAGTGAATGCTGCGCGCAGCTAAATCCAGTTCAACCCCTGGCACCTCGCACAATCCTCTGAGCATTGTCAGGAGTGACCCTTGAGCACTGGGCCAGAAAGAATTAGCCCTAGAGCACCTCTGTGCCCCCCTTCCGACTGCCCCCAAAAAAGGTCTCAGTGGGGGGCTGGATCGATAGCACAGCGGGTAGGGCGTTTGCCTTGCACACAGCCAACCCGGGTTTGATTCCCAGCATCCTGTATGGTCCCCTGAGCATTGCCAGGAGTAATTCCTGAGTGCAGAGCCAGGAGTAACCCAAAAAGCAAAAAAGAGAGAGAGAGAGAGAGAGAGAGAGAAGAAAGGTCTCTGTGGAAGTGCACAAGCCTCCCAGGTATGAGGCCCTGGGTTTGGTCCCCGACACATGGCAGAAAGAGCAGGGGTGGTAGGGCACAGTGGGGATGCTCAAAGGGAATGCAGGGGACACGGAAGCCTTGGTCGGGAGAGG
Organism: Sorex araneus; assembly: GCF_027595985.1. Taxonomy (NCBI): domain Eukaryota; kingdom Metazoa; phylum Chordata; class Mammalia; order Eulipotyphla; family Soricidae; genus Sorex; species Sorex araneus. The sequence continues at coordinate 169,797,762 of NC_073304.1, read as the reverse complement.
ACACACTTCTGGCCAGCATGTCCTGCTGCTCCTTCCCGACACCGTTCTCCTGCGTCCACCTCTCTTGGACACTGCGGAACTGGCACACGTGAGACCACAGGGTCAGTTATGGGCCTCAGCGCATCACCATCCCGGGGGAAGGCCAACGCTTCCTGGTGTCCGGGAGGAAGTGAGGACTCTGCTACCACCCAGTCTACTTAAAACCCCCGCTGTGGGACGCTTGGGCAGTCTCGGGCTGGTGCCAGAGCCGGCTCAAACTCCGCCGAGACTGGACCCAGGTGGCCTTGCCTTTGCACAGCCGCTTGGCTGCTGAACGAGCAGGATCCAGAGCCAGCTATACAATTTGGGGTCCCAGCGAGTGCTTGCAGCCATGTGTCCAGACTGTGAACTAAGCTTTTGCCCCATGCTGCTCCAGGAAGGGAAATGATGCTATTTCCAACTTAAATCTCCCTGGACTTAATTACTAAAATACAGAAATCCGCACGACTTTATATCTCTTCATTCTCATCAGTGGAAAACTAATTATCAAATGTTTCCTTGTCAATAGGGCTGTATTCTTGGGGGATAAACTCCAACAAGAATAGTGAGTTTTGTGTTGAAATAAGGAATGTAATCAAGGTAAAGAGAAAAGGAAGAGAAATTTGTCAGTCTATGCGGGGGGGGGGGTTGGTGGCTGGGGGGGAGGTATACTGTTTTTGTTTTGTTTTATCTTTTTTGTTTTGTTTTATCTTTTTTTGGTGGTGGAATATGGTCACTGGTAAGGGACGGGTGTTTGAGCGTTGTATGACCGAGACATAAGCCTGAGAACTTTGTAACTTTACACATGGTAATTCAATTAAAAAAAAAAAAAAACCCGAGCTGTTGGGGGCCAGAGAGATAGCACAGTGGGTAGAGCGTTTGCCTTGCACACAGCCAACCTGGGAGTAACCCAGAGCCAGAGGTGACCCAAAAAGCAGAAAAAAAAGGGGGGGGGGGAAAGCCTTGCTGTTATTTGTTGCCAGCGAATCAAACTTTCTGAGCATCAGGAGCCCAGTCTGAGGGGATGGGCTTGGCGGTATTCTCCGTCCTGGACTAGATGGAAAGCCTTGCTGTTCTGTGTTTTCGTGTTGGGGGCTCTGCAGTGCTGGGGATGGAACCCGGGCCCCGCACACACAGAGCTGTCCGCCAGCCCCGTGGAATGCCTCTGGCCCCTGCCGCCCCAGCCCTACTCTAACAAGCGAGAGGGAAGTCAAGGAAAAGCAGCTTTGACCTACTGGGCAGAACTTCCTGCAGGAGATAAAGAAGCTCTGGGTTGGGGATGGGGTGCTGGAGGGAAACTGGGGACATTGGTGGTGGGAAATATGCAGGGGTGAAGAGGGTGTTAGAACACTGCATTACTGAAACCCAATCATGAACAACTTTGTAACTGTGTATCTCACTGTGATTTAATTAAAAAAAAAAACACATTTCTTAAAGGGCCAGAGCGATAGTACTGCGGGTAGGGCATTTGCTTTGTATGAGGCTGACCGGAGTTCAATCCCTGGCATCCCATATGGTCCCCCAAGCACCACCAGGAGTAATTCCTGAGTGCAGAGCTAGGAGTAACCCCTGAGCGTCGCTGGGTGTGGCCCCAAAAGGAAAAAAAAATCATTAAAAATTTTTTTTTAAAGAAGCCACTTTTTACTTTTTATTTTGGTGGAGGGGCAGGGCTTCGGGTTTACTCCTGGCTCTGTTCTCAGGGATCACTCCTAATAGGGCTTGAGGGGTCTGCCCCGTGCGAGGCAAGCCTTCTACCCACTGTACTATCTCTCCAGCCCAAAGAAACCAATCTTCCTCCTTCCTTCCCTCCCTCCCTGACCACCCACCTCCTCCCCTCCTCCCCTCTCCACTTTGGTGCCAGGGATAGGACCCAGGGTCTCATAAGCAAGGCGTGCATGGACTCTGATACTGACCACATTCCTGGCTCTCAGTCGGCCATTTTTCCCTTTCCTCATGCTCATCTTTCCCCACGTGGTACCAGGGGTCCCTGCATACAAGGTACGTGCTCCAGGCGGAGCACCCCACCCCAGCCCTGTGGTGGGGGAAAAAGAGCAGGATACGCACACCGCTTGTATCTGTTTCCTGCGGCCACAAAACCAGCCTCCAAGCTTTCCAGGAAACGAGGCTACAGCATCAGGTTGTTGGAAACAAGTGTTTAAATAATTGATCAGCTCAAATCTGTGTCTCTGAAGATCACCGATAAAAGGGAGTCAGTTATCCAATTTCGAGAGCGCCTTGGATTCGAAGAAGTCGGCCCAGGCAGTTAAAGAACCTTTTAATGGTCTCTGGTTACTTTGCAATTTGTTTTGTCTGGGGGACTGCCCGGTGATGCTGGGGGTGATCACCCGGGCTCCGGGCAGTGCCAGGAGGCCATGCGGTGCCAGGGATCGAAGCCGGAGTCCTGTGCATGCCAGCCGAGCTCTCTAGGTCTCTCTCTGGCTGTATTTAATAGATCGGATCCAATTCCATAATAGAGTGTCCCCCTCTCCACTCACCCTGGCGCAGATACAGAGTACAGCCTCAGCTCCCTACATTACGTCACTGTCCTAGAAGCTCCCAAAGGTACTTTGCTCATTCCTAAGCCACCAGTGCTCAGAAACTGAGGGAGAACAATGCATTTGTGTGGGTATTTAAGGCATTGCATCGGAAAATTTAGGGACTGGAGAGATAGTCCAGTGGGGAGGGCTCTTGCCTCGCATGCAGCTGACCTAGGTTAGGTCCCCGGGACCCCATAGAGTGCCCTGAGCCCCACCAGGGGTGATCCCTGAACGCAGAGCCAGGAATATGCCCTGAGCACTGCTGGGTGTGCCTCAAAACAAAGCAAATCCTGAAAACTTAAGTAGTAGATTGTTTTGGTTTTTTGGGGGAGGGGACATACCTGGCAGTCTGTTGCCACAGATCTGGCCTCTGTATTATTGATCATCAGAAAATCATCAGAGTATTTTCTCTTTCTCTTATTATTTCAAGAACTACACTGATCTTGGGCTTGAGAGATAGCACAGCTGGTAGGGTGTTTGCCTTGCATGCGGCCAACCCGGGTTCGATTCCCAGTATCCCATATGGTTCCCCGAGCACTGCCGGGAGTAATTCCTGAGTGCATGAGCCATAGTAACCCCTGTGCATCGCCGGGTGTGACCCAAGAGAAAAAAAAAAAAAGAACTAGACTGATCTCAAAATAGGACAGGGTTAAGACAATGCTTTAGTATTGCCAACCGTCAGGCAAGGAACTGAGTTTTCTTTGAGATGGATTATTTTGAACATTTTTGGAATTCTTGTAGTCTGGAGGCTCATAAGGGTCTAACTGGAACTGAGTGAGGAGAATAGTACTCATTCTCGAGTTTGAGGATTTGGGGAGAGAGGAGGATGGTTTTGGTTCAGGTCTGGTGGTGCTGTGGGGGGACAATGCACAGCTGGGGACCGAACAGGGTTTGGTCGTATGTGCGTTTTGGTCGAACTGCATGCTTTTGGGGCATCGGTTGCAGCACACAGGAGACCCCATATGTTTATGTGGGGCCAAGGACCAAACATGCACTGGGACTGTCCCACCAACTGAGCAATTCCCAGGGTCCTCACAATCTACTTTTTTTTTTTGTGTGTGTGTGTCACACCTGGCAATGCTCAGGGGTTACTCCTGGCTCTGCACTCAGGAATTACTCCTGGCGGTGCTCGGGGGACCATATAGGATGCTGGGAATTGAACCCGGGTCGGCCGCGAGCAAGGCAAATGCCCTACCCGCTGTGCTATCCCTCCAGCCTCTTTTTTTTTTTTTTTTGCTTTTTGGGTCACACCTGGCGATGCACAAGGGTTACTCCTGGCTCTGCACTCAGGAATTACCCCTGGCGGTGCTCAGGGGACATATGGGATGCTGGGAATCGAACCTGGGTCAGCCGCATGCAAGGCAAACGCCCTCCCCGCTGTGCTATTGCTCCAGCCCCGCTCCAGCCTCTTTTTTAAAGGTTGTATCATTGGTCAAATTCTGAGAACACGCTTTCTCAGGGGAGGGGATGAGGAGCTTTACATGGGGGCCACACCCGGCAATGCTCAGGGCTTTACTCCTGACTCTGTCCTCAGGGATCACTCCTGGAAGGCGAGGGGGGCCATTTAGGGCACCAGGGATTGAACCTGGTTCAGCCACATGCAAGGCAGACTCCCCATCCCTCCAACTCAGCTTCAGATTTGTTTTTTTTCCTCTCTGGGTCACACTCAGTGATACTCAGGGCTCACTCCTGGCTCTGCACTCAGGAATCACTCCTGGCAGTGTTCGGAGGACCATAATAGATGTCGGGGATCAAACACCAATAGGCCGTGTGCAAGGCAAATGCTGCACTATCGCTCTGGCCCTGGCTTCAGATTGTTGAATCCTGCTGAGATTTGTCTTCCTCACCCTCCCAGCCCAATCTTTTCAAAGAAGATTGCGACAATCTTCTTTTGCCACACCCAGTCTGGTGGTGCTCAGGCTTACTTACTTTCAGCTCTGCTCTCAGGGACCACTCCTGCCAAGGGCTCGGGGGCCCAGATGGGGTGCTAGGGATCGAGCCTGGGTTGGCCGTATGCAAGGCAAGCGCCTTTCCTGCTGTACCAGCGCTCCGGGCCCTCCACCGAATGGTAAGAAACGGGTTTCACCAGCTTGGAGGAGAAGGTGCCTTTAGTGGCAGAGGTTCATGTGGTGGCTATCTGGCAGTTGGAGGCTTATTGTCCCCACCACAATCTAGACACAGGCAGGAGGAAACACAGGTGAGTATCGTTCCCACAAACCAGATAAACTTCCTCCATCTGAGGTCCAAAAATGTGGACTGGTCAACGCCCCTAAGCGTGTCTGTGTGTGACTGGTCAAAAACACGACACGAGTAGATCTACTAAATATTAACATGGCACACAGGCTCAGCAGCCCTCTGCTGGGATAATGGCATTTGGGGTCTCCCAAAAAGGTTGTTGGAACTCTGCCACCATGCCCCTTTAGGGGGATACTTTTGCTCACTTAGAGATTTTACTGTTGAGTCAGAAAAGGCCTTTCTGGTAAATGAAGAGGAAGAGGGTTTTGAAACTTCTTTATTTGGTTTTTGGACCACATCCATTGGTGCTCACAGCTTACTCCTGGCAGTGCTCAGGGGACCATCTGGGATGCTGGAGATCAAACGTGGATCGGCCATATGTAAGGCGAATGGCCCACCTGCTGCCCTATTGCTCTGGCGCTGGCTTTTGAAACTTCTGTTGAGCCTAGTTGAGAATCAGTTGTTATAACTGGAAATTTATTATTTGAATTTCCAAGTTGATAGATTGAGCCACTTTCTTTTTCCATTGTATAGGACGTGATCATTGATATACCAAATTAACAAAATTCTGGAGGGGTGTGTGTGTGTGTGTGAGAAAGAGAGAGAGAGAGAGAGAGAGAGAGAGAGAGAAAGATTGTGTATGTTTTCTAGTTTGTTTCACCATAGTCCAATGAAGTTTTTCTTTTCTTAAAATTATTTTCTGGGGTTTACACCAGTGTAACTCTCATAGTGGAGTTCTAGCCAGTGATAACCCATGCATGGTGTAAAGGTTACCCCTGGCTCTGCACTTAGGAATTACTCCTGGAGGCTCTTGGGGGATCATATGGGATGTTGGAGATTGAACCTGGGTTGGTCTGCCTTCCCTGCTGTACTATTGCTTTGTCCCTACAAGGCATATTTTGAAAAGGTGAGTCAAAGATTGTTTCATACAACATTTAAGACCTTTGCCTTGGACTATGAAAGACAGGTTCCACCCCTGTCATGGCCAGAATGAGCTGGATTCTTCTAGTTTGGCTCAGCCTGTCCTGCCACATCCTGCCCCCTGCAGTAGATGGTGAGAAAGCTTTCCCTTCAGACACAGCACACTCTCTTCCACCTGCGTGGCCATAAAAGAAACACAAACTCTGTTTTATTTTTTGGTGTAAAAAAGTGAAGTGAGGGTCTAACATACATGCAACATGTACTCTGGTGAGCACACAGTGGCCCACATGTGGTACAGTGCATAGACATCAAGCCTGCCATACTCGGGATACAGACCTCGGGGGCATAGGGCGGGGCATAGGGTACTCCCAATACAGATCCAGGGCCATGGGGTACTCTGGATACAGACCTCCAGGCATAGGGTACTCCTAAAACAGACCCCAAGGCTGTGGGGAACTCCGGATGCAGACCCCGGGGCCATGGGGTACTCCAGATACAGACCTGGGGCACAGGGTACTCCCAATGCAGACCCAGGGGCTGAGGGGGTGGGGGGGCACTCTGGATACAGACCTCAGGCCCAGGGAACTCCTGTTAGACCTCACACCCCTGTTCTCAGCTGCTCTCACTGCTGCTTTGCACACTGCAGAAATGTGCGGGACTGACCAAGGTACGGTTGTAGGGCAGGGTCCGCAGAGAGGAATTCTGTGTAAGTAGATACAGGGAAGGAGAACGTGAAAAACAATGACACCCTTTAATCCAAATTTGATTAGGATAATTTTGGCATATATTCGATATGCCAAAAACAGTAACAAGTCTCACAATAGAGATGTTACTGGTGCCCGCTCGAGCAAATAGATGAGTAACGGGATGACAGTAACAGTGACAGGATAAAGTCATTTCATCCGATGGCTATCACTGTGGAGTCTTCTGCTTTAGGAACTTTCAGTTACTAAGGCACGTTATGTTGGTCTATTGGTTGGCTGTCACTAGGGCAGCCGTGGTTGGTATCGAGTCAGCTGACAGGCGGAACTGGCCAGTTGAGTAACTGATGCTTGTTCTAGCCTGGCGGTGTGAGGCAGTTCTACCATGGAGGTATGGGGTGAAAAATGGCAAGTGTCTGTGCTCACGGTTCCTGTCCTGTACCTGACGGTTGTACTGGAGGTCACTGAAACCCATGCCACTCACCCAGCTGACCCCGCCCCCCCCCCCGCCCGGGGCATCTGGACAGCCTCTGGCCTCTCCTGTGAGTGCACTTCCGGGGAGCAGCTGTGCATCTCAGCATCTCAATAAACTGCAGCTTGCTTCTCATCCCCACCCCCTGGGCAGGTAAAAACTGGCAACTCCTATTTTAGACAATTCAACACTTCTGTTTTTCAGATTTAAAAAATCTTATCTCATGGGGCTGGAGCGATAGCACAGCGGGTAGGGCGTTTGCCTTGCACGCGGCCGACCCGGGTTCGATTCCCAGCATCCCATATGGTCCCCTGAGCACCGCCAGGAGTAATTCCTGAGTGCAGAGCCAGGAATAACCCCTGTGCATTGCTGGGTGTGACACAAAAAAAAAGCAAAAAAATAAAATTTGTAAAAAAAAAAAATTTGTAAAAAATCTTATCTCACACAAATGGCATCTTTTCACCTGAACTCACTGATATGTTAACATGACAAGTCTTTTATTGGTGGGGGGAGTATTTGGGGGACCATAAGTGGCACTGGGGACCAAACCACAGTCAGCTGCATGCAAGGCAAGTACCTTACCCCCTTCCTCTCCTCTCTACCCTATCAGGGAGACTTTTTTTTTTTTTGCTATCGCTGTGCTATCGCTCCGGCCCCTCAGGGAGACTTTTAACTCTTCATGGGAACCAACAAAAATTCTTGCTCCATAAACTGGTCTAGCTTAAATCCTTTTTGGGGGGTTGGGGCTGAGGGTGCCACAACCAGCGATGCTCATTACTCCTGGCTCTGTGCTCAGGGGTTCCTCCTGGTGGTGCACTTAGGTAGCGAATATATATTAGGTGGGGAGGATAGTAGATAAGAAATATCATTGGGTTTTTCACTCCAGATGGCACAGATAAAGAGAATTAAGTCCAAGGAATATGAAACACTCAAGCTTGAGCCAACAGTGGGAAAATTATTTCCAAGCCTGAGAAAAGGCGGCTGGAGACAGTCCAGCAGGCAGGGCGCTTACCCTGCTGCAGATGACCTGGGCCTGGTCCCCGGCATCCCATTCGATTCCTTGAGCACAGCCAGGAGTTATTCTGAGCACCAATGGGTGTGGCCCAACAGCCAAAAATTAAAAAAAAAAAAAAATTTTCTAGCCGTCTATAGTGTAAAGAACAAAAAAAAAATGAAAATCAGGATTAAAATTAGGCAAATAACTGGGCTAAAGGATGAGTTTAATGGTTCGAGAATTTAAAATAAACTACCAGAGACTTGTCAAATTTTTTTTTTTTTTTTGCTTTTTGGGTCACACCTGACAATGCACAGGGGTTACTCCTGGCTCTACACTCAGGAATTACTCCTGCAATGCTCAGGGGACCATATGGAATGCTGGGAATCAAACCCGGATCGGCCTCGTGCAAGGCAAACGCCCTACCCGCTGTGCTATCGCTCCAGCCCCAGAGACTTGTCAAATCTTAAACTTTTCCTTTCACAAGTTTCTCATTTTATCTACTTTGGACACTTTTTTTTTTTTTTAATCTGCTCACCCCTACCATCCTACGGCCCCGAGGAGGAAAGTGATGAAGATTAGCCTGGTACACACAGTACCACAGAAAAGCAGTAGGATGATTCAAGTATCCAACTGGCCTGACAAGGGATGGGGGGGAACTTTTTTTTTTTATAATCTTTGGAATTCCAACTATGATAAAGGAGACAAAAACATAGCACGTTTGAGTGAAATGTTTACATTTATATTGAAATATGCACTAAAACAGAATGAGTCCTACAAGTCAATGAAACTTTGCCAAAGCAGAATCACAAACGTCCTCTGGGGAGGTCCAGTTAACTAGCAGCAGTGGTCCCCACGCAGAGCCCCGGGAGAAGCCACCCCACAATCCCTCCTTCCAGAAACCCCGCTCGCTTCTCCCACATGCACCCACACGGATTCAGGAGCCGGGTCCTGCTCCTCACCACATACACGTTTAGTCTCTTCTTCACTGCAATAAATATAAAATTTGCAATGTTCATACACCAACCACAGCACAGACAATACCTCAGGCTTTAGCATACAACTGTAAACAGTGACTAGGTTCAAGAAAAATAAAAAGTTGGAATTTGTTTTTAACAGAGAGAATTTAAGAGCAGGGCATGAGCTATGCAAGATTTGTTGCCTTTTTTTTTTTTTTTTTTTGAGGGGGAATGTGGGGGCCAGGGGGTGGATCGGAGTTTAAGGTTCTTGACATCTGGGTCAGGTGCAGCAGTGGCCCTAAACAGTCCAAATGTGCTTCAGGCGGTAGTCAGAGTACTCCTGAGCACTGAAGTCTAGACTATGTGGTAGCCACCACATCTCTAGAACACCTGACAGTCCAGCTTCAAGCTTCTGCTGACCCAAGGATGCCTCAGCTTGGCAGCATGGCTGCCATCTGCTGTGGGAAAAAGAAAAACAAAACGGGTGGGCAGAAGAATCCGCTCCTGCTGGAAGAGAAACTGTTAACTCCCTCTGCTAGCTGCCTGCAACGCTGGCCCTGCACCACAACGGACGGGGGCATTTCACGGGGACGATGCATCACATGTATAGCGACCTGTCTACGAAGAGGGACAGAAATCCAAAGAGGGGGGCGAAGAGTAAGTTTTGGTGATGGCCATCAAGAAAGAGATTCATGGGTTATTTTTTTTTGCCTCAAGCGGTGCAAACAAAATGAAACAAAACGAAGCTGGAAAGAAATGCAAGCGGACTCAGTCTCTGCACATCAGCAACGGGGCAGACTTTATTGAAGAGGCTAGAGGTCCAAAGGCTACCAGTGGGGTAGCTCTATCCATGACACCGAAGTTTCTGCACGTAAGCACAGGAGCCGGAGGACAGCTGGTGAGGGGTTATTGAATGCTCAGCCAAAGGACGTGGAAAGCGCATGCTGCAGGAGTGACCTTAGGGGCTGATTCGGACCAAACTCCCACCCGCTAACAAACAAAACATCTGGGCAGGAAACTGTCTTTTCACACACACACACAGTTCTGGCTTCATTAATTCTCCTTCCTAGAACTATGCTTCAGCTAAGAGGGGCGGGGTGGGGTGTGGAATCGGTCTTGAAAGTCAAGAACCGGGCTACTAAAAATATAAAAGGAATTTTAATATCGTAAACAAGTTTAGTAAACACTGTATTTTCTGTTGCTAATGAAGACATGATACATTCAGAAGAGGATGTATTTAAGACCAAAAAAAAAAAAATTCCTAGGAAGAGCTTGAAAGGAGAAAAGAGCAGCCCCGAGTTCTAGCCTTCGGAAGAAGGGGCTCCTGGCAGGCAGGAGGCCCCCGCCAGCAAGCAGAACAGGAGACTAACACCTTAGGAAAGGAACGTGAACGTTCAGCAGAACCTCTGTGAGGCACATCTGGATGTGTATACTTCACACCACCTGGTCCAGCCCAAAATGTGTGTGGAGATCCAGTTTGTCCATGTTCCGTCGTTTACTAAACTGTCAGTTCCCGAACTCCAGTCAGCCATGCGGAAAGCGTACTCTCGAAAGAAATCCTCCGCAAAGATACATGAAGGAGAAACCCTGAACGTTACACTAAACCGAGTTCTTTGTTTTACAATAGTGGTGGGAAAATGTAAAATGACTGTTCCGAAGAGCAGCTCTTCGTGGTTCCCTGTGAAAAAAGGCCAAAATTTTCTGGACTGATAATAATTTAGAAACTAGGCCAATTGAAAAGAAAAAAAATATATATATATATATATACCTTAAGTATATATACCTAAAGATACTTTAAAACTTGAAATAACGCTCGGGCTTACGGAGTAGGAGACGAGAGTTCTGGGAGATTGTTCCCCGTGGGCCCCTTGGCTCCCAAACAGGAACTGTGACAGGGATGAGGGGCAGAACAACAAACAAGAACTCGGTAGATGGGCGCACTGCACAGACTCGAGAGCACAGAACACCAAGCAACAGTGAGCTACACAGCAGTACAGGCTCCGAGGGGAACCGGCCCGGGACTCGGACTTCCAGAGTGCCCAGGTGAAAGATGGGTTAAAAAATCTGTGATGGCAACGAAGACCACCACCCCCCAAAAGGGAAGGGGGACAGCGAGGAAAGGCTGTGCGCCCAGGTCAGCAGCACGGACACAATGCCCTCCGGGGTCCCCCGCCTGGGGAGAGACTTTACCACCCAGACGGCGAGGGAAAGACCGAGAGCAGAATAGCCGGAACTCCAGCACTCCCGCATCCAGGCTGACGCTGTGTGCCAGTACATACAAGTAAAGCGAGATAAAAAAAAAAGGCTAAATCGTGAACCTTAAAAACTGGAAAGAAACGCTGGGTTTAAAGCCAAGTAGGTGTGATTCTGACGATCATACATGACATACTCCACAGAAAGAAGGGCCAAGAGAAGAATCTTCGCTCTGCTCAGCACTCAGGCTGGATGCTGTCCTAGTGGGAACCGAACGTGTCACACGTGTTACTCGCGAGTCCCTTTCTGGTTTCAACTGAATTCAAACAATCTTCCTTGGCAACTTTTTCTCCCGTGTCAAACCAACCTTCCATATATGTACAAGCTTAGATCCCTCCTCCCCTCCCAACACTAGATATGGGAACATCCGGAACATTCTACAATGCAAAGTGCCTTAAGAAAGAGAAGGATTCTGTAGTGCCAGTGACAGAACTGATCGGAGGAAGCTAGCACTCTGCCCGGGCCGGTCAGGCGATGATGGTTTGTTTCTCCTCGGGAGTTTCCTCCAACAGCTGCATGATGAGTTCATGGAGTGGTTTGCAGATCTTGGCGTAGCCCCCGCCTGTGAGATGCAGGAAATCGAACATGTCGTGGCAGGAGATGGCACCGTCCGAGTGCACGAAGCCCCCATCGGTATCCAGGAGCTGGACGTTGGCAAGCTTCGGCAGAGAAACCTTGAGGAGCTGGTTCACCCTGGCATTCTTTTGCCTCAAGGGGTTCGGCTTCTCCCCTCGAGGTAACAAACCCTGGGTGGAGCAGAGAAGAGGTAAGAAGAGGTTAAAAAGCAAAAACAAAAATAAAAACAAACAAACAAACAAACAAAAAAACCAACCAAAACACCAAACCACAAAAAAACACCACTTGGTTTTGCAGTGATTTTTTATTTATGAGCTCAAGGCATTTCTGGGACACTTGCTACATCCGGTGCTTATTACACCTTTTGAATGCGGAGGCCCCCCTCCCCGCCCTTAGGGTGGGGTTAGTGCCGATTCTCTGAGAATGCCTTCCCGGTATCTTCCTGCTGTCCCTTAACTGCTGCCATTTTTCAGGGTCTCAGCTCTGTCCGGCTCCCGCATCTTCCCTGACTGCCTGAACTGCATGCTGAACACCAGTAAGAACCAGAGAGGTGAACATTCCGGGGTCTCCAATGTGTGGTCTTGCCCCAAACTTCTAATGTTTTAATGTTCTAGTGACCTTGTTCCCGTCTCCTGTCCCACACAGCACGTCTATCATTCAATCACTTAGCTCTGGCATCATTAGTCCTGTTCCAGATCTTTCTTTTCAATTTTTTGGCTTTTTGGGTCACAATGCTCAGGGGGTACTCCTGGTGGTGCACAGGGGACCCATACAGGATGCCGGGGATCGAACCCGGGCCAGCCATGTGTGAGGTAAAGTCCCTCTCCGCTGCACTACCGCGCCGGCCCCTCTCTATCATTCTTCATTGTGATTGTAGACCCGTGACACGATTAGCAAACTTATCACCTCAATGAACGCAAGCTGCAGGACTTCCCACCCCAAGGGCTGGTCTTCCTTCAAGCCCTCCTCCACACCAGACGCCCATCTACTTTTGAATTTGCACAAGGACAATCTGTTCTGCTATACACACGAGAGAGTGGGGACAAATGCTGTTTTAATGAATCAGAGCCACATCAAATCTGGTATGGCAAAACACAGATGGATTCTAATTTTGTTCTTTACTTTCTCGATGTGGTAACTCTCAGAAAAACCAGAGGCCTGGCCTCTAGTAAACAAAGCCTGCTCTGTCCCGGCAATCACCTCGCCTCCCTTCAACCGGCCCAATGAACAGTCCTGTCACTGCAGGCTGTGGCTAATGATACCACCCAAGTTAGCTGTGCTTGCAAAGCCCTTGCCCCCATCCTTGCTCGGACAGGGCCTTGTTTCCTAGGAGGAGTTTCTATGGGTATCTTAACACTGGCCTCCCACCAGGCCAACTCTGGTTTGGTCCCCAGCACTGCAATTGGTACCGTGAGCACAGAGCCAGGAGTGATTCCTGAGCATTTCCTCAATGTGACCCAAAGTTGTCTCCCCCCAACACACCAACAAATGAGGGCTTTTTCAGGCTTAACTTTTCCAGCAAATGTCGGGGCCTTGGCCAATTTGCTGTGACTGTAAGGTTCCAAGAGAGAACCAGAAATCTGCCACACTGCTGCTTGGGCCAACTCTATCTATCCTTATCAGGTGCCTCCAGTATTTCACAAATGAGCTCAATCTCAAACCCTAGTTTATAGGTCTTAAAAAAAAAGTCTGGGTACAGGGGATGGAGCAACAGTACAGCAGGTAGTACTTTGCTTTGTACACGGCTGACCCAGCTTCAATCCCCAGCATCCCATATGGTCCCCTGGGCACTGCCAGGACTAACCTGGGTTCAATTCCTCGCACCCCCATACAGTCCCCCATGTCCTGCCAGTAGTGATTCCTGAGCACAGAACCAGAAATAAGCCCCAAGCACAGCTAGGTGTGGTCAAAAAGTAAAAAAAAAAAAAAATTAGTTGAAACAAATTATTTATAAAGAATTTATATAGCAACTTCATATAATAATCAACTATAAAGTACTAGATACCAAAGATCAAAGGGAGAGTAATCCCAATATAGCCCTCTGTGGAGCCAGGGATTAGGGTCAAGGCCTCACACATGAATTCCAAGCGTCTTACCACTCAGCTGCACTCCTAAAGCTTTATAATCTTTTCTGGAGTAAGGCAGGATGCAAAGAAATACATAAATAGGATGAAATTAAAAAGGCTGAGTCTTGGCATCTAAGAATCAAATCCAAACACAAGGGCTGGAGAGTGGTCTCCAGGGGCTAAGGCCTTGCTTTATACCCACGACACGAGCAGTGAGTCCTGAGTACTGCTGGGAGAGGCCCCAAACAAACAAAAACAACAACCAACACAAACTTGTGCCTTGTCTCTATGCAGCATGTTGGCAGTGCGTGAACACAGCGACCCCTCACTACTTATTAAATAAATGGTCCTCCTGTGCATATGGTGGAGTCCCACTTAAGAGTCTCACACATGCGAAGCATGAAGTATGTGCTTTACCACTGAGCTACATACTTTACCCCCAAGAACTGAATCCTTACCAGATTTCACAACATTTCACAGCAATTGGGCAAAACCTATATATACAGGGCCAACTCTTAAACTCAAATGAAACACTCAGGGACTAGAGAGATAATGCAGTAAGTGCAGTGCTTTGCCTTGCATGCAGCCAGCCTGGGTTCCAACCCTGGCAACCCAGCATCCCCGAGACCCACCAGGAGGGATCCCTGAACACAGAGCCAGGAGTAAGCTGGCTCCCTCCACCAAAGAAACAAAAAACCACCTCTGAGACCAGAAAGACTTCATGCTTTTAAACTCAATAAAGAGTACTTTCTGGGGTTGAAGACACAGTACAGCAGGTCAAGCTCTTGCTCCGCATGTGGCCAACCTGGGTTCGATTCTGCGGTCTCAGGGAGTCTAGTAAGCTGATCACTTTTAACAGCAGAAACAGAGCAACAGAACAACAGATCCAAGCCAGCTCCAAACCCAAGTCTAATAAAATGAGACTCAGGACTAGGATATAACCTGAGGAAAAGCCTAAAATTAATAGTAGGGCCGGAGAGATAGTGCTACCGGTAGGGTGCTTGCCTTGTATGCAGTGAACCTGGCCCCTGCATCCCAAATGGTCCCCCAGGCACCGCCAGGGACAATTCCTGAGTGCAGAGCCAGGATTATGCCCAGAGCACTGCTGGGTGTGTCCCAGCAAACCAGAAGTAAATAAATAGGAATAATAATAGCAAGGCTACCTAAATCTAGAAAGATGATTTCCCCTTCCAAACAAGGATGGCGAGATAAAAGAGCACCCCACAGCTAGCGTAGGAAATGCTGAGACTGCTCAGACAATGGGATATGGGTCGGATGAGCCAAGAGCTTCCAAGAACCATGTTTCCATCCAAAGGCTGAGTCTTTCAATAACTCAGTTTTTGGAGACTCCTCACCTGACCTTCTGACAGGGGCTGTCAGGTCTGCCCCCTTGAGACTACCTACCAACACGATGATTTTGGCCTGCGGTTGCCTTGTGTTGATGAGCTGCACGATGGCCTCGATCCCACCGGCTACTTCCTCTGCAGTGTTTTCATGGTTGTTTGTGCCTACCCAGACGACAATGACCTACGATTGAGGGGAAAGAGATCAAGACCCAACCAATAATGGGGTGTCCAACAATTACATGGAAATCCCACTTTAAAAAATCAAGGATGGGGGCTGGAGTGATAGCAGACTGAGTAGGGTGTTTGCCTTGCACGCAGCCGACCCGGGTTTGATTCCCAGCATCCCATAGGGTCCCCTGAGTACTGCCAGGAGTAGTTCCTGAGTGCATGAGCCAGGAGAAACCCCTGTGCATTGCTGGGTGTGACCCAAAAAGCAAAAATAAATAAATAACATTTAAAAAATCAAGGATGAACACCTCAAATTGCATGACCAAACTTCAACTGCGCAGTAACCTGATTTATGCCTTCACACTTATCAGGCCAAATATTATAATAAATAGATTAACAGTTCAGTAGGAAGGTTCAACCTGGGAAAACTAGATAATTCTTTCTTTATTTTTTCTTTTTGGGTCACACCCAGCGATGCTCAGGAATTACTCCTGGCGGTGCCTGGGGGACCATATGGGATGCTGGGTATCAAACCAGGTTGGCTGCATGCAAGGCAAACGCCCTACCCGCTGTGCTGTCACTCCAGCCCCGGAAAACTAGACAATTCTTTCATCGTGGTGGACCTAGAAGTGAATCCTTCGTATTCAGAAATTAAACACAAGTGATAATAAAAGGGCAAGAGAGATGGCTTAAGGGACAGAGCTTTATATGCAGGAGTGCACATCTAATCCTCAGTACTGAATGATCCCCTAAACATCACCAGGGGCAAATCCCAAGCACGAGTCATAGTCATGGGGCACTGTCCCAAGAGGCACCCCCCATCCCTAGAAGAAAAAAAGGTAATAAAACAAGCTAGAAAAATACTATATATTGGGGCTGGAGCAATAGCATAGCGGGGAAGGCATTTGCCTTGCATACGGCGGACCCAGGTTTAATTCCCAGCATCCCATATAGTCCCCTGAGCACTGCCAGGAGCGATTCCTGAGTGCAGAGCCAGGAGTAACTCCTGTGCATCGCTGGGTATGACCCAAAAAGAAAAAAAAAAAAAAAAAAAAAAAAACAACCTATATAAAAAAATACTATAAAAATAAATATTGGGGCCGGAGTGATAGCACAGCGGGTAGGGCGTTTGCCTTGCACGCAGCCGACCCGGGTATGATCCCCGGCATCCCATATGGTCCCCTGAGCACGGCCAGGGGTAATTCCTGAGTGCAGAGCTAGGAGTAGCCCCTGAGCATCGGTGGGTGTAACCCAAAAAGAAAAAAGAAAAAAAAAAGTAAAATAAATAAAATCGCTGGGTGTGTCCCAACAAACCAAAAGTAAATAAAATGCCATTTTATTTACTATTTAGGTAAATAAAATACCCCAACATGTCAAGAGTTGTTTGGTTTTTTTTCCCCTTTTTGGGTCACACCCGGCGATGCTCAGGGGTTACTCCTGGCTCATGCACTCAGGAATTACTCCTGGCAGTGTTTAGGGAACCATATGGGATGCTGGGAATCGAACCCGGGTCGGCCGCGTGCAAGGCAAACACCCTACCCGCTGTGCTATTGCTCTAGCCCCCAACATGTCAAGAGTTTTTAAGGCCCAGAGGGGATAATACAGGGTGAAGGTGTTTCCCTTCCCTACCTCTGGTCTTGGGCAGAGCCCTCAGGGCACCAGAGTGCTCAGAGCACAGGCAGGAGAGACTCCTGAGCATGGGGCCAGGAGCAGCACTCGAGTGCTGTAAGGGATGGCCCAAAACCAAACTTTGTAAGTGAAATCTAAGAGAAACCGGGAGAAAATATTGGCTCTATGAATTGCCTATCTCCCAAGCCCAAATTTTCAGAGATTTTTTTTTTTTTTTGCGCTTTCTGGGTCACACCCAGCGATGCACAGGGGTTGCTCCTGGCTCTGCACTCAGGAATTACCCTGGCAGTGCTCAGGGGACCATATGAGATGCTGGGAATTGAACCCAGGTTGGCTGCGTGCGAGGCAAACGCCCTACCCGCTGTGCTATTGCTCCAGCCCCACTCTGAGATTAAAAATAATAATAATAAAAAAATTAGATTGTGAGCACCCCTTTAGGACATTTACAGTGCAATACGATACTGGGGGCATGTGTGTATATAGATGCATGTTCCCAGATGCTCCAGATTTTGTTAGGACAAACCTGGATGCCTTGACAACTCATTTGCTTAAGGGGTTAAACAAATAGACATGTGGGAAATGTGGCACCTCTAGGCAGTTTTCTGCCCTCACAGCCTCATGGCCACAGTGGACTACACCCCATCAGCGGACCGTCCCCCGTGAAGACGAGTCTGGAAGCTGCACTGCCACCCAGACGCAGCACACTGGCGGCTTGATCAAACCTATCTATTTGGAATGTCTGTAAGCAACAATAGTACCGTTTATTTTCAAAAAGGCAGGAAGCAAAAGAGTAATGGTGAAAAAAAGCTTTAAAGATGCATTTTTTCTTTGATTATAAAATTTTTAAAAATTTATTTATTTTTGGCTTTTTGGGTCACACCCAGTGATGCATAGGGGTCACTCCTGGCTCTGCATTCAGAAATTACTCCTGGCAGTACTTAGGGGACCATATGGGATGCTGGGGATCGAACCCAGGTCAGCTGCATGCAAGGTAAACGCCCTCCCCACTGTAGCCCCACTTTGATTATGAAGTACAGACAATCCTCCTTCTCAAAAATGTCTCAAGATTAATGGTATTCTTTAAGAATTAAGTTCAGGGTCAGAAAACAAAGTTCAGGGCCTGAAATACCATACAGAGGTTAAGGTTAAGGCCTTGTATGTGACCCACCGACTGGATCACCAGCACATACAGTCCTGAGCACCAACAGGAGTAACCTCTGACCTCTGTGCACTGAGGGAGGAGTAAGCCCTGAGCAACACCAGATATGGCCCTAAAACAAAACAAAACAAATTTAATCTCACCTTCGGTTTAATATTCTCCAGTTCGCCATTCTTTAGTCTCCACAAAACATGTCTTGTTGTGTCTCCCCCGATTCCAAAATTCAGTGCATGAAGCGGGGAAAAAAGCTCTCGCCATATCTAGAAAGAGAAAATTTGATTAAAGCTAAAATTAGTGGGAAATAAAAGCTATCACCTGTAATGGGTTGGTGAGGGACCCAAAATAAATTATTTTCTCTACTCAAATGTAACAAAGCAAATAGTGAAATACTTGCTATCTAAAAGGATTTGAAGATGACCCCAGTTACCTGTTTTGTTTTTTATCAAATCACCGTGAGATACAGTTACAAAGCTTCAAGACTGAATTTCAGTCATACAATGAGAACACCCATCCCTCCACCAGGGCACATTTCCCACCACCAGACACTGGTTTACGCCTTAAAGCAGCATCAGATCTCTGCTCAAAAACAAAACAAGCCAATCAACCTAGCAACCGTAATGAGGTCTCAACATTCATAGTGAACTTGTCAACTCCATAAATTCTCCCTTTATTCACTATTTAAAAAAATAAAGAGGGGGCTGGAGTGATAACCCAGTGGGTAGGGCGCTTGCCTTGCATGTGGTCAACCCAAGTCTAAATAATCCTCGGCACCCCCCAGCACTGCCAAGGGTAATTCTTTTTTTTTTTTTTTTTTTTTTTGGCTTTTTGGGTCACATTCGGTGATGCTCTGGGGTTACTCCTGGCTCTGCGCTCAGGAATCACTCCTGGGGACCATAAGGGATGCTGGGAATTGAACCCGGGTCCGCTGTGTGCAAGGCAAATGCCTTACCCGCTGTGCTACTGCTCCGGCCCCCAAGAGTAATTCTTGAGTGCAAAGCCAGGAGTAATCCCAGGGTGTTGTTGGGTGCCACCCCCCAAAGAACAACTGCACACTGGAGCCCCCCCTTACCTCATACTGCCCCAACAGCTGCACCATGAAGCCCCCCAGCAGTACCTCAGACTGCCCCATCAGTGGCACCACGGAACCCCCACCGTTACCTCAGACTGCCCCATCAGTGGCACCATGGAGCCCCCACCCCAGTCACCTCATACTGCACAGTCAGCGGTCCCGTGGAGCCCCCACCTACCTCATACTGCTGCATGAGCTGCACCATGGAGTCCCCCACAAACAAGACGTCAGGCTCTTTGTCTTTACAGTCCAGGACAAATCTGTTGTGCTGATTTGGGGGGAAAAAACAAAAACAAAACAAAAAACAATAAAAGCTTAACAGTCCTCTCCCTGTAATATTTTTTTGTTCGTTTAGAGGCATATCCGGCAGTGCTCAGGGGAACGTGTGAGGTACCAGGTTGGCCAGATGAAGACAAGTGCCCACCCACTGTGCTCTCTGGCCCCACCCAACCCCTGTGAGATCTCTTTGCCTAACCAGTGAAGGAGTGTGTGGTTGAACATTCTACCTGCTCTGGTTCCCAGCGTAGCCCTCTTTCCTGGGGCGAAGGGGAGGGCACAAGGGCTGTTACACAGTGCTCCGAGGGGGCCCCTGGCTCTGTGCGTGTGGGAGCCCACGGTGCTGAGGTCAAAGCTGCCTCCCGCGTGCGCTCAGCTCCTGGAGCCATCTCCGTGGCCAAGCCCTCAGGGTCTACAATCACACCCGCAAACGACTGCTACAACTTTGTTTCCACCCATAACATATTGATTAGTTGAGTGTGTTCAAGAAAATTGGGATTCTACTGAACCAGAACAGAAAAATACACTTTCATGGTTGTTTTGGGGGAGTTTCAGGAGTCGCTTGGCTGCACTGCAGCATCACGGCCAAACCAGAGGCTCTGAGATGCACAGCTTACATTCCAGCCCGCTGGGTCATGTCTCTGGTCCTGAAGATTTATCTTTTCCTCTTCCTGTTTTGGTTTGGGGCCACGCCCGGCGGGACTCAGGGGACCATGTGTTCCTGGGGATCACACCTGGGCCTCTGCATGTGAAACGCTGCAGCTGTAGGCTCTTCCTTATTTGTGGGGCCACGCCCAGCTGTGCTCAGGGCTCACTGCCCCAGCTCTGTGCTTAGGTATGTCCTGCCAGATTCGAGCCGGAGTCCAACACGCAAGGCACACACCTTAATCCGTGGACTAAGCATTGCTTTTTGGGTTACTCCTGGCTCTGCACTCAGGAATCACTCCTGGCGGTGCTCAGGGGACCATATGGGATGCTGGGAATCGAACCCGGGTCGACCGCGTGCAAGGCAAACGCCCTATCTGCTGTGCTATTGCTCCAGCCCCCCTCTATTTTTTGTTTTTGTGCCACAGAAGGCAGAGCTCAGGGATCACCCCTGGCATGCTCTAAGGACCATACGGGGTGCCAGGGATCAAACCCGGGGTGGCAATGTACAAGGCCCTGCTCCCAGTACTATTGCTCCAGCCCCAGACTTCAAAGAGTTTACCTTTTAATCTTGCATACTTGTTCTGTGCAAAAAAAAAAGTTTCAAAAATTACTCTTTGGGAGGA
Organism: Sorex araneus; assembly: GCF_027595985.1. Taxonomy (NCBI): domain Eukaryota; kingdom Metazoa; phylum Chordata; class Mammalia; order Eulipotyphla; family Soricidae; genus Sorex; species Sorex araneus. Next base: position 169,777,112 of record NC_073304.1, on the reverse strand, counting down.
GCTGGGATTGAAACTGCATGCACTGTGTGCTGGAGGCCCCAAGTTTCTGCACTGCAGCTTCCTAAGTAGCACCAGGAGTGAACCCCCACTCCCCACCCTCCCCACACACAAGCACAGCCTGGAAGCTGCTCCTGGGCACAGCTGTATGTGATGTGAAAACCACGAAGAGCCATTACTATGGGGCCCAGGGGCAGCTCAGCGCCTGAAAAGGGCCCTCATGCGGTCACGGGTTCCAGACTCAGTGCCATCCACATACACAGAGGCCAGCCCGGGCAGCTCTGAGGCTGGGACACCAGCACAGTCAGCTATGTGAAAAATGTGAGACTCCTGGTACGCACTGTCAGTAATGATGTGCAAGGACTGTGGCCAGGAGTCTGGACCCTGGCAAGAAAACGCCAGAACCCACGTGAGCAGCACCTCACAGCAGATACGGCCTCGGAGCACCATGCCACGAGCAGCCAGAGCACATAGCTCCACGCCATTTCAACAGAGGGATGGAAAATAACAGAAAGAAAAAGGACAAAGAGAAATTGGTTATACAGGGGGGTTGGAGAAGGTGTTTGCCTGGCATGTCGTCGACCTAGGTCCAATCTCAGGTACCTCACAGGGTCCCCCTGAACCTGGAGGCATGATCCCTGAGCTCAGAGCCAGGCATAAGGCCTGAGCACTGCCGGGTGTGCCCCGCCCTGCCCCCAGGAGAGAAAAACATCAGATTCAGGCCAGGGGCTGGAGGCGGCTCTCTTGCGCCTCGATTCAGGACTGGTCGCTTCAGCCCGTGAGCCCTGGGTCTGCCGAGTCCTCTCTCTGAGCATGCCTGCTGATCAGCACCACACAGTCCCAGACAGTCCCACAGGCATCGCCAGAAGGGGTCCCCAAGCACACGGAGGGGGGGTACCCCGTTCATGTTAAATAGCCATAGAGAACAGGTGGGGGGTTGTGAGCGGGTGTCGAGAAGAGGCATGCCCACCAGAGTTCAGGGCTCACTCCTGGCTCTGCACTCAGGGATCAAGCTGAGTGGGGTCAGTGACCCTACGGGTGCCAGGGATCAAACCTGGGTTGGCTGTGAGCAAGCAAGTGCCTTACCCACTATGCTCTCTCTCCGGCCCTCGAAAATTTCCTTAGAAAGCACGATGGGGGCCAGAATGATAGTATAGCAGGTAGGGCGTTTGCCTTGCATGTGGCCAACCTGGGTTCAACCCCTGGCATTCCATCTGGTCCCCCATGCACTGCCAGGAGTAATTCCTGAGTGCCGAGCCAGGAGTAACCTCTTAGCATTGCTGGGTGTGACCCAAAAAGAAAAAAAAAAAAAAAAAAAAAGAAAGCACGAAGGGTGACAAATATGACAGCCAAATGCTATTAAATAGAAACAGTGCATATAAAAGGCACATGGGCATGTGGAAACACAGGCGAGCGGACAGAGCGGGCAGATGTGACCACCGCTCCTGACGGGCAAGGTGAGTGGAAGGGCGGAAGTCTCAACATCTCCTTAACATGTAGTTTTGAAATTACTTCAAAATTTAGAAAACCTGAAAGAAAACCTGTGGGCCGCCCGGACCACAGATCCAGAACTGCCTGGGCCTTGTGGCCGCACCTCCTGAAACAACAAAAAGCTGAAAAATAAATTCCTAGTCCAGGACTTAGCAACCCTGCGATCAGGTACAACAACGTTCACGTAAGTTTATTTTCTAGATCTACTGATCTTAATGCTGCATCTTTGTTACCTAATCTGAATCCTTAATACAAGCTAATTGGTGATGGGGGTGGGGGGAGAAACACCGTGGGCCCAGGCTCAGAGATAAAGCGCTGTCTTGCCTGGGTGAAGCTGCAGATTTGATTACACACCACACTAAAAACAACAAAAAGACCTCTATGGCCTTATGGTCTGAGAATGATAAAGGCAACGTCCACACTTTCCAGGTATTTCTTAGTTCCAACACTGGACTGGTTACAGGGTGTGACTTTTTTTTGTGTGTGCGGGGGGGAGTCATACCCAGCAATGCTCAGGGCTTACTCATGGCTCTGCACTCAGGAATGCATCCCCTGGCGGTGCTCAGGGGACCGTATAGGATGCTGGGAATTGTACCCGGTTTGGACGAGTGCAAGGTAAGCGCCCTACCCGCTGTGCTATCGCTCCAGCCCCCAACGTTTGATTTTTATTTGTTGTAACAAATTACGGCTGACCATTGAAATCCTTCCCCTGCCGAGTAAGGCAAACCCTGAAGTGACTCATCTTGGTGAATAAACATGTGCACTTCCTACCTGAGACATCCACCTGTCATCCCCTTGAATATCTTCGGCCGCATGTGGAATAGCTGCTGGGTTGGTGTCTCCTTGGCTCATTCTACACCTGAGGGGGGAAATGTATGTTCTGGTTCATTCATTATTCATCACCATTTGCTTAAGCATTACAGCATTACAGCAGGTCAGGTTTTAAACAACATTTTTTTTTTTTTTGCTTTTGGGTCATATCCATTGATGCTCAGGGGTTACTCCTGTCTCTGTATTCAGGAATTACTCCTGGCGGTGCATGGGGGACCGTATGGGATACTGGGATCAAACCCAGGTTAGCTTCATGCAAGGCAAACGCCCTAGCCCTACAGATGTAAACCGCTTTACTATCGCTCCAGCCCCCTCAAATAACAATTTAAATAACAAGGGTCCTTCTGCCTAGAAACTAAACAACTGGCTTTATTTTCAGCAGAGCACCGTTCCAGGACCTGATTACTATATTCAGCTTCACTGAACTTCCGGTAGGATCTGAATACTCATCTAGGAAGAGTGCACGGCACTCCCTAAGCCTGCTCCGAGGATACACTCTGCATTTATATTAATAGCACAAAGTTAAATGCCATTGTCAGTACTAAATGGAACTAGGAATTAAGACACTCAAGAGTCCAATGACATCAACTTTAAGGCCTTTTGGGCTATTTAGAGTTACAGCCCCTACAGCAGTGATTAGAATCCACCGGTTACAAAATACCATGACAAAGGTAAAAGGAATGCGGCAAAAGGAAAGAAAAACCCAACAGTGCTCAGTGATCACTCCTGGAAGGTTTGGGGACCATGTGTGGTGCCAGGGATGGAATCTGGGTAGGCCATGAGCAAGGCAAACGTCCAACCCCACTGTACTATCACTTGCGCCCTGCTACGCCTGTTTTCTAACTGAAAAATATCCACAGCCCAGGTACATGTTGTTTTGGGGCCATGCCTATGGCTCAGGGCTCTCCTGGTGACGCATTCACGTGGCCCACCCATATTCAATCCCTGGCACTGTACATGTTTTGCAGAGCCTGCCAGGCATACCAAGCTGAGAACAGCTAGGTACGCCCCCTTCCCATTTTTCTGAAGAAAAAAAATAGGGTAGGTTTTTCCCTTTTGGGCGGAGCGATAGCACAGCGGTTGGGCATTCGCCTTTTACGAGGCCAACCCGAGTTCGATTCCTCCGCCCCTCTCGGAGAGCCTGGCAAGCTACCGAGAGTATAGAGCCCTCGCAGCAGAGCCTGGCAAGCTACCCATGCGTATTGGATATGCCAAAAACAGTAACAATTAGTCTCTCAATGAGAGACATTACTGGTGCCCGCTCGAACAAATCGATGAGCAACGGGATGACAGTGACAGTGACTGTCAGATTATACTTTTCCCTTTTGTTCAGGGGGGGATGAAACTCAGGCTTTCTGGATGCAAAGTAGGCACTAGCCATTAGCTATCTTCCTGGTCCCCTTCAGTGGGGACTGAATCAGTGTTCCCCAAAGTAGGGACATCAGAAAGGCGGGGAGGAGGAGGGAGAAGAGCCTCAGGTACACTGTGAGACACTGTTTCTTCTCCTAACAAGGTGCATTTGGGGCCTGAGAGCGGTAGTAGGGTGCTTGCCTCGCACATGGTCAAGCGGGTTCCATCCCCGGCATCCCACAGTGTCCCCCCAGCACCTCCAGGAGTGATCCCTGTGGGCAGAGCCAGGAGTAAGCTGAGCACTGCAGGGTGTGACCCCAAAATAACAACAACGGAAGGTACATTTGGTGGGCTGGAGAGATGACAGCCTGTACGTCTTATGTCTGTGTATGTGAGCGTGCTTACCTTGCAGGGGCTGACCCTGGTCCCACCCACCAGACCAGAAGGGGTCCCTGAGAACGGACAGGAGTAAGCCTTGAGGGGTGTGACCCAAAACAGTAACAAGAGGGGCTGGAGAGATAGCACAGCAGGTAGGGCGTTTGCCTTGCACGCGGCCGACCCGGGTTCAAATCCCAGCATCCCATATGGTCCCCTGAGCACGGCCAGGGGTAATTCCTGAGTGCAAAGCCAGGAGTAACCCCTGTGCATTGCCAGGTGTGACCCAAAAAGCAAAAAAAAAAAAAAAAAAAAAAAACAGTAACAAGAAAAGGTAAGACTGGGAGCAGGGCCCTGGGTGATCTTGGGGGAAAGGGACAGGGAGGCCAAATCAGTGTGGGACCTCTGCCCTCCATATAAACTAGACAATCTTTTTAGACCAGGGCTGCTTAAACTCCCACTCACCATCTCTTTTGGCCTGAGATGCCAGAAATACCTCGGGTTCATTATGCAGCTGATTTTGAATAATTTTGGCAGTTGTGCCTTTAGAAACCTTGTACTGAGGCCAAATTTTTTTTTTTTTACCACTCCCACATTCAGATACCATCTGGGGTTGTGACCTGATTTAAGAAGCTAGGCGTGGGGGTTAGAGCAATAGTACAGTGGGTAGGGCATTTGCCTTGCACACTGCCAAAGAGATTCAATCCCCGGCATCCCATATGGTCCCCCAAGCACTGTCACACCTGGCGATGCACAGGGGTTACTCCTGGCTCTGCACTCAGGAATTACCCCTGGCCGTGCTCAGGGGACCATATGGGATGCTGGGTTTTGAACCCGGTTGGCCGCGTGCAAGGCAAACGCCCTACCCGCTGTGCTATCTCTCCAGCCCCTGTCAGGGATAATTCTTAAGTGCAGAGTCAGGAGTAACCTCTGAGTATTGCCAGTGTGGCCCAAAAAGCCAACCCCCACCGCCCTCGCAAAAAAAGGGTGGCAGCTAAGCATTAGATCTATGATTCAGTTTATAGACGTGGATTTTCAGAGAGACCCCCCCCCCAACAGATGAACTACTGAAATAATCACTGCAATTGGGAATTTAAAAATCAACCAAAGAGGGGCTGGAGCAATAGTACAGCGGGTAGGTTGTTTGCCTTGCACGTGGCCGACCCGGGTTTGATTTCCAAGTCCCCTGAGCACCGCCAAGGGTAATTCCTGAGTGCACAGCCAGGAGTAACCCCTGTGCATCACCAGGTGTGACCCCCCCCCAAAAAAAAATCAACCAAAGAATAACATTACTATAAAGGGGCTAGGGATGTAGCTCAATAGTAGAGAACTTGCCCATTAAGTATGAAGCCCAGGCACAATCTCTGGTACTACAAAAATAAATAATTTATCAGAGAGTGTTAGGTGCTCTACTAATTATTTATTTTGGTTTTAGGGCCACATCCAACAGTGCTCAGGGATTACACTTGAACAAGAGTGTTCAGGTTTTACATTGAAGATACTGACATCTGCACAGCAAGTAGGGCGTTTGCCTTGCACGTGGCCAATCCAGGTTTGATTCCCAGCATCCTGTATGGTTCCCCGAGCACCGCCAGGAGTTAATTCCTGAGTGCAGAGCCAGGAGTAACCACTGTGCATCGCCAGGTGTGACCCAAAAAGAAAAAAAAAAAAAGATAACAACATCAAACAGGGAAGATCCTCATGAAGTCCACTGATTTAGAAGTTCTATTACTGCTACCCAAATTTCCTTTTCTGGGGGGAGGGAGGGCCCACACCCAGCATTGATGAGGATCAAAGCCATGTCTGTCACTAGCTTAAAGCACGCAGCTTTCACCCTGGCCTTACTAGGGCCCAGATTTAACAGTGTTCTGATACTTTCATTTGCTCCTAAATTTCTCCACAAGGGGCTGGAGCGATAGCACAGTGGGTAGGTCAAATGTTTGTCTTGCACTTGCAACTGGCCGACCAGGGTTCAATTCCCAGCATCCCATATGGTTCCCTGAGCATTGCCAGGAGTAACTCCTGTGCATTGCCGGGTGTGACCCAAGAAGCAAAAACAAAAAGGTCAATTTCTTCACAGGCAAAAGGAACAAGTTATATAAATAAGCTTGAGGAACAGAATGTGTCCCCTTCCGGAGACTACCGGGCAGGTGGGACTTGGAGAAGGGTGGATCCCAGCGGGTTTATTTTCCTCTAATGTGGATACAAGGTCAGCCTTCCTGCTCTACAAGGGCAGAGCCTCAGAACACAAAATTTGTTTCTTTGTGCACTCAAGACACTTGGATTTTGTATTATTTGGTCAAATCAAAACCTGACAATACAAAGTAGCTTTCACGGTCAGTCTCACTGAGGACTCGCAACACTTTTGAACAGTAGGTAAAAGAAATGAGCCCTCCGGGTGGCCTGTCCATCCTACAAAGGGAGAGGGGAGGGAGGAAGGGCAGGGGAGAGTTTCATGGGCTGCACAGGAGAGGGGAAAAGGGGGGAGGGCCTCTGCGTAGCAGGGTTGGGTGGGGAGAGATAAACCCTTTCAATCTCCTCTTTCACAACCAGGCTGGAAATGAACAACCTCAGGAACTGTGCCTTTAGCTGGGTCAAATCATCTGAGAGTTAGAGAAACTATTTTTTAATTGCGGGGGTGGGGGATGGGGGGGGGCAGTGCACGCCCTAGCATGCTCAGGGCTTGAAACTATTATATTCTTTACAATAAAAATAAATAAATCAAACATATTTTTTAAAATCAATAAATTAGGAGTCATCCAGGGAGCTACCCATTGGTCAGCAATATATACCTTGGGATTCCTTCTTTTTTTTGGGGGGGAGGGTCACACCTGCCCATGCACAGGGGTTACTCCTGGCTCTGCACTCAGGAGACCGTATGGGATGCTGGGACTCGAACCCGGGTGGGCCGCGTACAAGGCAAACGCCCTCCCCGCTGTGCTATGGCCCCAGCCCCGGGATTCCTTCTGTAGTCAGACAGCAATACTGGAATGGCAGTATCTGGAGTGGGAAGGGCTGGCCCTCACGCATCACCAGGCTGAGATACTAAACCCCAGCGGGCACATGGGGCCAGGCAGGATTGCCACAGCCGGCTGCCCCCCCCAGCACTGCCTGGGCACTCCCCTGCCAAGAAGACCACCAGCAATTATGTATCAGTAAGAAAAAAAACTAAAATGAAAACAAAGCAAGGGGGAGGCAGACTTCCATAGCCTCTTACTAATCTATTAATCACCCACCTCTCCTCATGCGGCCACTAATTTCTAGCTTTAAAAATAAAACAGAAAGGGGGCTGGAGCGATAGCACAGCGGGTAGGGCGTTTGCCTTGCATGCGGCCAACCCGGGTTCGATTCCCAGCATCTCGTATGGTCCCCTGAGCATGGCCAGGGGTAATTCCTGAGTGCAGAGCCAGGAGTGACCCCTGAGCATCGCTGGGTGTGACCCAAAAAGCAAAATAGTAATAATAATAATAATAATAAAATATAAAAAAATAAAACAGAAAACTGGGCTGGACTGATAGCACAGCGAGTAGTTTGCCTTGCACGCGGCCAACCCGGGTTCGATCCCCACCATCCCATTGGGTCCCCCAAGCAAGCCGGGAGATTCTTGAGGGCAGCGTCAGTCAGTAGTAACCCCTGAGCATCACTGGGTGTGACCCCCCCCCAAAAAACCACCCCCCACACAAAAATACCCTGCAGCTAGAGAACGGAGACCAAAGGGCTAAATGTGTGCTTGTGCATGTGGCAGGCCCGGTTCCAACCCGGGGACCACTGGGGCTGACTCCCAAGACCCAGCTGGCTGTGCCCCACCGCCTCCCGGGGACCCCCAACCCAGACGGACTCCGGTGGAAAAACCCAACAGCTGAATGACTCTGCTCCGGGGGCAGCTCTGCGGGGCGGGTGCTCGGGAGGCCGGCGCGTGAGCGCGGGGCAGAGCATCTCCCGGTTCCCCACCCGCCTCTCCCGCCCGGGCCAGCACCAGAACCTCCAGATGCTTCGGCGAGCGCGGCGGGCGGCGTCTGCTCGGATGCCAGCTCCGACCACCCTGCATAAACCCTCACTCCGCGCCGGCGGCCGCTCGACTCTCCCCGGGAAAGGCAGGGAGGAGGAGAGCGGCAGCCGGTGGGCGAAGATCTGCAATGTTCCCAGCCGGCCCTAAATTAAAAAATCCTCCCCTCCGTTTTTTCCTTTTATTTTTTATTTTTTGCTTTTTTTTGTGGGGGGTGGTGCAGGGGGAGCTCTTGGCCGGCGCTGGCCTCGGCGGTGCTGCCGTGCCCGATCCCGCTGCTCGGCGCATCCATAATTTATTATCCCAGGCCCGAGCCAAGAAGAAATTAAAGCGGCGCGAGGGCTGGCTCCTCCCCCGCTCCCCCCGAAGGAGGCAACCTTTATGTCAGCACAATGCGCCCGGAGGAGGCTCCAAAGGCACCCGGGCATCCCCCGGGGCGCTCGCGGCGCCCCCCGGGCCCCCCGGCCGGGCCCTGCACCTGGCCCGGCTGCAGGCGGGGCCCCTTTCTGCGCGGGCCCGCGGCTCAGGGATGGCCCGGGAGCGCCCGGCCGGGCCCCCGAGGCCACGAGGCCGGGCGCCCGCTGGCCTCGGCCCCGGCGTGCGGCCCCACGGGCGCGGGTCCCCGCCGCGCTCCCGGGATGCAGGCCGCGGGGGGCCGGCGCGGTGGGGGAGGGGAGGCGGCGGCCGCTCCCACCCGGCCCCGCCCGCGCGGCGCCCCGCCGGCCGCGACGCGACGCACTCACTCGGGCGGAGGGTCCGTGCGGGCCCCGGGCGGCTGCGGCGTCGGCGAGAGGCGCGTGTGTCGCTCGCTCCGTCCCTGCGGCCCCCGCTCCGGCGCGTCCCTCCCGGGCCCCGGCGGCAGCAGCGGCGGCGGCAGCAGCAGCAGCAGCAGCAGCACCAGCAGCAGCAGCAGCGCCCCCACTTCCGGTGCTCCGCCACTCAGGCGCAGCCCCCCCCGGAAGTCCCGCCCCCGCCCGGCCCCCGGCGCGGCGCGCGGCTCCCTCGGCCCGGCTCCCCGCGGCCGCCTGCAGGTGGCGCCCGCGCGGGCCGCCCGCTTTGTTCTCGGGTCCGGCCGCCTGCCCCGGAGCCATGGCGCATCGGGGAGGGCGCCGGCCTGGCTCTCTGGGAACCCGGGTTCGATCCCCGGCCCCGCTCGGAGTGATGCCCGAGTGCAGCTCCCGTAGTGTAACCCTCCCGCACCGTGAGCATCGCCGGGTGTGACCCAAAACAGAATAAAAATAATAAAAGGACCCGCACGCAGAGCGACTCTTGGAAAGACGGGCTGGGAGCGCGGGGGAGCCGCGAGCCCAGGATTTCTGGGCGTTCCTGGGCGTTCCCGGGTGTCCCGGGCTGGGCCAAGGCTGAGAGCCTAAACTGTTAGGAATACCGAAACAAGTAACATGCTCCGTCTGGGATTCTTCCGCTCCCCGGCGCTGTCCGGTATCAGGTGCAGCAGGAGGCACTTGAGCGAAGCCACTGCGCTTGGCCACGTGGCCTGGGAGACGGGCAGACGGTGCACCGTGCACCGGGGCTCGATTTAGTTTTGTTTGGGGGCCACCAACCGCAGCGCTCAGCGTCTGGCGGGACTCGGGACTAGATGTGGGATTGAACTCGAGTTGGCTGCCTGCAAGGCAAGCTAGCGTCTTACCCGCTAACACGATCGCTTTGGCCCCTGGTTTCTAGTTTTTAAAAGTGTTTTTTGTTGGGGTCAGGGAGCTAGTTCATTGGGTAAAGCGCTTGCCTTGCACGCGGCTGACTTGGGTTCAATTAATTCCCCAAGACCCTATAGGGACCCCAGAATCCCTCCAGGAGTGACCCTGAGCGCAAAGCCAGGAATAAGCCCTGCGCACCGCGGGGCGTGGCCCCCAAACAAAAAATGTGTGCTCCACCACTAAGCAATATTCTCAACCTTCCACTCATCTTTCTTAAGACTTTTTTTAAGGGTCTACACCTAGGAGAGCTCAAACCACTCCTGGCACAGTGTTTGGAGGCCATTCATGGCAGGTTCCAGGGACCATATGGTGCCAGAGAGCAAGCCTGGGGTTCCTGCTTGCAAAGCATGCATTCCAACCCTTTGATCCATCTCTCTGGCCCCCAAGACAGTTTTTTTGAGTTAGGTTTACAGCAAATGAGGAAAGTGGAGACGGGCCCACACATCTCCCTCTCCCTCTAGTGCATAGTCCCCCATTGTCAACAGTCCTCTGGAATATTACTTGTCACCACCTGTAAACTTAACACATCATAACTACCTGTAACTTCAGATAGGGCTCACTTTGGTTATTGTACAGTCCATGGATCTGCACAAATGTACAGTTACACCTATCCCTCTACCTCAAGCTCTGGTAGTCAATTTTTTTTCATGTCAGGGATGAAACCCAAGGCCTCACAAGCAAGGCAAGTATTTTGCCACTGAGCTGCTTCCACTGCCTAATTATGGATTCACTGATTTAAGTTTTTGAGGCACACTCAGCAGGGCTCATGGCTTAGTCCTGATTCTGAGCTTAGGAATCAGTCCTAGTGGGCTTGGGGAACCCAGGGAGGACCAGGGATGGAACCGAAGTTGGCTGTGTGCAAGGCAAGCACCTTACTCACTGTACTATCTCTCTGGCTCATCTTTGTTTGTTTGTTTTTGCTTTTGGGGTCACACCCAGCATGCTCAGGGGTTACTCCTGGCTCTGCACTCAGGAATTACTCCTGGCGGTGCTTGGGGGACCATATGGGATGCCTGGGATCAAACCCGGTTGGCCGCATGCAAGGTTGTGCTATCCGGCCCCTCTGGCTCATCGTTTGGATAAATCTAAGAAGCCACATTGCTGGATCATGTGATAAGAGCATATTTAGTTTTGTAAGAAACAGCCTGTTTTTTTTTTTCTTTCCTTTTGTTTTTGGGCCACACCCAGCCATGCGCAGAGATTATATCTGGCTCTATGCTCAGCAAATACTCCTGGCAGTGCTCAAGGGACCATATGGGATGCTGGGGATCAACCCTGGGTTGGTGATGTGCAAGGCTGACACCCTACCCACTGTGCTACCTCTCTGGCCCCTGCTTCCTGTTTCCTAAAGTGGTTGCACCATTTGGCACCCCTCCAGACAGAGTATCTCTTGCTCCATGTGCTAGCTGGCACTGGTAGTATCAGGTTTTTCTTTTGATTTTTGGGTTCTAGGGCTACAGCCTGCAGTGTTCAGGGGTTTCTCCTGGTTCTGTGCTAGGGATAATTTCTGGCAGTGTTCCAGGGGTCCGATAGCATAGCGGGTAGGGCGTTTGCCTTGCATGTGGACGACCCGAGTTTGACTCTTCTGCCCCTCTCAGAGAGCCCGGCAAGCTACCGAGTATCCCATCCGCACAGCAGAGCCTGGCAAGCTCCCTGTGGTGTATTCAATATGCCAAAAACAGTAACAACAAGTCTCACAATGGAAATGTTACTGGTGCCCGCTTGAGCAAATCGATGAGCAACAGGATGACAGTGATACAGTGATAAAAGTTCCAGGCGTCCTCTATGCTCTTCTATGCGCTGGGGTTCCAGCCTGGTCCTCACAGCCTGGAGAGCCTGATCTTAGCCCTTTGAGACCCTCATTGTTACCATTTGCATTTCTCTGTTGACAAAAGTTGTGGAGCTTCTTTTCATATGCGTATTTGCCATCTGTCTATATTCTTTGATGGGATGTCTGGTGAGATCTTGGTCCCTTTTTAGTGTGAGTTTTGAGAGCCCTTTGTATATTTTGAATAATAGCCGTGTGCCTTTTGAAAATATTTTCTCCCATTCTTTGGCTAGGCTGTTCATACTCTTGATGTTGTCATTGGCAGAGCAGATGTTTTGGGTTTTGTTTCTGTTTTGTGATGTAGGGCCTCTCAGAAGTGCTATGGCAGGGTGGAGGTAGGGTACTACTTTTTTTTTTTTTTTTTTTGCTTTTTGGGTCACACCTGGCAATGCTCAGGGGTTACTCCTGGCTCTGCACTCAGGAATTACTCCTGGTGGTGCTCAGGGGACCATATGGGATGCTGGGAATCGAACCCGGATTGACCACGTGCAAGGCAAACGCCCTACCCGCTGTGCTATTGCTCCAGCCCCTGGTACTATTCTTGACTCTATGCTCAGAGGTCAATTCTGAGCAAATGTTTTTAATGTCAGTGAAGTATAGCTTACTACAACTCTTGGAAATTTTGGTTTTGGTTTTGAAGCCACACTTGGTAGTGCTCTGGGCTTAGTCCTGGCTTTGGTCTTAACTATTACTCCTGTGGGGGAGATTGCTTGCCATAGAGGCAGGGGGAGGGGTGGGATGGCGGGGGATACTGGGAACCTTGGTGGTGGAAGATGTGCATTGGTGGAGGGTTGGGTGATCGATCATTGTATGACTGAAACTCAAACAGGAAAGCTTTGTAACTGTATCTCACGGAGATTTATAATAATAACAACAACAATAACTTTTTTTTTTGCTTTTTTGGGTCACACCTGGCTCTGCACAGGGGTTACTCCTGGCTCTGCACTCAGGAATTATCCCTGGTGGTTCTCAGGGGACCATATGGGATGCTGGGAATGAACCCGGGTCAGCTTCATGCAAGGCAAATGCCATACCCGCTGTGCTATTGCTCCAGCCCCAACATTAACATTTTGAATTAAAAAAAAAGTAATGTGCAGGGGTCCCCTGAGCACCACCAGGAGTAATTCCTGTGTGCAGATCCAGGATTAACCCCTGAGCAATTTATGCCCAATCCAATCAGCTTAATCAATGGCTGAATAAATAACAGTACTCCTACATTAAAAAAAAAAAATTACTCCTGGAGATGCTCAGGGGAAATGAAGGCAAGTGCCCTCCCTGCTGTACTATCTCTCTGGCCCCACCACCATTTTATTTTGTTTTATAGACTCTGACTTTAGGGTTGTATCTAAAAACTTTCTGACACACCCAGGTAATCTAGATTTTCTTCTGATATATCTTTTAGCAGGGTTATAGTTCTGCATTTTTCTTTCCCTTGGACTTTCTTGAAAGAACATATCTTGAAAGGATGTGCCCAGATATATAATTTCTTTGGTTTTTTTGTTTGTTTTTTGGGTCACACCCAGCAATGCTCAGGGGTTACTCCTGTCTCTGCACTCCAGAATTACTCCTGGCGGTGCTTGGGGGGCTATATGAGATGCGGGGGGATTGAACTTGGGTTGACCCCTGCAAGGCAAACGCCCTCCCCCCTGTACTATCGCTCCGCCCCTCCCAATGTACTGTTATTATTTATACTACTGCAAGTGAAGAAATAGCCATGAAGAGATTTCTGTCATTCACATAACAGTTATGAAGCACAAAATATCCTGGCCACTTCAGCGCTATAAAATAATAAGATTTGGAGCTAGGAGCATCTTTTTGTTCTGTTCTCTCATTTTACAAGCACACATCAGCAAAGTCATACTTTTTGGCCCTGCCCGCTGATTCCGTGGCTCTCAAAGAGTCTGGAGTAGAGGGCCCGATATTATTTAATCCCTTTTTAGAAAAACAACAACAACTACAACAATTGGCATTCCTAGCAAATATGTCTTCTTTAAGCAAAAAGCATCCCCCAAGCTACCACCTCTCTGGAAGGATTCAGAGCCCCTTTGCCAGGGCTGCTGATGCCTATTTGGGGAAACAGTGAAGACAAAATAAAAACATGGAACTATTCAAAAGCAATTAGGGGTCTAAGCCATAGTACAGAGGCTAAGGTGCTTGCCTTGCACACAGGCTGATCCCTGCTCAATTCCTGGCACCACATGGTTCCCTGAGTACCTTAGAGGTGAACCCTGAGCACAGAACTGGGAGTAGTCCTGGATGTTGCACAAAAATCTAAAACCAGAGACCAGAGCGATAGTACGGCAGGTATGTATTGCATTGCACGTGGATGACCTGGGTTTGATCCCCGGCACCACATATGGGCTTCCAAGTCCCCCAGGGGTGATCCTTGAGTGCAGAGCCAGGAGTAACCCCTGAGCATCACAGCCTGTGTGCCCCCTGCCCCTCCAAAAAAAAAAAATCCAAAACCAAAAATATGCAGTTGTACTCAGAGTACTCAGTACTTTAGTCCTCAGAGGTACTCAAGCCCCCTGAGCTCTGCTTGGGAGGGTCACAAAGAGAAGGAAAATGCAAAATGGAAAAAACTCCAGAAATTTGTGAAACTATAAAGGAACAGTAATAATCGAATCTGGACAGTTTTTATATTTACAACATAAAACATCTGTGGAAGCCGTGGAGATGGCTCGTGGGCTGGAATGCAGGCTGTTTTTTTTTTTTCTTTTCGGGTCACACCTGGCGATGCTCAGGGGTTACTCCTGGCTCTACACTCAGGAATTACTCCTGGCAGTGCTGGGGGACCATATGGGATGCTGGGAATCAAACCCGGGTCGGCTGCGAGCAAGGCAAACGCCCTACCCGCTGTGCTATCGCTCTAGCCCCTGGAGTGCAGGCTTTAAATCTGGATGCTCAGATTTGACACTCAGTACCAAATGGCTCCCCAGCACTGCTGAGTGTGTCCCCCAAAAGAGCTATGCCAATAGGTTTGTTTGTTTATTTTTTGCTTGTTGGGTCATACCCAGTGGTACTCAGGGGTTATTCCTGGCTCTGTGCTCAGGAATTACTCCTGGCGTGCTCGGGGGACCAATGGGATGCCGGGGATCAAATCTGGGTTGGCCTCATGCAAGGCAAATGCCCTACCTGCTATGTCAATTGGGTACAGAGGTGTAGTTCCGTGAGAGAGCACACATCCTGCATGTGTGAGGTCTCCGTTTAATCCCCAGCGATACCTGCACTCAGACACACACACAGAGAACATTATGAATAGAGAATCCAGATACAAATGATGATATCTCAAATTACGACCAGGATTTGTTAGAGTTTAATAAACCTTACTAAAACAACTGGTTGTCCATATACAGATAAAATTAAGTGTTGGTTTTTTTTGTGTGTGGAGGGGGGGGGAGTCACACCCAGCAGTGCTCAGGGCTTACTTCTGACTGTGTGGTCAGGGGTCACTGAGGAACTCTGAGGGGAGACTCAGGCCACCATATGGAGTACCAGGGATTCAACCCACGTCGGCCACATGCAAAGTAAGTGCCCTACCTGCTGTACTATTGATCTGGTCCCAAGGAAGTAAAGTTTGATCATTACTTCACACCATATGCAAAACAAAATTTTTTTAAAGGGCCAGAGAGATAGTATAGAAATCAAGACACTAAATTCACTTTTTAAATTTTTTTATTTTATAAAGTAATTCACAATATTTTATTACATTTAATATTCAAACACCAATTCCAGTACCATTACACCTTTCCATCACCATAATTTGGATGTTTTCATCCCAAACCTCAATCCCTGCCCCAAAGCAGAACCGAAATAATATATTTTGCATTGTTTGTTATGAAAAACCATTGAAAGTGCTACAAAAAAGTATCCTTAGAGGAAAGAGTGTGAAGATTGTTGTATTTCACCCAGGGGCCACTAAGCCCTTCTATAAATGTGTAAAAAAAACAAAATTCCCTCTAAGATTGGTTGCCCCCTACTTTGAACCCCATCAAATGTGGTGCGGTACCCTTGGGGTATAAGTGGTATGAGGTATGGGATGTCACGTGTCCAGGGACAGGTTCACTCATGGGTGAGGCCCGGCCCGATCTTATAGAGGGCAGCCATGAACATAGCTGCAGTTGAGTTCTGGAGGTTTTTGGCTGCCGGGCTGGGTCCCTTGGGGTGGGAAGACACAGATGTTAGTTGTTGGGCTGCCCTGCTGTACCCAGGGTCTACTTCTGGCATGTTTGGGAATCACTTCTTGGGGGTCACTCCCATAGGTGTTTGGAGGACTGGGTGATAACTCCTGAAGCAAAACATGCACTGCAGTCCTTTGAGCTATCTTCCTGGCCCCAACAAAAACTTTTTTTTTTCTTTTTGGGTCACACCCCACAATACATAGAGGTTACTCCTGGCTCATGCACTCAGGAATCACTCCTGGTGGTGCATGGGGGACCATATGGGATGCTGGAAATTGAATCTGGGTTGGCCATGTGCAAAGCAAACACCCTACCCGCTGTGCTATCACTCCAGTCCCCAGCAGAAACTTTTTTTAAGGGAAAAAAAAATGCCATAAGCAAAGTCCTAAGACTGTTAATATGTTAGAAAATGTGGGGCTGGAGAGATAGCACAGTGGGTAGGGCGTTTGCCTTGCACGCAGCCGACCCGGGTTCAAATCCCAGCATCCCATATGGTCCCCTGAGAACGGCCGGGGGTAATTCCTGAGTGCAGAGCCAGGAGTAACCCCTGTGCATCGCCAGGTGTGACCCAAAAAAGCAAAAAAAAAAAAAAATAAAAAATAAATAAAAAAAAAAAAAGAAAATGTTTTGTAATACTAGAGACACATAAAAGCTAAGAACTATAAAATGCTGAGCTTTTGTTTTTTGGTAACAGGCAACACACAGAGAAGTGGAATAGGGGCCAGAGAGATAGTCCAGTGGGTAGGGCATTTACCTTGCACATGACCAGCCCAGATTAGATCCCAGCATCCCATATGGTAGGAGTAATTGGAGAGTGCAGAACCAGAAGTAAGCCTTGAGCATTGTCAGGTGTCGTGCTCCCCCTGACTCATAAAAAAAGAAAAGAAAAGTGGACTAAATAAATGAATGGACAAGTCAGAGAAATGCAAATCTAAGGAACAAGAAAACTTAAATGTGGGGCGAGAGCGATTGTACAGCAGGGAGGGCATTTGCCTTGCACACGTGGACCTGCTTTGGATCCCCGGCATCCCATAGGGTCCCCCGAGCACCGTCAGGAGTGATTCCTGAGTTTAGAGCCAGGAGTAAGCCTGTCGCCGGGTGTGACCCAAGAAGGAAAAAAGTACCCAAAACATAAATGCCCATTGTCCCAGCAGTCAGAGAAATGCAAATTCAGGAGCAAGATTGTCATTCATACCAATCAAATGGGAAAAATTCAAGAGTGATCATGTGTACTGCTGACAGAGAAAGGGCACTGATGCTGGGGAAAAAGATGAATCTTGAGGACTTTTGGGAATGTAAAAAATTGTTTCTCATTTTGGGGTCGTACTCAGTGATTCTTGGGGCTACTGCTTGTTTGTTACTCCGGGTTGTTTCAGTATTGCTTGGGGCTGACCCTGCAGTGCTGGGATTGAACCGAGGCTGCCTGCGTGCACAGCATGCCTCTCAGCTGTCTCTCAGACTCGTTGGCGATCATTCTGAAAGCAACCCAGAAATACTGCTTAGAACTTTTTTTTCTCTTTTGTTTCCTTTCTTTTTTTTTTTTTCTTTTTGGGTCACACCCCGAGATGCACAGGAGTTATTCCTGGCTCTGCAGTCAGGAATTACCCCTGGCGGTGCTTAGGGGACCATATGGGATGCTGGGAATCGAACCCGGGTCAGCTGCGTGCAATGCAAATGCCCTACCCACTGTGCTATTGCTCCAGCCCCTGCTTAGAACTTTTAACTGCACACGAGGGCCTGGGAGATGACTCAAAGGACAGGAGCACTTGCTATGCATGTGGGAACCCTGTCTTAGATTCCTAACACCACTCGGAAGGACCCTGGAGCACTATGCTGGAATAATCCTTGAGTACTTCTGGATGTGGCCCAGCCCACCCCCAACACACTTGTATCACTTGTCATCCCTTTGATCTTCGATTTGCTCGAGCAGGTGCCAGTAATGTCTCCATTCATCCTTTTCGCGTGCTAGTGTAGCCCAATGGTATCTGCTCGCTCCAGGAACAGGAAGAGCCTCAAACCGTTCATTCAGGGTTTTGACGAAGAAGTCTGACCATCTCGTTGGTGGGCGGCCACGCAGTCTTTTGACGTCCCGTGGAATCCAGTCGGTAACAGCTCTAGTCCAGCAGTCATCGAATTGCATTACATGTCTGGCCCAAAACATTTTTCATTTTTTTTTTTTTTTTGCTTTTTGGGTCACACCCAGCAATGCTCAGGGGTTACTCCTGGCTTTGCACTCAGGAATTGCTCCTGGCAGTGCTTGGGGGACCATATGGGATGCCGGGGATCGAACCCAGGTCGGCCGCGTGCAAGGCAAACGCCCTACCCGCTGTGCTATCGCTCCGGCCCCCCAACACATTTTTTAAAAAAAATTTTATTAGTGAATCGCCATGAGGTACAGTTACAGACTTACAAACTTTCATGCTTGCTTTTCAGTCATACAATGGTCGAGTGCTCATCCCTCCACCAGTGCCCATTTTCCACCACCAATGGTTACAATGGTCCCAGCATCTCTCCCATTACCCACACCCTGCCTTCCCCCCACCCCACCCTGCCTCTGTAGCAGGGCATTCCCTTTTGCTCTCTCTCTCCTTTTGCGTGTTGTGGTTTGCAGTAGAGGTATTAAGTGGCCATTGTGTTCGGTCTATAGTCTACTTTCAGCCCGCATCTCCTATCCTGAATGGGCCCTCCTAGCACCCTTTACTTGCCCAACACATTATTATTTTTTTTCTTTTGCTTTTTGGGTCACACCCAGCAATGCTCAGGGGTTACTCCTGGCTTTGCACTCAGGAATTACTCCTGGCAGTGCTTGGGGGACCATATGGGATGCCGGGGATCGAACCCGGGTCGGCCGCATGCAAGGCAAACGCCCTACCCACTGCCAACACATTATTTTAAATAATACCAAATTCCACTGGAACCAGGAAGGTAGCTCAAAGGTCTTATGCATGTGCTTTGCATACAGGAGCTCTGGGTTTGATCCCTGACACTTAACGGTCCCCAGAGCACTGCTTGGTATGATCTGTGGACTACACACTGGGAATAGAGTCTGGGCACTGTCAGGTATGGCCCCTAACGAATAAATAAAGTACATGTACCCTTCAACCAAGCTACTGTATTGTGAGGACTCTCATTTTGACTAAGGATTATAGTTACTGAGTTACTGAGTATTTGTTTTGTATGCATTCAGTTTAGCACCCAACACTGCATTATCTCATTAAATCCTCACAACATCCCAGTGAGCTAAGTACAACTTATCTTCCAGGTTTTGCAGGGATTTAGGAGGAATCTGGTACAGAAGCATCAGGTGCCTTGCTCAAGGTGATAAGTAAGGTGATAAGTGAAGACTTAGGCTCCAAATCTTAGGCTGTGGGGGGGGGGGAGGGGGGCATCCCTGGATGTTACTCAGTGGTCAGGTGCCAGCCTTACATGTGAGAGGCTGTGAGTTTGAACCCCGGCGTGGTCCTGCATTAATGAGCTACAAGAAGTACGTGAGCCTCACCTGTAAAGAACATGTTAGTATTCTCGTATTCCAGAGCCCAATGTCTCCAGGGTGAGATACAACACTCTTCCCTCTAAGGAAACTTTCTGTGGTTCAGTTTTAGAGGATGATTCATCACAAGCAATGCAAAATAAAGTATTTAGGATCTGCCTTTGAGGCAGGGTTGGGTGCTGGTGGGAATATTCAAAATAATGGTGGTGGGAACGTGTAATGGTGGTGGGATTGGTGTTGGAATATTGAATATAATTATTGTGAGCAATTCCATGAAAATAAAAAACTAAATAAAAAAAAAGTATGTGAGCTTTGGACAAACTCAACAATGATGACAACAATCACCAAAATAACAAAGGGGGGGGAGGCAGAAAAGGCAATAAATGGAGGCTGGCTGAATCCAGAGCTTGTCCCCAGGGTTATGACTGACTGAATTCTTTCATGACTGAAACAAAAGCTCCAGTGTGAGTGTGACACAAGGCCACTCATTGCAGCATTGATGTTAGGCAAAGCTCTTAGTGGCGTAGCCAAGCACAGGCCGACTGCAGGCCGATTAAACAACAAAGTAATATGCAGCCATGAAAAAGAGTGTGTGAAACCAGTAGCAGCTGATTCGCAGAGATTTCACAATGCAGAAAGCGAGAAAAACAAGCCGGGGGGGGGGGGGATAATATCATATGACCTCTCCTTCTCTTCTCTCCTCTCCTCCCTCTCCTCTCCTCTCCTCTCCCCTCTCTCTCTGTCTCTCCGTCTGTCTGTCTGTCTGTCTGTCTCTCTCTCTCTCTTTCCCTTTCTCTGGGGGGTGGGAGTCCTTGTGCCATACCCAACGGTGTTTGGTGCTACCCCTGCCTCTGTGCTTGGGGCTTATGAGGTTCCTGGAATTAAGCACTGGTGTCCTATATGCAAAGCATGCACTCATGGACCAGAGAGAGAGTGAGAGAGAGAGAGAGAGAGAGAGAGAGAGAGAGACGGAGAGACAGAGAGACAGAGACAGAGATACAGAGAAAGAGAGAGATAGAAAGAGGGGAGAGAGAGAGAAAGAGGGAAAGGAAGGGGGAGAGGGAGGAGTAATGTGGTTGGAACACTTGTTTTGTATGTGGCTGACCCCCATCTGATCCCTGGCACCACATACGGCTCCTGAGCACCGTGAAGAGTGACCTCTGAGCACAAAGCCAGGTATAGTCCTTGAGCACTGCAGGACGTAGCTCAGAACACACAATCAAGCAGGACAGAGAGCTACTAGAGAGGACAGAGGACTTTCCTCACACGTTGTGGCCCTGGGTTTGATCCTGGATTCTCCATCCAGCCCCCAGCACTGCTCACTCTGAGCAGAGTGAGGAGTAATCCCTGAGTACCACTGGGTATGGTCCAGAAACCTAAAACCAAACAAGAAGCCAAGTGCTAGGTCTCTGAAGCTATTCTGCCTGCATGACCCCATTTTTGGATTTGTTTTTCTGTTTTGTTTGTGGACCACACCCAGCAGTGCTCCGGGCTGACTCCTGTCTCTGTGCTCAGGGATCACTCCTAGCAAGGCTCAGAGGACCCTATGGGGTGCCAGGGGTGGAACCCAGGTCATGCCATTGAGGGAGGGGGGTCATCCACCTCATAGTACTTGGTGGGGAATCACTCTCTCTTTTTTTTAAATTTATTTATTTTTTAATTAGTGAGTCACAGTGAGGGTACAGTTACAGATTCACACATTTTCGTTCTTGTTTTTCCCTCATGCAATGTTTAAGAGCCCATCCCTCCACCAGTGTCCATTCTCCACCACCAATGAACCCAGTATCCCTCCCACGCCCCAGTCCCATTCCCCCACCCCACCCTGCCTCTGTGGCGTGGCATTCCAATTTGATATCTCTCTTTCCTTTTTGGGTGTTGTGGCCTGAAATAGGGGTATTGAGTGGTCACCCTGTTCAGTCTCTAGTCTACTTTCAGCGTGCATCTCCCTTCCCATGCAGGATCTCCAATCACATTTTACTTGGTGTTCCCTTCTCTGTCTGAGATGACTTTCCCCCAGTGTGTGAGGCCACCTTTCAAGCTATGGAGCCAACATCCTGGTAATATACACTACCATTCTTGGGTGTTAGTCTCCTACTCTGTTGTTTTATATTCCACAGATGAGTGCAATCTTTCTATGTCTGTCCCTCTCTTTCTGGCTCATTTCACTTAGCATGATACTTTCCATGTTGATCCACTTATATGCAAAGTTCATGACTTCATCCTTTCTAACAGCTGCATAGTATTCCATTGTATATATGTACCAAAGTTTCTTTAACCAGTCATCTGTTCTCGGGCACTCAGTTCTTTTCCAGATTCTGGCTATTGTAAATAGTGCTGCAATGAATATATAAGTGCAGGTGTCATTTCGACTATACTTTTTTGTTTCTCCTGGATATATTCCCAGAAGTGGTATTGCTGGATCAAATGGAAGTCAATTTCTAATTTTTTGAGAAGTGTCCAAATTGTTTTCCAAAGGGGCTGGACCATTCAGCATTCCCACCAGCAGTGTAGAAGGGTCCCTTTCTCTTGGTGGGGTATCACTCATGGCATCATGGCAGTGGTCAAAGAACTAGGCAAAGAACTGGGATTGGCCACATGCATGGCAAGTGAACCCTTGAGTTATTTCTCCAGTCCTGCATGATCTCTCTTCTACATTTATTTTTTTGCTTTTTTGGTCACACCTGGCGATGCACAGGGGTTACTCCTGGCTCGTGCACTCAGGAATTAACTCCTGGTGGGGCTCAGGGGACCATATGGGATGCTGGGAATCGACCCGGGTCAGCCACGTGAAAGCAAACACCCTACCCGCTGTGCTATTGCTCCAGCCCCTCTTCTACTTTTTTTTGGAGGAGGAAGGGATAGAGGTGGTCACACCCAGCAGTGTCCCAGGATTATATATATGTTGTGTCATGTGACCAGGTTGGCCTTGAGCAAGGCAAGCACCTTTTTTTGGGGGGGGTCACACCCAGTGATGCTCAGGGATTACTCCTGGCTCTGCACTCAGGAATCATTCCTGGCAGTGCTCGGGAGACCATATGGGACAATGGGGATTGAACCCAGTTGGCAATGTGCCAGGCAAACGCCCTCCCTACTGTGCTATAGCTCCGACCCCAAGGCAAGCACCTTAACTCTGTATTTTCTTTCTCTCCAGCCACATGATCTCATTTAATGTGCGTGTTTTTCAAGGCGGGGAGGGAGCTGGGAGCCTCACCCAGCCATGCTCAGTGCTTACTCCTAACTTTGTGCTTAGTGATCACTCCTAGTGGGCTTGGCAGATCATATGCGGTGTGGGGATCAAACCTGGGTCGGCTGAGTGCCAGGCAAGTGCCTTAACTGCTGTATTGTTTCTTCACTTCCCGCCCCACCCGTGATTTCATTTTAAAAAACAAAATAAAGGCTCTGTCAATCTCCTGGGGCCCTCATGTCTCTCTGGAGAAGCTCTCTTGTGCATTTTTTCTTTCCTCTGCCTTTTAGTAACTTTTCTTCCTTTCACTACTGAAATAAATAAGCAAGTCCCTTCGTCTACACTAGCAACCCAGTTTGAAAATGGGCAAAAGAGGGACCTGAAGACAGAGAAGAGGGGGGAAGGCACTAACTTTACTTGTAGTCGGCCCCCATCTAGTTCCTGGCATCACGTAGGTCCCCCAGCACCACTCGGAGTGACCCCCAACCATCAAGCTGGGTGTGTCTGAGAAAACAGTGGCACGCCCACATCTTTATGGGAATTTTAGATCATGTCCTGTGTGTCGGTAAATATTAGTACTAGGTGGGGTGCTTCCTGACGGATTGCACCCAGGTGGTTTTGGGTTTTGTTTTTTTTTTTTTTGGGGGGTGTCACATCCTGCAGTTCTTAGGGATGACTCCCATTCTGTGCAGGGAGATCATGTGTTGGCCAGGATCAGATCCAGGCAAGGCTGCACTCAACTCACTAAGTTACTCTCTGGCTCCCGGAAATAACATCTTTTTCAGGTGTTGCAGGTGGGAGGGGGGCCCACAGCGGGTGATGCTCAGGGTTTTCTCTTGGCTCTGTGTTAAGGGGTCATTCCTGGTGGTGCTTGGGGCTGGGGCTCAAAACTGGGGTCTCTGCGTATAATACCTTTCTTCCTGTTCTACGTCTTAGGCTCCATCCCACAACTTTGTTTTTTTTTGGGCGGGGGCAGTTTGGATTATACCTAGCCGTGTCCAGATCTATTCCTAGCTTTGTGCTCAGGAGTGACCCCTGAAGGTGCTCCGGGGACCCTATTTGGTGACAAATTTGAACCAGGGTCTGTCAGATGGAATGCAAGTCCCTTAATCCCTGGACCGTCTCTCAGGTCAGTTTTTATTTGGTTTTGAGTCACACCCAGCAGTGCTCAGAGCTTACTCTTGGCTCTGTGCTCTGGGATCAGCCTTGGTGGGACTTGGGAGATTATACGGGATGCTGGTGATCTCGAACTCAGATCGGGTGTGTGCAAGGGTGTGTGCCCTATCGCTCTGGCCCCAGAAACATTTTTTTTTTCTTTTTGGGTCACACCTGGCAATGCGCAGGGGTTGCTCCTGGCTCTGCACTCAGGAATTACTCCCGGCGGTGCTCAGGGGACCATATGAGATGCTGGGAATCAAACCTGGATCGGCAAGGCAAACGCCCTACCCGCTGTGCTATTGCTCTGGCCCCAGAAACATTTTTTTTTTCATGTTTGGCCCATCTGATTTTTTTAAATTTTTATTTTATTTAATCACCATGACAAAAGTTACAAAACTTTCAGGTTTAAGTCTCAATCATATGATGATCAAACCCCCATCCCTTCACCAATGTACACCAGAAACATTTTTTTTTCTTTTTGGGTCACACCCAGCGATGCTCAGGGGTTACTCCTGGCTTTGCACTCAGGAATTACTCCTGGCGGTGCTTGGGGGACCATATGGGATGCCGGGGATCAAACCCGGGTCGGCCGCGTGCAAGGCAAACGCCCTACCCGCTGTGCTATCGCTCCGGCCCCCAGAAACATTTTTTAATAGTCACACTGGGTAAGGACTAACTGAGAATGATCTGACATTCTGGAATGGGAGATGTACAGAATTTATCACAGGCTTAGACTGTACAGAATTGTTCTCCATGTACTAAGAGCTAGTGCAACAGGGTTCTCGTGGTAGATTGTAATTCTTTGCTTACTGGAGTCTTTATTATTTGTTTTGTTTGGGGGCCACCCCCAGTGACGCTCAGGTGTTACTCCTGGTGGGCTCTGGGGACTATATGAACCGTGGGTTGGCCATGTGCTAGGCAAGTGCTTTACCCGCTATACAATCTCTCTGGCCCTACAGTCTTTATTTTTACCTTTTTTTTTCTTTTTTTTGGGTCACAACCGGTGATGCACAGGGGTTACTCCTGGCTCTGCACTCAGGAATTACCCCTGACAGTGCTCAGGAGACCATACGGGATGCTGGGATTCGAACCCGGGTTGGCCGTGTGCAAGGCAAACGCCCTACCCACTGTGCTATTGCTCCAACCCCTATTTTCACCATTTTTATTGAAATACCACAATCCACAATATGACTGAGCCTTTAATCCATATTAGACTTGGCATCAAGTGCTTTGATCTCCCTCTGCCCATCATTAAGTTTCTTTCGGTGATTTCTGTGGCTGTCAGGTCATGAGATTGCTGGTTAATGTCTCTCCCCCAGATCAGGAGACTGGAAACTCCTTTCACCTTAGGAAAAACCCAGAAGGATTCTGTGTCCAATTCAATCTCTGAAACTCATTTAGAATTAGTAACAATCAGTTTTTCTCCCTGTCCCCAGAGCTTCGTCCCCCATGTGTTAAAGATGCAAAAGAACACCTGTCTCTTGTTTTTGGGGATGGCAGAGCGTTGCCTATGGCAACCAGCAGACCACTTGAGATTTACGGCTGCAGGTTCCCTCAGCAACACTGGCAACCCCCTTCTCGGGGGCTCTGCAGCAGACGAAGACGCAGGACCATCTAGGCCCACTGCCTCCCCAGCCGCCACCAGTTCTGATTTCTCTCGGGAGGCTTAAGGGACTCTGAATAATCTTCTCTGCCGCCTCCAGATCCCTGGGGGCAAGGATGAAAGCAGAGAATGCTTTTTTTTGGGGGGTGGGTGGTCACACCCAACTACGCTCAGGGGTTCCTCCTGGTCCTGCACTCAGGAATTACTCCTGGCGGGTTTTGGGGGACCATATGGGATGCTGGGGATTGAACCCAGGTCGGCTGCATGCAAGGCAAATGCTCTACCGGCTATATTATCACTCTGGACCTGCTTTTTTTTTTTTTCCTCACAAAAATCAGAGGCAAAGGGGGCTGGAGCGATAGATAGCACAGTGGGTAGGGCGTTTGCCTTGCACACGACCAATCCGGGTTCGAATCCCAGCATCCCATATGGTCCCCTAAGCACCGCCAGGAGTAATTCCTGAGTGCAAAGACAGGAGTAACCGCTGTGTATCACTGGGTGTGACGTTCCCCCCCCCCCCGCAAATAAAATCAGAGGCAAGGATTGCTCTGCAGATAGGCAAAGGGCAAGACTTACCTGGCCCGAAGCTGATGACCCAGCTCTTCGAGGCTCAATGATTAACGGGCCCTTTGGGAACTGCTGTCTGCAGTGAGGGTGGTGAGAATTAGTAGTTGGGGTGTTTACTCTGTGACTGGCAGGGTAGGAGCTTAGCCTTCTTGAGCAAGAGGGGAGCTGCTCCGGAGCCCTGCAGGCCACCACCTCTGTGACGACAGGCATCACAGTTCGCTGACCTGCTAGCTAGACTCGGGCCATGCCAGGCGGTGCTGACAGGCTGCTCTGGGCTCGGGGCCGGGGGTGGGACCTGGGGTCTCCTCATGCGAAGCCGCACGCCAGCTTTGTGAGGCTTCTCCCCAGAGCTGTTCCCTGAAATGACGGTAGCACATGAACTTCTGCTGGCTGCTTAGGGCTTACCTGCTGACACAGGCCCCAGCCTGGTGCCAAGACCACCCCTTTGATATTGGTTTCCGGGCCATCTGACACTCTTTGTTCCCCCCCTACCCTGTCCCCACGCCCGGGTCTCCACAGAGCCTGGAACGCTGCTGTTTGCAGCTGGAGCGTTAATGTTGCCGCCCATCACTGTCACACCAGCGTCTGCCCACAGGGCATCATTGCCCACTGCCACCTGGTCACTGGCCATGGTCCTTGCAGGGAACTGTCCCCTCTGCAGACTGACTCTGTCCCAGCTCTCATGGTGCTCTCTCCTAGACTCCACAGGGTGCCCCGGGTACCTTAGGGATCTTGAGAAGATGAAGGAATTGTTTCTCCCAATCTCTTGTGTCCCACACTCCAGAGAAGGGACCCAAAACATGTGCTTCAAGCCCCAATGTTTTATGAAGATCAAGAAAGATAGCACAGCGGGTAGGGTGTTTGCTTTGCACACAGTCGACCCAGGTTCAATCCCCGGCATCCCATATGGTCCCCCAAGCACCACCAGGAGTAATTCCTGAGTGCTGATCCAGGAGTAAACTCTGAGCAACACTGGATGTGACCCAAAAAGAAAAAAAAAAAAAGAAACTGTTCTTTTATTTATTTATTTATTTATTTATTTTGCTTTTTGGGTCACACCCAGCAATGCACAGGAGTTACTCCTGGCTCTGCACTCAGGAATTACCTCTGGCGGTGCTCAGGGGACCATATGAGATGCTGGGAATCGAACCTGGGTCGGCCACGTGCAAGGCAAATGCCCTACCCACTGTACTATTGCTCCAGCCCAGAAACTGTTTTTTTTTTTTAATTCATTAGGCCCCATGCCAAAAAATTTCCTCTTAAATGAGAGTGTATTATGATTCCCAAATTGAAATCAAGTAGAAGTTAAAAAAGGAAAAAAAAGTGGGGGCCTTGCAGAAATTGGGGTGTTTGGGTGTGTAGGCTCCTGGTGCCAGGGATAAAGCCCAGGGCTTCACACACACAACTTATGTTTTCTGCCCTTGAACCATAAACTCATAATTGTGTGGTTTTTTTTTTTTTATGTTCACATTTAGTGATGCTCAGGGCTTATTCCTGGCTATGAACTCAGGAATTTCTCCTGGCAGTGCTTGGGGGACTAAATGGGATGTTGGGGATTGAACTCAGGTCAGCTGCGTGCAGGGCAAGTGTTTGACCCACTGTACTATCTCTCTGACCCTGTTCTCTTCATTTTTTGAAAGGGGAAATTAGGCCACATCTTTCGGTGCTCTGGGCTTTCTCCTGGCTCTGCACTTAGGGGTGCTCAAAGCTTTCTTCTGACTCTGCCAGAAAGGCTTGGGGGACCATCTGGGATGTCGGGGATTGACCCAGGTCAGTCACATGCAAGGCAAGTGCGCGCCTGCTATACTATCTCTCCTGCCATTCCTTATCATTTATTTTGGTTTTGGGGGCCACACCCAGTGGTGCCCAGGGGTGTGACCAGGAGTCACCCTGGTGCCTGGGGGACCAAATGGGGTCGCCATGGATCAAACCAGGATTCATAGCCTGCAAGGGAAGTGCCTTAGACCCTGCACTATCTCTCCGTGTGTAACTTGTTAGTTTCTATGACTTGAAATCGGGTGGTCTGTCTGCTTTTGTTTTGTTTTAGTTCTTTGCTTCTTTTTCCACTCTTTTTTTAATTGATTTTTTTTTTGCTAGGGAGATACACCAAGATCTGGAGCACATGTGCAGGAAGCCCGGGTTCAATCCCCAGACCTGGGGGTCAGAACAGTAGGATGGGGGCAGGGAGCTTGCCTGCCACTCAGCTGCTCCGGGTTCGATCCTGGCTTCACGTATGGTCTTCTGAGTCCCACCAAGAGTGACGATCCTTGAATGCAGACCCAGGAGTCAGCCTGAGCACTGCCGGGTGTGGCAAAAACCAAAACCAACCTAATTCTTGGCAACGCAGTGAAGACTGGTAATGAGCAAAAGCTACCTGGAGTAGCTGTTCTCTTTCTTAGTAACTTTTTTTTTTCTTTTTTGGGTCACACCCGGCGATGCACAAGGGTCACTCCTGGCTCTGCACTCAGGAATTACCCCTGGTGGTGCTCAGGGGACCATATAGGATGCTGGGAATCGAACCCGGGTTGGCCATGTGCAAGTGTGCAAGGCAAACGCCCTACTCGCTGTGCTATTACTCTAGCCCCAACTTTTTTTTGGGGGGGGTCACACCTGGCAATGCACAGGGGTCACTTCTGGCTCTGCACTCAGGAATTACCCCTGGCGGTGCTGAGGGGACCATATAGGATGCTGGGAATCGAACCTGGGTTGGCCATGTGCAAGGCAAATGCCCTATCCACTGTGCTATTGCTCCAGCCCCAACTTTTTTTTTTTTTATAACAGTAAAACATCACAGATTACCTGAAACCCCTTCGAATATAACTTGGTCCTTCTTCCTTCCACATTTAATTGCTCAATAGTTTGAAGAAACTATTGGAAGTGGGCATTTTATATGACATTGTGTGTTGCTAAAAGAAAAATGATGTTTATGTGGGTCTGTCACATATTGCTGTGGAAAAATATTGTAGCAGTTTTGACACTATTATTACCTTTAAAATAATTTACCCAATAAAACTGAAAAAAAAAAGAAAGCCCAAAAACCAAAACCAAAAAAAAAAAAAACCCAATAACCCAAACTGAAAACAATGCCCAGCATGGTATGGGGTCCCCTGAGCACGACTGGGTGTACACCATGTCCCCATCAAACAAAAGCAAACAAAGTTCTTCCTCTCTCTATGGAAATGGAAATTTCCTAATGGAAACGGGAAGCAGGCAGCCCGGTCCTCCTAGGGAGACCCAGCGAGCTTTGTTTGTCTCTACCGGGGGTGGGAGGTAGAGCTAAGCCCACCCTAGTTCTTTCTTCAACTCACACCTCAGACTGCCTTGTGGAGACATAAGCAGACATAGAGTCGCTGGAAATAATTCCGCCCCTGAGACTGCCTCCAAAATGAGACTGCAGTTGACAACCCGGGAGGTCGATCAACAAGGGACAGATAAGAAATAGACATTTCTGCTGCCTGGGAGCCAGGAGAGCTTTTTATAACCAGGAGGGATTCTTCAGAGACTCCAGGGCCAGCCTGTGACTGCCCAGGGACTCTGGGATCAGCTGGAGGTTCTATTTAAGTCTTTGCCACTGGGGTTGTATCTCCCAGAGCTCATGGCCAGTGAGACTGATGGATGGAAATGGGAAGTTCTGTCTCTCTCTTCCTCGTGTGAAAGATTACTTCCCCGAGATCTTTTCTTTCTTTCTTAAATTTATTTTCCCATCCCGAGTTCAATCCCCGGCATCCCATAGGCTCCCCCAAGCACTGCCAGGAGTAATTCCTGAGTGCAGAGCCAGGAGTAACCCAAAAAGTGTGACCCAAGGAAAAAAAAAGTTATTTTCCCTTTTTTTTGTTGGTTCTGGTACTGCTCTGGGGTCGCTGGCTCATGTGCTCGCCAGGGGGCGCTCTCTGGCTCTCTGGCTCTGTGATGCTCCCCGCTCGTTTTTGGGTTTCTGTACTGGGCAGGACCACCGTGCAAGGCAAACGCCCTACCTGTTGTGCTATCCCTCCAGCCGCCTCTGATGAGGTTTTTTTTTTTTTGTTTTTTTTTTTGCTTTTTGGGTCACACCCTGCGATGCACAGGGGTTATACCTGGCTCATGCACTCAGGAATTACTCCTGGCGGTGCTCAAGGGAACATGGGGTGCTGGGAATCGAACCTGGGTCGGCTGCATGCAAGGCAAACGCCCTCCCCGCTGTGCTATTGCTCCAGTCCCCTCTGATGAGTTTTTAATTATACAATCTTACCACCTTTTTAGACATATAATTAACAGCTCATGAAATTCACCTATTTAGATTACATTCCCAGACTGCAAGTATCACATTTCAGATGTTTCTCTTACCGTGAGAGAAAATGCTGGGGCATGGTCGATGCTCACAGAACATTCTTCCCTGGCTCCCAACCCCACCCAACCACCGGTCATTCAGTGGTTTTGCCTATTCTGGACACTTTAATTTTTATTTTGTTTTTGGGCCACACCTGGTGATGCTCAGGGGTAACTCCTGGCTCTGCACTCAGGAATCAGCCCTGGCAGTGCTTGGGAGACCGTAAGTGATTCTGGAAATTAAACCCGGGCAGGGCACAAGGCAAGTGTCCTGCCGCTGTTGTATATCTCCAGCCATATTCTGGGCATTTTTAGTAACAGATCCTAAAATATATGCCTTTGTGTCTGACTTCCTTTTTTGTTTGTTTGTTTTCATTTTTGTTTTGGGATCATACCCAGTGATCCTCAGGGCTTACTCCTATCTCTGCACTCAAGAATAACTCCTGGTGGAACTCAGAGGAACCATATGGGATGCCAGAAATTGAATCCAGCATCCCATATGGTCTTTTGCAAGGCAAATGCCCTACCCGCTGTACTATCGCTCTGGCCCCTGTGTCTGACTTCTTTCATGTAGCCTATTTTTATTTATTTATTTACTTTTTTCGTTTGGGGGCTACCTACCCAGCTGTGCTCAAGGCTTGCTCCTGGCCCTGTGCTCAGGGATCACTCCTCATAGGCCCGAGGGACCTTAAGGGGTGTGGGTACTGAACCCAGATCAGCTGTGTTCAGGCAAATTCCTTTCCTGCTGTACAATTGCTACCACAACGTGTCTTTTTATTGTTTAATAATCAGTTGTGTTGTTGTCCCAGACATAGCATTAAGTGGTGGCAAGAGAGCAGTGTGTTCAACAGGGACAGTTCCTGTCTGGAGATTGCAGTCTAATTAGACAGAGCCCCAGATATATAATAAGTTAAACTGTTAAAGATGCAGTAGCAGGCCAAAGCCACAGCTCACAAGGCTGAGTGTGGTCCTTCCCTGTAGGATTTTAAGGTTCAGGCCCAGCACTTTGTGGTTCCTGAGTAGCCTCCCAGCATCACCAGGAATTACTCCAAAACCCTCCGAAGAACGCAAGAATAGGAGCTGGAGCGATGTATAATGGGTAAGGCGTTTGCCTTGCACTCGGCCAACCTGGGTTTGATCCCCTGCATCCTATATGGTCCCCAAGCACTGCCAGGAGTAATTCCTGAGTGCAAAGCCAGGAATAACCCCTGAGCATTGCTGGATGTGACCAAAAAAAAAAAAAAAGGCAAGAGTAGATTAACAACAACAGTATTTGTGGGGGGTGGAGTTTGAGCCACACTCTGCAGTGCTCGGTGTTTATTCCTAGTTCTGTGCTCAGGCTGCCCTACCCCCCCCCCCACTGAGACTCAGGGAGCAGGGGGTGCTAGGTACCGAACCGGCATCCAATGTGTGCAAGGCAAATGCCTCCACTCCTGCACTGTTTCTTCAGACGGAATTAGAATTTTTATAGGCCAAACTCAGCAAGGCTTTGGTCCTCCAGTGCTCTGGAGCGAGCAGTTCCAGGGGCCAACAGGTCCACCTGACACTTTTTTGGGAATACCAGAGCTGTGTATGCTTGTCAGGGGTTGAAGTTGTGCTGGCGCTGTACGTCCCTGGCATATGTCCCACCCCTCTGAACTTGCTCCCTGAGCCAATAAATACTCATTTTAGCAGTCACTTAAAGGAGCCAAAGTGAGAGGACTAGCGGGTAGTACATTTACCTGGCACACAGCCGATCCGGGTTTGATCCTCAGCATCTCATATGGTCCCCTGAACACCACCAGGATTAATTCCTGAGTGCAGGAACTCCTAATTATTTAGGAGTAATTCCTGAACGTGGAGCTAGGAGTAACCCCTGAGCATTGCCAGGTATGACCCAAAAAGAAAAAAAAAAAAGAGCAGTCACTTACAAAGCACTAATTATGTGCCAGGCAGAGCTATTGTGAGTCCTTTATATGTAGTAATTTATTCAGTTCTCCCAACACTCCCAGGAGGGAGACGCTGTTATTATACCCATTTTACAGGGGAAGAAGAGCTGAGTCCCAGAAAAGCACACTCATTTTCGTAAGATCACTCGGGCATGGAGGCAGTCTGGGTTAGTAGGTTAGTTTATGTGTTTGGCCTTTGGGCCACGCCCAGCAGCACTCAGGGCTTGCTCTGGGCTTGATGCTCAATGCTCAGTGTTGGCAGCGCTGGTGGAGGGTTGTGTGTGGTATCAAGATTAGAGTACCGAGCTCATGCATTGAAATGAGCTGGAGCATGGGCTCCAGCACTTTGAGGTAACTCGTCAGCTCAGTAAGCGCTGGAGTGATAGCGCAGCGGGTAGGACGTTCACCTTACAGGCGGCTGACCTGGTTCGATTCCTCCGCCCCTCTCGGAGAGCCCGGCAAGATATCGAGAGTATCTCGCCTGCCCGGCAGAGCCTGGCAAGCTCCCCGTGGCGTATTCGATATGCCAAAAACAGTAATAACAAGTCTCACAATGGAGACGTTACTGGTGCCCGCTCGAGCAAATCATGCCAGTTTTTTTTTTGCTTTTTGGGTCACACCCGGAGATGCACAGAGGTCACTCCTGGCTCTGCACTCAGGAATTACCCCTGGCGGTGCTCAGGGGACCATATGGGATGCTGGGAATCAAACCCGGGTCGGCCGTGTGCAAGGCAAACGCCCTACCCACTGTGCTATCACTCCAGCGCCCCCCCCCCCCCCGGCTCGAGCAAATCAATGAGCAACGGGATGACAGTGATACGGAAATTCTAACTTATTTATTAATTTATTTTTATAGTGCCAGAGATTAGATGCACACATGCAAAGCATGTGCATTCAGCTCAAATTTAATTAAAATTAATTAATTCATTTATTTGAGCTCTAATTTTAAAAGGAGTTGCACTCCACACTTGCTGGGAGTTTAAACAATAGTTCAGTAGCACAGCGGGTATGGCTCCTGCCTGCCTGGGGTGGACTCCGGCTCAATCCTTGGTATACCTTATGGTTGGTTCCCCAAGCCCTCCGCCAGCGGTCCCTGAAAGCCGCAAGGAGGGGATGGAAGGACAGTGCCGCATCATGTAGTTCAGAACTTTGACCAGCAGGTGTCTCTGCAGACAAGCAAGAGATTTCCTTTGGGCCTTGAGGAGGAAGAGGATGCTTGAGTTAACGGGAGGAAATTGGCAGGAAAGAAACACAAGGTGGGTCAGCTCTGCAGAAATCATGCCAGGCTCTGAGCCCACAGTGGGAGGTGCTGTTCGGAAATCTAAGCAAACCCCATCTAGATGGCAGGAAGATGCTGTAAAATTGTGTCTGTCCCATCTTCCAGAACCTTCCAGGGTGTTTGAAGGTGAGGACTTACTTACATCCGAGAGGGACTCTTGAGGCAGAGCAGAGGTGGGAATGGTGAGGAGATGAAAATGGAACATGGGGGGCTGGAGTGATAGCACAGCGGGGAGGGCGTTTGCCTTGCACGCGGCCGACCCGGGTTTGATTCCCAGCATCCCATATGGTCCCCTGAACACTGCCAGGAGTAATTCCTGAGTGCAAAGCCCCTGTGCATCACCGGGTGTGACACAAAAAGGAAAAAAAATGAAACACTGGGGGCTGGAGTGATAGTATAGTGGGGAGGGCGTTTGCCTTGCATGGGGCCGACCCGGGTTCAATACCCAGCATCCCATATGGTCCCCCAGCACCGCCAGGAGTAATTCTGAGTGCAGAGCCAGGAGTAACCCCTGAGCATTGCTGGATGTGACAACCCCTCCCCCCCAAAAAAAAGTGGAACATTGAAGCAGGCCTTTATGTTCTGTGAAATGTCAAAAATTCCTGGAACTTTAGATTCAGACCTACCTATCCCCAAGAGTGGGAAGAGGACCCAACTATGTCCAAAATCTTAATTCCTATGGATTAAGTCCCATTCCTATCATTTAGGAGAAAGAGACTAGTTGTAAGAAAATTGTGTTAGGGAATTAATCTCACAAAATAAAATGTCCCTCACCTTAAGGAACATAAACTGTGTCTTAAAAAAGAAAAAAAGGGGGGCTGGAGCGATAGCACAGCGGGTAGGGCGTTTGCCTTGCACGCGACCAACCCGGGTTTGATTCCCAGCATCCCATATGGTCCCCTGAGCACCGCCAGGAGTGATTCCTGAGTGCATGAGCCAGGAGTAACCTCTGTGCATCGCCAGGTGTGACCTAAAAAGCAAAAAAAAAAAAAAAAAAAAAAAAAAAGTAATAGGGACCTGAACGATAGTACAGCAGGTAGGACATTTGTCTTGCACAGGTCTGACCTGGGTTCAATCCTGAGCACCACCAAGAGTGATTCCTGAGCTCAGAGCTAGGAGAAAGCCCTGAGCATCGCCAGGTGTGGCCCAATCTCCACCCCCCACCCCCAAATAATCTGAATGAATTATTTTCCTGCGCTATGAGTTATTTTCCCGTACTATAAGTATTACCTTATTGGTTTTTCTTATAAAATCCAAAGTCTATTTTCCTGAGGAAAATTTTGATTTAACTGAGGAAAATACTGATTCTCATATAATAATACTGTCGTATTGAAAAATACAGGAAACCTTTAAAAATCAGCCTCAAATGATTTTAAGGATGTCAGATGATGTAAAAGATAACTATTATTTAGTAAGAATCTCAAAATGCTTCTACCTGGCCCTTGAACCCCTGCAGAGTAGTTTGAGCGGGGGGGGGGGGGAGAGGTGGTATGTTTTGTGTGATAACTTGAATAGTTCCATGAAAAGAAGCAATTTACACAAACTGAGCAGGACATCCTCGACTGAAAGCTTCTTAGACTTCTTGTAAGCCCCTTGCCAAGATATTTGAGACACCCATCCCCAATGAAAAATAAAAGAGGCCGCAGAGATCTTACAGGGAGGGGTTAAGGCACTTGCCATGCATGCGCTATTCCTACTTAGATCCCTGCCATCACATAAGGGGATTGGAAATAAGGTTCCCCAAGCATCACCAGGGTTAACACCTCAGCACAAAGCCAGGCGCGGTCCCTGAGCACCACTGGGCCTGGCTCATCCTATCACTGCATCCCTGTACTACCCCTCTTCCCCTCCCCCAAGAAGAGGAGATGCGAGATGCATCAGTAGCAGAAGATGCATTTCCTTTGACTGCCCAGACCTGAATCTGGGTCCCAGAGGGAAGCATTGGGGCCTAACTAGCTTGATCTGGGAGGGAGGGAGGAAAGGGAGGGCCACACAGCTGAGAATGCAGCTGGCGGGGACCGTGGGGGCTTCCCAGGGAAGCAGGGCATGTGGGCACTGTGCCAATGACAGCCAGGTTGCTCTGGTGGCAGAACTGACAGCTGGCGAAAGGATCTTTTTTTTTTCCCCCCGGATGATGGTTGTGCCTTCGTTTGGAAGTTTCTGGAAGATGATTCCGTCTCCACAGCACGCTCCTGCTCTGCTGGGTGGTTGGAAAGTGAGGGCCGGGCTGTCTTCAAGGTGTGGAGGCGCGGGAAGCAGGCCACAGCTTTCTCCCTGTTGCTGTCGCCGGCCCCTCTCCTGCTCCTTCCCGGGCAGACCTAAGGTTCTCAGAGGGCCTGTGTCCCCTCTGTACGTGTGCGAGGGATGGAATGTCTGTCTTGGTTTGCCCGTTTCAGATTCTAGAAACTTGTTTCTAGACCTCACTTAAAAAAAGAAGGTTCCTGGGACTGGACCCATAGCACAGAGGGTAGGGCGTTTGCCTTGCATGCAGCCGACTCGGGTTCGAATTCCGGCATGGTCCCCTAAGTACCGCCAGGAGTAATTCCTGAGTGTGGAGCCAGGAACAACCCCTGTACATCGCCGGGTGTGACCCAAAAAGCAAAATAAAAAAAAAAGAAAAAAAAAAGAGAAAGATGGTTCCTTTTGCACCTTGGAATCGACCTTTTGCATGTTTTCTAGAGCAATGCTCTCCAAACACGATGGCAGCTATTCGTAGCTTTTAGGGTCAGGAAGTCAGTGTGAAACTTGGCTCAGTTTTGTAGTCCTTGGATTTTTTTTGGGGGGGTGGCGTGGGTGCTTAGGTGTTGTTAGGTGTTGGTTCTGGCTCTGCACTGGGGGGACCGGGGATCAGACCTGGGACTTGTGCCAGGCACAAGTGCCCCCCCGCCCCCCCCCCGCCCGCCCCTCGCCATACTGTCTCTTCTGCTCCACGTCCATGTGGATGTTTGTTTTGTCTTGTTTGGGAGCCACCCCAGCGATGTTTACGGGCTGGCTACTCCTGGTACAGTGTTTTAGGGGTCGCGATCCTGGAGGTGCTCGGGGGACCCTGTGGTGCTCCTGTCTGCAAAATACGGGCTCCAATCCTCTGAGCCAACTCCCTTTCTTCCCAGTCTAACCTGAGTTGTTTTCTATTTTGAGAGTTGACGTTTTGGATTCGTTCCTATTTTGATCCTGGTCCTTGATCTGGTTAAGGCCCTTGACTGTCCCTGGGGCCAGGGCTCAGTCTCCAGGGCAGGCTGTCTGGGTTGGGCCCTTCCTAGCGGGATGGCATCAGCCAGTTCTCCCTTACCCTCTATCCCACTTCCTTTTTTTTTTTTTTTGGCGAGGGTTACACCTGGGGGTGTTCCAGGGGTCTCTCCCGATATTACTTGTGGGATTACGCACTCCAGGAGGATTGTTGGGAATTTAGGGCTCACTTTGGTCCTCTGTTTGGTAGGACATCCTGCAACTGGGGCTATCCCTCACTCAGTCTTCCCTGGAATCTACCTCCTTGGCGCTCAATCAATCCTTCCTGAATGCATCCAGGAACTGGGGCGAGCACTCAGAGGCCAGATGCAGGCTTTGCATGCCTGAGTCCTGGGTTCAATCCCCGGTACTGCGTGTTCCCTCACTCCCGTAACCGTCAGCACCAGGACTGAGCTCCCTCAAATAATTTCCAAATCGATGCACACATTCCAACCATTTCCCTTCTCTCTTGATGGTGTTTGATCACCCCCTTCCTTTTCTGGTCGTGCTGGGGGATCATATGGGGTGCTGGGGATGGGATCAAGGCAAACGCCCTTCCCTCTGTACTATCGCTCCGGCCCCTCCGCTTCCTTTCCTATATCCTTCTCAGCAAAGACCACCCTTCGGGGCTCCCCAGCAAGCCTGTGTGGGTGTCTCTAGGACCGCCCTCACTCCAGCGGGGCAGGGAGCAGCCTGCAAGAACACTCAGCAGGCCGGGGCTGTCATTATCGGGGATGGGACACACCTGCGACTTGCCCTTGGCAATGGGCCCGCTGTGTTTTCTAATTGCTCCCCAGGGCAGTGCGGGGACACCCTGCCAAGCAAGGCAGAGGTTGGTCTCCGAGAGTAGAGGAGAAACTAGAAAACCCTTGGTGACAGGGGTTTCCATGTTCAGAATTTCAGAGTGAAAGGGGAGGGGGGCGAGAGATAGTACAGTGGGGAAGGTGCTCACCTTGCGTGTGGCTGGCCCGGGTTCGATCCCCAATACCCCATGTGGTCCCCTGAGCCCTGCCAGCAGTAAGCCCAGAACACAGCCCGGTGTGGCCCCAAAGCAAATAAACAAAACAGATTTCTTTTTCTTCATGGGGGGAGGCAGGGAGGACGATAGCCAGCAGAGGTGCTCAGGGACTAACCTGGCTCTGTGCTCAGGAGGGACCCCCAGCAATGCCAGGTGGAGCCCGGGATCCAAGCAGGAGGGGAAGCAGGAGGGGACCATCACCTTCCCATCCTGAGTGTTTGTTCTCTTGCCTTTCTAGTCAACTCCGGTTGCCTTTATCTCCCCAGTCCCAGACTCATGAGATGGTCGAAAAGGGACCCAAGTTTATGAGTCATTCCTTCGGGGTGAGCCTGGGTCACAGAGTGGAGAGAGAGGTCAGCCACACCCTCACGCTCGCCTGGATTTGGAAGAGCTGGACCACGGCGAGTGCCCAGGGGTTGCAGGTAGCCTGGGTCCACGTCACCCTGACTTGCTCGCGGAGGAGCCAGCCAGTGTTAATTGTGCTGTGAGTTTGAAACCACCACCGGGAATTGATGCAAGACTCCTGTGGACGGACCACTCTGTCCTTTTCACTGCCATTACTCAGAGTCAGATGGGGCACCCGAGTGCTTGTCAGGCTGACAAGCAAGCACGAGTCTCCTTCTCACCTGGTTCCCAGGCCCAGTTTTGGGGGAGGGGTGTCTTCAGGGAGTGACATGGGCTTTTCTTTGATTTTATTTTTGGGGCCACACCCAGAGGTGCTTAGGGCTGACCCCAGTGCTTGGGAACCACTCCTGGAAGGGCTCAAGGGATTATATGGGGTGCCAGGGACCGAACCCAGGTCAACCACCTGGAAGGCAAGAACCTTACCTATATTACCATGGCTCCAGCCCCGTGATGTGTACTTCAGTGGCATTTTACAGTCCTGCCACACACACACACACACACACACACACACACACACACACACACACACACACACATACACTTTGGATGGACTGGAACTGGACTCAAGGAACCTGGCTGTGCTGGGGGCTTAATCCTAGCTCTGCACTCAGGGATCATTCCTGGTGTGTGTCAGGGAGACTACATCGGGGGTCACGGGTCCATCTACCCACTGAACTATCTCTGACCCCTTATTTTTTATTTTTGGGTTTTTGCATCATGCCCAGTGGTACTCAGGAGCTATTCCCAGTTCAGTGCTCGGAGATGGCTCCTGGAGGTGCTGGAGCCGGAACCCGGGCCTCCTGGTCCAAGAACTGCACTTTCACATGGAAATGCTGTCTTTCTCTCTCTCCTCGGCCTGCCCAAGACCATCTTGTTATTAACCGCCCAACTGCTGACCTCTCGCCATCCGCACAAAAAGCAGTTCAATCTACTTTAACATGGGGGGGGGGTAGGAAAGCTAGAGGGAAACGGTGCAGACAACCCCCACACTCCGCAGTGGGAAGAAAAGGGCCCTGAGAACTCTTCCTGGAATTACAGACGTGATCACCTTTAATGTCCTTGACAAGTCCCTAGGAAAAATGGACTTAAAAAAGAAAATCTTATTATTTACTTTTTTTTTTTTGGACAGCCGGTTTGTCATGAAGCGGGTGGTGACTCACGGCATGAAGCGTAGCACTACTTCATCAGGGTTATACAAGTGACAGAAAGAGGAGGCGGGCGCTTCGCAGTCGTCAGGCTAGAGAATTGATGGGGTGGGTGGGAGGAAGGAAAATGACGTACTTCTGGTCCTCACCCGCCCGGCGGCCGGAATGCCCGTCGGGGCCGGTCTCCCCGCCCTGGGCCGCGCAGCCCCTCGTGTCCCCACTCCCGTGATTCGGGGGACAAGTGGCTCGACGGCACGGGGGCGCGAGGCTTGCCCGGGCAGGGGTCTGGCTCCCGTGCGGTGACAGCCGGCCCGGCCCGAGCTGCTCCCGCCTGCCTGGCCTCGGGGGCCGCCGGGGCACGTTTTGGGGGCGCGGGAAGCGTTTCTGGGGAGGTGGGGATGCCCGCTGCCCGGCCCCAACGAGGACCGAGTGTGTGTGCCGGGGGTCCCGTTAGCCAGTCCAGGGGGGGCGCCCAGGGAGCGCGCCCGAGGGGGGCACCCGGGAGCCGGCGCCCGGCGCGCGGGGCCCACGCGGGAAGGTCGAGCTCGCCGCTGAGGTCACGGTTGCCATGGCGCCGGGCGCTGACGCGCGTCGGCACGTGACGCGCCGTTGCCATGGCGCCGGGCCGGCGGCGCGGAGGCCCCGCCCCCGCGTGACGTCG
Organism: Sorex araneus; assembly: GCF_027595985.1. Classification (NCBI taxonomy): domain Eukaryota; kingdom Metazoa; phylum Chordata; class Mammalia; order Eulipotyphla; family Soricidae; genus Sorex; species Sorex araneus. The sequence continues at coordinate 169,737,373 of NC_073304.1, read as the reverse complement.
GCGCCCCGCCCCCGCCCGTCCCCGCCGGCTCCCCGCGGCCCCGGAGGTTTCACTGCACAACAAGATGGCGGCGGCGGCGGCGGCGAGCGGAGCCGGCGGGGCGGGGGGCGCCGGGGCCGGGGGCGCGGGCCCCGCGGGCCGCCTGCTGCCCCCGCCCGCGCCGGGCCCCGCGCCCCCGGCCCCCGCGCCCGGCGCGCCCGCGGCCGGCCCGCCGCGCCCCCCGGCGCCCGCGCCCCGCGGCCCGCTGCCCGCCCGCATCGGCTACTACGAGATCGACCGCACTATCGGCAAGGGCAACTTCGCCGTGGTCAAGCGCGCCACGCACCTCGTCACCAAGGCCAAGGTGGGCGCGCGGCCCGCGGCGCCGTGGCCGTCGGGGGGCCGGGACCCCGCCGAGGGCTCCCCGGGGGCCTGTCCGCGGGCAGCCGTCGCTCCGGCCGGTGCCCGAGCGGGTCCCGGCGGGGGGCTGGGGGGCCGCCGGGGGGCACCGCGCCGCTCTGCCCCGGGAAGGGGCTCCGGGACCCCGGGGGTTAATTAGCCCTGCGGGAGCGCGGGCCCGTGCCCGAGGGTCCGCACCGGGGGGCCGGTCAGCGCCGCGCCGCGGGCCCGCAGGGGGACGCTCCCCCGGGGACCCGCGCCGCCGGGCGGAGAGCGCGACTGGCCAAGGTCACTTCGCGAGTCCCGGGCACCCCGGCGTGCCCCCGGCGGTCGGGCCGGCCGGGGCCCGGGGGGCGCGGGCTGGGTGGGGGGCGCCGGCCCGGGGAGCCGGGTGGGCACGGCCAGCCGGCACCCGGGGGAACGGGCTGACTCCCGTCGGCCCGACAAAGGCCGTTTGTGCTCCGGCTATCTGCCCCGGCCCCGTCGCGCCCGCGCCCCGGCTCTGAATGTGGTCATTCATTCCGCTCCCGGCTGCGGCTCGCGTGTCCCCCGCGCCGGGCCGCGGACAGCCCCGCGCGCGCCCCTGCGGCCCCGCCGCCGCCGCGCGCCGGGCACCGGGCAGCCCCCGCCGCCGCGCCGCGCTCCTCCCGGGCACCCCTCGGCCGGCCGGCGCGGCCCCCGGAGCTCCCTGCTCTGCCCTCCTGGCGGCGGGACCCGCGGGGGCCTTCTGGAGGCTGGGGTGGGGGGTTGTAGTGGTGGTGGTGGTGGTGGTTGGAAAATTGATTGGTCAGTTTCACTTCCCCCGGGAAGCCCCCTCCAGCCGTTCTGCCAGGTTTGGTCCGAGGCGGCCGAGGCTGAATGGGATGTCAAGCCGGGCTCTCCGTCCCGGTGGTACCCTGGCAGCCGGAGGGGCGCCGGGACCCCGCGGCTCCCTGCAGGGGCTTCTCCGCCCGCCCGCTCCAGAGCCTGCACTTCTGCTGAAGGCTCGCCAAGCCCAAGTTCTGTTGGCAAACAACTCAAGTTGCTCAGGCTTCGCCCCTCCTAGTGGTATTTCCTCCGTAGCCCACCTCCTCTTCTGCGCCATCCCCTTTGCTCTCCGGGACTGCTCCCCCCCACCCCCCACCGGCTCAGATCTCTCGGGGTCTGGGCTCGGTGAACGCCGTGGGTTGTCTGGCTTAGGGCATCTCTCGGACAGAGAGAATTTTGCATCTTCCAGCCCTTGGCTCTGCCAAAATATTGATAAATCCGTGACAGGCAGGGCTGAATGATTTTTCTCAATTGCAGTGCAATTTACAATGGCGAATGTAATTGCAAACAGTTGATTCTTGGCTTTCTATATGAAAGAGACATTTCTTTCCTCGGTAGTCAGCAAAGCCAGTGCCTAATTATGGCTGGGCTGCCCGCTTTCTAATTTCCCTCTGCGTGTGTGTGTGTGTGTGTGTGTGTGTGTGTGTGTGTGTGTTTCTCGGAGGCCTCGGTATCCCTGAGACTGCAGCCTTCTAAAACGCTGGCTTGCGAGCGGGTGTCACTGTTTATGTTGGTTTTTATCTTTGATCGTTTGTGGTGCGCAGTTATGCAATTCCTATGTATGGAAATATCCCGAACTTTGAATGGGACCAGAATGGCCGGGACAATGAGTTGCATGTGTGCGGGGACCACACTCGCATTCCTTTCTGTGTGTGCAGCAGGGTGCAGGTTGCTGGTTCCACGCAAGAGCGCGCTACCTTTTGCTGCCTTAATAACTCCGACGCCACAAGGGGAGGTCAGTGCCCGAGGAGCTGCCGTGGGTGCCCGAGTGGACCGGGAGCGCATTTTGGCCTGCTCCCGGCTTCTCTCGGCCCATGCCCACAGCTCAGACGTGCCTTGCCGCCTTTGACGTCCGGTCTGCTTGCCTCTGGGGGCTGTGGTTGGGTTATATAACAGCGAGGCAGGTGCCCAGGTGCCGGGAGGCGCAGAAGCTGCTGTTCCCTGGGTCCAGAGAGAGTGGCCCCCCACCCTCCATCTCTTCCCAGCCCCCCCTTTTTTTTTAAACTTCTGCTGCTTTTAGAGGTATGTGATCAATTTTAAAAACGAACCTTTCTCTCTTCTCTCTGTAGGAGGCTTCGGCTTTTCCTAAAACTCCGCCAACCAGACTCTGATAATTAGGGTGCCCTTGCACTGGCCCTGAGGTGGTTTGTTAGTAGGCGGTTTCTGAACATCGGAGAAAACACCCAGGATCATCTTCTCTTGTACCCATTCCCCATTCTGAGGACAAAGAGGCTCAGGGTAGCCTCTGAGCCTCGTTCCTGGAACCCCCTCCCCCGTTCCCTGGGTGGGGAAGTCGGCCTTGCCCCAGGGTCTGATAACTCTCCGCCGCCCTTCGAGCGAGGACCCAGAGAGGAGTGGACTGGGCCGAGGGGAGGGAGTCCTTGTTGGTTGCTGACCCTTATGCTCAAGGACTCTTGGCAGTGCTCAAGAGTGTCACGGAGCACTGGCCTGTTGCAGTGAGCAGGATAGAGCCCTCGCCTGGGCACACTCTGACCAGCGGCCCTTCCTCGCGTGCTCTGGCCTCCCCGCTTTGATTTCCTCCAGAGAAGACTTTCCCTGACATTTCTTTGGCTCCGTTCTTTTAGCAGGACACTAGGAAAGCGCTTTATTTAAAAAAAAAAAAAAGATTAAAAAGAGGAGTCGGTTTTCTGCTCACTAATTTTCTGCTCTCCAGGCCTAATTATATACCTTCAGGGGTTGGGTGGGACCAGAGAGATCTATTTTGTGCATGCGTGTTCTTAGCGTCTGCACCACTATAGAAACCGTCGGTCAGATGCCTTTTCAAAGTGTCGCGCAAGTATATACCACTGGCCTGTTGCTGGTTTGTGGTGAGAGCGTGACCTTTGGAGGCCGCTGCTGGTGCTCGGATGCCCTGCTGCTGCGTCGCCCGGTGCTCTTGGGTAAGGTGTCCGGCCCCTGGTGCCTGGATTTCCACATCCAGAGGAGGAGCCGACAGCGGTTTCTTGCCTCACCAGCTTGGGTGCTCAGAAGATTAAATGAGATATGTGTAGGCTCTCCCTCTGATGAGCGCCTGGGCCTGGTGACGGTGAAATAGATGTTCCCATTAGCCTCATCATCGGCGGTACCAAAGATGAGGAAGAAGACATAATTCCGCCCCCCTCCCCTCACACCCCCCTCTTGCGGGGGCTTTTCACCCGTTTGGAACAGTTCATGAATGCATAAGCCACTCATTTTTCATCAGGTGTCATCCTGATAATATGCTTTCAGGATTAAAATAAAAATACTTTGCTATTACTTCAGGTGCCAAAATGAATGTAGGGTTTTTCTTTTCTTTTTTTTTTGGTGTGTGGGGGAGGGCAGTGCCAGGGATTGAACCCAGGGCCTCACATAGGCAAGCCAAGTGCTCTGCCACTGAGCCACATTTCTGGCCTAAAATATTTGTGTCAAACTCTCGTGGACTATTGGCTAATCTCATGAAATTGGCATTTTACCTTATTTTAATTTTTTGGTTTTTGGCCATACCTGGAGGTGCTCAGGGCCTGCTCCTGGCTTTTGCTCAGGAATCACTCCTGGTGGGCTTGAGGGATTATGGTCCCCCCACAACCCCCGCTGTACCATCACTCACTCCAGCCTCAGAAATTGGCGTTTTTGTTTAAAAAACTTACTGAGATGCTGGACAGTAGGTAAGGTGCTTACCTTGCATGCTGGCTCAGTCCCTGGAACTCCAACCCTGAGCCCCGCCAGGAGTGATCCCTGAGTGCAAAACTAGGAGTAAGCTTAAGCACAGCTTCCCCCGCCCCCCACATTTATTTTGAATTTGGGGCCATACCCAGTAGTGCTCAGGGATCACTTCTCGTGCTGGGGCTCTAACCTGGGCCTCCTGCAGGCAAAGCATGTGTTCCAGCCCATTTAAGGATCTCTCGGGCCCCCAAATCTGTGCTTTATTTATGTTGGGGTCACATTTGGCACTGCTCGGGGCTTACTCTGGGCCCTGTGCTCAGGGGTATCTCCTGACAGTGCTCAAGGACTGTGGTGCTGGGGATAGAACTGAGGCCACTTGCGAGTGAGGCGAGCACTGCAACTCCTGGAGTTTCTCTGAACCTCAGGATTTTACATTACATTGCACTGTAGCACTGCAGCACTGTCATCCCGTTGTTCACCGATTGTTCGAGCAGGCACCAGTAACGTCTCCATTGTGAGACTTGTTACTGTTTTGGCATATCGAATATGCCACAGTTAGCTATATTTTATGTATTTTTATTTTTTATTTTTATTTATTTATTTATTTATTTATTTTGCTTTTTGGGTCACACCCAGCGATGCACAAGGGTTACTCCTGGCTCTGCACTCAGGAATTACCCCTGGCGGTGCTCAGGGGACATATGGGATGCTGGGATTCAAACCCAGGTCGGCCGCATGCAAGGCAAACGCCCTACCCGCTATGCTATCGCTCCAGCTCCTGTATTTTTATTTTTTATGTTTATATATATATTTTTTAATCTGGACCATACCTAATGGTGCTCAGGAATTATTTTGCACTCAGGGAACACTTCTGGCAATGCTTGGGGACATATTGGGTGCTAGGGCTCAAATCCCGTCGGCTGCATGCAAGGTACATGCCCTACCCACTGCACTATCTCCTGGAAAATCCTAAGACTGGCATTTTAAAACATAATTTTCCATTCAGATTTCCGGGGTTTTATTTTGTTTTATGGCCACCTCCATCTGTGCGTAGGGTTTTTGTCATGGCTCTCCGCCCAGGGATCATTCCTGGCAGGCTTTGGGGAATTTATGGGTGCCCGGGATCAGCCTTGGGTTGGCTGCTTGCAAGGCAAGCTCCTACCCTCCGACTGCTTTCCGGCCTTCACATTTTGTCTTGACAGGTATGAGGCGTGCCTAATGAAAACTTAACATTGGCTTTTGCTTTGGGCTGCCTCAGATTTTCTGTGTATTTTGTGCCACTTTGTCCTCTTGGAGATTGGACAGTGTGCTTGGACGCAGTCTTTTCTCCAGGCATTCACATAAATTTGTCGGAGAATTCCTACCGCCTTATTAGGGATTTTCCTGCACTTGGCCACAGAGTGTCTTCCTCAGATCGCCAAGTTTGGGATTCTTTGTTTGCTTTTGGGCCACACCCCGCAGTGCTCAGGGGCTGGGGGTCAAACCCAGCCCTGCATGCAGAGCTCTCCCGCCCTCCCTTCAGACTCTGCCTCACCCCCAGGTCAGGAGTCTTTTCGAGGGGAGGGTTTGGGCCCCTGAGATTACTTCTGGTGGTGCTGGGGGATCATGTTCAGTGTTGGGGATCGAACCCGGGTCAGCCGTGTGCAAGGCAGTTGCCTTCATCCCTCTCCCGCCTCTCCTGCCCCCAACATCGGGATTCTTTTGTCTTGTTTTTGTTTTGGGGCCACACCTGGTGATGCTCAGGAGTTATACCTGGCTCTGCACGCAGGGATCACTCCTGCTGGTGCTTGGGGGGACCTTATGGGATACCAGGGATCGAACCCGGGTCTGCTGGGTGCAAGACAAGCGCCCTCCCCGCTCTGCCATCCTTCCGGCCCCACGGATTCTCAAGCTTAGATAGTTCATAGAGATACTCTACTCCATGACCCCATCTAGATAGTGACCAATGAAGGCACATCTGGGCAAATGTATTTTAGTGAGGTTAGCGACTCAATGTGGACTAAGAGCATTGTTTTAATCCCTAAGGAGGAGTCTATGTCTGGTTTCTGGTTTTTGGGGTCAGTTTGGGTGGTGCGGGGACTGCAGTGGGCTGGGTCCTTGGGCGCCCTGTGGTACCTGGGAATGAACCCACGCCTCCTGCATGCGTGCCAGCCTGTTGCGCTATCTCTGGCCTCGGGAAAGGTTTCTTTAATGCGTAGATGAGCAATGCCCATGCGGATCAGCATGCGGAAACAAGATTCATCGATAAGGAGAAAGAGAGGATTCTTTCTGTCAGGAAGGCGGGTCGAAGGCAAGATTGGCCCTCGTTCCGTTCGGGGACCGTGCCACCCCTTGGCTCTCTGGTGCTGACTGGTTGTCCTTGCCCGGCTGTCCCTCCGGTTACCGGCTGTGTTGAAACCTGGTGAAGAGCTGACACTGATTTGGACTAGTCTTTCCGGAGTCACAATAGCCAGGAGTCTGCTTTCAACATCAAAGCTGTTTGTTTTATGGAACTCTCTGCCTTTGGTGCCAGCTCCCTAGAAAGTCAGACATCTGGCCCAAGCCAGAGGTGCCCCAGACGAGTCACTCCCGTGCCAGCAGCGCTGTTTCATTTTCCAAACTTGAAGCTGGCGAAGGCTTCCCAGGTCGTGGCGGCAAAGGGAGCACCACGGGGGCTGTGGGAGGAGGCAGGCAGGCCCTCGGCCGCCCCTCAGACCGCCCGCATCGCGCGCTCAGTGTCGGGGCGTCTGAATCCGCTAGGCGCTCCTCCGGCAGAGTCTGGTCTGAGTGCTCAGGGCGCCCGGGAGCCAGAGCTCTTTTTCCACCTGGATTTTATTTCCTTTTACAACAGGGTTGTTTTTGTTTTGTTTTGTGTCTTTTGTTTTTCTGGAGCCACACCTGGCAGTGCTCAGAGGCTGCTTCTGTGGGGCTTGTTCCTGGTGATGCTGGGAGCGCCTGTCCCAGGCACCAAGGCCCAGGCCTGGACGTGACTTTCTAGTAAGTAGCTTCCCGCCGGGAGGGGGACTCCGAATCAGCTGGATGGACCGTAGGGAGTGTCTGGGGACCGTGTTGCTTGGGAGCGCTGTCAGACTGCTTTTCCAGGGGGAAGAACTTAGCCACCTCTTACATAACACTGGGGAAGCCAGCCTGGGGAGGAGGCCAGTCTGGTGAGGAGGCCAGTCTGCTGAGGAGGCCAGCCTGGGGAGGAGGCCAGTCTGGTGAGGAGGCCAGTCTGCTGAGGAGGCTAGTCTGCTGAGGAGGCCAGTCTGCTGAGGAGGCCAGCCTGGTGAGGAAGCCAGTCTAGTGAGGAGGCCAGCCTGCGGAGGAGGCCAGTTGGTGAGGAGGCCAGTCTGGGGAGGAGGCCAGCCTGGTGAGGAGGCCAGTTTGGGGAGGAGGCCAGTCTGGTGAGGAGGCCAGTCTAGTGAGGAGGCCAGCCTGGTGAGGAGGCCAGTCTGGTGAGGAAGCCAGTCTAGTGAGGAGGCCAGCCTGGGGAGGAGGCCAGTCTGGTGAGGAGGCCAGTCTGGTGAGGAGGCCAGTCTGGGGAGGAGGCCAGTCTGGTGAGGAGGCCAGTCTGGGGAGGAGGCCAGTCTGGTGAGGAGGCCACCTGGTGAGGAGGCCAGTCTGGGGAGGAGGCCAGCCTGGTGAGGAGGCCAGCCTGGTGAGGAGGCCAGCCTTGTGAAGAGGCCAGCCTGGTGAAGGGGGTCAGTCTGGAGTGGAGGCCAGCCTGGTGAGGAGGCCAGCCTGCCAAGCTTGGGAGCCAGCCCTTGTGCAGTGGGAGTGGCGAGCACAAAGGTCTCAGGGAGAGAAGTGAGCTTGGTTTATCCCAAGATTACCCTTAAGGTCACTATGCCAGGGGATGCCTGGGGTGGACGGAAGGGGAGGGCAGGTGGGAAGGAGGAGATCAGAGAGTGAGCAACCTGGCACATCCAGGCACAGCGTCCAGGGGCAGGCTGCTTCATGGGGCTGGGGCCAAGCTGGGCTGGACAGCAGAGAGTGGCGGAGCCGGTGCTGAGCCTGCTCTCAGGCTGGAGTGCTCGTACAGGGGGGCAGTCTTTGCATCGGCCAGCCCAGGGTTGGGGCCCGCGCAGCCCCGCACTGCTGCTGTGTGCACCCTCCCCCGCAGACAGCCTGTGCTGCTTAGGGGTAAAGTTCAAAACAATCTTTTAATAAAGCATTTCTTGGGGCTGGAGCCATAGCACAGCGGGGAGGGCGTTTGCCTTGCATGCAGCCGACCCGGGTTCGATTCCCAGCATCCCATATGGTCCCCCGAGCACCGCCAGGGGTAATTCCTGAGTGCATGAGCCAGGAGTAACCCCTGTGCATCGCCGGGTGTGACCCAAAAAGCAATCAAACAAAAAAAAATTTCTTCAGATACCCTACAAATTTTGGTTGTTTTTTGGGGGGCCCACACCCTGCAGTGCTAATATCGTGGTGCTAATGTCTACTGAGAATCCACAGGGGAACCAGGGTTTGAATCTGGCAGGCAGCCGCCAGGCCAGAACCTTAGTCCCTGGCCTAGTTCTTTGGCCTCAGTGTGGCTTAAAAAAAAAGTTATTATTATTTTTTAACCACATCCTGCGGTGCTTGGGGTTATTCCTGTCCCTGCACTCAAGGGTCACTCCACTTCTGGTGGGCTCTGTGGGGACCATCTGGGGTGCAGGGGATTGAACCTGGGTTGGCTGTGTCCAAGGCAAATGCCTGCCCGCTGTGCCATCACTCCCACCCTCCCAGTGTATAATGTTAGGATCTGTGGCATACTTTGGCACATCCGCTAAAAACATGATAAGCCAGTAAATACTCATGATTTATAAGTCACACACACAAAAAAAGTCTTCGAGATACTCCCAGTGTTTCCAGAGTCTCGGAAGGTGGCTGCACAGACTCACATGTGACGGCATGTTCAAGGAGTTCAAGCCTCTTGGCTCCTGGCTTGCTCTTCTCTTTTCATTGACCCCCCCCCCCCTCACCACCCTCATTTCCCCAGAGTCCTGCAGGTGGGGAGGGGGCACTTGAATGAGAATCTCCTGCCCTGGTCAGTGCCTCCCCCCGCCTCTGCTCATGCCAGGCATCGCTCGCCCCCTCGCCCCCTCGCCCCCTCGCCGGAGGAGCGCCGGGCCTGCTACTCCCCACCGCCAGCACCGCCCCCGAGGTGTTCACATTAGAGAGCCCCCACTCCGGACTCTCCTCGGCTTCGGGTCCCTCTTGTCACCCCGCCTCCTTCTGGGAGTGCTCCAGGGTCCACTGCTGGGCTTTGATCTCCTTCTCATCTTGGTGCCCCCTTGACACGACCGAGGTGCCCGAAAAGGCCCTTTCTGGTGACTCAGGGAGCACAGCAGCAGTGCCCGGAAGCCAGGTCTGCATGTCGGGTTTTCTTCCTTTGGGGGTGTGTGGGGGGTTAGGGCATACCTGGCAGCGCTCAGGGCTCACACCTGGCTCTGTGCTCAGGGACCCTGTGCGGGGCGGGGGACTGAACCGTGTTGGCCACAGGCAAGGCAAGCCCCCTACCCGCTGTACTCTTCTCCTCTGTCTGGAGTTCTGGCGCCACCGCGCCTGGTCATTCCCAGGGTGCACTGGTCACACATGAGCTTCAGCCATCTTCGAACCCACGCAGAGGCCTGGGCTTGGCCGGGGGCCCTGCTTACAGGGATGGAGCATGTTCTCTGCACGTGAGAGCCCCGGTGTGATCTCCGGTGTCACGTGCCCTCCTCCCCGCAGAGAAAGGAGAGCTGGTTATGCGGGCGCAGGAGAAACCCGTGTTGGGCTCCTCTCCTCAGCTCTGCCTGCTGCCCAGGGTCGCCTCCCAGCAGCTGAGTCTCTCCCCGTCCCACCAGCAAGCAGTTTGCTTCCTTCTGGGTGCTGTCCTCTGGGTGATGACTGCTCTCCAGGGGACGAAAAGTCTAGCACCTTCTCCTGGATTCCTGGATTTTTGAGTATTATTGAGTATTCAATGTATGATCTTAGGAGTGCTTATTTTTTTTTCTGGGGGGGGTTATTTTGGACCCCCCCTCAGTGGTGTGCAGGAGGCTAGTTTTGGTTCTCTACTGAGAGAAGAGGTCTGCTTCCTAAGGTGTTTTTCTTTTTTTGGGGGGGGATTCTCCTGGGGATTGAACTGGGTGGGCTGCATACATGCAAGTTTAGTGTCTTTTTTTAAAATTTTTTTTATTTTTTGGGTCACACCCGGCGATGCCTAGGAGTTTCTCCTGGCTTTGCACTCAGAAATTACTCCTGGCGGTGCTCAGGGGACCATATGGGATGCTGGGAATCGAACCTGGGTCGGCTGCGTGCAAGGCAAGCGCCCTACCCGCTGTGCTATGGCTCCAGCCCCAGGTCTAGTGTCTGAATCCTTGTACGGTCTCTGGGACCAAGCCATTTTGTTGATGAGGTACTTTGAAGGGCTTTTGATTATTACTCTTGTTTCTGTGCCATACCCCTCAGTGCTCAGGGCTTGCTTCTGGCCCCACGCTCAGGGACCACGTCTGGTGGTGCTCAGGGGAACATTCGGGCTGCCAGGGATCGGCCCTGACTCCTGCTTCTTTGACTTGGGTTGGCTTTGTGTGCAAGACAAGCGCCCTACCTGCTGTACTGACTCTGGCCCCTGGGAAGGCTCTCGAGAAAGGAAACATCCATCGCCTGGTACAAAACTGCTGGATAAACGGTGGCAAAGTGACACTGGGGACGTATTTAGTTTTCCTTCTTTCCTTTGTTTAGGTTGTCGTCCTTTCCCTGGTGGTGCTGAGGGGCTTCGTCCGGATCTGTGCTAAGGGGGCCACTGAGTGGTGGTGGGGACTCAGCCTGCTTGTGGGGTCGAAGAGCAGACGCTCTAACCCTTGAGCCATCTCCCTGGCCCCAGGAACATATTTCTTTCCGGAGGGCTGAGATCTGCTGGGAACTGGGAGGTCCTGGTCTTCAACGAGCACTTCGGCTCAGTTGAGCTGGTGAAAGGAGCAGGGGTAGGGTACGTCAGCCCCACCGCCCCGAAACTGCCTCGGAAGGCGAGGCCAGCCTGGGGAAAGGGCCTGTGAACACCGGGGCTTGCTCCGCTGGATACTGGCACCCTGTTGCCCAACACTAAGCCTGAATTTTGATGTCCGTGTTCATCAATGATCCAATTTCTGCTGTTTCAGCACCAGTGCATGCCGACCCACTGTCAGCTTTTTAAATTCCTGCCTCCAGAGGAGTTGAATGGGAAAATACAGCTCAGCCGACCGCATTGCTGCAATTGAAATTTTTTGTTTTTTGTTTTTTGGCTTTTTGGGTCACACCTGGTGATGCACAGGCATTACTCCTGGCTGTGCTCGGGGGACCGTATGGGATGCTGCGAATTGAACCCGGGTTGGCCATGTGCAAGGCAAACGCCCTACCGGCTGTGCTATTGCTCCAGCCCCTGCATTTGAAGTTTTGGGGGAACCGTTTTGCCTGTGTCCATTCTGTCTGTCCATCCAGTAATAGCTTCTTTGTTGTCTATGTGTGTTGGGGGGTGTACAGTGGTGGTGCTCAGGGGACCACCATGGTGCCAGGGAACCTCAGACTCCAGCCCCCTTAGCCATTTCCCTAATAATTCTTTTTTGGTTTGTTTTTGGGGTACTTCGAGGCTGTTGCTGGTTCTTTGTTTAGGAGTGACCCTGTCAGTACTCAGGGTGGTGCTGGGACTTAACTCGGGTGTCCACATGCAAGGCGGCACCTCCTGGACTCTCTAGCCTCTAGTCATTTGTCTCTCTCTTTCTTTTTTTTTTTTTTTTTGCGGGGACTGGGTGGATCACCCAGGTGGGTACTTAGGATTACAGGAATCCCGATGATTCTTGGCCCAGCCAGGGCTCGAGGACGCTGGTAATTCGCAGGACCACACCCGGCAGTGCTGGAGGCGGAGGGGTGGGCAGCGGGATGGGGAGTATTGCTGGATGTGACCCAGAGAGAGAGAAGGAGAGGGGGAGGCGCAAGTGGAAGAGGAGAGAGAGAGGGGAGAGGGGAGAGAAAGAGAATGGTTAACACTTGTCAGAAAGACCCTGGCATGATGACTTAATGTATTTCCACTAGGGCAGGGGTTTGCCCTGATTTCTTTTTCTCAATATGCTGGGGGCTGGAGCGATAGCGCAGTGGGTAGGATGTTGGCCTTACATGCGGCTGACCTGGGTTCGATTCCTCTGCCCCTCTCGGAGAGCCCGGCAAGCTACTGAGAGTATCTCGCCCACATGGCAGAGCCTGGCAAGCTACCCGTGGCATATTCGATATGCCACAAACAGTAACAAGTCTCACAATGGAAACGTTACTGGTGCCCGCTCGAGCAAATCGATGAGCAATGGGATGACAGTGATACAGTGATACAATATGCCGGAGATTAAACCCAGGGCCTCACAGGGAAGGTGAATGTTCTGCAGCTCAGCCATATCCTCACCCCAAGAGCAGAGATTTTATTTAATTTTTAAGATTAATTATTTTAGGTTTTTTTTTTGGGTTTGGGCTACTCCCCGCTGTGCTCAGGGCCTACTCCTGGCTCTGTGCTCAGGGCTCACTCCAGGTGGTACTTGGAGGACCATATGGGGTGCCGGGGATTGAACCTGGGTCGCCTGCTTACGAGGCAAGCGTCTTACTCGCTGTACTCGCTGTACTCCAGCCCCAGAGAAGCCCCCAAAGGGACTAAGTTTTCTTAGTCCCCCTTCCCCACATTTTTTATCTTTTGTGGTGTCTGGGTTCAAACCCAGGGGGTCTCACACATTCAAGGCATCTGCTAATTTTCTCCCTTTTCCTCACAAATTTCTGGGTAAGGAGATTTCACTTTTGGGGGGGTGGGGGGATGGGTATTTGGTTTGGGGCCACACCTGGCTCTGCACCCAGGGATCAAACCCGGGGCTGGCTGTGGGCAAGGCAAGCGCCCTAACCACCGTGCCGTCTCCCTACCCACTGTGCTGTCTCCCTACCCACAGTACTTCTCTCTGGCTCCCATTTTCCCCCTCCCCCTGGGCTAGCGCTTTATTTCTGGCATATGTCTATATATGTCCAGTATCCCTTAGCCAATCCTGCCATTTCAATTCAAATCCCTTACTTGAAAGGGGAGGTCTCCTCACATCCGGGCTCCGCGTGGTTCCTTCCTGGAGGAGGTCCCGCAGGGACAGTGGCCTGCATGGTCACTGCCTCCGTCCCCCCCAGCTGGGGCCTGCCCTTCCTCTGGAGGCCAGCAAGCTGTCCGCCATGGGCACTTCCTGAAATAGCTCCAAGCTATCTGTTGAGTTATGTTTTGTTCTGGCTTTGGGAAAAAGACCCCCTCCCCTCAAAAAAGATCTGCCCCCAAACTGAAGCAACTTTCAGCAAATTACTTTCAATGGGTTCCTTTTTATTTATTTATTTTTAATTTTTTAAATTAAATCACCGTGAGATAGAGCATTACAAAATGTTCATGACTGCGTTTCAGTCATACGGTGTTCCAGCACCCACCCCTCCGCTGGTGTAACTTCCAGTACCAGTGCCCCAGCTTCCCTCCCACCCCTTCAAGCTCCCCCCACGCCACCCTGCCTCTGTAGCAGGTACCTCTCCTCTCTCTCTCTCTCTCTCTCTCTCTCTCTCTCTCTCTCTCTCTCTCTCTCGATCGCTCGCTTACTCTCGCTCTCCTCTCTCGATCTCTTATTTTAGGCATTATGGCTTACCGTAGATACTGGAAGGTTATCATGTCTATCCCTGTACCTGCTTTCAACACTCAGTTCCTGTCCAGAGTGATCATTGTCATAATGGTCCCTCCTCTATCTTAACTATCAGAGAGTTCTTTCAGTGCTCTTTGTCTTTCTTGTATTAATTGAGCTAGTATTTGTTGTGTCTGGTGTATGCGGAAAAAGTAGCAGCTCCTAGTACGAGCAGATTAAATAGAGTTCATATGCTCAGGGTAGACAAAGGGTTAAGTTAAAGGAGCTGTTGAATGCTCTCAATTTGAACCTCATAGAGGAAGGAAGAGGAGAGGTAAATTAATTTTCTTTTGTCAACCCATTGCTCATTATACTGGTCCTCCTCTGCCACCTTCTTCTGAGTCTCCCCTCTCCCCACTTCTGATTCTATAAGGATTAGGTGCTTACAGAAAAAACTTGGAGAAAAGTAGGGCAATAAGAAATAAAGATATGTGATTTTAGCAATATAATTCAGAATAGATCTGTGGGGCCAGGGCGATAGCTCAGAGTTGGAGTACATGCTTTGTATGCGGGGGTCCCAGGTTCACTTCCCAGCGCTGCCTGTTCCCCAGGCACTTCCCAAAGTACCCCCGTCACTGGGCTGGGAGTAACTCCTGAGCATCCCTGGGTGTGACCTAAAAGCCAAAGAAAAGTTAACATGCATTATTTCACCTTTTTGTTTGGGTTTGGTTTTGGAGCCACACCTGTCTGTGCTCGGGGCTTCCTCCTGGCTCTGCATTCCTGGCGGTGCTTGGGGGCTTTACGGGATGCTGAGGATTGAACTAGCTGCCCTACCTACTCGCTGTACTATGGCTCTGGCCCCTGTATTTTTCTTTTTAAATCATTTTGAATCAGTGTCTAAATAAAGCCTCTGCATTATAATCATCTCCCTTAACCTAGTTTTGTTTTGTATGGTCGTAGAGTGGGGGCCACACTTGGCGATGCTCCTGGGAACATGCAGGGTGTCGGGGACGGAACCTGGCTCGTTGTGTAAAAGGCCATACTGCCTCTCTGAGCCCCTACAGCTTCTTTTTTTTTTTTTTTTAAGCTTTTTTACTCAGTAGGTTTCTTTTTTTTCTTTCTTTCTTTTTTTTTTTTTTTGATGTAGGACCCAGGGCTTTCTTCATATATGGGTGTCTTCATTTGGAGTCTTTCATCTTGTTTGCATTAAACACCCTCACAATTCATCATTGTGATTTCCAGCTTTGCCTTTCAAAGCAGAGTGGGAATGAGAAGCAGTGTGAGTCAAGAATGGTTCTTGTTTTGTTTTAGGATTTCCCCCTTGATCTTTTAAAAAAATAAACAGGATTTTGTTTATTTCTGTTTTGCTTTTGAACCACACCTGGGTTAGTCCTGGCTCTGCACTCAGGGATTACTCCTGGTGGCCTTGGCGGACCATACGGGATGCTGGGAATTGAACCTGGGTTGGCCAAGTGCAAGGCAAACGGCGCCCGACCCACTGTACTATCCCTCGCGTCCCCCACTTCTGATTTTATCTTTGTTGTCGGGCCCTCAACCCGGCAATGCTCAGGGGACTCTGCTGCGTCCCGGGTCAAACCTGGGGCTTGCATGTGCAAAGCGTGTGCTTCGGCTGCCCCTTTGGTCTTTGCCTCTTGTCTCACCCGTGTCTGACTCGGCTCTGCTAACCCTTGGTAAGCGTGCCGCTTAGTTTTCAGGGAAGCGCGTCTCCCCCCCTCCCCAATTTCTCATTAGCGTGTCTTACTGAATTGCAGCTAGAATAACAAGAGCAACTGGTACAAATTGGTTTGGGGGGAAAGAATAATTTGTTGCAAGCCTGCATCTGAATGGGTGAGCGGAAGTGTCTGGGGAGGAGAGGCGCTCACGGCTGGGGCGAGTGGGCGTGTTGGGGCATCTGATGGAGAGAAGGGGGGCCCTTGTTGTTTCGGCAGGTTGCTTGCGTGGAGCTGGGTGAGGAAACCTGCCTTATACATTTAATACGCGCAGTGAGAGTCGCTGGAAAAGTGAGGAGATACTTCACGGAGAGTTTAACATGCGCTGCAGGGTGGGTGGTCTCTCTCTGCCCACCTAACGGTCAGATTTGCATGAATCAAACCGAGTTTGATCATGGTCCACTGACGTTAAAGCTTGGGTGAGGAAACAGCCGACTGCTTTCCCGCTGAAAAGGTTTCTCTCTGCGATGCCAGGCTCCGTTCCACGGAACAAATTGACATTTTCATGTAGTAAGTTGTTTTCTGTTCCTGGCACACGAAACCCGGGTTCATCTGCTCCAGAAGCAGAATTGTTTTTACTGTGGAAAGCAGGAGTGGAGCTGTGTTTCTTTGGAAGACAAGCTGGACACCTGCGGGGTCTGTCCGTCCTTCCTTCCTTCCTTCCCTTCCTCCCTCCCTCTCTCCCACCCCCTGTCCTGTTGTTCTTTCCTGTCAGAATGTTCTCACATTGCACAAGCAGGATTTTGACCATAGCTGAGTTTTTTAGTAGTTCATCCTTTCCAAAACCCTCAAAATAAGTTTTCCACAATCGTTTTTGGCTTACTCATGCATTCTGCACCGACACTGATTCTGCCATTCTAGTCAGACGGGACTGTTGGGTGCAGCGATGACCTAGTGTCCCAGGCAGCCACAGCCACGACTCTTTTTTGGGGGGGAGGGGAAGTTACGCCTGGCGATGCATAGGGGTTCCTCCTGGCTCTGCACTCAGGAATTACTTCTGGCGGTGCTCGGGGGACCATATGGGATGCTGCGAATTGAACCCGGGTCGGCTGCGTGCAAGGCAAACGCCCTACCCGCTGTGCTATCACTCCGACCCCACAGCCACCACTCTTCCTTGCGTTTTGTCTCAGTTGCATACGTGCACGCATAGAAATTCTGGTGTGCAGAATTGGGGGCTGGCTCTTTCACATCCCCCTGGAGGATATTTAAGTTCCCAGCAGTAAAATAATCTGCATAGTGTGGATTGCCACTGACTCCCTGGCACAACCAGAAGACTGGCCCGTGGTCTCAGCGTGGCCTCTCCTGATCTCATTCTCTCCGTTGGGCGGCAGCTGTGTCCAGTGCCCGGGACTCTCGGGCTCTCGGGCTCTCGGAGAAAGGCAGACTGTTTACTGAGTCACGATCACTTGTGGTGATCAGTGGCTGCTGGATGTTTCAGGCCATGAATCCGTTTTGGAGTCACATGAAAGTTTGGAAACCACATTTCACAGGGGCTGTTTAAAGTTCACTTTCTTCTCGGAGCCTACTGCCATGTTTTCTGTGCCTCCAGCTCTTGGGGGAGTTACTAGTCCCCCAGGACAGTTTGCGGCGTCCGTAGTGCTGACCTGAGCCCTGCCCTGGGCAGTGCTGTCTCCAGTTTCTGTCTGCACGGGCCTGTCGCTTAGCTCAAGGAACTTCCGAGTTCTTGGTTGTTTTCCTGCTGTTGTGATTCAGGCTCTGTGATTCCCTCACTCAGCGTTTTGAGGGTGTGTGTGGGGTCCTGGGGAGCAGACCCAGGGCCTCCCTCACACGTGCAGCGTGCGCGTTCCACGGCTCAGCTCCACCTTCCCCTCATTCAGCAGTCACAGCCCTTCTGAGCCGGGCAGCTGTCGCCACAGTTGGTCTTAGAACATTGTCGCTTTCCTTCAAAGAAACGGCGGGTCAGTAGTAGTCGTCGCTGTTCATTTCTCCCCCCTCCCTGCCCCAGCCCTTAGTGACCACTCACTGGTTCTGTACATGTGTCTCTTCTGGACATTTGTGTGAAAGGGATCCTCTGTGACCAGATACAGCCTTTTCTAGTCCATTTCTTTTGCTTAGTGCCTTCAAGGCTCATCCGAACTTTTGGTCGTCAGAATCCCATTTCTTTGCATTGCCAAGTAATTTTCCGTGGTAGTTACACTGCATTTTGCGTATTGACTGACATTTGCTTGTTTCCACTCTTCTGTTTTTTTTTTTTTTTTAATTAGGAACAATGCTGTTGTGAGTGGTTATCTACACATTTTTGTGTAGGCTGATGTTTTCATTTTTCTTGGGCATTGATCTAGGAGTTGAATTGTTGGATCACAGCATAACTCCTTGTGGAACATTGGGAGGAGCTGTCAAACTGTCTTCCAAAGGGAGCAAGGGTGCTTCACGGGCCATATCTCACTGCTGTGTGCACAGATGGCTGTGGCCCGGGTTCCATCCCCAGCACTGCCAGGAGTGACTCCTGAGCACTGGACTGGGGGTAAATAGTCTCTGAGCACTGAGCTGGGTGTGAATCCTCACCCCAAGAAAACACTCCAAGTGGCTGCACCATTTTCATTCCCACCAGTAGCAGGGAATTTTGCTTTTTCCACACCCTGTCAGAACTGGTTATTTCCAGGCCCAGGTCCCTAGTTGTCAGAACATGTGCTTAGCAGGTGCAAGGCCCTGAGTCTCACCCTGGCAGCACCTCGGTCCCCAGAGCACAGTCTGAGTGGCATCTCAGAATGGAAAGACAAAAGCAAAGCTAAAACCCAGCTCTTTTCTCTTTAATCTGTCTGTCCTATTGGATGGGAAGCCTTTCTCTCTGGGGTTTTGACTTGTTTTTCCCTCATGACTAATGGCGTGGAACAGCTTTTCTTATGCTTATTGACTATTTGTAGATCTCTCTCTCTCTCTCTCTCTCTCTCTCTCTGGGGGGGGGGAGGTCACACCTGATGATGCTAGGGCTAACTCCTGCTTCTGCAACTCAGGAATCACTCCTGCCCTGTTTGGGGAACCAATATGGGATGTGGGGAATCAAATCTTGGGTCGGCTGCATGCAAGGCAAGCACCCTAACTGCTGTACTGTTTCTCCAGCCCCAAACTTAAAAATTTTTAAATATGAATTTTATTTGGTCTAATCTAAACTTCCCCAAAGCGGGGGTGGGTCTGGGTAGGGGAGAGGTCCTGCTTGTACTGTTTCTCTGGCCCTTATATTGTTGCTTTTGGGTCACCCCTGGCTGTGCTCAGGGATCACTCCTGGAGTTGCTCAGGGGACCGTATGTCGTGCAGAGGATCAAACATGGTTCGGCCATGTACAGGGTAAGCTCCCTCCCCTGTCCCCACTCCATGTTCTCTCTCCAGCCCTTGTATTGTTTCCCATTCGGATTCGTAAAACATCACAACATGCTTTAGGAACTTAGGAAGTTCCAAAAGTTCTTCATTTTCTGGCCTTTTTTTTTTTTTTTGCATGCCAGCTGTTTTCAGGGGTTCCTCCTGGCCCTGTACCCAGGGATCACGCTGGGCAGGGCTGGGGGGCCATACTGGGTGTCAGGGATTGAATCCAGGTTGGCCGCATGCAAGGCAAATGCCCCACCTGCTCTGCTGTCCCTCTGTTCCCAAGTGCGAGAGGTTTTGTGATGTTGCCAAAGTGTCTCCAAGGATGGCTGAGCTGATCCCTTGAGCTCATGTGACTGTGGCAGGCCTTTGCCCCTTCTGCTCTTTAACTCCGACAGCCAGCCTTCATTCTATTGTAATTTCTGTTTTTTGGGTGATACCCCAGGGGTGCTTGGTGCGGGGGGTCTCTCTTGGTGATGCCTGTGGGGACCATTTGGAGCCAGGACTAACCCTGGGATGCGTGTGAAGCTTGTGCCCCAACCCTTTGAGCTCTCTTCCTCACCCTGTCTTTCTAGGAGTCAACCTGGTGGGTAAAAACTTGTCAATCTTAGCTGCCACTGTTTTTTATTCTTCTCTTTTTAGGTCACGCCCAGTGATGCTGAGGGGTTCCTCCTGACTCTGCACTCAGGAATTGCTCCTGGTGGTGTTTGAGGGACCATATGGGATGCTGGGGATCAGACCCAGGATGGCCTCGTGCAAGGCAAATGCCCTACCCGCTGTGCTATCACTCCGGCCCCAGCTGCCAATGCTTTTGCAAAGTCCCAGTTCATTTCTGCCCCCCTAGGATTCTGAGACTCGCCACGTGTGCGTGAGAAGCCCAGCGCCTTGTCTCTTCTGACTTCCCGCTGGACTGTGGCTCTTGCCTCTGTGGAGAAGGGCCTCCTGTTGCTGCGGTGTGGGCGAGAGTTTGCACCAGAGGAGGGCAAGCAGGGGGCCCAGCCCCGTGGGCACCCTTCTCCACACAGCCCTGGAACGGGTCAGAGTGTCTCTTACTGACGAGTTTTTCCTGGGATCTGGCACCTTTAGTTTTGGCTTGGCGTCCTAGGTGTCTTTAACAAACAGACAAGCTCACTTTTATACATATTGGATCTGAAGAAAAGCCTCTGCTTGTTTGAATGCAGAATCCTTGGAGGGCAGATGGCAGAAGAGGCATCAGGAAACTTGGCAGCAGCTGAGGAGGTGACCTAAAAGTAGCATACAGGGGCCAGAGCGATAGTACAGCGGGTAGGGCATTTGCCTTGCACACAGCCAACCTGGGTTCAATCCCCGGCATGCCATATGGTCCCCCAAGCACCACCAGGAGTATTTCCAGAGTGCAGAGTGCAGAGTCAGGAGTAACCCCTGAGCATTGCTGGGTGTGACCCAAAAAGGACTGTAGCACTGTGGTACCATTGTTCATCGATTTTCTTGAGTGGGCACCAGTAACATCTCCACTGTGAGACTTGTTACTGTTTTGGCATATTGAATACGCCACGGCTAGCTTGCCAGGCTCTGCCATGCTGGTGGGATACTCTTAGTAGCTTGCCGGGCTCTCCGAGAGGGACAGAGGAATTGAACCCAGGTCGGCTGCGTGTAAGATAAATGCCCTACCTGCTGTGCTATCGCTGACTTCCAAAAAGAAAAAAAAAAGGTAGCATACAGAAATTGGGAAGGAGGGAGTCTTGATTCTCACCTTGGCAGGACCTTTTCCCTCCTGCAGAATGCAGTGTCAGGTAGGTTCACTGGGTGGGACTCCACTAAATCCTTTCCATCTTTTTCTGTGCTTAGCCTTCCTTTCCCCTGTCCTGCATTAGAAATCCCGGAAGTCTGAACTGCAGCATTCTCCTGGGATCTTCAGCTAAGTCTTTTTCTTGCAGGAACCAGTTACAGGGTCTTGTGACTATGAGAGAAGTTTCAGTCTGAGAAGATGTCTGGGGGACAGAGCTAACAATAAGGCATAGGGATTGTTATAAAACCCTCCCTCTTCGATGGAAAGAGTGTTCTAGAGGGCTTCGGGTGAAACTCTTTATGTTTGTAAACTGCCCAGCTTACAGGTGTGTTTTCAGAGGGTTACTGGTTTTCTTTAAAAGGGGAGGGGGGGGGAAGCAATGGATTCTTTAAGCTCTTTTAGACTTTTTCATTAATGAGCCCCATTATGAATTTTAGAAGTATTAAGGTCCCAGAGTCTATGTTGGTTGTTTGTTGGTTTTTTTTTTTTTTTTGGCCTTTTGGGTCACACCTGGCGATGCACAGGGGTTACTCCTGGCTCTGCACTCAGGAATTACCCCTGGCCGTGCTCAGGAGACCATATGGGATGCTGGGATTTGAACCCGGGTCGGCCGCGTGCAAGGCAAACGCCCTACCCACTGTGCTATCTCTCCAGCCCCTATGTTGGTTGTTTGCGCCTTTAGTTTCTGCCCTGGAATTCTCTACCCCTGAAAGGAACTGAGAGTGAAAGGGCTTTGTGGGGAGTTAACTGATCAACTTTCTTTTTCAAGTTTTCTGCTGGCAGAATATCAGCTAACTTCCCCCCTCTTTTAGTCATATTCTTTATTTTTCTCAGTGCTAGTCTTTTTTTTCTTTCTTTCTTTTTTGGGTCACACTCAGCGGTGCTCAGGGGATATTCCTGGCTTTGCACTCAGGAATTACTCCTGGCGGTGCTTGGGGGACCATATGCAATGCTGGGGATTGAACCCAGGTTGGCCGAGTGCAAGGCAGACGCCCTGCCTGCTGTACTATTGCTCCAGCCCCATCAGTGCTGGTCTTAAAGGAGAGATTTTAGGCAGTTAACCACCCAGGACACCAACAAGTGCTTATTAGTAGATGTTATCTCCTGTTGATGTGTCACTCCTGAGAATGCACGGTGCTTGCGAAACACCTGTCTGCCTTTGGGTTTTGCTAGGTGGTTGGGTGTGTGTGTGTTTGGCGATTTGTTCAAAGAAAGCAAATGGCAATTGGAAAAGGGAAAAGGTGGAGTCAGCAAATGTCTATACACTTTCATTGAAGCAGTTTCCCAATTAGAGAGCACTCGCAGCCCTGACCTTTTTGCACTGAAGTAACCCGGCACTTCATTATGTATTCCATTGAGGTTTCCGAGCTCGGTGCCAGAGAGGGAGAAGCAAGGTTGAATGTGAAAGGAATCTGCAGAGGCTGACGCTCCAAGTGGAAAGGGTGCATGGCCCAGGCCAGGTCCAAAAATAACCTGCTCGCCCTCCAAGGAAGAGCAAGAGTGGAAGGAGCAGGGGGAGCTGGCTGCGGGCCGCCACCTGACGGAAGGTACGTTTGAAGAGTGAAGACCTCGCACGAGTGAGGTCCTGGGTTTGATCCCTGGTCCTCCCAAGGAAACAGACACTGTCCTAGTTAGGGTTGGTGGGGCTGGAGTGATAGCACAGCGGGTAGGGCATTTACCCTGCATGCGGCCGACCCGGGTTCGATTCCCAGCATCCCATATGGTCCCCCAAATACCGTCAGGAATAATTCCTGAGTGCAGAGCCAGGAATAATCCCTGTGCATCACTGGGTGTGACCCCCGAAAAGCAACAACAAGAACAAAAAATAATAGGAGTTAGGGTTGGGAGACTGTTGCTTCCTGTACGTTCTGCTTAGCCTGCTTAGCCCCGTGGAATAGTTCTTTTGCAGGATGCGGGGACCACTGCCTGCCTGGGTGCAGGAATTGTGCTTGACAACGGGTGAGCTGCGTTACCACCCTCTCGTTGCCACTTCTCAAATTAGTGATTTTCTGGGTTTGGGGTTTTGGGTCACACCAGGCAATGTTCAGGGCTTACTCCTGGCTCTGCACTCAGGAATCACTCCTGGCGGTGCTTGGGGACCATATGGGATTCCGGGGATCGAACCTGGGTTGGCCACGTGCAAGGCCCTCCTGCTGTACTGTCTTCTCCAGCCCCCTGGAGGCAGAAAACTTGATGGCTACAGGACCTTTCTAAGTGTTGAGAGTTTATAAATAACACTGAGCGTGGCACGTAGACTCGGGATTAGCACGTCAGGAAGCTTGACTGGGAGAAGTAGATTCCCTCTAGACACTTGATGGAGTGAGAGCCTGGAAGGGGGCGTCACTGTTTGGATGACGAGGTGGCAATTAGGATGTTGAGTCTGACCCAGGAAATGAGTTGTCTGACAGACCATTGTCTTCGCTAATGGTTTATACCATTTCTCGGGCTTGTAGTTGTGGAGAGAGATGATTTCCCTATCTGACGTAGGGGCCTGGAGGCCCCGCTTAAAAAAGGCACAGGAGAGTGAAACACAGTGGGGTACTGGCTCCCGGGCCCCAAAGCCAGCCAGGGCCCCTCCCATGGGCTGCCGGTCTTGTCGGTGTTTTAAGGGTTCTGAGAAGTGTGCATAGGGCTCGCTCTCCCTCCTCTTTGAAACAAGTCATAGTAGATTGCGTGTAATTATAGAAGGAGCTTTTGTAAGTTACAGGCACGTTGCACGGGGGCCAGGGTCATAGTGCGGCAGGTAGGGCGCTTGCTTGCATGTGGCTGACCTGAGTTTGATCCCCTGCACCTCAGATGGTCCCCACACCTTGCCAGGAGGAATCCTGGGGTGCAGGGTAAGCCCTGAACACTGCTGGGTGTGGCCTCCCCCCCCCGCCCCAACAAGCAAAATATGTCTTTGTGTGTGTATATGTGTATATTTGTTTATTCAATCCTCCCCCACCGCACCCTTTATAGTTGGTTGGGTTTTTCCCCATTCTTGTATTAATAAGCAATTCAAGATTTGAAAATATTTTAGGACCTTTTTTTTAAGGCAAAAAGAAGTGTCGCATCATGCTGGGGGCTTGTTCTAATCGGTAATGCCTTTGATCTGTGTTCCACATGGCCAGAGCTGGCTTCTTTGACGGCAGGAGGTGGCATTGCGCGGCTTATTTGCATGGCTGGAAGTTGAGGTCGAAGAACCAAGGTCAGGGCTGGAGCGATAGCACAGAGAGTAGGGTGTTTGCCTTGCACGTGGCCAGCCTGGGTTCATGAGCAACATGAACCCCAGCATCCCATTGGGTCCCCCGAGGACAGCCAGGAGTAATTCCTGAGTGCAGAGCCAGGAGTAGACCCTGAGCATCACCGGGTGTGACCCAAAAAGCCAAAAAAAAGAAAAAAAAATAACGAAGAACCAAGGTCTTCTGGCTCCTGTTTGGGTAGTTCCCACTGGAAATACTGATCCAGTTTTGGGGTGCAGGCCAGTGCGGGAAGGAGAGGAAGAGACAGGAGCCCCTCAGGAGCAGGAAGCAGAGCTGGGCATGCGCCTCCAGCATCAGACCCAGACGTGAAGGCCGTGCGGAGCCGGGGTGGGGACGGCAGAGCGTGCTTGGCCGCATGTGGTGGCTCCTCAGGATCCGAGACAGAGCGCGTGGAGACGTGATCTCAGAGAGGCCTGAGTTCCGGTGCGGGAATGCCCCAGTCACCACAAGGAGAGATGGCTGCAGTGCCTGTCCCTGGGGGCCTTAATACTGAGGAGGGAAAGAGTCTTCTCTCGAGAGCAGCGGGAGAGAGTTGGCCATCGGCTCACAGCTGGGCTGGACGGGGGCGGGCTCATGTTCTCATCACGCAGCCAGTCCTGTTTGGAAACCCAGGGCTAGGCCTGGTCGCCAGCCGTCCATCACAGGACCAGGCCAAGCTCTGTTGCTCAATGCGCTCTGCACCTCATGGGTGCCACCCTCGCAGGCCTTGTGTGGGCGAGCTGCTGGGAGCGCTAGCTCCATCCCGGAAGCTGAGGTTCACTTAGAGAACTTGCCAAGGTCATGTATCTTTGAAGGGGCAGAGCTGAGATTTATAAGTAGGTCAAGATGACACCACAGTTGGGTCTCCCCTCCCACCTCCCCCCGCCCCCAAATACCAGGTGTCAGACACCAAAAGCAAATGACGAAATTCTTAAAGAATCAGAATTCTTGGGGGTGGAGCGATAGCACAGCAGGTAGGGTGTTTGCCTTGCACTCGACCCACCCGGGTTTGATTCCCAGCATCCCATATGGTCCCCTGAGCACTGCCAGGAGCAATTCCTGTGTGCATGAGCCAAGAGTAAGCCCTGTGCACCATTGGGTGTTACCCAAAAAGAAATAAAATCAGAATTCTCAGTCATTGGAACTGTCAGCAGTTAACCAGGAGCCAGCCAGATGACCTTGTTCAGGTGATGTGGGGCAAAAGAGTCAGGGGAAGGCTAGGTGTCCATTCCCCTGAGAAGCGTGCTGGGAGTGCCCCAGAACACTTGAGGCTGTGGCTGAAAACCCCGGAGGAAAGAGTGGAAGGAATGCTGA
Organism: Sorex araneus; assembly: GCF_027595985.1. NCBI lineage: Eukaryota > Metazoa > Chordata > Mammalia > Eulipotyphla > Soricidae > Sorex > Sorex araneus. The sequence continues at coordinate 169,712,382 of NC_073304.1, read as the reverse complement.
GGAAAGGGATGCTAGTGGCCGTGTCAGGGGGCTTGCCTTGCAGTGGCTGCCCAGGGTGCTTTGTATATTTCTGCTTTGGGGCCATTTCCAGCAGTGCTCAAGGATCATTCCTGGCCCTGAATTCAGAAATCACTTCTAGTGGGGCTCAGGGGACTATGGGATGCTGGAAATCAGTCAAACCCGGGTTGGCCACGGGCAAGGAACGTGCTCTCCCCGCTATAGTTCCGGCTCGAACCCCAGTTTGATCCCTGAACACTGGCCCGGTGTGGCCCCCAAACAAAAAAACAAACAAAAAGCAGTTTGGCTGACCCTGTTCAGAATCTAAGTAAGGCATGGGGTATCGACTATAGCTTTAAGATGAATTCTCTTCTCCTCCTTCTCCTGGTACCCAGAGTCCTTTCTCTAGGTGATGGCTCCTGTGCCCGCTCTGTAGCTAGTGATGGCCCAGTCCGTGGCAGATGAGGCGTGTCTGGGCATCTTTGTACACAGACTCCGTCGTCAGCGTGGACTTTCCCATTGTGAAGTTCAAGGGGGTCAGAGTTTCCATACTTTTTTCTCGTTTTCTCCCTTCCGCCGTGTACGGGAACTTGAGCGCAGGGAGGCATTTTCCTTGGTTACTGTGTCTGCCTAGAAAGCACAGACCCGACTTGATTTTATTGCCCTCAGTCCCTTAGCTTCATCCGACACAATACCAGCGAATGCTTTTTGGCTAATGCCTTTGGTGCCCTCCTAATGACAATCGTAAAGATGTGTTAACACGGGAGGCTGACATTTTAGTGTGAGAATCGCGTGGAAGCGGTGAGTCAGCATTCGTCACGGGCTCTTCTGCCAGGCCAGCCTCACTGTCTCTCACCTGCATGGCGGCGAGGCCCGGGCCCTTGGTTACACAATCCACAGGGACCGGCCGACAGCACTAACCCAGTTCCACCTCCAGAGAGGCAGAAATATTCAGGGAAACGTCTGTTCATCTGCACGGGGCATCGTGCTCCAGGAAGCTAGCACGCATTGCCGCTCTTGTCCAGAGCAATTAGGGTGATGGGTGACCATCTCCGTAAAGCATCTGCTTGCATCAATGGGTAGTTTTCTTAAATAAGGAGAGGGCTGGGGCTCCGCAGTGGTGTGGCTCATGCCTCGGTCTGAAGCTAGAGCCCTGGTGCCAGTGACCCCTTCAGCACCAGCTGGTGGAGCCTGGCAGAGACTGTTCAGGAGGGACCCTGGGCTTCCCCAGCTGCCCCCACCCCAGGGTGTGGGTCCTACCAAACCCATGTTGAAATCTCTCATCTGGGGGCTGGAGAGATAGCACAGTGGGTAGGGCATTTGCCTTGCACGCGGCTGACCCGGGTTCAATTCCTAGCATCCCATATGGTCCCCCGAGCACTGCCAGGAGTAATTCCTGAGTGCAGAGCTAGGAGTAACCCCTGAGCATTGCTGGGTGTGGCCCCAAAACAAACAAAACCAAAAACAAAATCTCTTGTCTGGAACCGATCTGTGATCTGTCCGTGCTCCCTGTTCCTCTGTGTCACTGGGTCCCGGGAACCTGGTATTGGGGGTGGGAGGCAGGGAGGAGGAGTGCTGGTGTAGGGCGAAGGCATCTCTCCCCTCAGGGCCCCGCAGCCCCATCCTTGGGTCCCTTCGCCCTTGCTGACCCTCCCCCTTCATGGGTGAGATTCAGCTTTTAACTCTTTCCCCTAGTTCTGTACGATCTGATCGGAGATCTCTTCCTGGGGGCTGATTGTTTCGCCCCCCTCCTCTTATCTTCTGAGCTGCCAGACTGAGTTCTTGGAAGACAGAGGATTGTCCTGCCAGCTTTGGGCCTTGGCTGTGCCCGCCCAGCTCCATGGCCAGGGGCTTAGAGGGAAGAGAGGAAGAGAATGCTTAAAAAAAGTCCTCCTGCCTCACTTGTACTGTTTGCTTCTGTTAATCTCTATCACGTGCGTGTGTATTGTTTCCTGGGGAAGGGTTTGTATTGGGGCTGATTGCTGCAGTGCCTCTTATCTGGTCCCCCTGTGTGTGGTCAGGGCTGCCTTTGAGGCGGGGAGGGGGCTGGGGGCTGGGGCCACCCTAACACTGGTCTCTCAGCTCTGAGCCTGTGAGCAGCTCGGCTTCTTGAGTGAACGCCCTAAAACGGGGTGACCACTGAAATTGAGCTCCTCAAAAAGAGTCATTTTGTGGGGCTTCCATAATTTATATGACCGGCACTGGAGTCCAGAGCGCTTCCCGAGTAGGAAATGAAATGCAATGCGTGCGCAGGAAGGGAGCCGCTCTCAGCAGGCGGGGGAGGGGGTGGGGGGATTGTCCTGAGCATGGGAGGAATACCAGCCCTTTAGTATTGGGGAAACTACCCCACCCCCATTTTCTTAGTTTCCGTTTTTTTTTTGGGGGGACCACACCTGGCCCGCTTGAGAACCGCTCCTAACTTGGTGCCCCACGCCATGAGGCTTTGGAACAGGGTCCTGCACATTTCTTGCGTGTGCTCAGCCCACTGAACTCCCCGGCCTCACGAGGGTTTTCTCTATTGGGAGAGATTAGAAGGTTGGGAAAGGAAGTGCTTTTCTGCTTGCACCTAAAAAATTAAGAAGGTAGTGTGTAAGATCGAAGGAGTAAAAGAACAGGAACAGGAAAAAAGGAAATTCTGTTTTTTAGGGGGGGGGGCGTGTGGGTTGGGGGGAATGTTCCTAGATCCTGACTTAAATCAAATGGTAGACAGAAACGTATGAGAAGATCTGAACACAGGCTGCTAGATATTTGAAGTTAGATAATTATTATTAAATACTTAGATGGGGTAATAATGTTGTCACATCCAAGATATTGTCATCTTTTAGAAACACATACTTGGAGGACTATGTAAGGGTGACCAAGGTGATGTCCGGAGAGCAGGGAGCAGACAGGCGGGTGACTGCGAGCGGCCTTGGACCTATCATTGTCCCAGCTGGTGGGGGCGGGTCATAATACTACTTCTTTCCTTCTTGTAGTTGAACATTTTCATACTTAGAAAACTAACCCTCACAACAGCTTTCAAATTTGCCCCTTTGCCATTTTGCAAATGAACTCGAGATGAGACCATAGCTTTTGGGTGATGTTTCGGGGCTGGGATGCACTTGGGATGCCCCTCCCCCCCTGCCCCAGCTTTGATCCTGTCAGTGCCATTGAGAGCTGCAGCCCCCCACTCCCCCTGCCCCCCACCGTCTCCAGCAGCCTGTGCAAGGCACAATTACAGAATAGGAGAATATGGTTAAGCTTAAATGCCACATTTTATAACCTGACTAAGCCCTGGACATTCTGAGACATGAGAGATGATTTTGCTTAGGGAGAAGAAAGGTTTTACTTGACCAGTGGACTTTTGATCTCCTTTAAACAAAGTGCTGCAGTTGGATTGATGACAGCAGACGGGGCGGGAGAGAAAAACACAGTATTAGGGAGAATGGGTGACTCTGAGTTAGTGTGAAATATTTTAGAACAGTTGGTTCAAAAGGACAGGTGGGGCCGGAGCGATAGAACGGCGTGTAGGGTGTTTGCCTTGCTTGTGACTGACCCCGGTTTGGTCCCCGGCATCCCATGTGGTCCCCCAAACCCCGCCAGGAGTAATTCCCAAGTGCAGAGCTGGGAGTAAGCTCTCTGCATCACTGGTGTGACCCAGAAAAGAAAAAAAAAAAAAAAGAAAAGGACAGGAGTTTTTAGGTAAGGCATTTGACTCAATCCCGTAGGTTATAGGGAGCTAGTTTGGGGTGGAAAGCCTTTATTGATGCTGTGTTTTTTTCATTTGGTCTTTTTTAATTTTGGGGGCCACATCCGGTCATGCCTCAGCCTTAGTTCCTGACTGCTGCTCTGGCCGGCATTGGCGGTGCTGGGAACTCGACCAGGGTTGGTGGATGCGCAGCAAGTGCCTTCAGCCCCCTGTGCTAGCTCACACCCCAACCCCACTGCATGGTTTGGTGCTGGGGGCAGCCTGGCGGGGCTCAGGGCTCACTCCTGCCCTGTACTCAGGGATCACTCCTGGCAGGGGTAGGGGGTCCCAGTGTGGTGCTGAGGATCAAATCTGGGTTAGCTGCCTGAAAGGCAGGCCCGCTTTATTGCTGCCTTATCTCTCCGGCCTCTGCTTTCTTTTAGTTTAGTTTCCTTTGAGGCCACACCCAGAAGTTACTCCTGGCTCTGCCCTCAGGGATCATTCCTGGTGGTGTTCATGGGGCCCTGCGGGTGCTGGGAATCATAGCCAGGCCAACTGCAGGCAAAGCAGGTGCCTTAGCTCTGCCCTATCTCTCTGGTCCCTTTGCTTCTCTTTTTAAATCTATTTTCTGGGCTTTTGGACCCCACCAGGCAATGCTTGGGAGCTTCTCTCGGCTCTGTGCTCTGGGGTCTCTCCCGCAGTGCCTGGTGGACCATGTGGTGCCAGGAATCGAACTAGGGTTGGCCAAGTGCAAGGCAAATACCTTCACCCCCTGTACTGTCTCTCTGGCCCTCCTTTTATTTTTAAAAAGGAATCACATTGTTTGAAATTTATCAGAACAGGGCAAGAAGTCAAGCCACAGTGCATTTTAGGTTGGATGGGACTCACTAGAAACACATTATTTTCTGTGGGATCGATTCCTGGATTTTCTCTAGTACAAGATTTTTAGCAATTAAAAGTCAAGTTCAGGGGCCCAGAGATAAGACTCACTGGTGGAGCACTTGCCTTGCAGGGTCAAGGCTAAGTCTTTCGGGCGCCACTGCATGCACCAAAAGTGGGACCCTAGGGCCATTGCAGCAGCAACAAAAAGAAGGGACAGAAATGGAGAAAAATAAGACCATGAAAGCAGAGTGAAGAGCTGGCTGGTAGCTTGGTGAGCCGAGCTCAGCCTTCGTGTCTGGAGGCCCGGGTTCAGTCCCTGGTACCACGTGGTCCTCCGAGCACTGCCAGGAGGATTTCTATCTTGTTTGATTTTGCTTTTGTTTTTCGGGTCACACTTGAAGATGCTCAGGACTCACACCTGGCCCTGCACTCAGGAATCAGGGGACCAGACGGGGTGCCAGGGATGAACCCGGGTTGGCTGTGTGCAGGCATGTACTACATGCTGTACTCTCTCTCTGATCCCTAAGTAGCAATTGTTTTTATTGAAATATCGTTGCGGTCTGGTGACAATGCTCAAAGCTGTAATATCCTCCTGGGAACCCAGAAGTGACCCCAGCCTGCACCTCGAACACCATGGGGGTCGTGCTTGGGTGATCCCCAGAGTGCATCACAGAGCTGTGGAGTTCTCTTGGTTTGGGTGTTTCTCTGGCAATCATGAAGGATTAATAAGTTGGGTAAACCTAGCCCTCCACATTCTTTTGAAAAATCCTTGGCAGTTATTGATAAACGGCACTTGTGAGAATCTGAAATGTAAGCCCAGGAGAGAGTCCAGCACGAAATGAAAGCCCCCAGCGGGTTCCGATTCCGACCTTGGTTCTGAGGCCGCTCTCACCATGAATTCTTTTTTTTTTTTTTTTTTTTTTGCTTTTTGGGTCACACCTGGCGATGCACAGGGGTTACTCCTGGCTCTGCACTCAGAAATTACTCCTGGCGGTGCTCAGGGGACCATATGGGATGCTGGGATTTGAACCCGGGTCCGCCGCGTGCAAGGCAAACGCCCTACCCGCTGTGCTATCACTCCAGCCCCTCACCATGAATTCTTAATGCCCGAGACGCTGGGGCCGGTGGCCTAGATCTCTCAGCTTTGCTCTTGGCCTTCTGATAGACTTACTGTCATTTTCTTTTTGAATATGAGATGAGGGCACTCAACTCCAAGGTAATAGCGCTGGACAGGATATCTCCTCCCCCTCCGCTCTCCACCCCTCCCCTCCCTCCCTCCCTCCCTGCACTCAGTCCTAGGACGAGTCACCTTCCCAGCCTGTCTTTCCCTTTTCTTTTTCAAAAAGTGGAATGTCTTTCTCGTGTGTTCCTGGTTAGTTTTTACTTAGCTCTTTCTTGGTCATCACGCCAATGGCATTTTTACCATTTGAGAAAGAGATACTAGGTCCTTAGCTTCATGTCAGCTGTCAGCTGCAAATATCCTGGCATCTGGATTTTGAGCAGAGAATGTTCTGAGTGTGGATGTTTCTAGACACCCAGATCTGGGCCTGTTACATGTATGGTGGAAGGTAAGCGGGTTCTCTGTCTCTCTCTGTCTCTCTGTCTCTCTGTCTCTCTCTCTCTCTCTGTCTTTATCTCTCTCTCTTTCTCTTTCCCCTCCCCTCCCCCTTCATTTTTTGGCTATACCTGGCTTAGGGTTTTTTTTTTTTTTTTTTTTTTTTGCTTTTTGGGTCACACCCAGCGATGCTCAGGGGTTACTCCTGGCTTTGCACTTAGGAATTACTCCTGGCGGTGCTTGGGGGACCATATGGGATGCCGGGGATCGAATCCGGGTCGGCCGCGTGCAAGGCAAACACCCTACCCGCTGTGCTATCGCTCCGGCCCCACCTGGCTTAGGGTTTACTCCTGGCTCTGCACTGAGGGATTACTCCATCACTCCTGGCGGGGTTGAGGGGACTCCATATGTGGTACCGGGAATTGAACCCAGGCCTGCCGTGTGCAAGGCAAGTGCCCTCTGCTGTGTTCTAGGGCTTCTGCCCCAGGGACCTTCCTTTTGCTTTTCAGGAGTTTCCAGTCTCACTGATTAAGAGTCATGTCGAGATGGTCCTGCCTCCTGAGACACGGGTACTGACCATTGGTGTCAGCTTTAGGGAAAGGGACTGTTTGATTCTAACAACTGGTAATTTTTATATGTCACTGAATAAAATCAGATTAAATAGTGTGAAGAATAGTATTAAGCACATCTACAAGTCACACATTTTGTTAAATTTAAATAGTTAAAAAAAAAAAACCTGAGTTAGATGTATAAATCATTATAGCAGCTGAAAATTTCTGAGTCCTTTATGAGGAGCCAATAAAGTTAATTTCTGATTCATCTACAGCAAAAGAACTTAATATTTTGACTTCAGCAAAAGGCAACTAAAAAGCAGATTTGGGGAGGGAATAAAAAGAAGGTACATGTAATTTTGGGTGCTGAGACTGGTGGCTCAGAGAACTGCATGCGTGTGACCCAAAGCCATAAAAAAGAATTCTTTAGGAAATTTGAATAACGTGAGGATATATTTTCTAAATGTCATCAGTTTTGGGACTTAAGTAATTGCTGGGAAAACCAGGAATTTCTTTTATTCCTACTGAAAGGCTGTCAGTTCTTTTTCCTGGTGAATCAGGATTCACTCTGTGACGGCCCTGTCCCCGTTGGCAGCTGTCTCTAGAGAGAGCGGCCGTCAAGTGGCATCCTTCTCTACCTCTCTGTGCTCACAGAAATGTTTGTAGGTAGGTTCTGGAGGGGTCAGAGTAGTAAATTTTTTTTTGAGGGGGTTACTCTGGCTCTGCATTCAGGAATTACTCCAGGCAGTGCTCAGGGGACATAACGAACAGCAGGGGATTGAACCCGGGTTGGCTGCATGCAAAGCAAGTGCCCTACCCACTGCACTATCTCCCCAACCCCTTAATATTTAGTTTCATCTTAGTTTTTTTTAATCCGGTTTCTTGGCATATACTAAAAGTCTCCTTTCTACCGCCCCCCACCTCCATTTTTCTATAAGCTTTGGAAAGATTATTTGTTTTCTCGTGACATGAAATTAAAACAGTGGGCCACAATAAAAGTAAAACAAAGCAGAACACTGATCCACATTTCATTGCAGTCATGCTTACCGTACCTAAGAAAACAATTTCAGCACCCGATGGAGGATGATTGACAAGGATGATGTGGACTATAGTCACGTGTTCCTGAATGTCCTTTCAGTCATTGATGGGCTCCCTGGAGGCAGTGCTCACGGTAGCCCCACTCCCAGGATTTGTGACTGGCAGATCTGACATTTGCATAATGATCACTCCCCTGAAAACCCATTTCTCTGAATGGGCCTTAAGCCCCGTGTGACACACACACTGTGGCGTTCTACTCAGAAGAGGAGAGGAAAGCTCGCTGTTTGCTGGAACAGGAGTGGACCGTGAGGGTATTCTGGCAAGTGGAATGAGTCAGGTCAAGACAAACACGATTTCACCCACGTGGAGGGGAAAGCCTGCAGCGGGTAGAAACTAGACTTTTGGTGGTCACGAGAGTGTAGTATGTTTCCAGGCTAAATCATAATTCGGTGTGCTTGAAACTTATGTAATGGTAAAAAGCCATTTATTTTTTTTTAAGAAAGGAAGAGTTTATTATGAATCACGAAGTTAAAGGAAGCAAGCCAGCTCTGAAACATTCTCTCCGGTGGCGGTGCCGTTCAGCACTCCCAGCGGCAGGGAAGGGCTCCTGTGCGCATGCTCCGGAGCATTTGGTGCCGGCAGTGCTTTGGGTGTTTGCCATTCCAGTAGGTGTATTGTGGTGTCTTGCTGTTTGAGTTTGAAACTCCCTAATGACAGAGAATGTGGAGCATCTTTTCATGGGCTTGTTATCTGTGTATCACGGGTGAGGCTCAGGCCTTGGGCCGGTCTGTTTTTCCCCCTCCCTGTTACTGAATTGTAGTAGATTTCTGTGCATTTTGGAAGCCAGCCCTTTCTCAGATACAGGTTTTATTTAGATTCTCCCGCCCTCCCCCGGTTTAGTTTGTGCCTGTCTTTAGTTTTCACCCTGACGCTTGCTTTCCGGTAGTGACAGAGAGTCAAGGAAGTTGGTTTCTCTCTTTGTCTTAAGAGGGTTTCTTTTTGTTGTTGTCGGGATGGGTTGCTGAGAGAAGGCCTTGAAAATGATCTGACTGAATAGAATAAGCTTTGTTCTTAGCTAGACATCCCTGTTTTACTCCCGATATTTAAGAGCACGTTTCTTAATGTTCCCTGTGATGTTATATTTAAAGGAAGTCATTGAACTTTTAATGCCTGATGCTTATAAATAGTTTCTTTTACTCCTATGATCTCATGTGCTTAAAAAAAAAAAAAACCACTAGATTTTAGGCCACCCCTGGTAAATGCTCAGCGCTTACTCCTGGCGGGTCTCAGGAGGCCCAGGGCAGTGCCGGGGGGTGGAACCTGGGCTGGCAGCAGCGTGGCCAGTGCCTTAACCCCGTACCATTGCTCTGGCCCTGCTCGCATGTGCTCTGATTGTCGCCGTGGATTGATTGACAGCAGTCTGGCTCTCATTCTCCTTGATCTTTGTCTTTGCTCTCGCTGCCTTCACTTGTCAGTGATAGTCCATTCCCGGGTCCAGTTGGACGTGGAACGCTGAGGGTCCTGGTAGGCTCGTGCTCTGAACACAATTTCCCGTCTTTTCAGTTCTGCCATTTTTGCTGAATGTGTTCTCTGATTCCCCTGAGGCCTCCAACCTAGCTCCTTTCTTGTCTCCAAATTCATGACATTCTTTTTTTTTTTTTCCTTTTTGGGTCACATCCAGCGATGCTCAGGGGTTTACCCCTGGCTCTGCACTCAGGAATTACTCCTGGCGGTGCTGGGGGACCATATGGGATGCTGGGAATCGAACCCGGGTCGGCTGTGTGCAAGGCAAATGTCCTACCCGCTGTGCTATAGTTCCAGCCCATGACATTCTTCTTGATGTCACTTTCTTTCACATTCGGACCCCCTGTGGCTTGCTTCGTGGCTCTGCCGTGGCTGCTCAGCTGTGTGAACAGCCCTGCCCGTGTTCGGCTTCCTTGCTCTGAGTCTGAGAAACCCTTCGGTTAGATCATTGCCGGGTCCTACCCGTGTCTCTGCCTGTGATCCTGTTTGTCTCTTCTTTGTCTGTAGTCAATTTCTTTTCTCCTTTACCAGGGTATGGCCCTGGTCGCTCCCAAGCTGGTGTCGGCTTGGCCCCAGAACTCACAGCCAGAGACCTGCCTGCCTCCCTGTCGCTGCTGGGCCCGCTTGCTCGCCTGCCCTATCCCTTGCATGACATGTCTGTTGGCGTCACCCTGCAGCCATGGGGTCAAGGGCTCAGAGCTTACTCCTGACCCTTGCTAGCCTGCTGGCACCCCTGCTTTCTCAGCAGCGGTGTGCCCACCTCGCCCGACACCTGTGGGCGCCCGGCTGTTGTGCCCCCACACTTCCCCGGTCGCTCCCGGCCTCGAGTACCCTCACTGTGTCCGTGCGTGCTCTGCTGCTGCCGGCGTCCCCCTCTCCAGCTGTGGCTCTGGCACACTCTTGCCGGACGCCAAATGGTGCTGAGATCGGGCAGTGCGGGGGATGGGGCAGCGCACTGAGCCTGGAGTGACTCCTCCCTCACCTCCTCGGCTAAGTGGAGTGGATGCAGCTGACGCACCCGTTCTCCATGGGAAAGGCTTCCCTTGAGCTTTCAGGATCGTGCTGCTTTCTGTGTGTTCTTCCGCAGCCCTTTGCTGTGCTGGCTTTTAGAATGATTCTCTCTCTCTCTCTCTCTCTCTCTCTCTCTCTCTCTCTCTCTCTCTCTCTCTGTATGTGTGTGTGTATGGGGGTGCACAGCTGGTGCTGCTTAGAACTTACTCCTGGCTCTCTGTGCTCAGAGATCACTCCTGGTGAGACTTGGGAACCATGTGTGATGCTGGGGATCTATCCAGGTTGGCCGTGTGCAAGGCGAACGTCCCACCCGCCGTGTTGCCTGTCTGGCCCTTGATTTTCCTCTTCTTCAGTTAGGCCGTGGCTCTTCCCAGCCTTTGTTTGCCCACTCCCCCCCCCCCACTTCTTTTTATTTTATTTTTCTTTGAGGGGGTTATGGTGTGGTGAGGCCTCTAAGCAGTATGCAGAAGTATTGAATAACAGTGGGTTGTCCCTGCTCCTCCTGCAGGGAGCTTAGGTTTCTAGAGCTACTCCCACAACAGTGCTCCTGAGGCATACCCAATTCCATCAGGCACTAATACTCCTATATTGCTTTTCTCTTTCCTTTATGTCACTTGCATGGTTTAGCAATGCCCTTTTTGTATAGACACAAGAAGACAGTTCATGCTATACTTTGTAACATGGGACTTACTTGACTCCAAAATAATATTTATTCCTGGGCATCCGTATTTACTTGACTTAAGTCTCAGTTGCCCTTAGTTCCTAGCACTCCAAGAGCAGGGTCTCGACGAAGGGACTGGATGGATTCAGGGCAAGCTGTGAGCTATCCTGGCATCGGAAAGGGACAAGCTAAGTGCCACAAGAACTATAATAAGTTAAGAGCACAGTCATGGAACAAACTCTGTCATGACCCAAAAAGAAGTAACTGAATAAGGACCCTGCTGGGTTTAGGAAAGACTAACTTGGCCTGAGGGCTGTGGTCTGGGATATACAGCGAGATGTCCCCAGGAAGAGCCAACCTTTAAGCTTAATATATCTCTTTTGGGGCTGGAGCAATAGCACAGCAGACAGGGTGTTTGCCTTGCATGTGGCTGACCTGGGTTTGATTCCCAGCATTCCATATGGTTCCCTGGCACTGCCAGGAGTAATTCCTGAGTGTATGAGCCAGGAGTAACCCCTGTATATCGCCAGGTTTTACCCAAAAATCAACATATATGTATATATGTATAACATATATATGTATTTTACTGTTTTCATACAAAATGACTAGGAATATTATAAGAAGTAAATTTATTATGATTATTTAAATGGAGTACTAGCTGAGGAAAGGATAAAGCAATATAGCCTAGATGGAATCCCGCCCTTGAGCAGATCTCCTAGTAATCTGGAGTGCTGAACCCTCAGATGAGATTTTTGTCCTTGAGTTAATCCCCTAGAACTTCCCCTGAAGGAGAGACTTTACCTCTGTTGTTATGACAGTATTCAACCCCACCTATGTATATTCCCATCCTTCATGATTTCTACCTAACTATGCTGTAAGGGGAGAGAGGAGAGGATAAAAATTAGACAGGAAGTAGGGGGGGGCGGCTGGAGCAATAGCACAGCAGGTAGGGTGTTGGCCTTGCATGTGGCTGACCTGGGTTCGATTCCCAGCATCCCATATGGTCCCCTGAAAACTGCCAGGGTTAATTCCTGAGAGCAGAGCCAGGAGTAACCCCTGAGTCTGGAACTAGTGGCTTTTCTTTGACCCCTAATCCCTAGTAATAGTAAAAGATGCCTCAGGAATATTGAACGAGGCCATTCTTGTGTAGTCTGAAGGGTGCCCTGGTAGATACTGAGGGGTAGGAAGCATCTCCTGACTCGATGCTGTTCTCACTCCACTGACGCTGACAGGGCGGGACTCCGCTTCGCCTGCTGCCTTTCCTTCCTTCTCTCTTGCCACCAGTCCAGGAGCTTCGACCTCATGAGCATCTGCTCACATTCATCCAATTCCTTATCGTGTCTTGACAGTTATTGTGTAACTTCCTAATTGGTCTTCCGGCCTCCGGGCTACCTTCCAGATTTATCTTTATTGAAGGCAGATTTCCTCCGATCCCTCCACAGGAAAGGCCTCAGAGGGGATCCTCTTACCTGAAGCATCAAGCCTGCAAGGCCTGTGGCTCCCCCCCCCCCCACCCCCCCCCCCACCCCCGTGTATAAAGCTCTGTCTCTTTCCTGAGACCCCAGCCCGGCGTCAGACCACAGCAGCCTCACGCCTGGGACCCCTTGCCAGCGCCCTGTCCTGGGATCCTTGCACTCGGGGGTCACTCCTGGCGGGGGTCCACGCAGGGGTCAGCAGCCTGCAAGGCAAGTCCCTACTCTGTTCCTCCGGCCCTCCCAAGGTGGCACCTTGGCTCCTTCTGCGAGGCAGAGACCCCGAGTTAGGAGCAAGGCGGGGCTGATCCCCAGGCGGTAGGACTGGCTTCTCCTTCCAGAGCCAGTGCTGTCCATCTTGTGGGATTAACAAATCCATATTCACTTCATTTGGAATCAGGGCCTGTGCGTCCAAGCGCTTCATGAGTATTCTCTGTCTTCAGAGCCTCACCTCTTTGCCCGCGTTGCCCATGCTGTGTACCCAGCACATTTCCCCGGCAGGCCAGCAGCTCGGAAGGCAGGCTCGGCCGTCCCTGTCTTCGAGTCATCAGTTCTGCTGCTTGCGTGGCCCCGGAGCACAGGCCCCGCACCTCCTGCAGTTCGCCAACAGCAGCTGACGGCTGTCACGTCTCTGAGGCGGTGTCTGCTCAGGACCCCCAGGGCTCTGCCTGGCCAGTGCTCTGCTTGCCTCAAAGCTTCCAACCTACGCAGGCAGGATGCAGTGAGAGTGAGAGCACGCAGGAAGTTCTCCTGGAGGGTGTGACCTACTCTGGGGGTTTCGCTTAAAGGGACAGACAGACAGCTCAAGGCTGGAAAGAAAGTCTACGTACTGTCAGGCCAGAGTTTGTTTTGCATGTTGGGCTAGGTGGGGCTGTGCCACCACTTTAAGGCTGTCTAAGTGAGGCCCCTAAAAATGGAAGGAGTAAAGCCCTGTTCCTTCCAAGAGGATTTTAAAAAAAACAGTGGTAAATGGGACACAGAAATGAGAACGAATGGCAGCTCTGGGATCTTCATAGATGGTTCCAGAGTGTTAGATCCTGAAGCCCTGTCGGCTGAATTGAGCCTCTGCCAGCCTTGGGCATCCAACCTTGCCTGGCCTAACAGGTGGCGGCTGGTCCCTCCATGGGTAGACCTGTGGCTCTGGTCTGGTCTGGGGCTGTTACATGTTCATCTTTCACATGCTCTGGGCTGGAGGACAGTGGGCAGGGCGCTAGCTTGGCATGTGGCTGACTTGAGTTTTAGTTCTGGCACCTGATATGGCCACAGGCCCCGCCCCCCCATTCCCCCCCCCTTGCCAGGAGTGGTCCCCGTGCACAGAGCTAAGAGTAAACCCTGAGCATAGCTGGATGTGGCCCCCAGACAGAAACAAACAAGGTCTGGACTGGGGCTGAAGAGATAGTACAGGGGTGAAGGTGCTTGCCTTGCACGTGGCAACCCCAGTGCGATTCCTGGCACCGTGTATGGTTTCCTGAGCCCCACCAGGAGTAAGTCCTGAGCACTGCAGTATGTAGCCCACCCCACTTGCCCTTCATCCCCCAATCGAGTTCTGGGCTAGAGAGCCGTGGGCTGTGTATGCCTCGAAGGTGGGACATGCCAGTTCAACCCCAGGCACCACCAGGCCCCGTTTCTGAGCCAGGGAAAGGTGCCCCACCGCCCGTGGCCTGAAGGCCGAGCCAGTCAAGTGCCTGCTGTGATTATTCTCATGCACTGTGAAACGGAAACCCTCCGGTTGGCTCCAGGGTGAGCTCCAGCCTGCTGCACTTGCCTCTCAGGACAGTGGGGAACCCCAGAGCCCCCCACCCTGCTCCCCACCCTCGCAGGGACGACCTTGGCTGACCTGGGCCCCAGGGGATTCTTGCTTTGTGAATGATCTTTTCCTATATAATATTTCCCGTTACCTACTTGGACTATTTCCTTTTCTTTCCCTATTTTATTCCTTTTGAAATTCTGCCTCTAAGATTTATATTTTAAGAACTCCTTATTTTGAAATAATTATAGACTTACAGGAAATTGCAGAACAGTACAGAGATCTGCACCTTTCCCCGCTTCCTCTGGTGATATTTTATAGAATTGTCGTGAAACAAAATTCTTCACGGTAGGAAAAGCGCTTGCTTGTGTGCTCTCTCTCTCTCTCTCTCTCTCTCTCTCTCTCTCTCTCTCTCTCTTTCTTTCTTTCTTTCTTTCTTTCTTTCTTTCTTTCTTTCTTTCTTTCTTTCTTTCTTTCTTTCTTTCTTTCTTTCCTTTCTTCCTTTCCTCTTCCTCCTTCCTCTTTTGTTTCTTTTTCTTTTTTTTTCTTTCTTTCTCTTTCTCTCTTTTCTTTCTCTTTCTCCTGAATCACTTTTTTCTAAGTGACTAGATATCAACTGGATTCCTGTCTATGAAACAAATTCAGTGGATGATCAAGTTGGGCTGTGTAGGATTTCTTCAAGCAGAAAACGATACGATGCCACTGACTTTTTATCTACCTTTATGAACTTGCCTTGCAAGTAATTTTTAAAAGAACAGGAGTTCCTAAAGGTAAAAGAGGTGTGTAGCTTCCTTAAGTGAATGAAGCCCAGTGCTCAGATGTGCTGGGCTAGTCTCAGCAATTATAACCATACCTTTCCACCTTCTGTTAATACTGTATTCTTCATAACGAATATGTTTTTGTAAAGTAAGCTGGTTGTTAAAACACATACTAAATTTTTAAAAATAAGTTTTGTTTTCCTCGTGCTCATTTTTGGAATAAAGACAGAAGGCTTTTAGAGGGAAGATTGTAGAAAATAAGATTTATTTTCCAAATGGGGACCTTTAGATATAGCTGATGGGAATATATATAAAGTAGTATTTAAAATCCTTTTAAAATGTATAGCTACTAGGCCTATTAAAACTTTCTTTATAATTCAAAAATGGTCCTTTTATATATTCCCATCAGAATATAGAAATATAGAAAAACTGCTTTAGAAAAGTTTGGCAGTTTTTAAAAAAACAGAACAGAACACCAACAGCAAAACACATAGGACTACTATATGATTTAGCAGTTCCAGTCCCAAGGATCTACCCAAGCCTTCAAAAGCTTATATGTACCCAGAGCATGTGTTCTAGTGGTCCTGGCGGCTGCAGTCAGGGTAGCCCGGATGGCACCCGCCGACTGTGGGGGGCTTGCATGGTGTTTCTGGACAGTGGAGTCTGTTGCAGCCGTGAAAAGGGCTGATGCACTCAAGTAGAACAGTAAGGATGGACTCAGGGAGTGCGGAGGGAGGGAGGGAGGAGTGTGGCACGAGGCTGTCCCGTGCATGACCACACCCTGGGCAGTGTCCAGAGCTGCTGGTCTGGTGACAGAGCAGGTGAGTGGCTGCAGGCATGGAGGTGAGGTGCCTGCCGTGATCTGGAGCAGACACAGAGGGATGGCCATGCGGCCTTCTGAGGAGGCTTAGGGCCCTGAATCTGCCCGGGTGGAGTTTACAGGGTGAACGTCTTCTCCAAGGCTGCCTCGCCACGCTGTAGTGCGGCCTGGGGTAGTGTCTGTTTGCCTGGTGTGATGACAAAGGCACCCTCGGCGTCTTGGAGTGAGGCCAAGGGCCGGTGGGGGGAGGGCTCTGTCCTGCCCTAGAGATGCAGACTGGGGAAGGATGGAGTTTTAAGTTCCACACAACCGTATTCACACAGGCAGCAAGGAACACTTCAGGCAATGCTGGTTCCGACCTGTTAAACTTCAGAAGAGACTGAAGTTCCTGCCATTCTAAGATGTGCACCTAGGATATTTTTTGTTCTTATTAGTAGATAGTGTCAGTAGAAGTCTGTCTCATGGTGGGTTATAAGAAAAGTTTTAAAAAGCCCAATAGTCAAAAAAAAAAAAAAAAGAGGGGGCTGGAGTGATAGCACAGAGGGTAGGGCATTTGCCTTGCACTCGGACGACCTGGGTTCGATTCCCAGCATCCCATATGGTCCCCTGAGCACCGCCAGGGGTAATTCCTGAGTGCAGAGCCAGGAGTGACCCCTGAGCATCGCTGGGTGTAACCCAAAAAGCAAAAAACAAAAACAAAACACCCAATAGTTATACAATCAAATACAGTTATTATTATTTTTTTTTTGGTCACACCCAGCAATGCTCAGGGTTTACTCCTGGCTCTGTATTGGAATCACTTCTGGCAGTGCTCGGGGACCATATGGGATGCTGGGGATTGAACCCGGGTTGGCCACGTGCAAGGCAAACCCCCTACCCGTTGTACTATCGTTTCAGTCCCCAATTAAATTGTTTCTTAAAAGCAAAATCTATCTGGGTTTTTGTTCAAAATAATATATATATTATTATTTTGCCATACCTTTCGATCCTCAGAGCTTAATATTGGAGTATCTTTGTATTGGGCATCCCATCTCCAGGAAAGGGACAGCCAGAGTGTTGGTGACATTTGTCTTCTTCATTTATACTTATATCAGGGTTTTATCTAAAAAGAAATTTCTTTTTATGTTTGTTGTAACATGTTGGCTTTGTTTCCATCAGTTTTGTACTGTTAATCATAATATCAGAAACTCAATGTAAAATGATGCACATGAGAAAAATTGGTTTTTATTTTGTTTCTGGGCCACACTTGGCAATGCTCAATCTTGGCTTTGCCCTCAGGAATCACTCCTGCTGGTGCTCGGGGACCATGTGGGATGCTGGGGATTGAACCTGGGTTGGCTGCATGCAAGGCCAGCGCCTTCCCCACGGTACTCTCTCTCTCACCCAAATTTATGCTTTTGATGAAAAATCTAGAAACCAATTTCAAAAATATTCAAGGGAGCACTTGGCCTTTTCTCCTCCTCCCCCTGCCCCTACTCCAATGTTATTTCAGGGAATGTATGAGCAAACCTTTCGCGTAATGCTCTCAAGGATATAGAATTGGAAAAGAAACAATGTCTGCTCTCAAGGAGCTTGGTTGAATGACCACACACAGACACAGACACACACACAGACATACACATAGACACATACATTCACAGACACACAGACAGACAGACAGACAGACAGACACACACACACCCCATTGCGCTCAAATTGAGCTGTATTGCCGGGCGCTATTTTGCCACTGGTTGAACAGAGCATTGTGCCTGGTTTTGCATCAGCTTGTTAGACTTACCCTTGGCTGGTGATTCTGCTGCTGTGTGCTCCGCTTCCACACAGCCATTGTGCAGAACAGAGAGGCCTGTATTTTCTGAACGACAGATGGGTAGCCCGGCGCCCACTGCCCTCACCGCTGATGAATGGGAGAGCTTTCTCCTCTCTTCTCCTTCCTGAGGCCGCCGAGAACAGGAGACCCAAGTCAGGACCCTAGTGTAGGCCTGGTTCTGCCCCTGCCGGCGACCTCGGCCCAGCCTCTAACTCACAGAGGCAGAGGCTCAAAGACTGAGTGCAGGGGTGGCAAGTCGGCGACCTGGTTCAGTCCTGGGCACCACAAGACACACAGACAAGATGAAGAAGGAGGAAGAGGAATGGATGCCAAAGTAATAGAGCCAGTTACTTGCTAAATGTGACGTTGTGGAGAAGAGTAGCTTTGTGCTTGTTATTTATCTGAAATGTGATTAAGGCAATCTGTTATCCATCCTGTCAGGATTATGGGTCTCACTACTGCCATTTGTATTTGAAAAAAGAATAGAAGGAAGGGGCAAGAGTCTTTCCACTTGAGAATTAGAACCATTTCGACACAGAATTGGTAACCGAGAAGCCTAGTTTCAGCCTCACACCATTGCCTTTATTTTGTTGAAGTCTCATTTTCGGAATGTCCTAGCCGAATATTAAACTGGATTGTAGATGACACAGCTTCAGACTTTGCTCTGGAGAAGTCGGCGGGGGATGCCACTCGAGCAGTTTCTGTCCCCTGGTGTCATGGCGGGGCTCTTCTGGAGCTGGCGTGAGTCTCTGGAACCGCGCTGCGAGAATGCCTTTCCTGGGGGTTTAGGAAGGCTTACGTTCTGAAACCGATACTCTTGTAGTACAAGAATAACTCCACACTGATGTGGTATGAGGAGGCCACGGAGGGGGGTTGCCGTCTGCAGCTCCCAGCCTCAGAAGGCTAGGGCACAGAACTCTCCCCCTGCAGCATAGGGTTATATATTGACAGACCCTCGCCGTACGACTTCCGGCTGGAATGCTCGTTTCATACTTCTGGAAGTGAAGAACAGCACTGGAGTGTGCAGAAGTAGCCTGCCGGAGTCTGGCTCAGACACGTCCCCTGCACCCCCGCCGCCAGTCTTTATCTCTGAGATTTGTTTCTGAGCATGGGCTACCGTGTTTGCCGCCAAGAAAGAGAACTGTGGGGCCAGAGGGCTCGTACAGCGGCAGGGCGCTTGCCTTGCATGCGTTCGATGCCCGGCATCCCATATGCTGCCCGGGGCACCACCAGGAATAATTCCTGAGCACAGAGCCAGGAGTCACCCCTGAGCATTGCCAGGTGTGGCCCCCAAAATAAAGAAAAGCAACAAAATTTAAAAAACAAACAGAGGCCTGGACACATTCTCGGGAGGCTGTGCAGACGTTATTGGCCACTGATGATTGGGTGTTCAGATAGCTACTTAGATTGGACCCTGAAGTTGATTTGTTTATTTTTTTGTCGCACGAGATGGAGTGAAGTCTGTCTTTCAGATGTTGTCTTTCAGATGTGGAGACTGGGTGCTCTGTGATGCTGAAGAGGAAAACACTGTTTCCTGGCGACCTTATTGTACTTTGTATCACCAGATCTCTAAGTCAGCAGTTTACTTTGTGTTTAGTAGTATGTCTTGGCTTGCTAGAGTGAGTCATAATTACAGCATAGTCACTGGGACTCATAATCTTGTCTAAACAGGATTTGTCGTAGGGAGATGCTATGCCTGGCTGTGTGTGTAGGACCAGAACGGTCCAGATGGCGTACCTATATTCTGTGCTGGCCAAGAGAGGGATTTGGGAAATATGGGATTCTTTCAAAAGAATTTTTTTTTTTTTTGGACCATACTTGGTGGTGCTCAGGGTTTATTTCTGGCTCTGTGCTTAGGGATAACTCCTTGGGGGTCTTGGGGGACCATACGAGGTCTTAGGGCAGGAACCCTGGTCTGCTCTGTGCAAGGCAAGTGCCCGAACTTGCTGTACTACCTTTCTAATCTCCCTTAAGAATTCTTAAATGTTTATCAGTTCCAAAGAAAGTGTAGAAAGTGAAAAGAAAAGACTGAAAATAATGGTTATTAGTTAAAATGGAATTTTTTCTTTTTTGTGTGTGTGAAAAGATCTAAAGAATAAAACCGTTTTTAAAACAGGTTTTGTTTGTTTGTTTTGGCCACAGCCTGTGATGCTCAGGGATTATTTTTGGCTCTATACAGGAATTAGTCCTGGTAGGCTCAGGGGACCGTATAGGGTGCCGGGGATCATACCCAGATCCGCCATGTGCAAGGACAACGTTCTACCTACTGTACTATTCCTCCGGCTCCTGAAACAGTTTCTTGGATCGGAGAGATAGTGCAGAGGGCACGGTGCTTGCCTTGCACACGGCTGACCTGGGTTCTGTCCCTGGCACTCGATATGGTTCCCTGAGCACAGCCAGCTGGGGCTCAGAAGCCCACACCCAAACCAGGATAAGAGCAGCAGAAGAGTTTTGCCATTTCTTTTTTGACAGAAGCATCGTCCCGGACACTGCCTCAGGGCACGTGGTGTGCGGCTTCTGCTCTGTGTTAATATTGACGTTGCAGGGTTGGGAGACGGCGCAGTGCGGGAGTGAAGGCTTTGTGTGAAGGGGACCCGGGTTCCATTCCCGGCAATGCAGGTCCCTCAAGCTTGGGGCAGCCCTGAGCACCGACAAATGTTGCCCCCAAACAAAAATTAGTATTGCTAACTTTACTGTAGCGATTCGCCGCGAGAGTTCATTTGAGCCAGGAATGCGGAGGGCGAATAAGCCTTCAGGCCTGTGATCTGTGCCAGGCACTGGGGTAGCAGCTGAGGGTTCAGAGGTGTGTCAGGCATGTGTGGGGAGGGCTGCTGTGCGGGTTCTGTATGCAGGAGCCCAGGGTGTGATTCCCGCTACCACACGCTCCCCCAGCACAAAGGCAGGAGTAACCCCAGAGCATGACTGGACCCGACCCCAAATCTAAACTCAGGAGCGGAAAAACCTGCTACTGTGTTTTGTTCCCATAGGATTTGAGGAAGTACTGACAGAGTGCTAAAGCTGTGTTTCTTCACTTTTTCCGACCGGCACCCCCTTCCAGCCTCTTTCCTTCGGGGGTTCCCTCTGCCCTACAGGCTAGCCCTCGAGTCCTGCACTGTGACTCCTTCCCCAAGGAGGCCATTTTCACCCGTGCCCCCACGGAATATCCTGGGGCCTCATAAGGGACCCTGTGGCCCCGGTGAAGAAGTGTGACTGACGTAACCGGGAACTGATGGTCGGAACTTGGGAATCCAGAGTTCAGTTTGCAGGTTGACAGATGCTGAGGCCGTGAACACCACAGTTAGTTGAATGTGGCTTCGGCCAGCGTGGTGCGGAAATAGGTTTTGTAGAGCGTGGCTAACATGTTTGTCTGGGACTGGGGCATGGCCAGGCACCTAGGGGACCCCCCATGCGAAGTCCCCTCTTGCTGGTGTAGGAGTGCGCTCGTAGCTGGTGTGGAGAGGTCTCTCCTGGGCCACAGCAGTGTGGTGCCAGGGAGCCGCCTCTGGTGAGGCTGGGGGACCCCCGTGATGCCAGGGACCCCCCACCCAAGGCTTCCCAAGCCACACGTGCAGCTCACACTCAGAGCCCTCTCGACCTTCAGCACAGATCTCATTTTGTGCGTGTGCTGGGTGAGGTTCTGGGTTGGGAGGGATCAAAACCCCCACCTGGCTTAACCCGGCAGCAGACACTTTCGTTTACTTGATACATAGGCAGTGTGACCGAAGAGAGAAAGAACGTGGGACAGGTGATCTGTGCTCTGGAAGTCATAGTCACAGTCGCTCCTCTTGCTGCTTTCCTCTGGGCGCTGAACCTGAGTTCATTGCTCACTCCAGCTTCTTCGTGGCGTCTGGGCACAGGACATGCTGGCTGTGCTGAATGAAAAATCACTTTGCTTCTTCAGTTTTCAGAGGTTCAGGAAACCGCTCAAGTGGATACTTTATGATGTGGATGTAGGTGCTGATGGGTGACTGGGGGGTGGGGGGCCCACACTGGTGTATCTTAGCTATGAAAGGGAGAGAAGCTCGCCTGTTCTAAGGCAATATATAAACACAACTTTACGATAGTAGTTTAGATTTTATTGGTTCAACAAATAGCATTGTTACACAATACGTAATCTCCTCCTATGGAAGCTAATGAGATACCAAACTACATAATTACACCAACAATTATTTTCCTTATAGAATTTCGCGGCCACTAAGTAAACAGATTCTCTTATGTGCCTTAATTGGCATGTTATGATCCGTCCGTGAATGAGGCTGACGTTTTCCTTCATGTTGCTGCACTCCACATTTTCGATCTCATGGAGAAAGATGCTAATGATTTTCAGAAAGGTCCACCGGCTGGCTGGCTTTTCTTCGTTAGGCCCAACTCAGGGTGCAGCACACTGGAACCTAGTGAAGGACCCGAGAGTCCACTGAACCATCTGTCCACATGCCTGGATTTGATCCTGATCCTCCCCCCCCATGGTTCCCCAATACCGCTGGGAGTGACCCCCAAGTACAGAGCCTGGAGTCTGGGGTACCCCTTGGCACCGTCTGATCTGCCCTCCCCCCCACCAGCCAAACATAAAAGAAACCAAATAAAAAGAAATACTGAGAACTATCAGGTGTTCAGTGTGGAGGAGTCTCTGAAGAGAAAATATTCCAAGTGCCATCTTCAACTCTGTTCTTTGCGTTTTCCTTTTTCCTTACGTGCGTTGGCTGTTCAAGGGGTTTCTGGTTGTGGGGCTGACTTTTGGCAAGCGTGTCTGAGGGCAGGTGTTGAAATTGCCCAACCCAGCACCCAGAGGTTTGTAACAGGAGCCTGCTCTGTCCTTCAAGGCCGTTTGGCTTTCCCTGCTGACTGGTCCGCAGTGTTTGCTGGTATTCCATTCTCTAAGGGATGCAGAAGGGAACTTCAGAACCTGGCTCTGAGTGGGTCTCTGTGGGGAGATTGTGACCAGCTGGTGAGCACCCTGGGGTTGGTGAGGAGCCTCCTTTGGGTGGGCAGCAGGCACCAAGGGGCTAAAATACAGGGTGGGGGCTGGGGGAGGCAGGAGCCGGGGTGTGGGGACACGAGGACGGCTGTTTGTAGCCTGTATTCTTCCTCTCCGTCATCCTGGCTGTCTCTTATTAGTAGTTGAACGTGTTTTTTGCTCACGACAGTCCACGGACTCAAGACTTGAATAGGGAGTGGGGAGAAATAAAGAGAAGTAAGGTCCCAAGGACAAAGGGAGCCAGAATAAAAGAAAACCACTTACAGAAGACCAGAGAGCGGAGAATAGCAAATTGTAAAGAAAGGGTTTGAAAAGGCCTGAAAAGGAACAGCAAGGTAAACAGGCTCTCCCAGGCTCCTTTTTTTTTTTTTTTTTTTTTTTTTTGAGATTCTAGGCTGCTTGGACGAGGAAATTAGAAATGAATTTGAGTTGCATTGTTGTTGGAGTATATTCTAGACATTTTTGTTGCTTCTGGTCCTCATTAGTCGGCTGATTGACATCAGGGAGATTGTCGGAGTGTTCTCTGATCCTGGAAAGGGCTTTCTGAGAAATAATTATGAAGCTACCTTGTCTTTGTCTTCTCATGTGGATCCTAGCCCATTTTTAAGAGATATTTTGGTATCAGTGTTTCTCAGAACAAAACCTATAAGGCACGTGTGTCCTCATTGTTCAAACATATGTTCCAGGAAGGAAAGGATCATTGAGTTTGGGAAGTGATAGGGTACCAAGACAAAAAATGCAGCAGGGCCAGAGAGACAGTACAGGGGATTGGGAGCAGCCCTGGCACATGGGCGACCCTGGTTTGATCCCTGCACACGGTCCCCTGAGCCCCACCAGGAGAGGCCCCTGAGCACAGAGCCAGGAGTGAATTCTGAGTACCATTAGGTACTCAGAATAATAAAAAAACAACAAGAGGAGCTGGAGTGATAGCACAGCGGGGAAGGCGTTTGCCTTGCATGCTGCTGACCCAGGTTCAATCCCCAGTATGGTCCCCCGAGCACTGCCAGGAGTGATTCCTAAGTGCATGGAGCCAGGACGAATCCCTGAGCATCGCTGGATGTGTGACCGCTTCCAAACAAAAAACCAAACAAACAAAAAAAAAGTAAAAGGAAGAAATAAAAAATTTTTGTAAATAGTAAAGTTGTTTCCTTTCTTTCTTTTCTTAAACTGTAGTTCATCTGAGAATTCTTGCAATCCCAAGGTACTTGGGAGTCCCTGAAGTTATAAAGGGGGGGTGCGGGAACATGTGGCTTCCCTCAGATCATCTGCCATCTCCGCACTGGTTCTGAGAAGAGCTGGATATAAGTCTGCGTCACTTGTTAGCTTAGCTTTCTGACTTGGCTTTACTTTTTCTTTTCCTCTGGTGTCCCAAATTTCGCCCTCCCACCTTTTGGGGGCCACACCTGGCAGTGCTCTGTGCTCAGAGATCACTCCTGGCAGGGCTCAGGGAACCATATGGGGTGCTGGGGGCCTAGCCCGGGTTGGCTGCATGCAAGGTGCGTGCTTACCCTCTAAAGTTCTTACCCGTGGTGCCGCCTTCAGTTCCTTAGCTCCATGTTTTCACTGGTGTGTGGGAACATATTTATTTTAGCTTACAGTTCACATATTGCATGGTTATTGTATTTGTGCTTATCTGAATCTCAGGTTCCTTGATAACCTGATTCTCTGTCTGTCTTTGCGCTCTGGGAACACCTTTGGCCACCCCAGGTGAGGCCCACCCCTCCCTCCGCACGCAGGCACTGTTCCAGGTTGGGTCCTTCCTGGAGCCCCGTGTGTCCTGCACTTGGAATGTTCTCTTTCACTTCACCTCAAGGTCTAGCCCTGGAATGTTCTTCACTTTCACCTCAAGGTCTAGCCCAAGTGCAGCTTTCTCCTTCCTGTTGCCATCAGGTAGTGTGTGTGTGTGTGTGTGTGTGTGTGTGTGTGTGTGTGTGTGTGTGTGTGTGTGTGGCCACACCCAGTGGCGCTCAGGGACTGTTCACCTCTAGGTTGTACTTGGGGGCCATGTCTGGTGCTGGGGATTGAACTGGCTTCAGCTGCGTGCAGGGCCACTGCTTCTCACCCTGTCTTTCGCACAGGGTCACTCTTACACCGTTTTATGGGTATCCCTTTTAAAGATGAGGCAAATGAAGCAGGAGAGAAAGAGTAATGTGTCTTAAAAACCCTATGTTAGGGGCCAGAGAGATAGTACAGTGGGTAAGGTGCTTGCCTTGCATGCAGCTGACCTGGGTTCGATCCCCCAAATCCCATATGGTCCCCTGAGCAACGCCACGAGTGATTGCTGGGAGTAACCAAAAACCACCTCCCCTCCCAATAAAGATTTTCAGTGTGTTCATTTCCTTTTTTTTTCTTTTCTTTTTGGGTCACACCCGATGATGCATAGGGGTCACTCCTGGCTCTGCACTCAGAAATTACTCCAGGCGGTGCTCAGGGCACCATATGGGATGCTGGGGATCAAACCCAGGTTGGTTGTGTTCAAGGCAAATGCCCTTCCCTCTGTGCTATTGCTCCAGCCCCTCATTTTCCTTTTTTTTTTTTTTTTCTGGTAGTGGGGCAGATCCTTTGGTGCTCAGGGGCAGACCTGGCATTACTTGTTGGTTGGGGGCCATATGTGATGCTAGACTTGAACTGTTGTCACAACCATATGCAAAGCAGGTGACTTAGCCTTTGCAACGATCTCTCTGTTCTTCATTGCTCTTTAATTTTTGTTGTTGTTTTTGCTTTTGGGTCATACCCATTGGTGCTCTGCGGTTACTCCTGGCTCTGCACTCAGGAATCACTCCTGGCATTGCTTAGGAGACCAGATGGGATGGCAGGGATCAAACTCGGGTTGGTCATGTGCAAGGCAAATGCCCTACCCACTGTACTAATTTCTCCAGCCCCTCTTCATTCTGTTTTGTAGTATTTTCAGTAACTATATAAATAAATAGATCTATTTATTTTTTAATGGGGGGGTGGGGTCATACCTAGAGGTGGTCAGGGCTTACTCCTGGCTCTGCACTCAGGCATTACTCCTGGTGGTTTCAGGGGACCATATGGGATGCCGGAGATCGAACCCAGGTTGGCTGCATGCAAGGCAAATGCCCTACCTGTACTATGGCTCTGACCCAGTAGGTTCATTTTTTAATAAAAATATTTTAAAGCTTTCTCAGGTAAACTGAGAACAGAAGAGCTTCTGTTTGTGATGGGTCCTGACGGTCAGGCGTTGTTTTGTAGGTCAGGGAAGCGGATCACAAGCACAGGTAAGAGGAACAGTGAGTGACTGCGACACAAGAATTTTAGTGATGGATGCTCGGTAGGGGTGCTGAGCTGACAGAGGGTCCCATGTGGCATTTGGGGACAGGCTCTGCACTTAGGAATTACTCCTGGCGTTGCTTGGGGGACGATATGGGATGCCTGGACTCAACCCGGGTCTGCCACATGCAAGGCAAACACCCTACCTGCTGTGCTATTGCTCCAGCCTCTGGGACATGTTCTTTGAGTGGGTCTTTGGTTGAGCAGGTTCACAGGAGGTTGAGAAAACAGGAAGGTCGGTGGGGAGGGGGGGGTGTTGCCTCCATGCCAAGAACAGTCTCAGGGGCACCCCAGGGCGGGATGTTTCTGTCTTTATAGCTATTGTCTGATATGAAAATGCACGTATGCGCTGTGTGGACTATTCTGGAGAAGTTTTCTGTTTTGATTGGGATATAAATATGCCCCACAGAGAGAAATCAGAAGGCCTTTTCTCAGCCTCTCTGCTGGCATGTCGGTCGGAGGATCTGGGGGCTAGAACAGTGTCTGAGGTCATGTGTGAGCTGGTCCTCTGCCGAGTAGCCGCGGCGTCCACTGATGCCCACTTGCTTGTGCTACATTTTCGGTACCTGTGTTGTGTGTCGCGCCCCGCCTTGATTGTCCTCCCGTTCCTAGTTTCTGCCTTGAAGGGCGCCTCTTCTGTCTCTTCTGCTTGGGCAATCCCCCCCTCTCGAGGAAGGCGGGCTCGGCCGCAGTTGCAGTTGTTCAGTTAAGCAGAGCTTCCATTTCCCGCTGAGTCACTGAGGTTTGCAGAGAGCTCGGGGCCCCTGCTGGCCCGGCCACTGGGAGCAGCGAGGGCCTTGCCTTTCTTGTTGTATGTTAGTTGCTCAAGGCTGATGGAAGAGGTCAGATCGACCTTCCCCACAGTGCTCCCTCTCCTTCTTTCTCCTCCCTAGAAGGGGAGGGGGCCTCTGGGACAGACTGCCCGGGGAGGCCCCAGCACTCACTGAACTGCCTCTCAGCCTGAGGGGTGCTGCCGCCTGCTCCCTCTCGCCCTGGCTTCCTTCTTGTCTTTGAACTCAGATAGCCTAATTGTCTCTGAGTCATGCATGTGGCAATTAATCTTGTTTGGCTTCCTGCCCTCTTTTGTAGCTGGCTTTTGTTGTTGATGTAAGCGGTTTGAGGACAAGGCCTATTGCTAATTTATCCTTCCATGTGTAATTGACAGGGGTGCCTGATTTTACCATTCATTTTGGGATGTTTTCTTGCCCCTCTCCGGCCTCCCAAAGCAAGAAGAGACTCTCAGAATTCTTGTTAGAATCTCTTGTGTGTACCAGTGACCTTGTCGAAAGAGTTTTCTCCACCGTAACAGACCATCAAGATTTGGGGCAAGGGCCAGGGTCCACAGTCTTCCTGAGTTAGAAATACCTTGAGTAAATGCTTTTGATTGGCGATCAAATGGCAGCATCTTGGACTTGGACTTGATTTTCACCAACAGATATTTTAAAGATGTGAAGAAATGAGACGCTTAACCTGTGTAGGCAGGTAACTAAGCACACATTTAAAATTAAGGTCTTGTCTGACTAGCGAAGACTCTATAAAACACATTCTTCTGATTTTGCTCTGCCCATTTTAACATGCACCGGGAAGGGCCTGATGGATTCTAAGTGTCTATGAAGGGACTTAATTCGTAATGAATTACTTTCAAATAGAAATGGATTGAGTTTGTTTTTCACTGATTCCCCCCAACTCCAGTTACTTAAATGAACTAACAGTACTTTTTTTGTTTTGGGGCCCCACCCAGTGGTGCTCAGGGTCAGTTCCTGACTCTGCTCAGGGGAACTGAACCCGGGCCTCTCTAGCAGAGAATATGCCCAGACCTTTAAGCCCCCTCTCCAGCCCAGGAATTATTTTATTTCACTCAGATCCCATGGGAAGACTGCACTGTTTTGCTAATGTCATTTGAAGGGCTGTAGAGATAGTCCAGGGGGTAAGGCACGTGCCTTGCGGTCTTCACTCCCTACTCTGTGGTCCCCAGCGTGGACAAGCGCAATCCTGGAGACCACCAGCACGGTCCAGTGTGGCCCCGGAGGCTCCTGAGGTTTGGGGGTAGAAATCTAATTTATAAGTTGGTCCAATCTTTTGGTTTTGCTTTGGGGCCACACCCAGCAGTGCTCAGGGAGCATACCTGGCAGACCTTGGGCGACCCTGTGGGATGCTGGGGATTGAACCTGGACTGACCTCATGCAAGGCAAGAGCCTTGTCCACTGCACTATCTCTCTGACACTCCCCACCACCACCTTTTTTTTTTTTTTTAAGGAGGCCAGTCTTGTTTGATGAAATCTTAGGGATTTGTGTTTTGTTTTGGTTTTATAGTATCAATAAAATCTTAGTGCCTAGAAAAATCTTTGTAAACGGTAACAGTGTTTTAAAAGCCACCGCTTAGGATAACAACAATAGTAAAGGTCACTAACTTTTTTAAAAGCACTTAAGCACGTGGCCTTTGATATCTATTACTTATTTACACAGCCAGCCCTTAACATAGGTAGTTACTTTTGTTTCAGTAAGTGAAAGTAACATTCTGCAGTGGCAGCTG
Organism: Sorex araneus; assembly: GCF_027595985.1. Classification (NCBI taxonomy): domain Eukaryota; kingdom Metazoa; phylum Chordata; class Mammalia; order Eulipotyphla; family Soricidae; genus Sorex; species Sorex araneus. The sequence goes on along the minus strand of NC_073304.1, from coordinate 169,684,090 downwards.
CAACCCACTCAGATCTGGTACCTTGAAGGTTTCAGCGAATCCGAAACTTTAAAAAATGTAGTAGCAGGAAATTCCTGTTTCCAAGAAGAAGCCCTTAATTCTTGATTCATTCTTATGCACTTTGGAGTGACTGAATTCGTTTCCTAGCTAATTTAAATCTTTATTGTGTGTCAGAAAATTTTATAAGTGTCATTAACACAAAGTCCTTATTGCGTGCCTTTGTCTTTTACTCACTGAGCCTTTTAAAAAGCAGCTAAACATATTTTGCTGTGCTTTGGAGTTTGTTTAAATGTTATCATTGGCTTTATTTGCAGTTGTAAAGTCTTGGTAGCATTACAACCTTGCACAGCAAACTCCTTTAAAATATTAATAGAACACAGCAGCTGCTGCCGCTGCAGCCCTGTTCCAGTCGAGAGCTACTGAGGGGCTTTCTTGGTAGCCTGTGAATCAAGAGAGTTCAGTCTTGAGGGGGAGTTCACTCGACTTACTTACACGAGGACTCATTTTTAAGTAGCAAGCAGATTTCCCAAAAGAAAGTAGTTCTGGAGCGCAGGTGACAGCGTGTGATTTTGCTCGGCGCAGTCTTAAATGGAAGGGTCTTTGCCTTAATACCATTGATTATTTCATTCTTGCTGAACTTGACCTCACTGCCGGGGCTTGTCCATGAAGCCCGCTTGGTCTATTTCGGCGGCACTGAGGTACTAGCTTTTTAGAACACTCCTGCCTGCCTGCCTGCCTGACTGTGCACACTCTTACCTGCCTTTTTCCTCACTTCCAGTGCAGTGGCCTTTTTTTTTTTGGGGGGGGGGGTGGTAGTTTGGGCCATACCCATCAGTGCTCAGGGCTTACTTCTGACTTTGCCCTCAGGGATTGCTCCTAACGGAGCAGTGCTCCAGGGACCATATGGGATGCCAGGGATCAAACCCAGATCAAACATCCTCCCCCCTGTATCTCCCCGGGCTGCCACTATGTTTCAACTGTCTTGCTGGCCGGCATGCTGGAGGTCCTTCCTCCTCCTGTTGTGTATGTTGTTTTAAGTGCACTTTTGTGGACTTGCGTGAACATAGCTTGAACCCACGCAGTGCGGCCTAGCATGTTACACGGCAGAGAGCTCACCCGGGTAGCCTTCCACATCGAGGCACTGTGGGTGCTTCCCTTGGGTCTCTGTCACCAGCCCGCAGGGCTAGTTCACTTGAAGTCGTCCGTCCTTGCCTGAGCCTCGGGGCTGTGCGTGAGAAGTGGGGGACTGAGGCAGCCCACCCCCCAGAGGACTGCACAGGAGCTGCTCCATTCTGGTTAACCTAATTGTGTGATTTAAGGTTTGAGCTTTAAGGTTTGCCCTCCGAGTATGGCATCTCTGCCCTATCTCCTTTGCCCACCGTGGGCTGAGGCATTCCTTAATGCTATTTTATTGCTCTTTCAAAATAATGTTATAACTTGACAGGACTCATAAATCTTCTTGTTCAGCTTCAGCTTCATTAGCATATCAGAAGTTGAACTCATTTTTTTTTCTTGCCATAAAAGGCACCGTCCAGTGACAGTGAGCTCGCCCCTTATTTGTGTGTGTAAGGCACTGTTTTCAGCACGCTTGACAGTGCTTGGAAGTTGGCGTCTCACACCGCTTGTCAGCGTGCCGTGAGCCTGGCTCATCTTATCGTGCTCTTACCGATTGTTTTGAACTCCAGATTGGCTGTCATAGTTTGATATTGAAGGTGGCCCTGTTACCTGATGGTGGACACCAGTCATGAAGTCACTGAGGGATTCTCAGAACGTCTGGTCGTGCCCGTGAGCTACCAGCTCACTTTCTTTGTTCCAGTCCCGCTGACAGATGCCCTCGAACCCCATGCTTTACAACCCTCTCCCCACCAGGGTCCCCTTCCAACCGATTTCCCTACTGTGGCCCATTAGCCCTACTGGTTGTTCTGCTAGCTCTGCCGTGACCCCTCAGATACATGATTCTCACCTCTGACTCCCCCCCCTCCTCATATCCTGGGGCTCACGGGACCCTGGCTGATGCTATTCAGGCTTCTGTCGAGGCTAGTTGCCCTACCCTGGAAGGAGTATAGCATGTGTGTGTGTATGTGTGTGTGTATGTATGCGTGTATGTATGCGTGTGTGTGCGTGTGTGTGTGTGTATGTTCTGGAGGAAGGGGAGGAGGAACACGTACCAGCACATAGCTGGAGGCTTCCTGATCACAGACACAGCAAGGGCAGAGATGCCACAAATGGCTAGGAAAGCCCGGCCTCTGTGACGTGGTCCAACAGGAGCCCGTGGAAGATAGGGTGTTTGTCGCTGTTGGAATAGGAAAGTGGTAGGTGAATGCCCCACAGGTCACGAAGAAGACGAGGATGCCGGAAGCTACAAAATGCTCCTGGGAGAAACGAAGAGCAGGGAGAGGAACAGCTGCGGTGCTCGGCAGGGCTCAGAGGCCGGGTCTGCCGGGGAAGTCAGAGGGTCAGGCAAGATGACCCCGAGAGGCCAGAATCCCTGCACCAAAGCAGGCAGTGTGAGGAGTCGTTCCTTCTGCTGTCAGAGCTTCAGCTGTGACTTAACATGTCATGCAAGCATGTGGCAGGGGTGGGGCTTGACACCAAGATGCACAGAACAAAAGAGGGATCGAGTCATTCCCGTATGTTTCCGGGTGGGCTCTGTGAAATTGCACTTTATCACACACCACAGAGTCTTTTTTCCCCCTGAAGTTGTAACACCGTGATTTCCAGTTTGTCCCCTGGCCGCCTGGCACTCAGCACTGCAGGGTTTCAGCGTTTCTGCTCCCGTGACCATTAGCTGCTGCTCTGCTGATTTTGGACAATGAGGCAGAAGCATTTCCCTGGAGGAAATGGAGCCTTTTAATTGCTAGGGCTGGAGCAATGGGATGTCTAAAAGCCAAAAGATGCACTTCGACCTAAGGGTTCCACATGGTACAGAGATGGACTTTGGCATTAAACACAGAGCATTTGGTTATCTGTAAACCTTTTTTGGGAGAGAAAACAGGAGAAATGATTGGTATGGAGAAGTAGGCAGAGATCTCAAGAGTGTCAGACCACAAAGGCATGGTGGGTAAATTGGACTGTATGCAAACTAGAAGCCTTTGCTTTGCTGAATACCAAGTGAGAAAGCACAAGGGGACAAGACGGAGGCCCTGGGGGAAAAAGCCTTACACTACAACCCAGTCCAGTAGTACTATTTAGGGTTCAGAAAGAACTCCAAAACTCTGTGGGACAGAGGCCAAATAATCCTGTCAGAAAATGGCCAGTGTCTGAAGAGAATCTCCCGGAAGAGGCTGTCCAGAGACTGTGCATGTGAAGCTGTGTTCAACTGTGTCAGACAATCAGGAATTTTACACCAAAGCCACAGTGAAATATCTCAAAATAGAAAAGGGGAAAGAGAGGGGCCTTAGCGATAGGACAGCGGTTTGGGTGCTTGCCTCGCACACAGCCAGCCTGGAGTTCAGTCCCTGGTGTCCTATTGGTCAGGAGTGTGATCCCTGAGCACAGAGCCAGGAGTCAGCCCCAGGCACCACTGGGTATGGCCCAACCCCACCCCCCCAAAATAAAAACACCAAAAAATTTTAAAAGGATAATACCTGAAAATGGTTTTAATTGGAAAAAAGAAAACAAAAGGTACAGTTACTCTCACCTTCTACTACCATCTCTGTGACTTTCATTAATATTTGTATTTTATACTCTTTCTGTTGTCATTTTGCACAATTGAATACCTGTGACTGTGTCCTCTTCAGTACTACTGTGAGTGTTTCCAGAGCATTTAAAACAATCAGACTGCCAAGAGCTCGAGGGCGGAGTGCACGCTCTGTCTGGGTCCGGCCCCTGGTTGTGCGGACCCTTCCAGCACACAGCTGGGAATAACCCCCAGCCCTGCTGGATATCGCCCCTTACCTCCCACCCTCCCTCCCCAAATCCATGAATATATATATATATATATATTTTTTTTTTCTTTACTTTTTGGGCCACACCTGATGATGCTCAGGGGTTCCTCCTGTCTCTCCATTCAGGAGTTACTCTTGGTGGTGCTCAGGGGACCATATGGGATGCCGGGGATCGAAGCTAGGTAGGCCGCGTGCAAGGCAAATGCCCTCCCCACTGTACTATTGCTCTGGCTCCTGAATATAACTTTTAAGTGGCTTGTGATCATCATTTTTTGTCGGTATGAAGTGTTTTGTAAAAGCCATTCTTCTCAGACATTCGAAGCATTTCCACCAATGGCTGTCACAGATAGTCCTGGGGTCAGCTTCTCTGGTGTGAGCCTGCTGGGGGCTTCTGACTCCTTCCTGAGGATGGACTCCCAGGTGGAGAACTGCGGTGCGCAGGGGGTGGGCATCCCAGAGTCGCTGCAGAACACACGTGGCTCAGCTCAGAATCCAGGCCAGAAATAGGGTCGTGTTTCTGCTCCCGCACAGCCTCCTCTGTCTTTTAATTCTGGTAACTCCTGATCTTTTTAAAAATCTTTCTTTTCCATAGGTTTCCAAACAGTCTGTCATGCCTTTCCTCCCACATTCCAGCTCTGTCCTTCCCTGTCGCTTCTCTTCTCGTGGAGCCCTTGGTCTTTGCGTGTCCCGTGGTCCTGTCCTGAGCCCCTTGCTCTGGTTCCTTCCTGGCGTATGCCCGTGACTTCAGTGGCGACCTCCACCTTCCTGACGCTTGGGTCTTGTGTAGCTGCTGAGCGCCAGGGCCTCGTCCCAAACTGTGTGTTGGGCATTTTCACTCACATCACATGGGTACTGGGCACTTAATTCATATCTCTGAAACCAGCAATTTACCCCAGAAAACAACTTTTCTGTCTTTGCTTGTTAGCCAGAAGTTGGAGCTTTAGCCTAGATTACTCCTCCAACGAGTCGTCCTCTGCCCATCACTAAGTTTTCAGCTTCTGCTACCGAAATAGCACTCTGAATTTGTGACCTCCTCTTCATTCTCTTTTCACAGCCTTAATTTAGAGTCGGTTTTCTGTAGGCCTGCGTGGGACCGTCACTGGTGTGCCTATTTCTGGCCTCATCCCCCTCATTTCCATCCTCCACACTAAATAAATCGGGCTTGATCTTTTTAAAGCACATGTCTCAGCTGCTTATTCACCAGAACTGTCTCCTCCCGCGTGCAGCTTGCCGAGTTGGCTCCTTCCAGAGGCCTCTGTGGGCCTGCTGTTGTTGCTGGGCTCCTGTCTGGAGCTTTAGCTCTGGACACCCCAACATTCTGAGGCCCAGGCTCTCTGAGCCCACCGCCCTCTCCTCACAGACATTCTCCTGGCCCTGATTCTTTTACCCAGACCCACTTCCGTTCTCATCTCCGTGCGAATTTCTGTCCCTTCCTGAGGAGCGGGGAGCACTCACCATCCGGGAGCAGCTCAGTGTTTCCCGTCTGGGTCCAGTGGGGCCTCCCACCCGCTCGTCTGCCCTGCATCGCCTCCCTTGCTGTGTTTTTATATATTTATTTATGGCCACACTGGTGATGCTCAGGCTTGCTCCTGGCCCGGTGCTCAGGGATCACTCCTGGAGGTGCTTGGGAGACCATTTGGGGTGCCGGAGATCAAAGCCAGGTCAGCCACATGCAAAGCAAGTGCCCTACCTGATGTACTGTCGCTTCGGCCCAGCGTTTTTGTTTCTCCCCAACGTTACTGTCTGTCTCCTGGAAGGTTTCAGTTTATTTCCCAGCAGTGTGGGGCGATACTCCTGCCCCTGCTCCATAGCTAATCTTTTTGTGTTGTTTTGGGGCCACACCCCAAGGTGCTCAGGACTTATCCCAAGCTCTGTGCTCAGGGGTCACTCCTAGAAGGTTTGGGGGACCACATGGGGTGCTGGGGATCGAACCTGGGTTGGCCTTGTGCAAGGCAAACACCTTACCTGCTGTTCTCTTTCCCCAGCCCCTCCACAGTGCTCTTGATGCTCTCGGTGCACTGTGTAGTGAGTATTAACACAGGTGTTTGTTTCTTTGGGGGGTTTGTTGTATTTCCATTTCATACTTTTACATATTCTGGAGACAGAGCCAGACCACAGTTTAAAATTATTACATTTGTCCAAGAGCCCTCCCACCTTCATATTGGTTGCCTTTCTCTTGCATATGCGTACTGTGCCATGGCCTCTCAAGGAGCTGGGCTCGGCGTCCCGGCCCTTACCAGCACAGCCCGCCTCGCTTTGCTCTGCTTCGATTGCATTGTGACCCATGGGTTTCGCACCTGAAGGCCACGAGGGTTTCAGAGAGAGTTGGTCTCAGAGAACAGCCCTTTGAAGGAGGTCCCCAAAGCTCATGGTCTCGGGTGCGAAGTTTCCAGGACGCGTGCATGCGGAGGCCACCAGCCTTTCGTACTGCTTCCTATGTGGTTTGACTTTTCTTTTGCCCACGGTGACAAACCTGGGAACTGTTCTTCCACCCCGTTTCTACACGGAGCTGGATATATAGTTAGAACGGTGATGAGTAATGTGTTTTCAAGAAATGCTACTCTAACCTTTAAGTCTGGATGGGTAGATTGAGCGTTTCAAGCTGTAGTTTCTTCGCTGATGACTCTATGTTCCTACCAAATGAATCACTTTATGAATATGCATGAGCTTATAAACACAACTTTTAAAAAGCAATTCTTGTATTCTGAAATATTACAATGGTAGTATTTTCCAAGCTTCTTGCGAGAAGCAGCTCTCAGTTAGTTTGGAGCATTCTTTGAGTAATACTTATGTGCACACATCTTTTGACTCTGTCCTACATTTCTGTGGCTTCCGGCTTTGTCTCCCCCCCACCCCCTGTTCACTTTAACCTTGGCTGTGTCACCTTCAGGCACAGGAGGCAGCAGTGAGTCACTGAGGACCCCGGAGTGGGGGCGCTGGAGGAGCAGAGCTCTCACTTGGCGGCAGGCTCACGGCCTCCCTCCTGTGACGGCAGAGCAGTGCCCAGGAGTCTCTGTCGCCCCTACTCTGTCGGCCACGTTCCTTCATCAAGTCATCTTCCAGGCTGGAGAAGCAGAGCAGTGGGCAAGGCTTGTGCTCGCCCTGGGTGCCATCCCCAGCCTCCCATCTGGTTCTCCAAGCCGCGCCAGGAATAGTTCCTAAGCCTCGAGTATCACTACAGTGTGGCCCCCTAAAAGACAACACCCTCTCCCAGTAAAATTGACTTGACGTTGGTCATGGGGTTCGACCATCTCATTCTCTGGTGCACTTTCAGTTGCTGAAAGTCACTGTCGGGTTCTGATCAGTGTTACCGCTCTTGAGTTTAGACACATCAGAAGTTCCCCCTTTTTCCTTCAGCATTTTGGTGGCACTCAGCCACTCCAAATGGTCCCTTGGTTTCGTTCGTGCCAGACCATATGCTCACAGGCCACGTCTTTAGGCCGCAAACACAGCCTTATCTGGGTTGCTTTTTCAGTTGGTGCACACAACTATTTCCTGTGCACAAAGCTGAGTATTATAAACCCAAATTTGAGGGTAGGGCACCTGCCTTGCGCACACCTGACCTGGGTTCAACCCCTGGAGTCCCACAGGGTCCTCTGACTTCTGCCAGAAGTGACCCCTGAGTGCAGAGCCAGGCGTCAGCCCTGGGAGGCCTGTGCATGAAACAAAATCTTTAAGATCATGTAAAATAAATATAAACACAAGGGACTCATAGTCTGCACCAACTGAACAAGCCCTGGGGACCCCAGCCCCTCACCCCGGAAGCAAGTTCAGTGAGAGACAGAAGAACATGACTGGAAATGAAGCTGGAATAGAAGGCAGTTCTGAGCGGGCCCAAAAGGGACCCTGTGCAAATCTAAACTCTGAGTTTTAGTTTTCTCATCAGAAAATGAGGATGGGGTCTGAGCAATAGTATGTTATGTTGGGAAGGGCACTTGCCTTGCATGCCACTGACCTGTGTTTGATCCTCAGCATCTCGTTACGGACCCCCAAGTACTGCCAGGAGTGATTCCCTCGTGCAGTCAGGAATGTACCCTGAGCAATGCCAGGTGTGGCCAAAAGCAAAACGCAAGCCCCAAACCAAACCTAAACAAACAGAACAACAGCAACAACAAAAATGGAGATAATCCTGCCTCTACCCTGGATTCTTTCTCTTTGGTGTTTTGAAGTTTGTGGGTCACACCCCACAGTTCTTGGGGGACCGCATTACAGTGCTCAGGACCAAGCCTGGATCTACAGGCAGGGCTAGTACCTCAACCCTTGTGCATCCGTCTGGGCTTTAGTGATCTTTGGGAGAGTGGCAGCGTACCCAGACGATGGCAGGTAGATTTTGTGCATGGAGCAGGTGTGGGTGGGGCAGTGTTTAGCCACGTATCAGGGGAGAATGACCTTGGAGTTGCACTGGAGTTCTTATCTGGAACTTTCTAGAATGAGCAGCTTGTCCTTTATGTACACTGGTTAGATACTATTTTTGTTTCCTATGATCTGCCAGTGGTTACACCTGCCATTTCTATCAGAGAGCTGTAGATATTTTTGTTGTTGTTGTTGCTGTTTGTTTCCAGAGGGCAAGTGTTCTTTTTCATTGTTACAGCAGAGATCAGGTTACACCTGGTATTCCGGATTTGCTTATTTTCTGAACAAAACAGACCTGGATTTTAGGCTACAATTAATATTCTCTTAGGCACTTGTAGCCGAAAGTTGGAGTTTTCATCTGTAGTAGTAATACATGGTATTTAGACCATCTTACCTTCTTTTACTATCCCCCCCCCCCCCCATCTGATAAGCATCATAGCAGGAGGAGGGACTAACTTGGCCGTGTGGTTATCAGTGACATTTCATCTGCCTCAGGGGAGGGATCTGTCACATGTCCAGGGGCATCTCCAGGGGCGTCCATCCGGGGATGCCTGTGCTCTGCTCAGCTGCTGTGGTTTCCTTGCACACAGGTGTCACGCTTTCCTGAGACTCTCTTTTTTTCTACTGAATGGAGCTTCCGAAAGCCCCTGACTCAGGGTTTCTTGAAGAAATCATATGTCGGAGCCAGGGAGATGGCTTAATGTGCTTGGTTGGTGCTGGGGCCCCTGGCACTGATGGATATATTACTGCCCCCCCCCCCAAATTCATTTGTGTACAGATGTTAGAAATAAGAGCTGGAAGAAAAGACATTTATTTCAGTGGCATTTCTGTGTACTGTGATGTATGTATTTAAGAGCTTTCCCTGGGACCTGATGACTCATGCATTTGCCTTTTAAAAATCAGTATGAAGGGCTGCAGAGAGAGTACAGGGCTCAAGACCCCTGCCTGGCACTCTGCTGGCCCTGCCTGGCATTGCACATGGAGTGCCCTGAGCATAGGGCCTGGAGTAAGCTTTGAGCACTGTCAGGTGTGACCCAAGTAAATAACAGCGAAACCAAAAATTAGCAGTGGCTCTTTTGAATTTTGTAAAATGTACTGAGAAATACGTACATTTTAATTCAGTTCAGCGCGACTTGATCCATCCTCTAGCCGGAAAGAGAGAAGCTTTCTGTCACCTACTGAGTTCGCGGGTGCTTCCTGCTGATGAGTCAACAGACTCATTAATTTGTATGCCTCAAAGATTTTGACATGCCCAAGTACAAAATAATAAGTCGTTTGTTTCTGTAGCAACTGGTAGCATAAATAATAGAAAGTAATCTTTCAGAGGAAGCATCTTTGGGCCGACAGGCCCCTATGTGTGGGCAGAAGGTGCCCTGTCACCGTTTCCTTGACTGCCGATGATGGTCTTGATAATGCCTGGCGGGCCGCGGTGAGCAGACCCGAGCCTGCAAGCTTGTCATCTAGTACTGAGATGTGGAACTGAGAGCGACTCTCGGGACTCGCGTGGTGAGCGAGGTCTCAGTGGTCTCTTGGGAGTCATCTGCTCACCGAGAAGTCATGGGCCCCCGGGAGCGGGTGGTCCTGATGTGGCTGCCGAGTCCAGCCCTGTTTTTTCCAGCCTCCCTGACCGCACTGGGTCTGCTGCTGTGGACTTTGGTGACTGTTTGCTCAATGCTCTGTGAAGCGTGGGCCTCTGTCCACGTGCTTGGCAGGGAGGCTGAGCAAGTGCGTGCTGAGTGGCCGGCCTCCGGGAAGCACTCCTTCTGCCAGCCCAGCTTCTGCTTCCATTTTTCCCTTTCGCAGGGTTTTGGTTCACACTCTGGGCTCAGGGATCACTCCTGATGAGGCCCAGGGGATCATTTGGGATGCCGGCGATCAAACCCAGGTCCGCTGCATGTAAGGCAAGCGCCCTACCCACTGTATTATTGCTCCAGCCCCATACGTGCCCTGGCTCTTCTGAAGGGGTTGGAACTCACCAAGTTGCCTGTTGTTACATTTGATTTTTCAGAACAGAGGAATTTCTTCTGGCTTGTGGGGTCAGGCCTTGGCTTTGGGAGGCTGCTGCTCCGGTGTGTCTTTGTGTGTTTCTGTGTTATGTGTGTGTGTGTGTGTGTGTGTGTGTCTGTCTGTCCGTGTGTGTGTGTCCTGTTTGAGTTGCTAGTGCTTCCCGTGGTTGGGGTGTGGGGCTTTTCTTAGGGGACAGAAACATGCTGTGCTCATTCCCTATTAAGTAGAAATTGTGAGAAGATGATTTTTGTGGCTGATGCTGGTAGTGATTTCTTGAGATAACGGTTTTCTAATACTGAGTCTATTGCCAGTGTTCTCATGTCCGTTGTGGAAAGTGACTTGTAGCTCCTATTCGGGAAGGCAGAGCCCACACCTTCCCTCTGCTCAGCCTACAGCCTCGGTAGAGGCACACTTTCAGGCCAGTAGGGATTTTGTGTCTTGCACTGCTAATACCTGTCTCTGGAGAGTGAGCCACAGCAAAAGGTACCAGTGAGTGAGTATGAAAGGATGGAAACGTGATATGGAATTCCTGCAGCCTTCTTTATTCAGCCTGCCACGTGGGGAAGGGGAGATGGGCTCGACTTCCTGTTCTTTCTGGAAGGCCCTGGAAGGCCAGGCTCACCATCCCTGAAATTGCGTGGGGCCTACAAGTGTCTGTTCATTGGTTTGGTGTGTGTCCATTGGAAAGCTGTGTACTGCTTGGATACAAAATAGTGACTTTTTTGTGGGGCTTTTTGGGCCACATCTACCTGTGCTCAGGGGTTCTGCACTCAAATTACTCCTGACAGTGCTCGGGGACTATATGGGATCCCGAGGATTGAACTTGGGTTGGCCACGTGCAAGGCAAATGTCCTGCCCTTTGTACTATCACTCTGGCCCCCAAAATAGTGACTTTTCCTTTACTCTTTGAAAGGGAACAAATAGATCCTCTATGGCAGAGATACCTCAGGGGTGCAGTCACTTGTCTTGCTCACACAAAAGTCACATACACTTACTCTGAGCATCGCTAGGGGACTCCTGAACATAGCCAGGTGGCCTCAACTCCCCATGCTCCCCAACCCCCCAAAAAGGTCTTTTAAGGCACTGTTGCAGTGACCAGTAATTTTGTGTGTTTAACCTATTCTATTTATTTTTCAGTCTTGTGACCCTTAACATTTACCATCATTGACAGTTGCTTATCATTTTTGTGTCTGTCCAAACCAGTGTATAAATCAGTAACATTTATCTGAGTCATTATAATAGTTTTCCTTCCTTATAAGAAACTTGATGGTCCATTCGCTAACCAACTCTCCATTTTATCAGCTTTATCTTCCCCCTACTTGATCACCTGTTGGCCAACTTTAAGAATGTTCCTTTTGGAAAACATCTAATTTTATACTTTTTATAAAAAACAAGAACATTAATGTTCCTAAAATAATCTCTTTTGAACCCCAGTGACTAAGTATTAAGTCTTTATTTGGCAAATGTCATTTACAGTGCCTGTCATCATTTAGAGAACTTTGTGACTGCAATATTGCTGTTGGCTCCCCTAAAGTGAAATCTCACTGCTTAGTAGCAAGCACAATTGAAATTAATGATAATTTGGCACTTGAGGGGCTGAAGTCTATATTTTGCAATCTGTTAAGAAACAGTTGACTTCTAAGTTTAAATATTGGAAGGGAAGGAGGAAAGGAGGAGAGAGTAGGTTCAAATGAGCTTTCTGAATTGTTAGGAGAATCTTAACTTTTTATAGGAACTTTGTTTTGAATTCACTTAGCAATTATTTACTAGTAAAATTCTATCTTATTGTGACTTGGAGTAAGTTAGTTTTACTGTGTGTTTTGTTTTTTCCTTTTTGTCTATTTGCTATTGTTGTTGTTGTTGTTGGGGGGGGGGACCAGACCCAGCTGTGCTCGGGGCTTCCTCCTGGCTTTGCACTCGGGAATCACTCCTGGCAGCCTTAGGGGTGCCCCAGATGGGGTGCCAGGGATGGAACCCGCTCAGCAGAGGGCAGGGCAAGTGCTCTTCCGCTGTCCTGTCGCCCCAGACCGCCAGTTCCACTGTTTGATCATCACCGTTTTCTTTTTCACTTTTCTCTTTTCATAGGCTTGTTTTTCATGACACAAGTGAGAGGACGGTACCAAGAATTTCCTGTGACACTGCTCATATATTCCCGATTATAGTCTCTCCCCCCACAGTCAGTGGCACATTCGTTGCCATCAGTGGACCTACAAGGACACATCCGTCACCCAAGGCTGTGTCACCGTAGATGGAACTCTGGGCTTGGTCTGTGCTGTGGGTGAGACGTGTGTATAACACATATGACCACCGTCTGGGATAGTGTTGCCCCAAAGCCTTCTCCGTGCTCCCCACTTTTGCTCTCCCCTTGTAATTCCTGGCTGCCGCCACCGTGTCACTCTGTTTATGGTCTTGTCTCTTCTAAGATCTCCTTTAGTCAGAGTCGTGAGCATGTACCTTCATCAGACTGGACGCTCGCGCCTCGCGTGTGCGGAGAGCGTTCCGTCATGCCTTTTCCTGGCTTGTCCGCTCACTCATTGATCTTCGCATCTTGATCAACTGGCCCAGAATCTGGTGTTTGAATCTGGCAAGATCAGGCTCTCGGAGAACAAGTGAGACTCTAGCCCTCTGTGCCAGTCCAGGTGACCCACCGTGGGGTCAGGGTCCACTCACAGTGCACGGGGCTTGGGCTGCCCTGCCTGGTGGGCCTGAGGGAGGGCATCACTGGAGCGGGTGCCCAGGTCAGTCCATTGCCAACTGGGCCATCAGTGATAGTAGGGCATTTTCAGTGACTGCTCCCCAGCCTCCCTCTGACCCACTATGTGAATTGGCTCATTTCATCTTCCCAGAAACTGTGGGGGTCGGGGGGGGGAACAGAGAGCCAAGTCTTCATATTTATCTTAGTTTATTTAAAATGCTCATTTTACTGTATTGCATTTCAGTGTGGTTCTGAGGGACTTCACTAGAGACATCGTTTTTTTTTTTTTTTTTTTTTTTTTTTTCACTTTTTGAGTCACACCCAGGGGTTGTGTGATCCTCAGGGGTTGCTCCTGGCTTTGCACTCAGGAATTACTCCTGGCGATGCTCAGGGGATCATATGGGACACCGGGGGTCGAACCTGGGTTGGCCATGTGTAAGGCAAATGCCCTCCCCGCAGGACTGTTGCTCTGGCCCCTCGTGACATGCTTTTACAGTATCATTTCCACACCCGCCGCATGCTGGCAGGAGGCGGCCTTTCCCCTAGCTTGACCCATGACGGGAGGCGAGCAGGATTTCAGGTGGTCCAGCCATTCGCCCAAGGCCATGTGGCTCACAGTGCCGTCCACACAGCCTGCCTGCAGTCAGGTGGTCTGTGAGGAGATGCTAGTGGCTACCCATGGACCACCTGACTGAGTGGCCCTCGCAGGGCCATGCAGGGGGGGTCAGACTGTTGGCTGACTGCAGGTGGTCCGAGAAGGAGGTGCCGGAACGAGCCAGTTGGATGCTGTTCAAGTCCAAGGCGAGGGGCCCAGGGGGCTGCCCAGTGGACTCGCAGGCAGGAGCCCCGGGCCCAGTCCCCAGCACCGCCTGGTCCCCCAGTGCTGCCAGGGGTCACCACCAAGCACTAAGCTGGGAATTGCCCCTGCCCCAGGCCCCCCAAACAAAAGTCAATATAAGGAGACACATGGAGAGGGAATTTCAGACAGACAATGATGGGAAGATAGGAAAATACCGGGTGGTTTTGGGGACAGCAAATGAATGGTTAGGACACGATGTAAAAGCGAATCAAGGTTAGAGCGAGACTCATCCCAAACCATCTTTGGGAATCAAAGCCTTCGAACAGGAGACTAGCTACAGCCTTGGGGGAGTTAACCAGGACAAGTATGATGGAGAGTGGGCTCTGGTGCCTGTCGACTTCAGGATGGCCTGCCTGGCTCTGCTTGACAACATTCAAACAACTTTCAAAATAGACTTGAGGGGCCAGAGAGATAGTACAGTGGGGAGGGTGCACGCAGCTGACCTGGGTCACCGCCAGAACCACGTACAGTGCCCTGAGCCCTGCTGTGTGTGTGTGTGTGTGTGTGTGTGTGAGAGAGAGAGAGAGAGAGAGAGAGAGAGAGAGAGAGAGAGAGAGAAGAGAGAGAGAGAGAGAGAGAGAGAGAGAGAGAGTATGAGAGAGAATATGAGCGAAGAATATGAGCGAGAGATGAGACAAAGGCAGAAAGTGAGACAGGCAGAAAGACAGACTTCTTTTATGGGCTTTGTTCAGCTATTTCTTAGAAAATTTTACATGTGAATGAATTTTTAGTAAGTCCCCCAAAGATTTTCTTAGTGTTAAAAAATTAAAAGGCTTATAAATGGTATAGATTCTTTGTCATGCTCATTAATGTCAACAGAATTTCTGCTTCTGGGAAAGAATAATTTTCTTTTTTTTTTTTTTTTTTTTTTTGCTTTTTGGGTCACAGCTGGCGATGCACAGGGTCTACTCCTGGCTCTGCACTCAGGAATTACTCCTGGCAGTGCTCAGGGGACCATATGGGATGCTGGGAATTCAACCTGGGTTGGCCGCGTGCAAGGCAAACGCCCTACCCGCTGTACTATCGCTCCAGCCCCAAGAATAATTTTCTTTTTGTTTAATCTGTAGAAAGAACCATTTGGAAATTGTTCACTTTCTACTGTGTGTTGTGAAGGAAAGAACCTCTCTGGATGGTATAAAATGACGACTCATCCCAAACCATTCTTTGGGGATCAAGAATGTAATGGTTGCACACCCACCAAGGCATGCTTAGACAGTCCTATTCTCCGTCTGTGTTTTTCCTTTTCAGTCCATGTGGTTCAGCCTGATGAATCTATTCATGTATCAGCATCCTCAGTACAAAACTTTGCGGCTTGCATTTGGGGTGTATGTATGTGTGGGGCGGGGAGTGTGATTTCATGTTTTATCACTGAAGGTTTCTCAAACTAAACTTTGTTGTTCTTTTGGGACCACACCTGGTGATGCTCAGGGCTTACTCCTAGCTCTGATCTCAGGGATCACTACTGGTGGCCCTATGGGGTGCCAGGGATCGAACCCTGTTGGGCCATGTGCAAAGCAAGTGCCTTATCCACTGTCCTATCTCTCTGGCTTTCACACTAAATTTTCTTCCTTCCTCTGTCTCCAGGTGTGTATATATGGATGGAAGGATGGATGGGTGTATACATAAAGACATACTAACTGTATTTTGGCTGGCTCACCTGAGTTAACTTTAATGAACTGGAGTTACCTGCTTTGGGCTTCCTTAGGACCACGGTCTCAGGCCAGAGGGTGTGAGCACAAAGGGGCATGTCCTCAGGTCCTCCAATGGTCTCACACTGAGGGTAGGGAGGCAGTCCAGGGGAGTGAGCGCCCTGGGACCAGGCCTGGGGAAGAACGTGGTTTAGGTGGAGAAGAGAGAAAAGTCCACCTGGAGTCTGGCCTTCCTCAGCCGCAGCCCGAGAGCCCGCAGGAGGCACGGCCAGTGGTGGCTTTCTGCCCGCCCAGGAGCACGCCTGGTCCTCATGCCCAGAGTGTGCAGGCGTAAGATGCTCATCTGTGATTGCCAGCACTGCATCTGGCCCTCCTGACAGCGCTGCGAATGTCCCAGTGCCCCCCCTCACCCCATCCAGGACCGACTCACTCGGACCTTGGCATAGGGGAAGGAGTGAGATCTGGGTCCCGGGGGCCTGACTCTGCCGCTCTTCCTTCTCTCTTGTCTTCAGGAAGCAGGGGAAGGGGCCGGCCGGCAGTAGGGAGGTGCTGCTGAGAGCCTGCGGTGCCTCTGAGCTTCCCTGGCCCTCGACGCGGCAGAGGCTTTGCTCTGGGGGATAAAGGAGCTGGTATCAGGGGTCAGTCTTCTAGAGGGTTTAAAATTCATCATAATTATAGTTGGGGCTTTTTCTCAAGTGAAACTTCACTGTATGGGCTTTCCCCCACTGTATAGGAAGTAGTTTTACGGGATTATCACATTGAAGTTGACTGATAAATAAAAATGATGCCATTTCAGCATTAAAACAATATATAGGGGCCAGACCTATGATAGTACAGCAGGTAGACTGTTTCCCTTGCATGTGGCCAGCCTGGATTTGACCCCATATGTCCCCCAAGCGCCTCCAAGAGTAATTTCTGTGTACAGAGCCAGGAGTAACCCCTAATCATTGCTGGGTGTGGCCCCAAAACCAAAAACCAAACCAAAGAAAAAACACATTTATATATATATGTATATATTTGCTTTTTGGGCCACACCCAGCAGCTCAGGGCTTACACCTGGCTCTGCACTAAGGGATCATGCCTGGCAAGGCTTGAGGGACCCAGGGTCCAAACCCGTGTTGGCCACATGCGCGATAAACGCCCTACTTACCGTATTATCTCTCTGGCCCCCAAGAACAAACATTCTTGAGCATAGTTGAACATCCATGGGAGGAAGATTTAGATTAGAGTTTTAGCCTACCTCCTCCTTTTCAGAAATCACTGAGGCCCCCTCTCCCCATCTCTCCACCTTGAAGTGAAGGAACAGAAAGCATTCCCATTTCCCCAGTCCTTCCTGAGGCTGCACCAGCACACCTGGAACTGGAAACTGGATCTTTCCAGCACCCCGGGGCCGGCGGGGGCTGGGGGGCGGCGGGGGGGGGGGGAGGGCATCAAGATTTAGACCTGAAGACCAAATGTTCAGGTTGATGCTGCTTATGAGTCGCTAGACCTGGTGTCTGCAGGGCTGGGAGGATGTCGGTGCCCTCAGATGGAGCCTGCTAAAAAAGCACTTAGCTCTGGGACACTCAAGCAGGCATGACTTAAGGTGGCATTTGTTTATTTGTTTAGATTGTGTTTGGGCCACACCTGTCCCAGTGCTCAGGAGACCCTGCGGTGCTTGAGACTGGACCCAGGCCTCTCTCCCCCCCTCCCCCCATCATGTGCCCCGCCCTTTGGGCTCTCCGTGGCCTGCAGGAGAAGTGTTTCCATGCTGAACTACAGGTCTCAACTTTATGCATCTTAGTTTCTTTAAAATCCCAATCAATATCTTTGTCTTCCGACTTTGATTGATCCAATTTTGAATTATTTATTTCTGGATTGCTTCCTATAGTTTTGATATAATTGCATACTTACAACATGTGTCAGGAAACCCACTTCACCAATGGCAAGCCCGTTGCAGTTTAACTTTGTGGTTCCGGAGCTGAAGTCGCCAACTACTGACTTTCCTGGTGTTGCTTTGTTTTGGGGGCCGCACCTGGCAACCCTTAGGGCTTACTCCTGGTCTCGTGCGCAGGGATCACTCCTGGAGGGACCCGGGGGCCCATGTGTGCTGCCAGGGATTGAGCTCAGGTGGGTTGTGTGTATCGCTGTATTCTCTTTCCGGGCCTCGTCTGCTTTGTAAAATCCTGCCTGGTGGTTGGCTCTCATGGGAAGCTCAGAGCTTATGACCTGAGCTGGAGCGCGCGTCAGAGATTCAGCTGTGGGTTCGCTCATCAGTCAGCTTCCACCTCCTGCTCCTTCCTGCTCTCGGGCTGCTGTCTAGTCCCTTCGTTTGCCTGGGGGCTTTGGTCCCCCTACCTCACACAGAGCCTTGCTGCAGGCCATCCAACCCCCCACCCCCAGTGCCTACCAGTGCAGTGGGGGGGGCCTGTGCTCCAGGGAGGGCGCCCCTGGTCACATCTGAATTTCCTTCGGACTGTGCTATTTCTTCCCTATGCCACTAGAGAAGTGTGATCCTGGGAGTAAGATACATTATCATCAAGAGCAAAAAAAGAAAAAAAGTAGTAGCCTATGTATTCGGTTTGTGGCATCTAAAATACATGTTCTGGCTCGTGTGCTCAGCTGTCCTGTGAAATTGCTGTTGTCATCGCCATCTGAGTGGCTAAAAGGTCCAGGCCTTGAAATTGACCCGTCTGGATACAAACCCAAGTGCCTACACTTGAAAATTAATGTGCATTGATCTCTGCTGAGTCTGTCTGTATCTCACGGACTTGGTGAACCGGCACCTGTGTCTGAGAAACTGTGGGGCTTGTCCCTTGGGATATTTCTTTTTTCCTTTTGGCTTTGTTTTGTTTGGGGACCACATCTGGCAGTGCTCAGGAGTGACTCCTGGCTCTGTACTCCTCAGGGGTCACTCCTGTTCAGGGAACCAGGTGGGACTCTGAGGATCGACACCCAGCTCCATTCCCAGATAGGCAAGTGCCCTCCCCATGGTATATGGCTCCGGCCCTTGGAGCTGACTGCATTGTCTGGGTGTTTGGGGTTACTCGGGGCTAATTCTTAACCCACACAGTGGCCTGCTCCCCACATCGGTGACAGGCATGCCAGCATCTCCGTATTCACATGGATTCTGTAGAGCTAGAGGTGGTTTACGATGGGGGTTCATGTTCATATCTTGGGGGTTCATCATGTGAAATGATGAGTCTCTTCCCATGAATGGATGTGACCCTCTTAACAAATTGGTAAGCCAATTGAAAACTAGAACCCTCGCCTCACAGGTTTCAAGACTAGGGGAGATGTGTTGAATTCCTCATCTCTGCACATTTCTTTTTTTCTTCTTATTTTGCTTTTTGAGTCACACCTGGCAATGCTCACTCAGGAATTACTCCTGGCGGTGCTCGGGGGACCATATGGGATGCTGGGAATTGAACCTGGGTCGGCTGCGTGCAAGGCAAATGCCCTACCCGCTGTGCTATCACTCCAGCCCCCTCTGCACATTTCTAAGACACTATGAAATGTCAGCGGAAGCAGCAGGTCTCGCCTACTTATGTGGGTAGTTTGGGAGGCTGCTCAGGGAAATCTCGTCAGAACCATTTCTGCCAGGATGGCCCAAGTGTCCCTTTCTGAAAAACAGAACTCGCAAACTTTTCAAGAATCCTTTCATTTTGTTTTCATGATATGATGCCAATTTTATAGTAAGGAAAGTAAAGAAGATCTCAAACTCTCATTGTCATGTCAGATTAACGTTTGGGCTGCTTTTTCTGAATTAAGAGTATTTCTTAAGAAACTTTCCCCAAGTATGTCCTATTTCCTGTTGAGAAGAACACACTTAATTTCCGATCTGGAAGGCAGGATGGGGGCGGGCAGTGCTCCCAGAGTGGGCCATGTGTAAAGCAGGCACCTCTGAACCCCTATTGTATCTCTCCAGCCCTGGACACGGTGTTTGGGGGACCTTGGGATTCCTAAGTGATGTCATCCTTGCAACTTTATGTCACTTGCTATATTTGCTGTCCTTGGATTAGAGGCAAATGCATGCGAGAGACCTGAGTGAATAGGACAGTGGGCCGCTTCTTGGTTTTGTTTAGTTTCAATAAGAAACATCCTCTTTGGGGCTTCTGAGTTTGAAATCAAGGTCGGGTTCCCGCAGGCTGACGGCGCAGTACGTGCACTGGTCTCTGGCTCCTGCCAACTCTGTGAATGTCAGAGATCTCAGAACGAGGTTTGGCAGGACTAGCAAGCTGGAGGGTCCTGTACTGGCCTCGTAAAGCCGAACAGGGACCCAGCAGGGTGACTTTGGGAGAGGAACAGTGTGGCGATGGCGGCGCTGAGTTGCTTTTCACTTGCTTTCCTGAGCACAGACCCTGGGGTCAGAGCGGGCTCCGTCCCAGGCCCATCCCTTGTCAGCTGTGACTTCCCGCAGGTTATTTAACCTGGGTTTGCCCTGATTTCTGTATTCATAAAAGGCTGCTAATAATTGCACCTACTTGTGGCCTGTTAGGAGGATTACAGGAGATTATGCTGTGTACTGAAGTGCTTACCTGTACTTTGGCATAAAAAATGCTTTCCAAGTTGGCTGTGTGTGTTGCATTTCCTTCCAGTGCCGCCGTCTCTGTTCACACCTTGTTTTCCTTTCCACCTGTTTCTTGAGAACACCCCTAGGTGTTCTCAGGTGACCTGGGACCACTCCCAGTGACACTCAGCCCAGGATTATGGGGTCAGCCCAGCACGTGCTCGGGGACCGTGTGGGTGGACGGTCACACACAGATTCCCAATGCCGACATAGCCCTGACCTGGCTCCTCGGCCCTCGCATTTGGTTTTCTGTTGTGGGTGTCACACAGCAGTACAGGAAAAGTGGTGAGGCCGGGGTACACTACAGTGGTCAGAGCACTGGCCCCTGGGGGCCTTGACCCCCACCACTATACGGCTCACTGTGGCCGGGTCTGAGCCCTGGCACTGCAGGACCATCTTGGGCTCCAGCACTGACCCACTGGCCTGGTTGGCCCATTATGGTGCCAGTAACCCCTCCTTGGGGGCCCCCCGGCCCCCAAACAGAAAACATGTACTTGAAGAAATTGTCTCAGAGTGGGGACGAACTCAGGGTTGGGAGAAGAGAGAGGGGGGCCTGGGCCTGGTTTGGCACTGGCCTGTTGCAGGAGAGCAAGTACGAGATGCCTTTGGCAGGTCTCTTGGTGCCCACATCTGTGGCAGTCAACTTTATTTTACCTTTATTTACTGGGGTGGGGGGGCGCACCCAGCGATGCTCACCCCGGAGGATATGGTGTCAGGGTCTGCACCAGGTTCAGCTTTAACCCCTGTGCCCAGCTGCCTTGCGAGGACTCAGCCCCTGTATCTCCTACGGGCCGCTGCCAGCAGGTGCTCTCTCGGGCCGCCTGCTGGCTTCTGGCTCCGCGGGTGCCCTCGTGAAGGCCGGGGCACTGGGCCATCCTAGGGAAGGTCTTTGTCTCCATTCCTCCTCCCTGAGTCCTGACTCTCACTTCTCAGTTTGGATCGTTTCCTCTTGGTTTCTGGAGTTTCTGGCCCTCCCTGATACTGCCCCTGCCCAGCTGTGGCAGCAAAATTGAAAGAACAACACCAGCTTCCGTAAGAGCTTACCGAGCGCCCAGCAGGGCTCTGCAGGCAGCGTTTTACTTAAGCCTGAGGAATTCCAGGGAGCTCAGTACTTTTCCTTCCTCCTTTCTCTTTCTTTCTTTCTTTCTTTTTCTTTCTTTCTTTCTTTCTTTCTTTCTTTCTTTCTTTCTTTCTTTCTTTCTTTCTTTCTTTCTTTCTTTCTTTCTTCCTTTCTTTCTTTCTTTCTTTCTTTCTTTCTTTCTTTCTTTCTTTCTTTCTTTCTTTCTTTCTTTCTTTCTTTCTCTCCCTTCCTTCCCTCCTTCCTTCCTTCCTTCCTTCCTTCCTTCCTTCCTTCCTTCCTTCCTTCCTTCCTTCCTTCCTTCCTTCCTTCCTTCCTTCCTTTTTTGGGTCACACCTGGTGATGCTCAGGGGTTACCCCTGGCAGTGCTGGGGAGACCATATGGGATGCCAGGGATCGAACCCAGTTCGGCTGCATGCAAGACAAATGCCCTCCCCACTGAACTGTCACCCCGGGCCCAGCTCACTTCTTTTGAGTGAGAAACCTTTGAGTGCTGGGGCTGAGTCCAAGCCGGAGCTGCTTGCATCAGACCAGCCCTGTGTGCAGTGCTGGCCCGAGTCTGATCGGTGGACCTGCTAAAGACCATGGGAATGGCTCCACGTTGTCGCATGGCTAAATTGTGCTCCCCCACCCCAACCCCCACAATCACTATCCTAGGAAAGAGGTTCATGTGGCAACAAACTGGCTTGTTCTTCTCCACCTTTTTCGGGGGGAGGTTCGCGGCGAGCTGTTGTTGGCTATTGCTCTAGCAACGTCCACAAAGGCGGCATTGACTCCCCGGGCTGTGTCTGCTTCAGACCGAACACTGACCGCTTTTTATGCTGGCCAGCCTGAGCTTTCCACCAGTGCTGGCTGCCTGCGAGGAATGTGAGCGAGTTGGATGCAAGAGCAGGAAAAACACAACTTCCACCTTATTCCACAGCAGAGTTCACTTCGGGATACGGGCTCCAGGGTGACAGTGGCTGTTCCTTCCTGCTTGTCATTTCTGATACTTGCATAACGCTAACCTGGTGGGGAGCGTCAGATGACAAGCTATCCTCCTACATCTCCAGAAACGAGCTGCTGCTGACAGGCATTTCATTATATGGGGGCTTGTGCTCTAGACCGTCTCAGGGTGGAAAGTGGATTTCCTGTCAAGCCAACATTGTGAAATGTCCCCTCTGGAATGCAGCATTTCCCCCCTCGGGAATGGGCTAAGATGCAAGTGATCGCTCAGATGGACCCCAGTAAAAGTAAATATGTACTTAAGCGTGTAAATAGATCCTGCTTCTGTTTGGGGAAAATTAACTAAAATGATGTCATATTTTTTCTTGGAAGACTAACACTTTATCCCAATATTTGCAACTTAAGGTCAGTCAACTCTATAAGGTTCAAAATTTAGGCTTCATGAATCGGGGAAGGGAGGTTAGGGTGGACTCAAAGACGGGGTTGGCCAGCCAGAGTCCAGGCAGTGAGGGGGCTTCCTGTGGAGCCCAGGGACAGTGGGGGGCAGTGATCAGCCACGAGGAGAGGCGGACAGAGGCCAGGTGCAGAGGGACTTTGTCGCTCATTCTCAGAGGCATGGGTATGTTCCGTAGGTGCCAGGCAGGCTTCCTGTAGCTTCTGAGGAGGGAACAGACGGAGGCAGTGTAAGTGACTGAGTGCATATGTGCATGGGGAGGCCCTGGGTTGGATCCCCGGCATCCTGTGCTCCCCTGCCCCACTGGGCACAGTGGCCCAAAGCCCATCCTTCAGCACCAGTAGGTTTGCCCATGCAAAGAGAGGGTGTGTGTGTGTGTGTGTGTGTGTGTGTGTGTGTGTGTGTACTAGTTAACTAAATGAATCAGATTTGTTTAGTTAATTCATGTTGCAGTGTGGAGGGCAGATTGAAGTTAGGAAGACTTGTATTCACTCAGAGGCACATTCATTATTATTAGGAGACTGTTAGGATCATTCAGGCAAGAAATAATGACCCAGTCCAAGGCCTGTGGGTGCATTTTATTAAAAATCTGTGAATTTGAGAAATGTTTATTGAATTGCTGTGATGTATCAGGCGCAGAGTTAATGAGGCAAACCCTCCCAAGTCAGTGCTCAGGGCACTCGCACTCCAGGGGAGCTCTCAGAGCAACAGGCAGTCATGCTTTTATTTGTTTCTCTTTTATTTGGGGGCCACACCCAGCGATGCTCAGGGATTACTCCTGTCTCTGCACTCAGGAATTTCTCCCAGAGGTGCTTGGGTGGCCATATGGGGTGCCAGGGATCGAATCCTGGCCAGCCGCCCTCCTTGCCGTGCTCTGGCTCTGGCTCTGGCTCCCCCGGTCGTGTGTTTTAAGTGGCAGGGAGGAAAAGCAAGTTGCAGCCTCCTAGAAAAATCTGTACAAGGCAGGGGGCACGGGTGGGACTCGGGTGGTTGAAAGGTCATGCTGCACTTGGGGAGATCAGAGCTGCATGTGGCTGGGACGGGCCAAGGGGAGCCTGGCCCCCTTTCAAGAGCTGCAGATGGCTGGGGTGTGGGTTTGGATGAGGCAGTGCTGGGAGGAAGCTGAGAACCACGCACCCAGGAACAAGGTCGTTCCATATCACATCAGAAGGGGGCCTCATTTAGGGGGCCTCATTTTCAGACACAGTGTTGGTGGCAGGGCCACTGGGAAGGAACGAGTGTGCTGTGTGGAGAATTGGGAGGGGAGGGTGACCACTGAGATCACGGGCAGAGGAAGCTCGGGGCAGTGGAAGGAAGCATTTCAGAAAGGGGATGGTCAGCGCAGTCGAGTACTGCTGCCTCCAGCTCTGAACCTCGTACCGATGGGTCATTGGTACGTAGGAGCGTTTCAGCGGTGTGTGCAGGGGCAGGCAGCAGACATGCAGTGTGAACGTGGGAGGCAGCCCTGGGTGATGGGAGAGAGGACGAGAGATTGTGAGAAGGCCAAGGGGCCAGAGGGTGCAGAACCAGCACCTGCTGGGCGGGAAGGGCAGAGGGTGAAGAGTGACCTTTGTCGGAACACGCGTCTGGATGCCGGCTCCTTTCCCTGGAGTGTTGGCAGGGCCAGGGTGATTGGTGGAAGCAGGATGCGTCTGTGTGGCTTCCTGCAGATCCTGGGCTTTAGCTTTTCTGATTCGGAGCTGTTAACAGATCGTGACTAACTGGGCCCCGGCATGGGGCTCACAAACAGGAAGGAAGATGCAGGCTCTTGGGTTCTTGGCAGTGAGATCTTAGTTAGGGGACATAGCCGCCAAGGTAGGTAGTGCCAGATACGAATTATCCTCTCCCCGTGGCGTATTTGAGATGCCAAAATCAGTAACAACAAGTCTCTCAATGGAGACGTTACTGGTGCCCGCTCAAGCATATCGAAGAACAACGGGATGACAGTGCTACAGTGCTACCTTGGATGATGCCCCGTGAGCTATGGATGGCACCGATGTCAGGAACAGCTGAGGGAGGTGCCTTGGAGAGGAGGAGGTTTCCTCTCCCCCATGTGAAAGGGGGACTCTTTGGGGAGCCTGACTGATGGTCCCATGTTGGGGTGCCCATGAGGAAGGAACATTTGCCCACAAGCCCTTCGTCACTGTCCTTCCCTGAGGTCAGGGCTGGTTTCGAGGGGTCTGTGTGTGCTGTTCTTTGGGGAAGGTGACTGGCAGTTCTTTTTTCACCCGGGTGCTTTTCCAAGGCTGCTGCTTAGCAACCTGTTGTCATCCCTTGAGTTTCTGTCATTGCGTGCCAGTGACTAACATCTCTGAGGGTTACTTCGCATCCCTGCAGCCGCGTGGCCATCCGCAAGTGCAGGAAGGGTCTTTTGTGCAAAACCAGCTTGGTGCTCTTGCACGCGCCCTGACAGTGTCAGGATGAGTCGGACAAACCCAAGGAAACCCTGGCCCGGAAGCTTCTGTCTTTCAGGTCGGTGTGGGCAAGGTAACAAGAGATGAATCAGTATTAATTTAATGGGATCTGATATTGCTTTTATAAGACATCGCTTTAATGTGATGCTTTGTCATGAATGTTTCAGTAATCTGACAGCATTAAAGAGAGCTGTTCTCCCCTGTTTGATTATTTCTTGGCTCTATGACAGAAGTATGCATTAAAGTGCACTTAAGGTTTTTAAAGGGATGTCTAAGAAAGTAGTTACAAAACAAACATCCCAAGTGGGTCCCTCTGACTTAGAAACTCGAAGGATGTGGAGCTGATGCAGGACTGCCCGCGCTCCTGTGAGCCCAAGGGGTGCGGATGTTCCCTTGCCCAGCATGCGGGGAGAGAAAGTGCTTTCCAAGACAGGAATAGCAGAAGAGCGTCATTTTATGGTATCATCCCCTTATATTATATAAGCCTGCTCAAATTCTGAAGGTGGGCAAGGAGATTTTGAGCAAAAAATGAGCTGAAAGAAAATTTTAGCAACAATGAAAAAATATCCTTATCTAATAAACATAGCTAATATTAGATCTCCTTACATATATAGCACCCACAAAGAAATGTCAGTTACAGTGACACCCTTTTTTGCTTGTCAAAGTGGCAAAGCTTTATTAAAAAAGAAAAGCAAAGTAAAGCAAAGAAAACTTCGTGTTGCTGTGGGGGTGGAGGAACCAGGTAGATGTAACTTGAGTGATAAGTATCAGTAACTTGCAGAGTTTATGCTCTGACTTAGAAGTTTCATTTTCAGGGGTTTGTCTTTGTAACCATTGATAAAGTAAGAATGTAGCCTTAAGAGTATTTACTGTAATAGTTACTGTAACTTTGTAATAGCTTTTAAAAAAGGAACTAGCCAGTCCCAGTGA
This sequence comes from Sorex araneus, assembly GCF_027595985.1. NCBI lineage: Eukaryota > Metazoa > Chordata > Mammalia > Eulipotyphla > Soricidae > Sorex > Sorex araneus. The sequence goes on along the minus strand of NC_073304.1, from coordinate 169,658,270 downwards.
GGTCAGTTTTAAATTGTGACAAACTTTCATATTATGGCCAGTCAATGACACTAAAAGATAAGCAGGAGGCTTTTAAGTGGGCTTTTGCTGAAATGTCCAAAGAATTTATGCTGTGAATTTAGCAGGTAGGCTAATTGCATATGACATGATTGTGTAGGTTGTTGATTCTTAATGTTTTTTTGTCTTGTATTCTTAGCCATGATCAGGTTACAGAATTTTGGGAAGATAATAAGTTAAAGCTATGTGTAAAAAGATGGCCTAGATTAATAATGCCAGATTGTTGGATCATGGGAAATTGAAACATTTAATAGAATTGCTTCTTCAGATCAAGTATCTCTCTAGTGCCTTTTTAGAGATTTCTAAATGCTATCTTAAGAAATTCAACTAATCTTTCTCCTGTGTTTCATATGATTATACTGATCTGATAAGATTTAGAAATATGTTGAATTTCAAACTGATAAAAAGCAGGTGTTCATTTGAATTGAAGAGCCAGCAACTGGGTTGCGTCACTATTGCTGATCTAGCTGAGCTCAGCATCACAGATTTGGGAGCCCTGAGCGGGGGCCACACCCGACTGTGCTAGGACTTACTCCTGGCTGTGTACTCAGGGGTCATTCCTGGTGGTGCAGGGGGACCATTTGCGGTGACAGGGATGGAACCAGGGTTGGTTTTACATAAGAAAAGCACCTGAACCCTTGTTCATCTCTCTGGCCCCAGGAACAGAAAGTTTAAAGAATCATAGAGGAATTGTGATTTTAGACCCTCAGTTGGAGTGTAACATCATCAGGCATTTGCCCTGTTGAAAGAGTTGATGTGCCCAAAAGGAAACTTTACCCACGAAAGCCAGCGTGCTTTCTCTAGGAGCTAGAGAACCGGGGTATCCGTTCTGCATGTGGGGGCCCACGTTCCATCTCTGGTGCCCCGTGGCACCCCCCACCCAACACAAATAACAAAAACAAAACCAAAATTACCCAACCACTTCGGGCTGTGGCTTCATTTCTTCATCTTGTATACTTCGCTGTATTTACCAGCCAGGAATTTTGTATGACTGTGCACCTGCAGTGATTTACGATCCTGAGACTATTCCAGAAATATCTCAATTGGGGAAAGATCACCGGGCTGAGTTAGAGGAGCCCCCCCGCTGGCAGAGCCTTCTGAGCTTCGAGGGGAAAGGTGGGAACCGCACCTCTGTCCTGCCAGGGTCTTTACTTATTTGCCAGGTCCTGGTGGGGTGCCTGCCTCTGGGGTGGTGAAATTATACATGCTAAATATTTGCTTCTGACTGTGTTTTAAACCCATCCTAAATAGGAGGAAGAAGAGTTACAGATATTTTTGTTTCTTTGTTTGTTTTTTGGGCCACACCCAGCGGTGCTCAGGTCTCACTCCTGGCTCTGCACTCAGGAATTACTCCTGGCAGCTCTCAGGGAGTCATATGGGATGCTGGGGATCGAACCCGGGTTGGCTGTGTGCAAGGCAAGCACCCCACTGGCTGTAGTATCGCTCCGGCCAAAGTTACAGATAAGTATATTTTTAACAACACCAGTTTTTTTTTTTTATATACTGTCCCCGTGTGCCCTGAATTGCTCATCTCTGAGTGATGATGACAATTAGGCTCTGGGGCCACACCCTGCAGTGCTCAGGGATCCCTCCTGGTGGTGCTCAGGGAATCAGGGAACCATAGGACATGTGGGGAGCTGGTCAGCTGCATGTGAGGTCATCACCTTACCAGCTGGACCATCTCTCTGGCTCTATTTTTGGACTATTATCTGTACAATTCTCCTGATGGGTCACAGGTCAGTCTGTTCTGTATCTTCCAGCATTTCTAAGAGTGACCAGTAGGAAGCAACTCTTAACCCCGGAGGTCAGAGAAGCCTTGGAAAATAGCTAAATGTCAGGCCAGAGCAATAGCACAGCAGGTAGGGTGCTTGCCTTGCATGTGCCTATCCTGGGTTTAATCCCTGGCATCCCACACGGTCCCCTGAGCACCACCAGAAGTAATTCCTGAGTGCAGAGTCAGGAGCAAGCCCCGAGCATCGCCAGGTGTGACCCCCAAAATGCAAAACAACAGCAACAATGAGAGGAAAATAACCGGATGTTCAAACTCACTGGGTGCTTGGTGTAGACCTGGCTGGCTGCTCTGGCATTGGTGTCCGGTGATGAGGAGGGGTGAGGAGGAGGAGAGGCAGGACAGCACTAAAGGCTGGTTCTGTCTGGGAGCTGTTAGGACAAGGCTCTCTCGTACACACCTGTCTGGGTGTTCTCCTCCCCCCTGGGCGACAGTGTTTGAGTTTGCCTTGTCACCGAGAGGGACCAGCATCCCCTCATGCAGCCCTGCTGCCGAGACGTCTCAGGCTTCCTTACTCCCGGCTCTCTGGATTTAAGAGTATTCGGCCCGTTTCCCGTCTGGGGGAATTTTCTGGGAAATGGGTCCCCTTTGTGGTTTACAAACCTTTTTTGCCTTGACTTCATTATCTCATTTTCTCTTTTTCTTTTCCATCCACTATGCATCTATGGAAATGACTTAAACTTTTTTTTTAATCACTGCAAAGCATAAATAACATATAACAAATTCGCCTTTTTAATAGCATGCATTATCTATTAACACTTCAAACCACTATGGTATGGTATGAGCCGTGATTTCAGAATCATTTGTCCCCCACACGGAGCAGAGTGCTTCGCCTAGACCGTGGGGGGCATGTGCCTGTTTGGTGGGTGAGTGACTGTCCTGCCGGCTTGCTGGGGAGCACCTTAGTGGGATCACAGCTGCCGGTATCTCAGGTGGCTCACCCTGCCACCACTTCCAGGCTGGCTTGCCCGGTATGCCTTTGTGCCTGTTCCCAGGCTGTGCCCACCCCCCACTTGGCTGCCAAGGAGTCCGTAGGGCGAGTGAGAACTGGCCGTGAAGGGGGCAACTCAGGGCGGCGCCTTCGTCAGAAGGGCCAGGGGCTCGTGCCTCTTACCCTCCGGCCCGTGGTCGGTACTGAGGGAGCAGTGCTGAGTGGCTGGAGTGAGTAGATCTGGGCATTGTGTTCGGGTCAGTGCATGAACAGGCCCCTCTGGTAAGGATGTGGTCAAATGAGACCGCTCAGATGCCACCCTGCCCATTCCAGTTACCACCTTTCCCTCAGAAATAACTAAGTCCTTGCCTTGTTTTTTTCCTTTTCTCTTTTTATACCAACGAGAGAGAATTGCTTCATTTTTTTCCCCCCATTCTGTTTTATCTGCCCTGTCTCGGCTCCCTGGATTTGGACAAGTTTGTGGACGTTGTTGTTATTTTTCCGGGGATAAAGTTACAAGTGCACTTGAGACAGTCAAGCTCTGCCATGGAACGAAATGTTGTATTTATTGAACTCAAGTTTGTTCTTCCTGTGAAAATGCATAGAAAGGCTCTTTAGGGCTCACCCCGTTCTGCTTGATCCCGTGGAAGCTTTTTGGGGTGGCGAGGGTTTCTGTCCTGCCGGAGACGGGTCCCTTGTCACATCTGGACTGGCACAGGCACCTGGAGAAGTGCGCATGCTTCTCCGCAGATCCCCGGGGCGCAGAGCTGCACTGTGCTCTCACGGGTGAAAAAGGGGGCCTGCTGGGGTAGTCCAGCGGGGAGGGCATTTGCCTTGCATGGAGCCAGCCTGGCTCTGATCCCCAGCATCCCTTTTGGTTCGCTGAGCTCCCCAGGAGTGGTTCCTGAGTGCAGAATCCCTGACATGGCTGGGTGTGGCCCAGAATCCAAATAAAGAGGCAGAAATGGGCCAGGCGGCGGGATGTGGGAAGGCGGTGTCTCCAGCCGAGGGAGCCGGGCCCGCAGGCGGGGGGGAGGGTGTTGCAGGACACGCAGGCTGACGTCGGCGCAGGGGGCTCATGTGCCGTCGGGCAGAGCCCTTAGCCACGGCTGCCCTTGGCAGGATCAGGCCGCTGTGGTCAGCCTGTCTGAAGAGACCGTTGCTCAGTAGGCTTCCCGAGAGAGACACTTGGAAAACTCCCCGGATACCGTCAAGTCGGTGCTGTTTGAAGCTCGTGTTATATCCTCTATGATGGCTCATTTGTAACGTAGAACAGCTACATATGGAGCGTAGATCTGAACACACGGGAGGAACGTAGTGGGCCTGGGGCTCTCCTCATCCAGTTCCAGCACTCCCCACCCCTCGAGGGGGTCTACAGACAACTCAGCACGAGGAGGCTGGTGAGACCGTCTCAGAGAGACTGTGTCCTCGCCATTGTTTCTACCAGGAACTCTTGTCCCGGTAACTTTCTGTAGAGGTTCAAAGGGGCCCCAGAGCAGGAGGTCTGGGGTCCATCCCTGTGATTCTGGCCACACGGGCCAGTGGTTCAGTGTGAGGGCCCCGGAACGTGATGCACAGGGGCCTCGGGGACAGTCGCTGAGATGTAGGGGGGGGGGACCACGTGGTGTTGGGGGCCACCTGGGGCTGACTGCATGAATGTCCCTCTGCTCCCGCCCTGAGCACTTCAGTCACCACCATCGGAATCTTACAGCGAGGTACACTTAACTGTTGTCTTCACCTCAGCTGGCGAGAAAGCGGGCACACACATTCGGGCCAACTTCTGACGGCCACAGGCCAATGGGGAGAAGCGCGGTCAGTCTGGCCTCAGCCACTGCGCCCTGAGAAGTTGTTTTCCACAGACCAGCACTCCTTGCCTTTTCTCTTTTGCTTTTTGGGTCACACCCGGCGATGCACAGGGTTCACTCCTGGCTTTGCACTCAGGAATTACTCCTGGCGGTGCTCGGGGGACTATATGGGAAGCTGGGAATTGAACCCGGGTCAGCCGTGTGCAAGGCAAATGCCTTACCCACTGTGCTATTGCTCCAGCCCCCAACACTCCTTTTTTCTCCGTGTGACTCTTTTCTTTCTAATGTCCTGTTTCCTTTCCTTCTTCGTTTCCTTCAGCAGCCTTAGAACCAAGATTGGGCTTGGGGGTTTAAAATGTGTTTGCTGGGGGGTGGGAGTGGATGGAGTGCGGGTGGGGGGAGGGACACTGGGAACATTGGTGGTGGAGATTGGGCACTGGTGGAGGGATGGGTACTCAGTCATTGTATGACTGAAAAGTAAACATGAAAGTTTGTAAGTCTGTAACTATCTCATGGTGATTCATTAAACAATGTGATAAAATAAAATGTGTTTGCCAGGGGCAATGCTTGCCTTGCACATCCCTGACCCAGACTAAGTCCCCAGCACCACATATGATCCCCTGAGCCCTGCCAGGAGTGACCCCAGAATGCAGAGCCAGGAGTAAGTCCTGAGTACCGCTGGATGTGGCTCGAATACAAACAAAGCATTTGCCTATTTCCAACTCTGTGTAACCAGCTACTTACAAATAATACTTTGTAATTCCCCCCACTCCCCACCCGCCCTTCTTTTTCTAAGCTGCTAAGCTTCAAAGCAACCCCAGACTGGCTCTGACCGCTAGCCGGAGGAGCAGAGGCTAGCTAATTCCAGAAAGGCTTCTGGTTTGCCGAGTTTCTTTACCTAAGTCATATAACCAACAGTGATGGTTTCTATATTTATATCTGTGTCAAAGTACCATTTATGCCTGTTTATATGCTCCGCTCACAGGGCGCTCTTCAAAACTAACACAGGCACACGCCAGTTTGGGGCTTCGGGGATGGGCAGAGCCTCAAAGGAGCCGCCGGAGCACACGCTCTTGTGGGGGGCCTGGCTTCTATTCCCAGCCCCCCAGGGTCCCCTGGGCCCCAGAGCACTGCTGGGCGTGGCCTACCCTCCCATCCCCCCCCCCGTGGGAAAAAAAAAAGGATTCCACCCAAACCCACCCAGTGTTCTCCACAGTGCGCCTGGCCTGGCTCCCGCTGTGTCCCTGTCCCGTCTCCCTGTGTGCTGGGCATCCACGCCTGCTGGCCTCGCCACTGCGTCCCTCCAGCCCGCAGAGGGTTCCCGCACGCCCCCGAGTGCTGTTTGGTTTCTGAGGCAACCTGGCCCGCCCGGCACGTGCTGACGTCCTAGCAGCCCCCCTTCCTGGCCCGGCTGTTTCCGCCCGCCCGGGAAGGACGTGCACACTTTCACTCCACTCTGTGCGGGCACGGTGGCCAGGACAGAGAGAGGACAGAAGCACTTCTTGAAGTGACCTGTACCTTTGGGGTTTCATGGTTTCAGCCAGAGGAAAGGCCAACTTTCTTCTGTTGTCTCCTTAATTTTTTAAAAAAATGTTTCCCAGTTAAGCCAGGCATTTATAATTAAGTCCTCTGTTCTCTTATGTGTGGACTGGAGCACAGCGGGTAGGGCATTTGCCTTGTATGCGGCCGACCTGGGTTCGATTCCTCCATCCCTCTCGGGGAGCCCGGCAAGCTACTGAGAGTATCCCGCCCCCACAGCAGAGCCTGGCAAGCTACCTGTGGCCTATTCGATATACCGAAAACAGTAACAGTAAGTCTCACAATGTGAGACGTTAACTGGTGCCTGGCACTGGGACCAGGTACAGACCTGCCCCCCACACGCTGCCAAGCACCTCCAGGGTGGCCTTTGAGCCCTGGAGCACCGCTGAGGTGGCCCTGGCAATCCCTGGCCTCCTTGCCCGGTGGGTCCCGTATCGACGGGAGCAGAACCCAGGGCCCCGAGCACTGCTGCAGAGACCAGAACAATGAATTTCCAGACACGGGATCAACCAGGCGGCTGGTCCCGGCACCTTGTTCTTGGATCATCATCACTGCTCAGCACAGAGGCTGGAGAAGGGCCCCAACGCACGACCCCAATGGGTGTGGACCCCACACGTAAGAGAATAGCACTGTAGCACTGTCATCCCGTTGCTCATCGATTTGCTCGAGTGGGCACCAGTAACGTCTCCATTGTGAGACTTGTTGTGACTGTTTTTGGCATTATCGAATATGCCACGGGGAGCTTGCCAGGCAGGAAACGCTACATCAAAATGTACAGGCTGGAGTGGCAGCCACGGCTCAGTGGGTTTGCCTGGGATGCGCCGTCCTGGGTTTGATGCCCGGCACCCCATGTGGTCCCCTGAGCACTGTTAGGAGTGATCTGTATACAGAGCCAGGAGTCAGCCTTGAGCACTGCTGGCAAGGTAGGGCACTTGCCTTGCACGTGGCTGACCCCAGTTCCATTCCCGCCATTCCATACTCCACACCCCCACCCCCGCCCCCTCCCACTGGGCCCTTTCAGGAGTGATCTCTGAGGTCAGGGCCAGGTGGGGGCTTCCCAAACCAAAAGAAAAAAAAAAGTTTATGTACTGTGTGACTGAAACTGAGATAAATTATGAATTATTAGCAAGATAATTATCAGTGTGACCAAATTATACTTGTTTTCTGCCTTCCTCAATTAAAAAAATAGCATGCTGTCATGAGGCAGTTTACATCGTGGCTAAGAATTAGCGTCTAGGGCTGGGGAGAGATTGCAGGGGGCAGGGAGCTTGCCACACACCCCAGCAACCTGCATGGTCCCCTGAGTACTGGGCAGAAGTAAGCCTGGAAAAAGAAAAAAGAAAAAAAGGAAAACTGGAAGCCTTAAGCACCCGTGGGTGTGCCCCACAACAACAACAAAATAATGATCAACATCTGATACTGAGCCCTGTTTCCCCACGCCCTGAGGCCCTCAATCTCTCTGGTTTTGAGTAAGTCTGAATCTTGGCTTTTTTTTTTTTTTTTTTCCTTTTTGGGTCACACCCGGCGATGCACAAGGGTTACTCCTGGCTCTGCACTCAGGAATTACCCCTGGCAGTGCTCAGGGACCATATGGGATGCTGGGAATCACACCCTGGTTGGCCGAGTGCAAAACAAAAGCCCTCTAGTCCCTGAATCTTGACCTGAATTCACTCGTGGAGCAGGCATGGTCCTGCCTCTCTCCGTGGCTTGTTTGGAGGAGGGGGTCGTGGGACAGTCTGTGATCCTGCAGAGTGACCCAGCACGCAGGAGCAGGGGGAGTCAGAATGGACTGGAGGACGGGAGGGCTGGGGAGGGACAGGGAGTCCTGGGGAAGCAGAGACGTGGGGCTCAGCCTGGCCTGCTTTGGGAGACAGTCGGAGGTGAGGGAGGGGCACCCAGCTGCTGCCTGTCCAGCCTGGGCGGTCTGGGGTGGGAGCTGTTCCGGTCCGGCTGGACATTCCCGATGACCAAGAAAGAAGCCTTTAAGAAGAGAAGGAAGAGGGAGGGAGCAGAGGAAGGAGGAGAGAAGAAGGTTGGCGGGCAGTGAGATAGTCTGCTGGTGTCCTGAGGAGTGAACCGTGTCCTCGGAAGCCTGGCAGTTCCAGCGGGGTTACCCTCCGACAGCTGGGCTTGCTCCCGCCATCCTCTCTGACCTCTCCCCGGCGGGCAGAGTTTCTCATTAAAAAACAAAACAAAACTGTATTACTGGGGCTGGAGCGATAGCACAGCAGGTAGGGCATTTGCCTTGCAAGCGGCCGACCTGGGTTCAAATCCCAGCATCCCATATGGTCCTCTGAGCACCGCCAGAAGTAATTCCTGAGTGAAGAGCCAGGAGTAACCCCTGAGCATCGCCGAGTGTGACCCAAAAAGCAAAAACAAAAAGACCAAAAAAAACTGTATTACTATTTTCGTTTACCGTAATGGTTCTCATTGCCTAATTCCAGCACCACACCCATCCCCAGTGTACCTTTCTTTCTTGCCCAGGGAACCCCGCCCCTTGCCCTCTCCCCCCCTGCAGTCACCTCTCACTCCCCAACTCAGCTGTGGGGTCAGTTCCCCAGGATGTTGCCTTTGGCCCTTTTCTGGGCCTGCACCATGAGTCTTCAGGTCCCACATGCGAGAGACCCTTGTGTCTGTCCCTCTCCTCCTGACGACGCCACGCAGCTCCATACTCCAGCTCCCTCCGCACTGCTGCACGCGCCCGAGTTTGTTCTTCTGAGAGAAGCCATGTATCCCATGGCTTCTCCATCCCTCCGCCCACTAGTCTGTCCGTATCTTGCGCAGTGATGGATATAGGTGTGCATGGGGCCTTTTGAATGAATGCTTTTGTGTCCTTCCTTGGGGGTCGATGCCAAAAAGTGGAATTGCAGGGTCACATCTAGTCCTGTTTTTTCTTTTTTTTTTTGAGTAATTTCCACGATGCTTCCTGTGGAAGCTGAACAGGCTGACGTTCCCACCAGCAGTGGGGGAGGGCTTTCTTGCCACAGCCCTGCCAACACCGGCTGTTTCCAGCGTTTCTGATATGTGCTGTTCCCACAGGTGGGAGATGGTATCTCATTGCTGTTTTGATTTGCATTTCTCTGAGTGACAATGAGCACTTTCTCCTATGCCTGTTGGCCATCTGTGTATCTTCTTGGGGAACTGTCGTTCAACTTGCCACAGTTACTGATGGGGTCACTGGATTTTTTGTTGGTGGTTTAGTCAGTACTTTATAGACCTTGGATATCAGCATTTTACCAGAAGTACTGTGTACAAGTATTTTCTCCCATCCAGTTGGTTGTCTTTTTATTAGAGCTAGAGTTTCTTTTGCTGTGCAGAGCTTTTTAATTTGATGTAATCTTATTTATTTGTTTTTGTTTTCTTTGCCACCTCAGTCCTCTCATTGAGGATTCCTCTGTAGTCAATTTCCTGCAGAGTTCTGTTGATGTTTTCTTTAGTGTATTTTATGAATATATAAATATGTGAATTCTGCTCTGATCTTGAGATCTTTAATCCACTTTTTGCTTACTTTTATGAAGGGAGGTACAGTTCTAATTCCTTTCTTTTTTTTTTTTTTTAAACATATGGCTATCCATTTTTCCCAACAACATTTGTTAAAGTATTTTCTTTGCTTCGCTTAACATACTTAGCTTTGTCATCGACTAGCCGACCATAAATCTGGGGGCTTGACTCAGAACTCCCAATTCTGCCCCATTAGTGTGCAGCTCTGTGTTTGTTCCAGTACGATGCAGTTTTGATTATTACAGCTTCGGTAGTGTAGTTCCAGACTGAGGAAGGCAATGCCTCCCATTTTCTTCAGTTTTTTTAGGATTGCTTTGGCTGTATGGGAGAGTTTTACGGTTCCACACAAATTTTAGTAGAGTTTGTTCCATGTCTTAGAGAAGTCTGGAATTTTAATGGTTATGACAGTGCATCTGTATGGACCTTGGGTAGGATGGTCATGTTAACAATGTTGAGTTGTAGAGTTTCCTTTTGAAAACTCTACAGGGGGAGCGCTTCTGCCTCAGCTTCCCTGGCAGCTCTTGCTGTTTCTTAGCCCCGGGTGTCCCCCGAAGGTCCTCCCCTCTGAATCTGAGATTGAGCACCACCCGCTGGTGTTGGGCCGAACCTCACAGTGTGTGTGTGTGTGTGTGTGTGTGTGTGTGTGTGTGTGTCTGCGTGCGCGCGCGTGCATGCATGTGTGAATGTGCACATGTGAGTGAACAGGCAACATCCTTCTGGTTTGTAAAAGGGAGGCTACGGAATTCTGAGTGGCAAGTCTGTGGAGACTTTAAAAGGTCTATGGTGAGTGTTAAATTTGTTTCTGGCCTGCCAGCTTGGCGTGTAGAGTTCATTTAGCATTTAAAGACCCTCCCTGCTCTGCTTTGTTTTGGCTTTGGGAGCCACGCCTGGTGGTGCTCAGGGCTTACTCCTGACTCTGGGCTCACTCTAGGCACAGGAGCATTTCTGGCGGGCTTGGGGAACCATACGTGGTGCTGGGGCTCGAACCTGGTCGACAGTGTGCAAGGCAAGTGCCCTCCCCACTAGACTGTGCCTGTGCTTCCCCTCCCCCTGGTTTGCAAGACAAACCCCAGAGTTGCTTGGAAAGCCCAGTCTTAGGCAGGCAGGAGCTTGCTGAAACAATAGATGCGGCTGGTTGGGGGGAGGGGAACTTTTGAATGGCTTGGGCAAGAGGACACGCCTTCCAGCTTCTTCTGTTCTGCTCCTCCATGCCCCCCCAGCGATCACCCCCAGCTCTGGACTTTATTGTGATCTCATTTGGAAGCCAGATTAGATGTGGATTTTCCAGGGTCTGGGAGGGACAGGAGGGCCTTCAGAATTAGGACTTTCCATCTAGGGACATGCAGATGTCTTTTTCTTAGATTCTTCTGGCGTTTTATAATTTTCTTCTAAGAGTCTCATGCTGCTTTGTAATTTACCTCAACACCCCCCCCCCCCGCCCTCCCTTTCTGTTAGGCACTGTTGTGAATGTGTCCTTTGAGAATTTATTACCAGCACATCTTATACATTAATGTGAATTAGAGCAGGACTGAATCGTGCATGGGGATGGCGTGATTTAGCTTGACCTTGGGCTTTGCTTGTCCACATGGTCAGAACAGACTGTTTCCAAGGGGGCCCGTCTCTGTGCACAGGTGACCCACTTGTTGCACCAACTTTAGCTTGTCTGCATCACTGCCTGTGTCTTGCACGTTCTTCTCTGTGCTGGGATCATGGTTCACGACCCCCTTCCCCTTGCCGCTGTCGTGCTGAGCAGAGGACACGCACATTTGCTCTCACACTCGGTTGTGGTGCTTGCTGTGAGCTGACAACCGCACGCTTTCTTTTCTTTTTTTTCCTCATTGTGACACAGACCACAGATTTTTTTTAATTGAATCACCATGAGATACAGAGTTACAAAGCTGTTCATGGTCGGGTTTCAGTCATACAGTGTTCTAACATGCATCCCTTCACCAGAGTGCATTTCCTATCACCAGTGTCCCCAGTTTCCCTCCTGCCACTCTCCCTCTAGCCTGGCTATATAGCAGGCACTTTCTTCTCTCTGTCTCTGTCTCTGTCTCTCTCTGTCTCTGTCTCTCTGTCTCTCTCCCTCGCTCTCGCTCTTGCTCTCGCTCTTGCTCTCTCTTGCTCTTGCTCTCGCTCTCACTCTCTCTCTTTCTCTCTCCTTTTGTGCATTATGGTTTGCAATACTAATACTGAGAGGTTATCCTGTTTGTTCCTTTACTCATTTTCAGCACTAACTGCACACTTTCACGTAGTGGTGCTGAGAATCCGAAACTGCACCAGTGTTGGGCTCACACTTGGTGCATATGAGATGCTGCTGGGGATCAAACCCACAGCCTCATGCTTGCAAGAAATGTGCTTTGTCACCGAATAATCTCCATGATCTCCCCCCACCCACTTTGTAGTGGCTGCAGTGGTAATACAGCAGGTAGGGCTCTTGCCTCATACACAGCTGACCTGGGTTCGATCCCTGGCATTCCATATGGTCCCTGGAGCCCACCAGGAGGAGTGATCCTTGAGCACAGGGCCAGGAGTAAGCTCTGAGCACAGCTATGTGTGGCCCAAAAATCAAATAAAATCAAAGCAAAAACAACCCTCAGGGCTGGGAAGACAGTGCAGGGGTAGGAAGCTTTGTCATGCAGTGATCTGTCTGGGTTTGATGCGCAGCACCAGGGTTTATTCCTGAGTGTCGAGCCAGGAGTGACTCCTGATCATTGATGGAAATCAAAAGCCCGAAATTAAACGCAACAACGACCCTCCACAGTACGGTTTCTTATTCTCATGAATGCGTTACTATTATCTTTTCACTCTGTATTTCAGTTTTTCCTTCCTAAAAATTAAATGGTCTTTCAACCACAGTTTTTATAAGTATTTGCATCTCATGTCAAAGTTTTTCCTGCCACGTGAATTTACTTTGCGAAGTAAATCCAGTCAGGTTTTATGGAGGTTTCTGCTGCGAGGGCTCGCTTCCATCACTGATCCAGGGTGCCCGAGGCAGAGGTCTGAGAGTCCGTCGGGAGGGAGTGGACTCTCAAAGTGCTGTGCTTCCTTTATTTCTGTTCCGTGGAAGAAGGATGCTGTGCTTGTAATCAGTGTTATCCCCAAGGTATTTCATCAGTAGGCCGTCTCTCATAGAGATGCGGGTTAGCATCAGTCCTTACCGGGTTGCTTACCAAGAATTTAACGTGACACATGAAGATGGTCTAGTGAAACTTAACCCAATTTGAATAGGGTTCTAGAAGATGCATTCGGGGCAAAGTTGGATAGAGGCCAGGTGGGACGAGATCTTTCTCATATTGCGGTAACTTGCACAAAACATAAAACTTGTGATCTTAGTCAGTCTTAGTTTTTGAGTGATTTTTTTTTTAAAACTAGGGCCACACCTGGTGGTGTTCAGGCTGCTTCTGGCTCTGTGCTCGGGGGACCATGCGGTGCCAGGGATTGCACTGGGGCTCCCCCATGCACCGCGTGTGCCGCCCTCCTGGTGTCTCCCAGACCCCGCGCCTGAGCCCTTAGCACAGCACACCCGCATCACGTGGTTGGGCCTTTGACTGGGTAGCTGCTGGGGTTCTGGGACTCTTCTCAGGCCCAGCTGAAAATCGCTGTTGAAGCAGGACACCCCACACCTACCTCCTTGGCCCCCCGAAACTACCCTTCTCTCTTTCTCTATGCGTCTGAGTCAGTAGTTATTTTTTGAGAGTTTGACCTTCTCTGAGGCAGGTGAGTGGATTTGGGGGTGAAGGGAGACTCAGCCAGTGGAGGCAGCACCGTTTCCTTAGTCCCCGGACTATCGGGCACCTTGGGCCCAGAAGTCAGAGCCTCCGTGGCTTTCTGGAGTGCGGAGGAGATGGAGGAGGCGGCTGTCACCCGTTAGCTGACGTCTAACGCGTGACGCTTGCTACCTGTCTGAAGACGGAAGGGAAATCCGCTCCTTCGGCGGGGTCAAAGAGAAAAAGCCAGTTTGGGACCAGGAGGATGAACAGAGGGTGGGGGAGGCTGGAGGTGTTCCCGTGGTATTTCTCTCCCAGACACAGGGCTGAGCCACCTGTGGAAGGCATCTGAGGGTCCGAAGGCCTGAGCGAAGGGCAGGAGTCAAGTCCGGCTTAGTGGTCTCCGTAGCTGGGGGAAGGGAGGAGCCGATCCTCCGAGACCACTGCTCTCTGCCAGCCACTGCCTTCAGGCAGTTTATGTTTTCACCCTGATCGCAGCCTGTGGAAGGCTCTTGATACACAGGTGAGGCGCCAGGCGTGGGGACTGGGGTCCCAGCTCCTCTCCTGGCCCAGCACAGACTCTTCCTGAGCCACTGGTCACCTGGGAGTGGCTCCGTGACCTGGAAAGCCAGGGCTGAGATATCGGGAGAGGAGGCAAGGCGGGGGCCTTCGGGCACGGCCTGTCCCGAGCAGACGAGGGTGTGTGTGCCGTGACCCTGCTGCCCGTGTCCTCACCAAGTGCCCGTGCTGCGGTGGACGCCGGCCACCACACAATACGGACTTGTTGCAGCCGCCTTTCATAAGAAGCGAACTCTTCCAGAAGAGACAGTTTTGAAGTTTTGCTATGAAGTAAGAATGTTGGTGAATGAAAAGAGGCTTTTGTGGGCCCCTGCTTGAGAGTCTGGTGGCGGGGACTCTCGGGTCCCCACGCCGAGACCCAGGGCGGGGCGCGCAGTCCAGGGGGAGGCGCTCTGCCGTCTGGAGCTAGAGCCGCTCATTTCTGCGGTCATCAGAGGAGCCCACAGATTGCATAAGGGCTCTGGTATTCTGCTGGTATGGAAAAGATGATCTCAGGAGGCTTGCAGGCCAGGCTCGGGATGTGCATGCCACGTGTCTCTCCCCCTCCCCCCCTGCGATTTTTTTATGTCGATGGTCTCGGGCTGGATCTCCTGTGGCCGAGTGCAGACCAGCGCACAAAGCTGCCTTCTGTCTGGCATCCCGGGCTGAGCCTTTGGGGGTTCCCAGGGGAGCCGCCCCGAGTGCATCTGTGCTTCCTCGTGGACTTACTCTTCCCCATCACTGCAGCAAGGCCTCGCAGCGTCTGTCTGTCCACTGGGGGCGGGCTCCTGAGGGGAGGAGCTGCTGCTCCCCAGGGACATGTGGGATGTGGTCATGGGTAGCCACTGAGCCCAGCTGCACCCGTTGTACGGCTCCCCTGCATGTGCACCCCCTTCCTTCGTGGACGGCTGGATCAGACCATACAGGCACACAGCAGTGACTTCATCCATTGCCTTTTGCTGATGAGAAGGCAGAACAGTTTCTTCTCAGGAGACCTGAGACCCTCATCTTCCTTGTCGTTGTTTGAACTGAAGTCCTTGAACCTAGAAATAGTTTGACATTTTTGCTCTTGCTTGTCCTTTGCTTTGGGGTCACACCCGGTGGGTGGTGCTGGGGCTCAAACCTGGGCCTCCCGCCTTCAGAGCATGTGCTCTAGCCACCTGAGCCATCTTTCAGGCCCCTGCTTTTCTCATCAGAGTAACAGCATTTCTTTTTTCTTCAGTTGTGGGGCAGTTCTGAGCCATGTTTACAGTATGTGTAGAGCCATGGAGCCTGGGGCAGGAGTTATTGTGTCCATCCCGTTTTTGTTAATTATTTTTTTTTTTTTTTTGCTTTTTGGGTCACACCCAGCGCGATGTTCAGGGGTCACTCCTGGCTCTGCACTCAGGAATTACCCCTGGCCGTGCTCAGGGGACCATATGGGATGCTGGGAATTGAACCCGGGTCGGCCGCGTGCAAGGCAAACGCCCTACCCGCTGTGCTATCGCTCCAGCCCCTGTGTCCATCCTGTTTTTATTTGTAGATTTGCTCTAGAGGAAGTATGTTAAGGACATTTTTCAAAGCGTTTCCACCCTAGCTATCAGACACTTGAAAATGAATGAATGTTCACCATTAGACTTTCCAGGAAAGTGAGTTAAAGTACTTAGATGTTAGTTGCCCTTCAGCACAGGAAACAGGCACTCAGTATGGAAATAAAATCTGTGTGGTGGAGAATGTGATAATTCCTAAGTACAAGGGGTGACGGGATCCAGAGTCAACGCAAAAAGGCCACCAGTGCACAGACATTCCTATTTGATGTGTGTGGGGGGGGGGGAGGGGGGGCTGTGTGTGTTTCAGCCGGTTCTGATGGTGATGAGCAGAGTCCCTCCCAAGGCGTGGTGCAGGGGTCCTGGTGGGTGCAGGAAGCTGGCTCCGGGTTCTGGGCTGCCCCTGGAGCAGACGGTGCGTGGCAGAGCCTTTCAGAGCAGCATGTGGGCGCACAGCTCACGTCCTGGCACTGCAGTCTGTGTGTGGCCAGTAAGAGTTTCACGGGGGGCCGCCGACCAGGGGAGTGCCTCCTGCTTTCCTTTGCTGCTCATGGTCAGTAACCGGGAGCGATGAGGAGATGAGGAATCAAAGAGGACGCTCCAGCTGTTGCTGGTTCCCTGGTCAGGCCCCGGGGCAGCTCGGGTAGTTCAAACCCACTCGATAGGCCTTCTCCGCTCTCCTCAAGCCTTGGGACCCTCGTGAGGTGGCAGGACCCTCAGTGCCACTGCCGGCCTGCGGGGAGGCTCAGCTCCGCGCCGTGCCAGGTTAGCAGGGTCCAGCTGGTGCTGTAAACAGGTTGGGCATTCTAGGTGCCCCCCGGTGTCAGTGTGCCCCAGTGCGCAGGCCCGTGACAGGTGCCGTCCTGGGCCGAGCCGGGCCTTGTGCGCAGACGTCTGCGTTATTTTTACCCCAGCGCTGGCACTCCAGGAAGGAGCACGGGCTTCATTAAGCAGAAACATCTTGGACCCCATCCAGCCTTCTGCCTCCTCCCCTCGTCGTCCAGCCGTTGCCAGGCTCTCTGCCCTCTAGTCTCATCTTCTCTGGGTCAAAACTTTCATCTCCTGTCCTTTAATTTCCTTCAGTGTCTTGGAAATGTTCTTTTCGTTCTTTGGGGGGAGGGTTTTGTTGTTGTTGTTGTTTCATGGCCACACCTGGCGGTGCCCAGGGCTCACTCCTGGTGGAGTCGGGGGCCCGTGTAGGGTGCCAGGGACCAAGACTGGCTTGGCCACATCCAAGGCCAAGTGCCCGCCCTGCTGTACTCTCTCTCCAGCCCCTGTGAATTTGAAGTTTTCCCTGGACTAACTCTTTCTCTTTGTTTTTCTTTGATTTCAAGACATTCCTGTGGCAGCTTATTTTCCTTCGTTTTACTGTTTCCTTCGCTGTTGCTCTTGGGCAGCCACTTTAAACCTTTGGGACTCCACAGTTCAACCTCCACCTTTTGTCTTTTGTTCCTTGTCTCTCATACTTTCCTGCCAGTTCCCCTCCTGTCACAGCATCTGCTTTTGTCCTCTTTTCTCCCAGGGGTGCAGCTCTCCCTCTCTCCCCTGCTCCTAGAACCTACAGAACCCTTTAAATGACTTGGACAGGCCCACTCTGAGTCCCCGCCTTCAACTCCAGAGATCCCATCATCCTGAAGTGGGGAGCTGCAGGTGGAGTGAGCGTTGCCTTGTTGGGGAACTCCCGCACCTTCACCGTCACTGTCCCCTCCATCCTTTTCCACTCAGCCGCCACCTCCGCTTATATGGGGGGCTGGGGAGCTGCCTGGTGCTGCCAGGGCTAGCTCCTAGCCCCATGTTCCTCATTAGTCCTGGTGGTGCCATGCTGGGGGGCTGACTCAGGCCAACTATAGGCAAGGCAAGAGTCTTATCTGCTCTTCCGTCTCTTTTCACCCCTCCTTTTAAAACATCTTTTTTTTTTTTCTTTTTGGATCACACCCAGCCATGCACAGGGGTCACGGCTCTGCACTCAGGAATTACTCCTGGCCGTGCTCAGGGGACCATATGGGATGCTGGGAATTGAACCCGGGTTGGCCGAGTGCAAGGCAAACGCCCTACCCCCTGTGCTATCTCTCCAGCCCCTTGAAATATCTTTTGTCTGGTTCACTTAAGTATAAACTTACAGGCTGGGTGGTGGTTTTGTGTTCTGTAAAGTTACAAAATGTTGGCACTGTGTAAGCGCTAAAATAACAGCCGAGCAGTCGCGCCAGCCTGCCCAGGACAGGAAATACTCGCCCAGCACATCTCTTTGCTGGCAGGTAAGTGCTGACAAGGGCCAGGGACTGAGAAACCGTTTTCTTCTTGCCTTCATATTTCCCCTTCTTGGGCCTGAGTGACTGTACACCGGGTAGGTGTTCGCCTTGCAAGCAGCCAACCCAGGTTCAATCCCCAGTACCCTATAGGGTCCCCTGAGCACTGCCTGGAGTGATATCTGAACACAGGGCCAGGATTAAAGCTCTGAATACTGCTAGGTATTGCCCCACCCTGCTCCCCCACCCCACACCAAAAAAAAAAAAAGGATAGAAAGAAACTTAAAAAGATTTTTCCTTCTATGCCTTGAATTCCAAGCAATCACCAGAACCCTTCCTTTTGACGTCATTTATTAATTATGCACAAAATAACATGTTCCACTTTAGAAATGCTTCCAAGAATAGTGCCGTGTCGTGGTATACTTTGTTATTTCAGTAAGATCGCAGTGCTCCATCCCCCAGACCTTGTAACGGCACGAACCTCCAGGTTGGCCCCTGGCACAGCTCGGCAGAGGAAAGTGACAGTTGCTCCCGGCCCTGTGCCTGGCCGCAGCTTCGGTGGCCGCCTGACGTTCCTCCCCCTGGGGCTGGGAGAGTCTGAGCACCCTCTCAGCCCTCCCGCTCCCAGCTGCGTCTCCCCTCAGGAACCGTTGTGTATGGGGGTGAGAGGACCCAGCGGCGTCCTCCACGGGGCCTTTGCCCCTTTGCGCCTGACTGGACAGTGTCGAGGACTAGCATGTGGCCCCTCGACTGCCTGCAGAGCACAGGGTCTTGCAGGCCCGGAGCCAGCCTGTCCATCATGCCCTCGGCCGGGCGGCACTTGGTCACTGGCGTGCCCTGCAGTGCCTGGCAGCAGGAGTCCTGGGGCCAGCTTGTGTAGCTGGAGGTGGTTTGGAGTTTCAGACATCCTTTCTGATGACAATTCCATTTTCTAGGAAATTTAAAAGAAACCTTTATTCTCCCAGGCTGATGACAGGTGGTTACGCTCCCTTTGGTTTGGTTTATTGGGTCATGCCCAGCAGTGCTCATCTCAGGGCTTACTCCTAGCTTTGTGCTCAGGTACCACTCCGGGTTGGGCTCAGGGAACCGTATGTGCCACCAGGGAGTGAACCTAGTTCGGCTACATGCAGGGCAAGCACCTTAACTGGCTATACTCTCACTCTACTCCTAAGTTCCTTTTCTAGAAGAATCCTCAACTGGGGATGAGTTAAGCCTATGCAAAGAATGAACGTCTGCAGTAATGCAGTAGCAGCAGCGACTCGAGTGGCTGGAGAGAGAGAGCATAGCTTAAGGCTCTGGCCTTGCACAGGGCTGACCTGAACTTGACCCAGCCTTGGTGCCCCCTCCTCCCCAGCCCCATCAGGAGTAAGCCCCCAGCACAGCTGGGTGTGGTCTGCAAACCAAAATGTAACTAACTACAGAAATTAATAGAAAGGTATTTTCCTAACGAAAGTAAGTTGTGTTCTGAAGTTTAACGTTGGCCTGCATTTAAGACATGGTACCTGAGAAGTAGCATTTTCCCTCTCCCAGCAGATGGAGAAGAAATAGCATTTTCCCCACAGGGATCTCTGCCTGCAGCCTCCTGAGGGGGGATTTTAGCATCAAGTCTTCACAGTTTCTTCCAAGGCCATTTCTTTCTTTACCAGTCCAGTCATCATAGCACATCCCTGAGCTCAGAGACCCTTCTTTCTCTTGGGATGGTTTTCTTGCCTCCTCCCCTCCCTCCTTCCTCCTCTTCCTCCTCCTCCTCCTCCTCCTCCCTTAATTTGCTTGCAGAAAGGAGTTAAGAGTTAAAGGATCTTAAAAAAAAAAAAAAGGTTAAAGAATCTGTGGTTTAGAAGTGAGAACACAAAGGGAGGGGGATTAGACACTTTCTCCTTCCGGAATGAATAATAAAGGACTGTAACTTTAAAGTTGGCACGTCTGAATTTGACTCTTTTGGGGGAGCACAGCAGCCAGTTCAGGGGCTGGAGAGATAGTGCTGTGGGTGAGGCTCTTGCCTTGCATGCTGCTGGCCCCTGGCCACCTCCTGGTCGCTCCAGAGCACTGCCGCTGGGTGTCCACAGCCCCCAAGCACAGAACAGAACAAAGAGAAGTAATGCGACATTGGAAATATCCTGGCTGGGCCTGGCTTCAGGGACTAGGGCCTCAGCATCCTCCCCACTGGCCAGCCCCGTGCCCCCTGGTTTGCTCGTTTCTGCTGGTGGTGTTTTCCTGCATTCTAGAACCCCCTCTCCCCAACATCCTGCACTCTGCAGCCAGGGTTGAAGCTGCCGCATCATTTTTTCAGGCACAGCGATGAGCAGCCCAGTGCCTTCCCAGGAGGGGTAGGGGGCCAGCCCTGCATGGCCCCATCCCGTGGCCCACCATGCTGTTCCCGGGTGGAGTCCGCCTTTTGTGGTCCCCTCTCCAGAGCCGGAAGCGGCTGGTTGGTTCTGAAGGCTGCGCACAGGTGGTTGGCTGTTTAGCTTCTCGGCCCTCCAACTCTCCGCTAGAGTGTGGAGTCAGGGAGCTTCCTCCCCTAAGTTCCCTGCTCTCGGAAGCCAGTCTGAGCTTTGCCCGAAGCTCAAGGCTTGGTTCCAGGGCCTGCTCCCTGGAGCTGAAACACTCTCCGTTATGCTAAGTGGCTCCTGTCTCACGCCCCAGCTGCTTCTAGAGTAGGTTCTGTTGTTGCGCACGTCTTATGGGTAAGGGAACAGAGAAAAACTCTAGAGCTTGTTCGGGGTTATTCATTAAGGGAGGGCTTTCAGATTGAACCAGGGCCTCACAGTCAAGGCCTGTGACCCTTCCACTGGGCCACACCCCAGGCTCCGCTTTCAAGATCTGACAGGGCAACCTGACACCATCCTCTGTCCTCGTGACACTATATTTAGCCGCTGGACGAATCTTGAATCTCACCGCAGAGCAGTTTCATGGTCTCGTCCGTTGGTACCTCGGGACTCACCTTAGAGACAGTGTCAAGTGTCTAGGAGACACGACAGCCTTGTCGCTGGTTGTTTGGGCACGGGCAGTGATGCTTGGGCGAGGGGGCACTTGGCTGCTGTGCTGGGGATTGAACAACTGCAGAGATGTCCTTAGCCCGTAGATCAGCCTCCAGACGCATCACGGCGCCTGGGAACCAACCTGTCTTTCTAGAGGAGTTGAATTTCTTTCCTAAACTTATGTATTTATTTATTTTTTGGTCACACCCAGCGATGCCCAGGGGTTACTCCTGGCTCTACACTCAGGAATCACTCCTGGCGGTGCTTGGGGGACCATCTGGGGTGCCAGGGATCGAACCCGGATTGGCCGAGTGCCAGGCAAACGCCCTCCGTGCTATCGCCCCGACCCTGTCTCTATGCAGGTACTGTTGCCTCAGGATGTGAATGAAATCTGATGAGTCCCTGAATTACAGAGGCACCCCCGGACTCTTGGGCCAACTCTGAGGCCCTTCATCCGTGCCCTCTCCTCCTGCTGCCTCTGTCTGTGCCCTCCTGAGTAGGCAGAGAGGGGTGTGCACCGGCTGTGCCCACTGCTGTTGTCTATTCACAGATCCTCGTGGTGAGCATCCTGGCACGCAGAGTGTGTTCTCTCCTGCAGGGCGTTCCTGGAGGTCCTGGCGGCCCTCTCCTGCCCCGGCCTTGCGTCCCCCAGGACCCCGTCTCGGGCACAGCCGTCCAAGCTCGGCTTGGAGCGTGTCTGTGAGAGGCCGAGCTCTGTCCAGTGTAAATGCCTGCCACGTGGAGGCTTCTCGGCATCCTCGGCCAGGACTGCGGTCGGTGGCAGACACTGGCTTTGCCCGTGGGAGGAAGCACACAGAGCGGGGGTTGCTCGGAGGGCCCTGAGACCTGTGCTGTAAAGGGCCGCTGCGTGTGTGTGTGTGTGTGTGTGTGTGTGTGTGTGTGTGTGTGTGTGTGTGTAGGCGTCGGCACGCCTTGGCTCTACTCTCTGCGGTGGGCAGTGCTCGGCCCCACCCACCTGCTCTGAGTCTCGTCCCAGTCCCTGGGGGATCAGACAGCTGCTGAGAGCGGGACCCGTTAGCGACTCTGCTCTTTCTCCGTGTGAAATTCCTGACCCACTTTCCTACGTATCCCATTTCTTTCTTTAGTTGGGAAGTTGTTCCCTCTGTCAGGTGTGTGTGTGTGTGTGGGGGGGGGCGTTGTTCCATTTGACCTTGATTGTTCTAAGCTTCCCGGTGTGACTCCCACAGGGCAGGGCAGGGGCTTCACTTCCAGGCCGCATTCCCAGCCCGGGTGGGCGCTGAGCTGCGGCTGTTCTGCGTGTCTCTCTCCTCTACTTACACGAGCTCTCTGGCAAGTTGGGGCTGTGCCTGACTCAGCTCGGCAGCCCACTGGGCCACATTCCACCCAGAGGTGGGGCACCCACCCTGCTCTTTCCGCGGGGCGCCCTCTGTCCGCCTCAGCTTCTGACGCCTGCAGCGCCTCTTTGATTTCATGGCAGCCCTCTGGACACTGGGACGGTCCACTCCAATGGGAAGTACAGAGCATACGTGGCCTTTGTCAGTAGCCTGGGTCTCTGGGTGGAATGTCACCAGTGTTGTGGTGACATTTTCCTTTCCTGATTTTGTTCTCCCTGTGCCGTCCCCACCCCCCCACCCCCCATGTGTTTTGTTTCTCTCTCCAGTCTATAGACTTACAGAATCTTAAGGATTCAAAGGGACTAGAATTGGCCTAGTCCAGGCCCTTCGTCCAATTCATCGTGCTGATGTTCTGTTTGAATGACTGCCAGTGTGATAAAGAGCGTTTCTTGGGGGAGGGGGATTTGGGAGGACATACAGAGTCTAATTATGTAAAATAGCCAACTTTAAAATAAGGAGATTTGTGGGGTTTGGTTTGATTTTGGTTTGGGGGCCGTGTTCAGTGGTGCTCCTTACTCTGTGCTCAGGGGTCACTCCCGGTGGCGTTTGGGTGGTCACACACGGGGCACCCCATGCTCTCTCTCTCTGGCCCCAGTTTGGGAGAATGAATGCGCACCTGGGTATTTTAAGATGAATGAGCAAATTGGAAAGGTGGGTTGAAGGATCTCCCAACTTGTGTAGCATTAGCTCTCTGAATTTGACGCTTTGAAGTCGAGCTGCCTGGCTTCTGTCTTGGCGCGTCTCGTCCTCCCCATAAACTGCTTAATCCTGGGTAAATAACTTCATGTGTCTCCGTGTGTCTCGCTTTCCAATCTTGTAAGCCAAGGATGATGGTACTGTGTCATTATTGTGAGGCTTCAGTGACTCAGGATTCCCAGAGCATGAAAGATGGTTCTTGGCAGGCAGCAGATGCGCCGCATGTGGCGGATGTCA
Source organism: Sorex araneus (assembly GCF_027595985.1). Taxonomy (NCBI): domain Eukaryota; kingdom Metazoa; phylum Chordata; class Mammalia; order Eulipotyphla; family Soricidae; genus Sorex; species Sorex araneus. The sequence continues at coordinate 169,635,318 of NC_073304.1, read as the reverse complement.
CTGCTGTCACTGCCTGTGTCACCTCTGTCAGCACCGTCACCACCGGTACTACCCTGTCACTGTCCCCATTGCCGACTCCATCACCGCTCACCGTCACTGCCACTCTTTCATTCACATCATCGCTGTTAAGTGCCGCGACCAGCTGGCAACACAAGCGGGATGCCTCTGTAGGCTTTGGGGTGGAGCCACCCCCTTCCCTTGCCCAGTTTCCCACACTGCCGCCACCCCTGTGAGCTAATGAAGTCGTCGTGGTGGAATTTTCCTGCAGGAGCAATTGAAGAAATAGAAGACCCATTAGCTTTTGCTCCTTTGAGACCAACTCATTGGGAATCCATTTCCTGTCTTTTAAAAAAAGAGTAAATTCATTTTGTTCATTGACATTCAGTAAACAAAGCAGAGCAGCTTACATTCTGGGGAATGTAATGTTTGGAGTGATTTTCCTTTCCTGAGTAAATTGCTTTTAATAAAGCACCAGAGGGTAGGGGAGAAAGTGCAGTAGACTGAGTCCATCCGTGGCCTGCGGGAAGTCTGGGTTTGGTCCCCTAAGCAGCGCGGGGCGTGACCCTGGAGCACAGAGCCAGGAGTAGCTGTGGGATGTAGTCCATGCCGGTCCAAAACGACCCAACAGAAACAGAGAAAAATGCATCGGAGTAAATGTTTTTTCTCTCTTTCCAGGTTGCAATCAAGATCATAGATAAGACCCAGTTAGATGAAGAAAACTTGAAGAAGATTTTCCGGGAAGTTCAGATTATGAAGATGCTTTGCCATCCCCACATCATCAGGCTGTACCAGGTAGGCCCTAGGAGGTGCAGTGGGTGGTGGCAGGGACCACTGAGCTCTCTGGGAGGACATAGTGGGTGGTGGGCAGCTGCCACGGTGTGTCCTGTGTTTCTGCATCCACTCTCCCCCTGCCCCCCACATACACACACTCCCTTCACTAACTAGGACGCTCTCCCCGACCCAGGTGGGCTTTCGTCACAAATTTTGTGCCACTTGGGTGCTGTTCTTAGCGAGACTTGCATGAAAAGATGATTCAGAAAGATGATGCGAACTTGGTTATTTTATTTAGGTCAGAACCCTAAAGCAGAATGGGAAGCTTAAAAGAAACTGAGAATTGGGAGAGATGAAAAGCTCGATGAATAGGACATTTAGAAATGTGACGTGGGGCAGTGGTGTGGCTCCAGTGGCAGAGCCCCTGAGCTCCACCCACGTCACCTCACACCCCCTGAGCACTGTTGGGATGACGTCATCCTCCTCCCCCAAGAAATGAAAAATAGAATTTGAACATTAAAGTCTATGATTTTGTCATGAATTATGGTGGCAGAGTCTGGGTTTTTGTTTTTTTTTTTGGGGGGGCACATCTGGTGGTGCTCAAGGCTTCCTCCTGGGTCTACACTCAGGGCTCACTCTTGACGGTGCTCAGGAGACCATATGGGATGCTGGGGATGGAACCCGGGTCGGCCATGTGCAAGTACTCTAGTCACTGACCTATCTCTCTGGCCCCAGCAGAGTCTGTCTTGTGGCTGCCTTCTTGTCTTAAGTCATAAGCGACTTCCTTCCTCATCAAGTATGTTCCTAGACTTAGTCCCCAAGTAGCATTTGATAATTTTGATATCCAGGAGTTTTGTGGGGCTAGGGGGAGCTGTGGTACTTGGGGGACCATGCAGTGCTGATGATCGAGCCTGGGTCCCAGCATGCAAGCCATGAACTTTATGAGCGAGTTCTCTGGTTCCCCAATCTAGTTTTCTTAACTCCCCCTTCCTCCCCCTCCATCATGTATATTTCATGCCATCATAAAAAATGTGTTTCCCAACCCTCACTGAAAAAGCAATAAATCTGATGGCTGGAATTTCCAGCCGGAGAGGTGGGGAGGGCCTGTCCTTTGCAGGCTGGTGGAAGTGATATTTCGGGAGAGGGGAGGCTTTGGGTCGCTTCTCAAATCGCAGCGTGGTACTGGCAGCTATAGGCGTGGCCCTGGCACAGAGCCAGCCATGCTCGCCACCATCTACCGGAACAGCCCCCCGAGTCCTGCGGGAAGAGGCCACCCACACTGTTCATTGGCTGCCAGGAGCCTGCAGTCAGTAGTTACTGGCCCAGACATGGCCATGCATGAGGAAATCCACCCTGGAAAGAGTCCGGCCAAGTGAGAGCGGGCCAGCTTTCCCAGCTTGCGCGTTTCATGGAAAAGCATGCACGCCTTGACGCTCGGCCCTGTGGTTGAGGCTGCAGTTTGGGTGCTTTCTCTGGCAGCGGCCGCTCACGGGATGGAATGCATTCGCTCCCCAGGAGCAGGCTGTTGGAATTCAGCAACGGAAATGCTATTGAGCCCCAGAAAACAACCTGTGTGGCTCCCGGCGTGACCTGCAGGGGGGCCCCGTGTCTGCAGGCTGAGGCAGAGGAGCGTGACCCTCACCTGAGCCGCAGAGCCCGCTCGGGGGGCCTCACCATGGAAGTGAAGCCCCTGTCACTACCTGTAGGGCGATGGGGCCGACCGCTTAAGAACTCAGGGGTCACTCCTGGCAGGGCCTAGGGGACCACAGGGGATGCCAGGGATCAAACCCCAGCCGGCCACGCACAAGGCAAGCGCCCTCCCTGCTTGCTGTCCTGTTGCTCCAGCCTCAAGACTATGAACATTTGCTCTTGGCAGTGTCTGTGCCCCAGCTCTATGGCACATCAGGGACTGGCATTCTCATGGAGTGACAGAAAGACCCTGAAATAGGAACATTTCTGCGAAGAATTGGAAGAAAGTCCTGTTTCTCCCCTTTCTTCTTACGAAGATTCACCTCTGCCCCCCTCCCCTTTATTTTATTATAAGCCGGAATGGTTGTTCACACTGTAAATGACAGAAGAGGAGTCATTAGTTTCTCTTGCTGCGCTCTCAGCCTGTCATCTGTGTCACCGCCTGTCACTTTCCTGCCTTTGCCCCAGGTCATGGAGACAGAGCGAATGATCTATCTGGTGACCGAGTACGCCAGCGGCGGGGAGATCTTTGGTAAGTGTGCTTGTTGTTCCCGAGACCAGATGCCGGCACCGCGCTGTCCTTTAGTGCCCGCGCTTCCTGTCCACAAAGGCCTGTGCACTGTGCTCGGGCCGCCTGTTTCCCAGCACAGCTCTTCTGTGGGAAGTGGGGTGACCGTGGCCACCTGGGAGAGGCTGGGAGAAAGAGCCTCTCGGCTCAGGACAAAACAGACCTGTCTGGGTCTAAGGAAACAGATTTTCAAAGTAACAATAACAGCCCCGGGTCATAGATTCTTTGTGGCAATGTAACTCAAGGAAATGCAGTACCATAAAGATGTCGATCAGGACAAATGTGTGTCCCCTAAAGCTGTCTTCCTGAGGCCCTGGGTCTCCAATGTTTGAGTGTTTGTGGAAAGGACGGGCTTAATCTAGAACATCCGTTTTGGAAGCAGTCGGACCTGGTTTTGATTCCAATCTTTGCCACTGGAATTTTTGTTTTACTTGGACCAAGTCACAGAATTATTCTGGCTCTCAGTTTCTTGGTCTGTACAAGTAGTGGGGTCAGTAATTGCCATGGAGTCGTGAGGATTCACCGGGGTGTTAATCGAGTCTGGTATGTTGCTCCTTTATGTTGCTCCTTCCCCTTTGTGTCAAAAAAGCAGTTGGGAGAGGCTAGGGAGATGGTTCAAAGGGGGGAGCATGTGTCTAGCATGTACGCAATCCTGTTTGGTCCCCAGCGCTCCCTCGTGCCCCAGCACCTCTGCCGGTGTAGCCCAGGGGCCCGTGGCTCTGCTGAGCCCGTTAGCACCTCCTCACAGGAGCTGCACCCTGAACCAGCAGCCCACAGAGCAGGGACGGGCCTGGACCCCGGGCCCCTGAGACCGGCTTGGGAGGTTGCCCCTGCAGAGGGGACAGAAAACACAGCGCTGGACTTCGAGGCCCAACACTGTCCCGAGTGACCACCCAGCACTCAGCAGGGAGATGCCTCCAAGAACCTTTATGTGTTGTCCCCTAACCAAAAAAAAAAAAGAATTCTTGAAGAAATATAAAAGAGAATCCCCAAGCCCCACTTATGTGAGAGTCATTCAGTAACATCTTGGAGAATCTGCAGAGAAACGAGCAACTGGGGTTTGTGACCACTTGCCATGTGGCCGCCCGCCCCCTCAGTGAGGGGGGGCTGCACCTCACCAGCACCCCATCCTCCTTCCCAGGGCCCCGTTTTCTTCTCGCCGTGGGCCAGGGTAGCCGAGTTGTGGGCCTGCCCCTCCCCGCCTGCCCCTCCCCCTTCCCATTTGCTGGGGGACCAGAGTGTTCACAGGGCACCCGCTCCTTGTCCCCTGTCCACTCCGGCCTTCCAAACACTGGTGTAGGCTCTGCCCGCATGGGAGAAGCCCCCTAAAGCAGACAGTTGCTAACTTCTTCCAAAGGAAGACACTCCTGCTGTAAACCGCCGCTCCCCCGCCAACCCCCCTCAGAAATCGACTTCCAGCCTCCAGGCAGTGGTGAAAGGCCTTGGAGGGGAGGTCCAGGCCAGCTGAACTGGGAGAGCGGCAGTCACATCTCCCAAGGCCTTCCTGGAGTCAAAACAAAAGCCTGGCCTGCTCTGGAACGCCTTCCTTCAGAGCCACCAGAACGTGAGGGGATTGTTTCTAGAACAATGTATGCCCTGGGGCATTGTTGGAACTGGAGAGTGACCAGCCGGCCTTGGTGGGGAATGAAAAGCCGGGTGTGGCCCAGAAAGGCCGGAAGTGGGGCCTGCCCAGAGCCTGGACCCTGGTGCAGAGGGCTCAGTGGCTCTTGGAGGGGCACCTCCCCCAGGAGCAGCAAGGCCACGACGGTGGCAGCAGCGGCCGGCAGGCAGCACACGGCCGCCGCACCGTGCCCCGCAGTGCCTGTGTGCACACCCAGAGGAATCGAAGGATATTCTCCACAATGTCTAGTTTCCAACAGCAACAAAAACTATGAGTCATGCAGAGAAATAGGAAAATAGGACCCATATGCTGAGAACAATCAGGCCCTGAGACTGCCTTTCAGAGGCATCCGAGATTTGATTTACAGAAAAGGACAATAACATGGGCCTCGCAGACATGACCAGAGAAAGAAAGCAGGAAAGGGAGAACGGACAACAGTTCATGGAATAGAGATTTTTCAGTCAAGAGTGATAAATGGTTTTGAAAAATGAACCAAACCAAAATTATGGACTTGAAGAATAGAATAAGATACACATTAAAAATAGAGTAAGATTTAAAAAAAATAGAGTAAGATAAAATTTTATTTTATTTTGATTAATTTTGGTTTGGGGGCCACTCCCAGCTGTGCTCAGGACTCACTCCTGACTCTGTGCTCAGGGATGACTCTGGCAGGCCTGGGGGATGCTGGGGATTGGACTCAGGCTGGCCACGTGCAAGGCAAGCTTTACTGTCTGCAGCCCGAAGAGACAATCTGGAAAGTAGCAGGAGAAAAATAACTCATGACATAGAGGGAAATAACAGTGATTTGTAACTGAGTTCTCATCAGAACAAAATGTAGACCAGAAATCAGTGAAGGAACATATTTAAGATGCTGAAACAAACTTTTATACATCCTCAACTCCATGTCTAAAAAAATACGTTCTTCCAAGTGGAGGTAAAATGAAAATACTGCCAAGAAAAAAATAAAGGAAGAGAACTTATGAGCACACCTGTTCTAGTAAGGCATTCAAGGAAGCACTCGGGCTAAAAGGAAATGCAACCAAATAACATATTTGCAAAAAGAAATGAGGAAAATAAGAACAGATGAATAGAAAATGAAAATATATTGTAAGTACCATGCCCTTTAATTTCTACAAAGACATACAGATGCTAAAAAAGAAGAGGAAAAAGACGTACAAAGTTTAATGAGTAATTATATTTCATTCCTGTTTTCTATCATATATTAATTTAAGAAATACTTAACAGAGGATGGGAAAGAAGTGGAGTTATATTGGAGTCAGTGGCTGTATTTTACCAGAGTAAAGATAGTATTAAGCTAATGTATTGTGATAACTTAAGATGCAGTATTACAATCTGTAGAGCAACTGCTGAGACAAACAGCAGCAACAGGAAATGCAGCTGACCCTGGTTCGATCCCCAGCCCTGCATATCCCGCTCCTACCCCTCCAATGCTGCCAGGAGGGACCCTCAGCACGGAACCAGCAGTGACCTGAGCAATGCCGGGCACTGTCCCCAAACAACAACCAGCCACCTTGCTGCTGGACTCTGAGTTTGGTTATTGGCTCCAGGTTCCCCCACCAGCCCTCCTGGGTGTCACCCAGCATCACTGGGCTGAAGCACTTGATCATCCACCCCACACAGCCAGGACAAGCGTCTCCACAAGAGGCTGAGGCCCCTGAGCTTGCTTGGGCCACCCCCACATTAGCACTCTGCTTTGAGGACCCCGCATTCTAGATGACTCCTCAGAAGCAGGCATTTCCGGGGGAGGTGGGCTAGGGGTGAGACGGAGAGTGTACATTGGTTAAATGAATGTTGTCTTTGTGTTAGGTGTTTGATTTGGGCCTGTCACTTCTGTTGAAAGAATTTATCTAGGACCAGACGAGAGGTAGACTGGAGGGAGAGTGGAGGTCTCAGGGAACATCCCTCCAGAAGACAGAGTAGATAGATAGGTCTTTAGTGCAGACACAGAGGGGTTTGTCTGTGTTTATAGCAACGTCATTTGTAATAGCTAAAAGCTTTGCTTATTTACTTTGGTCAAGCAAGGTAATTTTTCTAGAACCATATGGGGTATCACTGTCACTGTATCACTGTCATCCTATTGCTCATTGATTTGCTCAAGCGAGCGCCAGCAACATCTCCATCTATTCCTGTCGCGTTCAGGGTCAGGGGAATGAGGCCCATTATTGTTACTGTTTTTGGCATATCGAATATGCCATGGGTAGCTTGCCAGGCTCTGCTGTGCGAGATTCTGCATCATTCTCTTCCGGAAGCGTTGTTTTATAGTCTTTGGATCTTGGATGTAGATGAGATTACATGGCACCGGGGGCAGTTTATGGGTATGACTGCCAAGCTACTGGAAAATGGGGGATCTGGGTGGAGATCCTCCAGTCCTGATTTAAGCAAGCTTGGAGATCTCAGCCCCGGGTCCCGCATACCTGGGTTCCTCTGTCAGTTCCTTCATGCAAGAGACTCTGAGCATGTGGAGTGGCCTTGAGCATGGCTGCAGCTGGGTTCTGGAGGTTTTTGGCTGCTGGGGCTCTGCATGGGGCGGGGAGAGAAACTCAACCCTCCCCCTCCGAGGGGCCTTGGTGAAGACAGCCTGGTATGGGGGCAGGAGATTTTGCAACCATATGGGGTACCAGGGATTATTAGAAAGATGTGAGGGGAGGGAGGGATTGGAGGTATAGTTTAGTGGGTAGGGCACTTGCCTTGTATGCAGCCGACCCGGTTTCAATCCTTGGCATCCCATAGGGACCCCCAAGCATCTCTGGGAGCGATCCCTGAGCAGAGAGCCAGAAATAACCCCTGAGCATTGTCAGCAACCCCGCCCCCCCACCACTGCCCCCCAAATAAAAGATGTGAGGGGAGGGAAAGAGAGAAGCATGTGTTCATGAGGAAGCGGGGGCTTCGCCAGAGTGAAGGAGCTGCAGAGAGACACAGAGAGAAGTAAGCAAGGTAAGTTTTCAGGGGAGGTCACGGGCTTGCAGGAGCAAGCCTGTAATCGCTAAAAACTTTGACAAAGCCAAATGTCTGTCAGTTGTAAGTGGAGAAACAGGAGTCCTGGGTGCGACAGACGAGGGTCGGGCGGGAGTGGAAAGTGCTGAAGTAGGTCAGAGTACTTGTGTGATAATGAAGTTTGAAGGACTAAAGTTGAGAATCTGGCTTGGATCCATGAGTCTTTGAGAAGCAGGGACAGTGAGCCTGAGGTCTTGGAAGAGCAGTAAAAGAAAGGCAAGACCGAGGGGCCGGTTGGAGGCCCGCGGGCAGCATTGGCAGGCTGGCGCCGGTGAAGACCTTTGCTTGGTTGGGGATTCTTGTGGCTGCCTTTGTTTGTTTGTGTTTGAGTCCTGCCCGGCAGTGCTCAGGGCTTCCTCCCGGCTCTGCACTCGGGGAGACCATATGTTCTCCCCGGCATCCCATATGCTCCTCCGGCAGGCTCGGTGGACCATACGGGGCAACAGGGATTGAACCCAGGTCAGGCGTGTCCGAGGCACACACCCTTCCCCCGCTGTACTATCACTCTGGCCCCATGTAGCTTTTTTCTTTTTTTTTTGCTTTTTGGGTCATACCTGGCGATGCACAGGAGTTACTCCTGGCTCTGAGCTCAGGAATTATTCTTGGCGGTGCTCCGGGGACCATATGGGATGCTGGGAATTGAACCCGGGTCGGCCACGTGCAAGGCAAACACCCTACCCACTGTGTTATCTCTCCAGTCCCGCTTTTTTTTTTTTTTAAATGGGGTCTTGGATCGTAGCACTTGTTAGCTTCAGAATGAGAGGTAAGAACTGGAGTGAGGGTTGGAGCTGGAGTTCTGCAACGTTGCTTCAAGGGATGAATCACGGAGTTTGCTAGAGGTCGTTCTAGGTGTAAAGGTTATGAGCTGGGAACTGTTTTCCTTCTCCCTCTCTTGCTAGCTCTCTTTTCCTCTTTTTTTCTCTCACTAACCCCCCGCTCCCCGTGCAGTACTGCTCGATTCTACCCTTGGTTTCAGGGTTGCTGGGAGAGGTGTGTAGGCTCTGCCCTCTGTGGCACCCGCTGGCTCGAGCTCTGCACCGTAACAGGGAGTGCAGGACAAGTGCCTCCGAGCCTCGCGCTGCAAACTGGGGCTCAGCAGGCAACAGCTCTGGGGAGCAGCTCCTGAAGGCGCAACGACAAACAAATTCAAAGTCAAATGTGTGACGAGCCCGGGGTGCAGTTTTATGGACTAAATAGGGTCACGAGTGGAAAAGGTTTTTAGGAGCCCTGGTTAGGGAAGGTTTGGTGGTGCACGTAATGGGGGAACAGGGTTTCCTGGAGATCTGCTTAGACTCACCGTCCTCCCTCGTGTGAGGTCTGAGGTTTGGTCCCCGCCATGCAAACACTATTAATAATAACAGTAAATAAGTAGAACGGAAATGCTTAGAGTTTTCCCAGGTACACAGTAGACATGGACTGTGGCTACTGTTAGTGCAATACGGAGGGTGAGAAATGGGTTGAAATGAGGGGCCGGAGTGATGGGACAGCAGGGAGGGCACTTGCCTTGCTCGTGGCTGACCCAGGTTCGATCCTCGGCTTCCCATAAGGCCCCCTAAGCACCACCATGAGTGATTTCTGAGCACAGATTCAGGAGTAGCCCCCGAGCACGGCCTGGAGTGGCCCAAAAACCAAAAAGAGAAAGAAAAAAGAGAAATGATTGGCACTGAGAAACCAAGAGAGACGGTGACAGGGTGGAGGCCGGCAGAGCCCTCCCTGGGACCCCCCCCCCCCACGCATGGCCGCCGTGTGTGCAGAGCCGCTACATGGGATGTTGTCCTGAGTCGTGGCACGGCCAGGTGCCAGCAGGACTTGGCGACCGTAGCAGGAGGCGGGCCGAGCGTGCTCACCAGGGTCAGCGCGGGCGTGTTCTGTGGCGTCCAGGCTCCAGGAACCGGGAGATTAAAGTGTCAGGGCGATCGCTGTGGGGATGTTGACAGGCCTGCGCCGCGGGGCAGTTGATTATGCTGAAGGCTTCTGTGGTGGTGATAAATGGGGTTTAGCAGGGAGCCCAGCGGAGCCGGCGATAGCGGGAGGCCAGCAGGGGCTTAGCAGGGCTCCCGCCGCTTCCTCGGCTGCCGTGATGTCCTGCTCCTGCTTCCAGCCTTGCTCGTCTCAGGAATTTGCTGCAAGAGTGATTTTGCTGGCGAGTTCATTCCCCCCCGCCTCCCCTCCCCCCCGTTCCTTTGAACGGTGCTACTGCCTGGCCCTAGCCAGGGAGCACCATGGTTCATCTGCAGCAGTGCCCACTTCGCCCTGTCGTGTTTCAACCCGCCTCGCTTTGTCATTCCGATGCCAACTCTCCCCCCCACCCCCGGCTGCAGTGCACTAAACATCATGCACATGGCCGTGGCCCTGCTGGGCTTGAACTCGGAGTCTCCCATAGTGGGGGCAGGGCCCCCCTCGGAGCCATACCGAGGTCTTGGACAGGGTCAGCAGGCAATAATCCTTTTATCAGTCTCTTTTTCTTCTCAGAGGAAAATTCTCCTTTTTCTAAATTCTCCTTATCTTGCCAAATCCCCTTTTCCCCTGATAGCCATGTTTCAGAGTTTCCCTGTGGTCAGTCCTTGGAACTCTTCCCCCCTCCCACCCGCACAGCGGGGAGGGAGGTCAGTAAGAGGTTTGGGGGCCACATTTGGCAGCACTCAGGGATCACTCCAGGCGCTGCCCGAGGGGCAGTAAGTGGTGCAGGGATGGAGCAGGGGTCAGCCATATGCAAAGCGAGTGTCTGCGCCCCTGTCAGACACTTCGGCCTCTTTACGTGGCAAACAGGATCAGCTATTTTTACAGGGCCTGGGGGCGGACAGGTCACTCCCAGCAGTGCAAGGACTGTGGGGTGCCAGGCTGCCGGGCGCAGGGAAGGTGGGCGCCCACTGCCCCGCCACACCCGGCCCCCACTCTTTACTGGCCCCTTCCCCTGGGCGCGCTTAGGTAGCTCAGGGGGTTCCAGAAACTGTCCTTTGGGCTGGAGAGGGTCAGAAGAGGCCGGATTGTGTGCCGTGGGTTTGACCCTCGTCACTGTGTGTTCCCTGAGCACCAGCAAGTGAGAACCCCCTGCACAGAGCCAGCAGTCACCCCTGAGCACCACCAGGTGTGGCCCCCAACCCAAATAAGTAAATAAATAAAACACTTTTCATTCGCTTCCTGGCTTTATTTACATCTTTATTTTAGGCACCTTGGTTTGCAATTGTGTTTGTGCTGGGTGTCACGCCTAAAGTACCCCAGCGTCCCACCCTCCAGCCTGTCCCTTCCTGCCACCACTGTCCCAGGCCCCCCGCCTCCCCCATCCTGGTCCCCTCGCATGGGCCCTCCCTGCCCTATAAACTTCCCACCCAAGGCCAGTTCTCAGACTCTGTTGCCTTTGGGCATTGGTCATTCCCCTTCTGTGTCTCCACCCCACACACGGGAGGTCACTCTGCCCGGCCCTCTCCTGTGGACTCCCTGCACTCGGCACGGTGCCCTCTGTGTCCACCCTCATAGCACGAGCAGCACGGTTCCACCCTTCCCTGTCTCCGAGCAGTGTTCCATCACGCGTGCAGACCACAGCTCCTCACCCCCTCATCTGCCCCGAACTGCTGGGTCAGATGGACAGAAAGTATTTTCTTTTTCTTGAACAGGGATTTCCTCCAGAGGTGCTCTTGGCTCCAGTGCTCTTGCTGTAGCGCTTGGCGGAGCGGATGGTGTTGAGGCCTCACTGGCCCGGCCATACCTGTTGAGCCATATCACAGCCTCGGCATTCAAGTTTCAACATACACATGCAGGACAGTCGACCAGCTGTCACTTTACACTAGTCTTCCTTTTCTCCGTGACTGCCACTTCATTATCCGTTTGTTCACACCAGCATGTCCTAAGGCATTGATCTCATATTTGCTCTGATGCCTAAATCAGTAAATCTTCGCACTTCTAACCTTCAGATTATCAGCAGGATTCTGTTAACTTTTCGCTGCCGGAAGTCCCAGCCTAGCTTCCCTGAGCCTGCCCCCAGCACTGTGATTCTTGGGCCCGAGAGCTGGGTCTCAAGTTTGAGCTTCAGCACTGCTTGGAGGAGTCCCCAAGCAAGAGAGCACTGTCCAGTCTGGCCCTTGAATAACAATGGAAGTGAACCTTATCTCTGGGCCCCTTCTGCTGGCGTCCACGTCTCTCCGGAATGCATGTTTGGGCCTTTCTTGGCAGCACTCCATTTTCTGGTCTCCAGTGTTGGTCTCTCACGTGGACATCCCCCCAACCCCGCCCCGTGTTCCCGCTGAAAGCCATCCTCAGTTATTGTTCTGTCTCCCGGAAATGCTCTCTCCCGGGTACCACTCGCCCCTCTCTTCCGGTTCTCTTAGGGTTCTCAAGAAACTTAGGGTTCTGTCTGCATCCTCATTATTCCTTCTGGCCCCCCCACCTGATCTCTCCTTCCTTGCTTTTGTCTTCTTGCTTTTTACCACCGGCTGACATTTATTTGTCTGTCGGCTGTCTCACCCTCCTGAAATATTCGCATCAGGAGAGGAAGGCCTTGGTTGTTTTGGGAGCTGGCTCAGCCTCTGGGACTTAACTTAGTGCCTGCAGCGAGCGATGCTCAGTGCCTGTCGGTGGGAGTGTGGATCCCAGCGTCACCCCGTCGCAGACTCTGCCTTGGAAGCTCTGTTCCGTTAGACTGCATCATTGATGGTAGCACACTCACAGCAGCACCCGTCAGCTTGCTTCCTGGTGCGACAGTGAGATAGCCAGGTCTGCATGGTGCTTGTTTTCTATGACATGAAAATGGACTGGGGGGGGGGGCAGGTGGTACTCAGGACTTCTGTTCCTGTCTCTGCACTCAGATCTCACTCCTGGCGGTGTTCAGGGGCCATTTGGGGTGCTGGGGATCGAACCTGGATCAACCGTATGCAAGGAAAGTGCCCTATCTGCTGTGCTGTCACAGCCTCCACTTTTTTTTTTTTTTTTTTTGGGTCACACCAGGCATTGCATGGGGATTACTCGTGGCTCATGCACTCAGGAATTACTCCTGGCGGTGCTCAGGGGACCACATGGGATGCTGGGAATCGAACCCGGGTCAGCCATGTGCAAGGCAAATGTCCTACCCGCTCTGCTACTGCTCCAGCCCCCAGCCTCCACATTTTGTTCTGGGCCACACCTGGTGGTGCTCAGAGCTCACTCCTGCCATACTATCTCTCGGGCCCCTCATTCAACAGATTTAAATCTGGAGAGCAACATTTTATTATTTTCTAGATAATTGTGCAGAGAGAGACATTAAAGATCATGAATTTTCAGAGATTTAATAGGGTTCAATAAGTGGTTATTGATTGCACCTTCATTTCTCGTCTGGCTGATTCATTGGGATGATCATTGCACACGTGTCAGCACTAGGTCATAAAGGTGGCCCTGAGACCACGTGGGACAGTTTCATCCCACTAACAGAACTGGGAAGCGGGTCAGTTTTGTGAGCCACTAAACTCGTAATTTCTAACGTCCACGGTATGATTGCTTCAGATACATGCCCCCCGACTTCCTCTTGGAGACCAGACGGTCGTAAATCCAGCACTTTATCAAGGAAAGCTTCCTGAGTGCCAGGAGGCTCCCGAACACCAGAGGGTTGAAAATGAACGACTGACTAAACAGTGGCTGGCTGAAGTGTTTGTCATTTATCATGGACTTTCTCAGTGCTGAAAAAAGATTTTTTCCAAGCAGTACTGATAGGTGTGTGGGACCCGGCACTCCCCACAAGTTGTTTGTTGATGCTGTGAGCACTGGAGACAGAGTAGAGAAGGGAAGGCAGGGCTATGCCAGGCCTTCGGGGTCCCTGTTCCTCTGTGCTCCGGGTGTGTCACTGTACCTCCATCCTCAGAGACACTGTGACAGCACTGTCACATTTGTTTACTTGAGGCCAAGATTGTGTACTGGCTTGGCCTTTTTTTTTTTTTAAATCACTTTTTCTCTTATTCCTACAGTTTCCTTAGATCTTTAAAACTAAAGTTCTATTTTCTTATTCAATTATTTACTCCCTTTGGCTCTCAAAAAGAGCTGGTTTCGTTTGTTTTGCGGCTGCATCCTGCTGGGTCATTGCTGTCGATGCCTGGGGGTCTGGGGATTGAACAAGCAGAGCCTGCACCCGGCCCTCGAGCCCTCTCTTCTCCTTCCCACCAGGTTCTGTCTCATTTTCTTTCTTCTTTTTTTTTTTTCTTTTTGGGTCACACCTGGCGATGCACAGGGTTTACTCCTGGCTCTGCACTCAGGAATTACTCCTGGCGGTGCTCAGGGGACCATATGGGATGCTGGGAATTGAACCCGAGTCGGCTGCGTGCAAAGCAAACGCCCTACCCGCTGTGCTATCGCTCCAGCCCCTCATTTTCTGACTGTCAGGCATCTCCTCAGCATTCACATTGTTCTTGGTGCTTAGGGACGAGTCTGAGGGCCTTGTTCACTGCACCTGTTCATGGGTGTGATCACCCCGTCAGCCTGCCGGAGCAGGACACTAGATGTCCTTGAGAATGAACCAAGCATTTCCCAGACACTGCATTGATCTGTGCTGATAGTTTTCCTATTGTCATGTTAATAATAGCTCAAATATTTTTTAAAAATTATTTTCTTGGGGGATGCTATAGCCAGCTGTGCCCAGGGATCACTCCTAGCGGGGCACAGGGGACTATATGGAGTGCTGGAGGGTCGAACCCGGGTTGGCTATGTGCAAGGCAAATACCCTCTCTGCTGTACTATTGTGCCAGCCGTAAAAAGTTTTTTTTTTTTTAAATAAAAGTGCTTAGACTATCACCTGTTAGCCTGTTAGACTAAACCCTGTTAGCCTCATTTAAACTATGTGTTACTAAAGGCTTTCGATACCTATTGAAAAGTCACTGAGGGGGGCTGGAGCAATAGTACAGCGGGTAGGGCATTTGCCTTGCATACAGGCGACCTGGGTTCCATCCTCAGCATCCTGTATGGTCCTCTGTGCACCACCAGGAGTAATTCCTGAGTGCAGAGCCGGGAGTGATGCCTGTGCATCGCCGGGTGTGACCCAAAAAAGCAAAAAAAAAAAAAAAAAGTAGCTGAGGGGCAGAGAGCTTGTATAGAGGCTAAGGCACTTGCCTCACATCCCAGCAAGCCTTGTTTGAATCCTGGCACCACATACAGACCCTTGAGCGACACGGGGTCACACTCGGGCTCATTCCTGAGCTCAGCAGCCTTCATGCACAGCTGGGCCGAGCCCAGACAGCTGCTCCCCTCCTCCACGGTAGCAGCTGAGAGAAGGAAACATCTAGATGTTTTGGAGCAAGTATTCTCTTGAACAGATCACCTAAAACTAGTCAAGTGTTCTAGGTTTTATCAGGCAGATTGCCATTAGAAAACAAACCCTCCTTTAAAAAAAATTTTTTTTTAAAATTTGTTTGTGATAGGGGCTGGAGCGATAGATAGTACAGCAGGGAGGGCGTTTGCCTTGCACGCAGCTGACCCGGGTTTGATCCCCAGCATCCCATATGGTCCCCCAAGCACCACTAGGAGTAATTCCTGAGTGTGTGAGCCAGGAGTAACCCCTGTGTAACATCTGGTGTGACCCAAAAAGAAAAATAAAGTTGTTTCTGATGATACAAATCCTCTTTTTGAGGTTCATATGAATAATTTTGTATCAAAAGCATGACTTTTAGGGGCTGGAAAGCTAGTAGGGTGTGCTGGGCCTTGCACTTGCCTGACCTGGGCTCCGTCCCGGGCACCCCAGATGGTCCCCCAAGCCTCCCATATGAGCCTGAGTGCAGAGCCAGGAGGACACATGTGGTGAGCACGGCCCGTGTGGGCCCCAAACAAACAAAGAATGACCTGGTTACTAACACCGAGTCGGAGGCAGTGCTTTGAAGCTTTCTTTTACAGACGTGTTGGCACGGTCACTCAGTACGTGTTCCTAGTTCACGGTCTTCTCTCTGGCGGAGGTGCCTGCAGCTAACCTCAGAGAATGAAGCGTCCCTGATGTAGAATAGTCTGTGTGTGGTGAGGAGGCAGGCGAGAAATGGGAAATTATTCTAGTCTGGACCTTAAAGAACTCTGACATCGCTCGTGGCCCAAAGAGGGTTTCACAAAGAAAGTTGTGCTTTCAAAAAATCTTGAAAGAAAAAAAATTGATTTATTTGTGCTACACAAAAGGAAACATCGTGAGCTCTTGGGCTTTTATCTACCAGACTACTCGGAAATGAGTAATTCCAGGCTGGGGTGGGGGTGCAGCTCAGAGGTGTGCATTTGGCATTCTGGAAACCTGGGTTTAGCCCCCAGCAGTACCCAGGGCCCTAGGCAGCAGTAGTTCGGGGTAATCCCTGAGCAGTGCTCGGTGGCCAACCCCCCCAAAAGAAAAAAAAATGTAAAAAGTAATTTGAAATAATTCTGTGTCTTGATTAGTCCACAAATATATTACACATGTAGTAACGTGACCTAGAACTCTCCAAGACATGCATTGAACCTCTGTCAAATTCTGGGCTTTGATGTACCTCTGTAATTATCTAAAGTCTAACCTTTGGGGGAAAACTGGGGGAAGACTGCACGGAATTATTCTGCGCCATCTTTGTAGCTTCCTAAGAATTGTAATTATTTCAAAATACAAAGTTCAAAAAGGCCATTCTCACTCTGGCCTTTGTGCTGAGCACTGGTCCAGGGGTGGGGGGCTTAGACAGGGTTGGGGGTAGAGGTCCCAGGAGGGGAACAGTAGAGAATCCTGGGGGAGGTGGGTCATGGCCCATGGACTCTGTTGGGGTGGGGGAGCGGTCAGGGTGAGGAGTCATTGCATTTGGGGTGTTTTGAAGACAGAAAGAGAAACATCAGCCAGGGGGCCGGTGTGGGTCAGGGGAGAAAAGGAAGATGACCCCAAGGTTCTTTTGGCCAGGACAAGTGAGAGAACGAAGGAAAGGGACAGGAAGGAGCAGGCATCAGGAGCCTGGTGCGAGGGGGTCGGGCTTCTGGCAGGGAAATGAGATAACAGTGCTCTGCCCTCAGCCAGGGACCGGGCAGCATCCTGGTGCTCGCCTGCCCTGGTCACCTGCGGCCGGGCCGTCTTGGCCTCGCCCTGGCACTGCTGGAGAGTAGCCGCTGCTGGAGAGACAGGAAGTTGTTTCCATGGAGTGGAGAAGCATCGGCCGCTCTGTGTGGCCCTGCTGAGAACTGCTGGCCGCATGCATGCGTGTGCACGTGTGCGTGTGTGTGCATGCGAGAAACTGCCGCGGTCCCCTCTCTCAGGGGGCAGCTCATGTGGCCACATGCTCTGATGCCCCGGCCTGGCCCGTTTTGTCATCAGGTAGACGGACATTGTTTTTGCTGCCTCATTTGCTGGCCCATCATGTTCCTTTTCCACTGAAGGCAAGACTGTTCAGGGGTGTGGCTCTCCTGGCCACGGGGCCCGGGCCGAGCCTGCCTCGCTCTCCTGGACATGGGGCCCGGGGCTGAACCTGCCTTGCTCTCCTGGACATGGGGCCCGGGGCTGAACCTGCCTTGCTCTCCTGGACATGGGGCCCGGGGCTGAACCTGCCTCGCTCTCCTGGACATGGGGCCTGGGGCTGAGCCTGCCTTGCTCTCCTGGACATGGGGCCCGGGGCTGAACCTGCCTTCGGTGTGTTTTGCGCCTTGAAGGTCCTACCTAAATGTGCCACAAGATGTTTCTTCTTGAGTCAGATCTGGACAAAAGGACAAGTGGTGAATGTGGGGCAAAACTTCCTGCATTGCCGGTGCCCTTGGTGCTTTTGCAGCTTCTGGATTTATGTGCCTCGATGTGCCTCCTGACCCCCCATCTCACCCCACTTACTCCTCAGGAGAGGCATCAGTCCCTTGTTGGACTCACTGTTTTATGGGGAAGAGCAGATTAAAAAAAAAAAAAAGTTGAGGAAATCCCGTGCCAGGAGATGGCTGTGATGGGAAAGTGAGAAGAGACGCTCAGAGAGCCCAGGGAGGGGAGTGCACTCCTTTTATCTGAGCATCGCAGCATTCTTGGGAGGGGGGTGTGTGTGAAATGGTTAGAGAGGCTATAATTAAAGACCTTGGAATGGGCCCCACGAGGGTAATGCAGAGATAAGCAGTCGTGGGGGGCGGGGAGGGACTCGGGCCAGGCGGGTCTGCAGCAGGCCGCTCACTGCAGCATGGCCGGACTCCGGGCACTCAGGGGTCCGTGGTGGTACCCGGGAAAGGCTGGTGCGCGTGGGAGGACACTGGCTCCCTGAGTGGGCGTCAGGCAGCAGCAGGACCACTCTGGAGGGGTCCCTGGGGCCACCGTGTGTCTGCCGAGACCTAGAGTCCCAGCAAGGGCTCTGGCTGCCGTACCGGTTCCTTTCCCTTCTTCAGTACCCGGGGATTCATTCAAGTGCTGCCACAGGGTTTTGAGGTTGCGGCTGGGCCACTGCTGTACGTTTCTTTCCGGGAACAGTGATACCTCCTCGGAGGGAGCAGGCACGTGCACATCCTGGGGCCCACCCTGAACGCCCAAGCCAGGGGTGGGGGGTGGGGGGCGGGTTCTGATGGGCACGAAGAAGAAAACAGACACGCATCTGTCTGAGTCCCAGGGAGCCTTCTGAGCCCAGCATGAGGGAGAGAGCCCAGCTCCGCGGGGGCCGGGGCCGTGAGCATCAGCACAGGGCGAGGGTGGCAGCCTGCACTTTCCCCAGAGCCATGGCCTCTCTCAGCGCAGTTGGGACGCACCCGGCCTCCTGCAAGCACGAGCCCCTCCCCCCCTTTGCTCTCTACAGTCCCTGGGTCTGATTTCCTCTCCCCCTCCCGTATCCTCCCCTCCTCTCTCCTGTCTTCTTCTTTTTTTTTTTTTTGGTGGTTTTAGAGCTTACTCCTGACTTAGGGTTCACTCCTGGCAGTGCTCAGGGGACTATATGGGATACCAGGGATCGAACCCGGTCAGCCATGTGCAGAGCAAGTGCCCTGCCCACTGTGATGGAGGTCTGCTTCTCTCCAGCCCCATGCAGATCTCTCTGGAGAAGATTCTTCGTAGTTTAGGGCAGTGGTCTTTGAAAACTGCTAGGTCTGCCCCCTTGTTATGACCCTGGGTGCCAGCTGCAGGTGTAGACGGGTGTGAGGACACTGGTCCGAGACTGGTCCGAGCTGTTTGACCCAAAGTGCTATCACGGGTCTCTCAGCCGGAAGCACATGGCAGGAGCAATCGTTTATAATGATCGCGTGTAAGCAGATTCTAAAGAACTCTGTGGCCTGTGAATAACCAGATACACTTTCCCTGCAGTACCTTGAGTGGATCTTAAAGTAATAGCTTTTGAAGTGTCTGAAGTGACAGTCATGTCAGAGAGAGAAGTCATGATCGAAGGGCACGTTTATTCTCCACTCTTGAACCCTTTCCTTGGCCATGGCATGAACTGAAAAGAATTTACTTCTTCCTAGCCGGCCCAGAGGTGGTAACATTAGTGGTATGAATGATTTGACAAGGACAGCCAGCCTGCCATTCTAGGAGACAGAGCAGAGCGTGGCGGCCGCATTCCACCCACTCCTGGCCTTTGGAACACTTCTGAGAACTTCCCAATCAGTTTAGAAAAACAAAGTACTTAGAAAATATAGAGGGTTTTTTTTTTTAATAAAAGAAAATCACTTATTTTGGAAATCACAAAATTAATCATTCTCTTGTATTTAAGAAGCTCTTTGATGTGTACGGGTAATTAGTATTTACTGCCAGACAAATGTCTCTCGGGCATTTTAATTAATGGGTGGCTTGGCCAAATGAGCTTCTGATGGTAAACCTTCATAAGGGTTTATTTTTATGTTTCTCAAGAATGGCTGTCTCTTCAAAGCTCTTTAATTAGACAAGGTTTAGCTACTAAAACATATTATTAGAATAATTAGGCCTTGGGTTAGGAGAAATAGGGGGTCAAAGGAGCAGGTACTGTTAGAGTTCGGTCTCTCCCAATAAAACCTAGCGTTCTGCCTCTGGTGGACGCCCAGTCCTCTCGCAGCTCAGGGTGAGCCCTCCTCTGGAAGGGGCTTTGTGTCACTCAGAGCCGGTGTGACAAATCTCAGCAGAAGCCCCGACGTACTGCCATGCTGGCTCCTTTCTCCTCTTCTGTCTCCCGCACACATTGCTCGTCTTTTCTCCCGATGTTGGTCTGCAGTGCCGCGGCCCTGCCCTGCGACCAACCGAGTGCAGAAAGCGTACACTAAAAAGACAGCAACCCTCAGAATCCACAGGCCTCGACACTTTCTGAAGACAGGCTCGTTTGCAGATTCAGACTCCACGCGGACAGCAGGGAGGCAGGAGACGGGTCCTTGCGGATTCACACGGACATGTGCCCACTGCTGGCCTGTGCTCTAGCCCTCTAAACGGGGGGCTTCTTACTGCTTTGTCGGCACGATGATTCTTTTAGAAGGGGATGTGTCAAAGATCGGGGGGGGGGGGCATGGATAATGTAGTATTTATAATCATGTAAATGATCTACTGATCAGACACTGTTTTAAAGTCCTGGTGATCTTCGGGGATCACGTCTGATGGGGCTCAGAGAGGGCCCTGCACAAAGCCGGGCATCAAGCGTGGGTGAGCTCATGCAAGGCAGGCACTCACTCTGCCCGCTGAACTGTCTCTCCACACCCCTGCCCCAGGTTTTATGTTCTTTGTCAGAATGCTGCTTTACTGATTTCAAAATGTGTTCTGTCATGGGTTGCCATTTCGCCCCCCTTCTCCCGGCCCCCCACTTTCTGTCCTCACCTCTCAGTCTTGGGGGTGCCTGTGTTTCATGCCGAACTTCCTCTGTGGGACGGGGACAGGGCACACCTGACTGGTCGCGTGTTTGAGCTGGCCTGAAGCCCTTGGGCTCTGTGACTACCCAGCCTCCTGCTGTCTGCGAGCAAATGTTTTTCTTCCCCACTGTGCCTGGATGCTCGGGCTGGCAACTGCGTTCTGGTCCCAGCCGGTCAGGTGGCTCAGGGAAGCACCGAGGAGGCCACTGGACATTTCGGGTTGAGCAAATGGGGTCACCACTCACATTCATCCCCTCCAACTGTGCCGTGGGGATCTGTCTATCACCGGTTCAGCATAAACCTACTGCCATGACCTTCTTTAAGTACTGGAAAGAACGTGTGGCATTTTTTTGGTCGATCCCTGTTTAAATGTCCAGGATTCGTAGTTCTGCGGAGTTTGTCCTGTGTCAGTTCTCTCGCTGTCCTTTCCTTCGGGTGGGGTGGGGTATGTGCAGCACACGGCCTAGTGCTCGGGGTCTCTGCCCATCTGCATAGTCAGGACTGTGCGGCGCCGGGCGTTGAGCTCAGCCTCCTGCCTGCAGAGTAGGCCCAGGCCCCCACCCGTCTCTCCAGCGGCCCCTTTATAGCCCTGCAGCTTCACCAGCCAACGAAACGCGGATCCTGGTGGAAGTGTCACTGATGTTATCTGTAAGGAATAATCAAACAGTTTCAGGGGCTGCAGAGAGATTGCAGGAGGTCAGGCACTTGCCTCATACATGACCAACTCTGGTTTGAATCCCCAGCATCAGTGTAGGACTCCCCCCCACCCTCCAAAGCATGGCCAGGGATCACTACTGAGCCAGGAGTAGTTCCTGAGCACAGCTGGGGGTGGTCCTTCCTAAGCCCCCCAAGTAGAAATCTTTAGTATGCATAGTAGATGCATACATACAGGTGCAGACATATCATTCTACTTTCCAGAGACCTGTCACAAACTAAGTATGTGGTTTTTTAATTTTTTTGCTTTTTGGGTCACACTGGGCAATTGTCAGGGGTTACTCTTGGCTCTGCATCCAGGACTCAGGGGACCATATAGGATGCTGGGGATTGAACCCAGGAAGGCCGCACTCAAGGGATGCACCCTCCCCTCTGTCCTATCTCTCTGGCCCCAAGTATGTGATTTTTAAATTTGTTTTTTAAAGAACACAAGTTGTAAACCTTGGAGAAAGCAGGATAGCCGAAATCGTGTTAGTTTGTTTAGTTCGTTCCCCCTTAGCAGCGACTGATGTCTGTCCTCCTGCTAAAATGATCAATCACTGACTCTGCCCGTTGACTCACGCTGTAGCACAGGAAATATTGCTGATGCTTATCTTCATGGTGCGGGTGAGCTTTGCGGCGGGACAGGGAGAGAAGGGGCCAGGGAGCAGAGTCTGTGCCGGTACAGATGTGGTCCGAGGAGCCCCGCTCTGTGCTGGAGCGAGCGTGTCCTCAGCCACCTCACACCGGGCAGGACCACGCCCAAAGCAGAATGCCGCCGCGCTCCTGAGGTGTCTATGCCGCTGCCCACCAGGACTTCAGCGCCGGTTGTTTCCTGTTGTTCCCCTCCCCTGTGCGTTCCCTTGGTGGGTCTCTCCTGAAGCTTCCCCCCCCTTTGGAAACGCTGCCCATGTCTGAAATAACTGACCACGTGCTCCTTTGTCCAGACCACCTGGTGGCCCATGGCCGGATGGCTGAGAAGGAGGCCCGGCGAAAGTTCAAGCAGATCGTTACGGCCGTCTACTTCTGTCACTGCCGGAACATCGTCCATCGAGACCTCAAGGCTGAAAACTTGCTTCTGGACGCCAACCTGAACATCAAAATCGCAGGTGAGGGGCGTGGCGGGTGAGAAAGGAGCGAAGGAGCTTTTCCTTAAGTCCCAAAAGAAAGGGCTGATCTATTTCCTGCCCTCAGGAGAGGAAGATGGGAAAAATTCAGGAGTGTGTGTGTGTGTGTGTGTGTGTGTGCACGTGCGCATGTGTGTGCACATTTGTGTGTGTGCGTGTGCACATGCGTCTCTTCAGGTTCTTTTTCTTGGGGTGTGAGCTGGAAAGGGCAGAAGGAAGGCAGAGGGATGAGAAGGTAAAGGGTGATGTTTAAAATTCTCCTATTTCATTTGCTTACAAGTGGATGGTCATGGAGAGTGTCATGCTAAGTGAAATGCGTCAGAAAGAGATGTATAGATTCAGGCATAGAATGATTGCACTGATTTGTGGAATATAAAAATAACAATATAAGACTGACATCCAAGGGCAGTAGACACAAGGGCCAGGAATATTGCTCCATAGTTGGAAGCCTGCCTCATGAGCTGGGGGAGAAGGCAGCTGGGATAGAGAAGGGGTCACTAAGTCAGTGATGGTTGGAGGGATCATTCGGGACAGGAGATGTGTGCTGAAAAGAGGTAAAGGACCAAATGTGATGGCCTCTTAGGATCTGTATTGCAAACCATCATACCCCAAAGTGGAGAGAGAGTATGGAGGAAATTGTCTGCCATAGAGGCAGGTGAGGGCTGGGCTGGGGGTGGATACTGGGTTCTTTGGTGGTGGAAGATGTGCACTGGTGGAGGGAGGGGTGTTCGATCATTGTATGACCAAGTCTCAAACACGAAAGCTTTGTTAACTACATACATGGTGATTCAATTAAAAAAAATCCTATTTTGATTGACAGGTTCCTTTTAAGTAATAAAGAATGAAAGAGAAAATCAGGAAGGGCAGAGAGCTGCTGGGAGCCCTCGCCCACGCGGCGTCACGTGGCCTCGCGTGGCCCGGTTGGCTCCTGTCCCACCAACAGCGCCTGCTTATCGGGGACCCCCCCCCATCTCTCAGGAGAATGGGCCTGTGTGCGGGTTCTGGGCTGCCCCTCTCCCTTGCCCTCCTCGCTCCCTCTGGCCTGCAGAGCTCTTGGCTTTGCCTCCGCGCCTCATCTTCCAGCTTGTGCAGTTCCCGCCTGGCTGGCACAAGCTCACCACCTATTGGTGGAAGGAAGCAACTGCATGCTCCGTGGAAACTCAGACCAGTCTGGGCAGAGGCTCCCTGGACCGGGAGAGGCAGGGAGACTTATCTAGACGCTGAGCACTGCTAGGGCATGGCTTGCCTGGGATGCCAGGTAAGGAGAGCTTCCGTCTGGCTTCCCCCGCCTTTACAGAAAGGAGTCAGGCCTCAGACGATCTCTCCGGGGCCGAGTGCCATCTGGACGGCCTCTTTTGTGCAGAGGAGAGGGTCTCAGACACATCTAAACGCCCACACTCTTTTCGGAAATAGCGCCCCGCCCCGATTGTGTTCCTTAAGCACCTCACCGACCCCCGCTGAACCCGAGGCTGTTTCTGCCTCCCTGGTTCGGTCCAGCGCCCCGGGCAGGCTTTGTCCTGCTCACTTCGGGGAACACCGGGCGCCGGTGAGTCCTTTTGTTTCCAGGCTCTCCATCTGTGGACTTCTTACCAACCCGAGGCTGCTGACACTGGTCCAGAGCCTTCCAGAGACGCACACATTTAGCCAGGGGCGGGCGGGCAGGAGCTGCTGCCCCGTCCTCGTCAGAGCATGTTCCTCTTCCCTCCTGTCTGCCTTATCTTCTCCGAAGCAGCCCACGGCGCCGGGAGCGCGGGGGGGGGGGGGGGGGCCGCCTCCCATCCTCGCCTGGGCAGTTCCACCAGAGCTTCAGAGCACAGGCGTCAGGCTCCCTTCTCCGCAGATTCCCTAGGGTGGTTGTAACAAATGACCACCACGGTAGTAACTTGACACCACAAATGTATTTTGTTCCCCTTCCAGAGGTGAGCCCCCAGGAGTGATCCCTGAGTGGGGTGGCCCCAAAATAAAAAAAACGAAGACCCCCAAAAAATTGGAAAAAAAAGAAGAAAACAGCTTTCTTTTTCCTGTTTATTTTACTCCACTAACCTCCCAGATTAAAAAAAAAATTATGCTCTCCTGATCTTGAATTTTGAACATTTTTTAAAACTTAGTTAAGGAAAATTCATAAGGATTTTACTTTTTTGCATTGTGAAGCCAGCCGCTTGTAAAAGCAGGGGCCAGCAATGACTAATATTAGTAATACTACTGAAAAATATTTGGCTAAGAAGATTTTAAAATGTATTTCTTTGTTAATAGTTAAAACAAATCTTCCTAGACACAATATGAGTCTCTGCCTGCTGGCCTGTAATTACAGACTCTGAGGTGCTGGCAGCCAGCCTTGGGCAAGGTTTTGAAGTTTATTAACCCCAGGTCTCCGTCCTGTTGCATTCAAAGCAGAGGAAACGGCTCCTCTAGTTTAGGACCTGGGGTGCGATGAGCAAACCTTATCTCACCTTATCTCGGCTCTCTTGGGCTCTTTCTCCCCTGCCACTGTTTCTTGGCTCCTCAGCCACTGCCGAACATCTTTCCTTAAAGGAGATCGGGTTCCCTCTCACCTGCCCCCTCGTCTTTGTAGCGGGCAGTGGGGAAATGTGACTGGTTGAAGCCAGTTGGACTATGGGGTTTTCGGGGGAAGTAGGTTGTGTCCCACCAAAAGTGACATTCAAATCCTTCGTTTTTCCGTGGTCTTGCAGGTACACTAGCATACATCTCAATAAGCAGCAGCTCTGTGAAAAAGAAGGAAAGAGGAGCTAAGAGGACTTTGGCTTGATTAAAAATATTTTTAGACCTAAACTGCTAGTCTCTAAAACTCTTCATGTATGTTTCACTGTCATGTGCTGGAAGATTAATGTGGAATTCTTTGGAAGGAAATGGGCTTATTTAGGAGATTCGGTAGGAAAGAGAAGAAGAGTCTCATAAAAGAAGAGAAATGCCACTGCCCAAGCTGGGATGCAGATGACTCCAGAACGGAGTGTCTAAAATTAGCGACAAGTTAGATTAGGATGTTTCAGAAAAGCGGATTTTCACGATGCCATCATTTCCCTAAGTGATCTGGATGAAAAAAACAGCTCATCTTGTTCAAATGTAGAAGCTAAACAATTTGTTTTGAGTATGTTTGTGCTTATATTTTGTCTTTTATTTTTAAATCTTCTAGACTTCTTATGTACATGAATGGCTGTGGCGTTACAGTTACTGAATGGCATTTGGTGCTTGTTACCCAGCCGTCTCCCTGTGTATCACTCAAGGCCGTTCCTGGCATGCGCGGGGCTGGGCTTCCGTTCCCAGCACCATGTGACCGCCCGGAGCCCCTGATTATAGCCCTCGTGGTCCCCTCAGCTGCTGAGGAGGCCTCACAGCTAGCCCCAGATCAGTCAGTCAGGCTGCCCTCCGACTGCTGCTCCCCGGGAGAAACTTCCGCTATGGGAATGGTGGCCGTGCGTATGTTCTTGCCCTAGGTATCTGTTTGCCCTCATTCTGTTTCTGAGAGAACAGAGACAGCTAAATGCCTTTCTCCCCCTCTATTTTAGAATGTAAAAATCACTCTTATTGTTCCTAGCCAACCTGCCTCCTGTCGGGTTGTCTAATTAATTAATTAATTTTGCTTTTTGGGTCAACCCAGTGATGCTCAGGGGTTCCTCATGGCTCTGCACTCAGAATTACTCCTGGCAGTGCTTGCTGGACCATATGGAATGCCGGGGATCAAACCCCAGTCGGCCATGTGCAAGGCAGACACCCTCTGCGCTGTGCTATCTCTCCGGCCTCCTGTCAGAATGTTTAAAAGCTTTTTTGTCACCCGCAATCCAGAATAAGCTTTGACATTTTTCCAGAATGAAAAGTTTCCAGAGCCTCACCCAGAAGAGCTCAGTGACGCTCCTGGCTCAGTGCTCGGGAGCAGGAGGCTGGTGCTGCCCCTCGGGGGTGGGGGCGACAGTTCACCCGGGCCCCGTGCGCCTGCTGCCACTGGCCTGCGCTGGGGGGGCAGGCGAGGCAGGGAGGGTGTTCTTGGCTGATGCGCAAGAACCGGAGAGAACCCTCAGCAGAGGGAAGCCCCCGGGAAGAGCTGCCTCAGAGGTGGGGTGAGAAAGTCTTTGGATCCTGGGCCCAAGCACGTTTAGGATGGCTGAGGGGAAGGCTGGGAGCTGGGGTCAGGGGCTCGGGGTGGGGGGAGAGTGGAACACTACGGGAAGATCAGCCAAAAGGCAGTGAAATGGTAGAATCCCACACAAGGGTGTGGGGGTCAGCGGGGGAAGGAAAAAGGCAGCAAAGGCAAGAGAAAAGGTGGAGGAAGGGTTTTTAGTCACATGTTTGGGGGGTTTAGGCCACACCCAACAGTGCTCAGGGCTACTCCTGGCTCTGTGCGCAGGAATCACCCCTGGCAGGGCCTGGGGACCTATGGGATGCCGGGGATCTTGCTCGGGTCAGCCCCTTGCAGGGCAAGTACCGTCTCTATCTCTCTCTGGCCCTGGGAAGAAGAATTTTTAACCTGGGTGACAGTCAGGTGTGTGGGCAGGAGCCGGGCCCTGTCAGACGCAGGTTAGAAGGGAGAGATGAGGTGTTTGTACCGAAGAAGGACTCTAAGCCGGGGAGGAGTGTGCGGGCCTGACGGTGGAAACAAAGTAGTTTGTCTTGTTTCAGCTGATTAGAGAAGTGTCTGTGCTGTAGAAAAGTCGCTTAAGCCAGAACGCCGCTGTAGCTGACATGTTCCCTGAAGCTCTCTCAGACCCTCAGATCCACCAGAACCGTTTGCAGATGGTGGAGACGTCTTTCCAGCCCAAGGACTGGGAGGCGTTTCTCTTGAAAGGTCGGCTCCGGGAATGGCCTCCCTGAGAATTATTGGTCCAGTGGCAACCAGTAAACAAGGGCCGGCAAAGCCAATCTTTGAAAAGAATTTCCAAGTGCATGGGTTTAAGGCACTGTGGAAAATTCTGACCTTTATTCAGCGAGACCTAAATTCAGCTCTTCCCTTCTCCTTCCTCTGCTTCTCTTCTCCTTTCGGTTTGTGGGTCACACATGGTTGTAATCGAGCCAGGGCTGATCACAGATGAGGAGAGCACTTTGGCCCCCATCCTATTCTCCAGTCCCTATTTCACTTTTCACGGTGAAAAATGAGGGGCCGGGTTGATAGCACAGCGGGGAGGGTGCTTGCCTTGCACACAGCCGGACCAGGTTCGATCCCTGGCATCCCACATGGTCCCCTGAATCTGCCAGGAGTGATTCCTGAGCACAGAGCCAGGAGTAACCCCCTGAACATCACTGGGTGTACCCCTGCATGTCTCTCCCCGCCCCCCAATAAAAATAAGCAGATTTTTGTGAATTGTGGGTCTGAGCGTGTCTGTGGGGACTTGTTAGCTTTGAAGCACCATCGTCCCCACTGCAGGGTCTGGGACGGTTTGCTTCTACAGCCGCACACCCAAGTACCCTGATACCGATGCAGAAATACAGCTGCTTAGATTTTTTGTGGTGGTTTGCGCAGCCCAGAGGGGCCTGTGGGGTGGGAGGCCGGAGGCCTGACTGCGTATCCGCAGAGCCTCACGTCTGATTCGTGCGTGGGGCCCACAGACCTGTCCGTGCCCCTGCCGAGGCGTGGGCGTGCTCACGATATTGCCACTTGATTAGGATTTCTTTGTTTGAATGGAGACACCGTGACTACTGTCCTGTTGGAGGGTTTCACACCTGCACTGTGCCCCCACCCCGGTCCCTGAGTCCGTGTTTCTGGGCCCACGTTACCTTCATGGCTCGATGGGGCCATCAGGAACCAATGGGGGATCACACCCAAGATACTTCATTACCCTCGGATGCTGCTGCTTCCATTTAATGGTTTCAGATGCTGTTGAGAATTTAAGGGGGCTTTGACTCACTGTCTCTGAAATCACACTCAAATCCTGCCTGGTATTTTTGAGTGTTGGACATTACGCTTGGCTGAGCAGCTCACTGGGCTGAGGTGCCCCGAGGGTCTGGCCGTGGGTACTGCTTCAGGTGCCCCGAGGGCCTGGTTTAGCACCCTGACGCTGACCGCAGTTGGGCGCTGTTTTCAGGTTCCGGTGGCTGCTGTCTACCGACCTGGCCGGGACTGTCTCACTACAGCCCTTTCCTGCGGTATCTGCTCAGTGCTGAGTTGGGTGAAATGTCCTGTAAGTGGGAAGCGCTTTGTGTTTTGTTCTGGGGGCTTTGGGGCCATACCCATCAATGCTCAGGGCTGACTCCTGGCTCTGTGCTCAGGGATCATTTCTGGGTGGGGAGTGGGGGATCATAGGTGGCACCAGAAGCCACACCTGGGGTGTCTGTGTGCAAGGCAGGCAAGCGCCTTACCCACTCTGCTGCCTCTCTGGCTGGCTTTTCCCAGGACAGGCTGGGGCAGCGAGCACGTCTGTAATAGAGTGAAGGGGAGTGGCCTGGGGCGTCGTTTAACACCAGCTGAGTTCAGTGACCTTATTGCTAAGGTGCGTGAAGGCTCCAGGGGTTCTGGTCGTTTATGGAAACTTGCACCTGAATGCTGGCCTATGGGGAAAAGGCTGGGCCAGCGTTCAAGCGCGATTTTCCACCCCCCACCCCGTTGTTCTTCAGGTGGATCCCTATCCAGCACCGCTGGGGGCAGGGGATGAGCCATTTGGTGCCAGGGATGAAGCTCAGAGCCTCACACGTGCAAGGCACGTGCCCTCCCCTCTCTGTGTGGGGTTGTCTACTTCCCTCCTGCTTGGCTGCTGAACGACCAGGGGCAGGGGCTGGAGAGCCCCCCAGGGCAGGGCTGAGTCTGCTGTCAGGGGAACCCGCAGCCTGGCTGATGTGGGCAAGGTGGGTCCCCTGGAGACGGGGACCTCAGGTAGGGTGGGCAGACGGCAGCACCTCCCCCACACGCTCGTCACTGGGCTGCTCTTTCCCACACAAGCGTTTCCTCTTGTGTATAAATGCCCAGGCTCTGAGTCGGTCATTTTTGGCTCTACTTCTCTGCTAGTTCCTGGCTAGGAGAGTCAGACAGGCAGGGGTTGGGGTGCCGCCTGGCACTGAGGCCTTCCCAGGACCTGTTTTTAAGAGGTGACCGGGACTCCAGGGAACACAGAAGCTTGTCCTTCCGCCCTAACCTAATTCTGAGATCATAGGCTTGACTCTTGTTTTGTCCAGTGCAAAGCGAAATAAAGCTTTGGGCCCCCTGGTTTATGGGCCTGCGGGACTGCCCAGCAAACACCAGACAAGCGAGTCCGTATCCATGTCGTGTTCCCTTTCACCAGCCTGTGAAGGGTGTAAAGCCCGATTGCTTGCTTGCTGTTCTCATGGGAGTGCTTTCCGGTTCCTTGAGCCATGTGCAGTGAGAGGCCCTCGTCTCTGCCCACCCCGGGCTGCCGCCGTGGCTGCCGGTCTGGGTCTGGGTCTCTGACGGGAGAATGCATCTTGAGACGCTTTCAGATACGAAACTGTGAAGGGTTTTTAGCCCTGTGCCTTCTGGTGAGTTTATTTATGATCGATGTTTTCCCGCGTCATTTTCCCTCCGTCCTGTTTTTCTGAGCTGTTGACTTCACACAAGAGAGAAACGAGACCCAGGTTCCCCGCACAAACGCCTTGGCTCGCTTGTTCACTTCTGTTTGGGGGCACGCCTGGCAGTGCTCAGGGCTGACTCCTGGTTCTCTGCTCAGGGGCATACCTGATGGGGCTGGGGATCGAACCCAGGTCGGCCACGTGCAGGGCCAGTGTCCTCCCCGCTGTGCTCTTGCCTTCAGTTGGAGCTGGATTGCGTCACCTCAGCAGGATTTGGGACCGTTGCTGGCTACAGACTCTGGCTATTTTTTTTTCTCCTTCCTTTTTTCCCTTTTTGGTTTTTGGGGTTACACCCATTTGTGCTCAGGGCTTACTCTGGGTTCAGGGATCACTTCTGGTGGTGCTCGAGGGGCCAGATGCAGAGTCAGGAATAGCACTGGGGTCAGCCTTGCGCAGGTCGAGCCCCTGGGGTCCTGCGCTGTCTCCCCAGCTCCTGTGATCTCTTTTCCTCTCCTTTGCGGTGTGCTCAGCCAGCCAAGGGAGAAGCCAAGGGCCGGGGGTTGTCCTGCTTTCCCGCGAGAGCTGCTGTTCTGCCCTTCTTGCCCTTACTCCATTCACACGCCCAGCGGGCGAGGAAGCTACAGAGGGGTCACCATCTCTCTGTGCAGCCCCCCATTTTGCCTCTGGCCAAGAATTCCATGTCTCAGAATTGATGACAAAACTCTGGGATTTAATGCAGCCCTAGCAGAGAGAATGGCTCAAGTGAAAGGCTGTGGCCGCAGAGAGGGGTGAGGGGTGCGGGGCGCTGGGAAGAGGCAGGGTCTGTGTTTGGAGAATGGGGTGACCATAGACCGCAGGGAGAGGACGTGTGTGTGTGTGTGTGTGTGTGTGTGTGTGTGTGTGTGTGTGTGTGTGTGTGTGTATGTCCGCCTTAGCCAGTTTCTCCTGTTAACTTCTCTTTTTTGTAGCTCTTCAGAGATTCACTATTTTGTATTGTTTTGGGGGTGGGGGCCCACCCATCAGGGGTCAGGGGACCCTGAACCCGGGCCACCCACATGCGAAGCCTGTGTTTCTGCCTGTTCGAGCATCTCCCCAGCTGAATATCCATCACTTTCATGTTGAATCTGCATGCCACCGTCTTTCCAGTCGCCAGTAAACAGTAAGGGACGTAAAATGCCCCCATGGGTAACTTTTACCTGAGCATTTTCTCAAATAACTACTTGATTTGGTGTTTTGTTGTTACTAGTTTTTTTTTTTTAACTTGGGGATATTTTATAAAATCATTATTTTTGGTTTTTAAAAATGAATTCTGGAATAATAAAAGCATATGATAGGAACAAGAGCATACCTTAGAATATGCTAACTGAAATTTAAAAATTCAGTTTCATGACTCAAAATAAATGGAGTTTTTTAATTCCAGCGGTTAAGGTGCATGCTTTCCACCTGGCAGAATTCAGCTCTATTATCTGCCAGACCCTTACCCTGTACTCTCTCCTTGGCCCGTGTCCTTTATCATTTTAAGTGAATTTCTTTTTTAAAACCTGTTTTCCATAAGTGTACTAAGAATATGTATATAATTTGATACAAAGGATTTTTTTTCTATTATATCAAGCACTTTTTTTTTTTTTTTTTTTGCTTTTCGGGTCACACCCAGTGATGCACAGGGGTTACTCCTGGCTCTGCACTCAGGAATTACTCCTGGCAGTGCTCAGGGAACCATATGGGATGCTGGGAATCGAACCCAGGGTCAGCTGCTTGCAAGGCAAATGTCCTACCCGCTGTGCTATTGCTCCAGCCCCTCAGGCACGTTCTTATGCTGCACTGTTTTGTCTTATTTCATTTCTTATTTCATTTCTTAGTCTGGTTTTGGCGCCAGACCTAGTCGTCCTCTGGGGCTGTTCCCAACTCAGTGCCTAGCTCACTCCTGCAGTGCTCCAGGGCCTTGCAGCACCCGGCGTGTATGGGAGCTACATGCTGAGGGTCTTGCCTCTCTGGCCATCTCCTCCTCCCGTCCCCTCATGAGACCACACAGGCTGGCAGGTCCAGGCGCCATCGGGCCTCTGTTCCTAGGGCTGCCCTTGGTTCCTGGAAAGCAGGAACACAGGGCTCTGGGGCACAGGTGCTGCCTGCTCTGGTTCATCGCCAGCACCCCCTCCCCGTCTCCTCCTGGGCACACAGATGGGGCCCCCCCCCAGGCCTTTCTCCATGTCACACCCCTGTCCCTGCGGCCTCCGCACCACCCCAGGGGCCTCTGACCCATCACGCACAGGGAGTCCGGCTTGGGACTGACACCAACACTTAGACACTCGTGTGACGTCTGCTGTCGTCCCTCTTACTGCGAGTGGTTGGCATCTAGTTATTTGATTGGGATGAGGAATACCCAGCTTCCCACGACACAGGCAGTGCCCGATTGCTCTCCCGTTAGCATCACGGCCATACACGCCTTTGCAATACGGACCTGGTACTTAACTACACCTTTGTGCATCATCTTGCATGGAAAGTATTCACAGGGGGCTATTCGTTTAGGGTCACTGCTGTGTCCCCAAAAGCTTTTATAGGGATCCCAGTCCCAACCCACCAGCTGTCTAGGGCCGCCCCGAATTCTCATTTCCATCACACTTTTCTCTCTTTCCCCTCTTTTTCTGTCCTCCTCTCTGTTCTTAGTTAACCAGTGAGTCATTTCTAAGCCGTGAAGTCAACCCGCTGTAGGTGCTAAGAATCCTCTGTGTGTGTGTGTATGTGGGGGGGGCTCGGGGGATCCACAGTGGTCCCCCCACCCTTCACCCCAACCCAGAGCACTGGCCCGGAGGGTGGAAGGAAGGAAGAGGGAGCCCGGGATGTGCTCTGTTCCCTTTGCTCCTTCGGGATCTATTGTCTGTCACAGAAACAGCTGTGAACTATGTAGCAAACACCTCTGCAGATGCAGCGCCCATCAGCCCAGGCTGTGGCCACCCCCGAGAATGCACAGACACACACACACACACCACCACCACCACCACACACACACACACCCTACCACCCCGCCACCACCACCACCACACACACACACACACACACACACACCCTACCACCCCACCACCACCACCACACACACACACACACACACACACACACACACACACACACACACACACACACACACCCTACCACCGCCACCCCTCACCCCTGGGGTCATCATGACTTTCCTCTCAATTGCTTGGTTGTTTGAATTGTGTCCTCAGGCACAGGGTACCCCTAAGGTGTGTTTATGGGAGATTGTGGGGGCTGCCTTTCTCGAAAGGGGAGAGCAGGTAGCCTGTGTGCACCCTGTACCCCCCCAACACACACTCCTTTCCGTGTAGTTTGCTTCATGGAATCAGCCTGGATCTGTTACTCAGTGTCTTACCGCAGGCACCAGTTTGGGAGATTCTTCCAAACTGGCACAGTGTGGTTGAGTCACGTCTCTTTCTCCCTGAGTCCCTGGGACATGCCACCAGCTCTTTCTGTAGTTGCTGTGGAGTGCTGGGGTCACTGTGAACATTCTTTTTTGGTTTGGGGGGCACATCTGGCAATGCTCAGGGGTTGCTCCTGGCTCTGCACTCAGGAGTCACCCCTGACAGTGCTCGGGAAACTATATGGGATGCCAGGGATGGAACCTACATTGGCTGCATGAGACAACCCCCTGCCTGGCGGGGCCCTGCAGTGAACACTCTTCAACATGTACTGGGTCACCTCTCGAACATCACCGTGCTTCCGGCATTGAAGGCGTGTTTGGGCCACCCCTGTTGGTGCTGGTGAATCAGTTCCATTGGTGCTCAGGGACCAAGTGCAGATCTGGGGTCCGAACCTGGGTCAGCTACATGCAAGACAAGTGCCTTACCTGGTAACTTTTCTCCAGCCCTGAATCCAGCCCAGCACTCAAGAGTCTGACCCAGGAGGAGTGGTGCTGGGCCAGGCAGTCTCTTCTGCTTTTTCTCAGTAAACTCATACTGGTATCACATGCATGCGTGAGTGCTCCCTGGCCTCTGTGTCCCCCAGCATGTGGGTGAGTGCTCCCTGGCCTCTGTGTCCCCCAGCATGTGGGTGAGTGCTCCCTGGCCTCTGTGTCCCCCAGCGTGTGCGTGAGTGCTCCCTGGCCTCTGTGTCCCCCAGCGTGTGCATGAGTGCTCCCTGGCCTCTGTGTTCCCCAGCGTGTGCGTGAGTGCTCCCTGGCCTCTGTGTCCCCCAGCGTGTGCATGAGTGCTCCCTGGCCTCTGTGTCCCCCAGCGTGTGCGTGAGTGCTCCCTGGCCTCTGTGTCCCCCAGTGCGTGAGTGCTCCCTGGCCTCTCTCCCCCAGCGTGTGAGTGCTCTGTGGCCTTTCTCCCCCATGCAGGCAGTTGCCACCCGTTGACCTGGGTGGTGGTCCCTGACGGAGTTAGCGTTTTCTTTCTCTGCAGTAATGAGATCCTTCTCTTTACGCTTCTCTTGGCCTTTCTGTGAAGCTCTGCCAGGTGTCTGTGGGCTATGCCTCGGGAGACAGGAAATTATATCAATCAGTCACGGTCGGGGCCCCCGCAGCTGTTGGGATGCCAAGAGCCCCCTTGGGCGCAGCATCTGGTGTCCACAAGGTTATCGCTGGGCCTTGTCACTTTTGACTTTAAATCTGGGTGAATCACCTCTCCAGTGTCTCTTTCTCAGCCGTGAAACAAGACAGTGCTCGTCTTGGCGCCCGGCCCCGCTCCCGACAGAGTGCCCGTGTGCTTCCTCCCTGACGGTCCCAGGTGCTCCAGCCAGGGGAGGGCTCAGCCCTGGCCAGTGAAGCTGGGTCTGGTGCCGCCGGCCCGCTTTGCTCGCCGCTGAGGCCCCTGACTGGAGTCGCGGGTAGTTAACTATGATGCAGTGCTTGTCACCAGAGGGCTGAGAAATGCCTCACTTTGCTCCCAGAGAATCACGAGTCTGGGTTGTGTCCAGAGTCCGGTCCTGTGAGTTAGCACGACTCTGAAATGAATAGAAACTCTGATTGCCTAATTTGGAGTGATTATGCACCAGGTTTTCCCCAAGCTGAGCTGACATCGTTGGGAGGTTGTGCCCGCCTTGTTCCCCCCCACCCCCAACCTGGCTTCCTGATGGAGAAGTCTGCTGTCCCCTTCCCCCCCTCAGCTGTGTGCCCTGCGTCTCTGCACCCGGGATGCTGCCCTGGCTTGCAACACCCCCCCCCCCCACACACACACACACTTCCTGCTTTGTCTGTTTGTTCTTTTAAAACCCCTTTTTGTTTTTGTGTTTTGGCCACACCCAGCGGTGCTCAGGGCTTACTCCTGGCAGGGCTCAGGGGACCCGATGCTGGGCTGGGATCGGACCCTGGCCAGCTGTATGCCGGGCAGGCACCGCTTGCTCTCTCTCTGCCCTTCGCCCCGAAACTCACCCCTCTAGACGGCAACAGCCCCCAGAGCGTGCCTGCGCCAGTATCTCACACCTTGCTCCATGGTGGCCGCTGTGGCGGTGGCTGGACCTGAGCCGGTTTTTGTCGTCTGGGGTTTGCGCTTACCCCCAGCAGCTGTTCCAAACTCGGTTTTCAAGGGGCGCTCCTGGCAGTGTTTGGGGGCTCGTAGGCAATGCTTGGGCCCAGTACAAGTTTTTTTTTTGGGGGGGAGAATGTCCCAAACCTGATGGGAGACCCCAGTCGAACACGTGACTCAGTGAAATGCTAGAATATACTAAGACCACCGAACAGTGCCATTCAGGGGGGCAAACCCCGCGGCTGAGCTAAACGGTGAAGAGTGGGGGTGAGGAGAGTGGCAGGCCACGCTCCAGAGGCCCCAATTCATCTATCAGCACTTAAATTAAAGTGAAATCAGCCTTCAGCACCTACATTCGGGGCAAAGGGAAAAGGGAAAGAAAAGATCCACAGGCTGAAGTCTGAGGTCCTTGATCCACGATTATCTTTTTTGTTTGTTTTTTTTTTTTGAAAGGGGGGGCACACCCAGGGATGCTCAGGGTTACCCCTGGCTCTGCGCTCAGGGATCACTCCTGGTGGTGCTCGGGGGACCCTATGGAATGCTGGGGATTGAGCCTGGGTCAGCCGTGTCCACGGCAGATGCCCTCCCCGCTGGACTGTCGCTCCGGCTCCCTGTCGTTTCATCTCCAGTGAAAGACAGCTGGTGCCGCTGACATTTCCCGTCTCACCACAGACCTCCCTGAAGCTGGCCTGTGTGACGCAGGCGGGCCTGCACCTGCACTCCCTCCCAGTGCTCTGCCCAGCACACCCCTCCCAGGCCCCACCCCGTAGTGAGTCTTCCCATGGGGAAATCTCTTCTCTGCCTCAGTTCCTCCCCAGCAGTCTGAACATTGCCCCCCCGGGAAGGCGCCCATACATACACATTAAATACACGACTGAAGGAAGTGGAGGGACTCATTTAGAGGCTGTGAGCGAGTGGAAGCGATCTTAAGAGCATATAAATATTTAGTAAATAATGAAAGACTGTGAGTAAGAATAGCTCCAGAGCCAAAAGAAGGTGAACAATTCCAGTGCATTTAAAAAGAAAAAAAACTTTTTGAAGTTCAGGCACCTGATTAAGCTGAAGGGTTTTTTGTTTGTGTGTTTGTTTTTTTATGTTCTGAGCCCCACCTGGCAGTGCCCAGGGGGTCCTGCTGAGCTGGGCCCAGTGCCCGTTTCCCTTGTGCCAAGCCTTCACAGAGCCCTTTGTGCACCCTCTTGAGGTCTTCCAGCTCTAAAAGTGTGTGTTCCTCTGCTGCTTTGGCATACCCCCCACCCGGGGATCCAGTCACCAGCGATGGTGGGAGAAGGGGTGAGGGAGGGGCTAGTGAGTGTGTTTAGGGTGCTCAGGCCAAACCCCGAGGTCTGCCACCACACCATCCCGAACCCATCCCGGCCACTGTGACGCTAGCCAGCGGGAAAGGTCCCTTCTCATCCTCACCGCTGTAACGCTCGTGATCCTTCTTGCCCAAGATCCAGCATCCTGAAACGGCTTCGTCTGTTTCGCTGAAGGCGACTAAAGCTAAAATCCAACAAAAGTCTTAGTCACTCTGTTTTGTGTTTGTTCTTGCTCCACGACCACCCTTTAAAAAAAAAAAATCAGCTTATTTTTTTACAGAAAACTTCTGCCTGATTTGCTCTTCACCAGCCCGTTTTGGCATGCTCCCAGTGCTGTCCGAGTCACCTGGATCGGTGACCGCCAGCGGGCACACTCCGGGGAGTTTCCCCCGGCTGTGCCCCACTCAGTAGCATAGTAGACGGGCACCCGACTCCGCCCTCTCGGCCTGGCGCCCCATCTCCTGTTCCCTAAGCGCCGGGCAGTTGTGGGGGAGGACGGCGAGCTGTCCCTGGCCTTGCCAGTCATCCCCAGAGTCCTCTTGTAGCCCGGCATGGGCTTGCTGCTTTCCCGCACCAGCTGGAGCCAGGAGTCTCTGGCCTTGGTGACTTCTGTGTCTCCTATGGGGCCACCATCTTCCTGCCCCCAACCCGGAGCAGCTGCCAAGATCCTTCTGCTCTCGCGAGTCCCAGCAGCCCTCCCCGAAGCCACCAACTTGCCCTGAAAGAGTCGGCTTTGGGTTTTAACTACGTCTGCTGCTTCCTTCCCTTCAAGTGTGCGGCCAAATGTGCCCCCGTGGTGTGCCAGGGGGGTGGGGGTGGGGAACCCCTGTGTCTCCCCTCCTCGTCCCACTGCGTGGATTAGAGGGAGCTGCGCCTCCTAAATGCGTTCCAGATTTGATGTGTGTTAGTAATTGCAGGTTTCCCCACACGGACAGGGGCCGGGTTCAGAAACGGAGTCGTGTTCTAGCTGCACGGACCGTGAGCTCGCCAGGACTTAACTCGCAAGATGCCGTGCAGTGACTGTTGATACGGACTAGGTGCCGGGCGTGGAGGGAGGGCAGTGGCGCCCCACCGTGTCAGGGAACGCGGAGAATCTGTGTGTGGAAGCAGAGGTGAGGGACCTGCATATGGAATGAACGAGGAGGGCGGAGAGATGGTGCAGCAGGGCCAGCTCTGCACGGGGAGGCCTGGGTCCAGCCCGGCAGCTGCATCTGGTCTCCAGAGCACTGCCGGAAGAGCACCCCAGCAACAGAGCCAAGAAGAGCCCCTCAGCATCACCGGGTGTGGCCCCCAAGCTGGAAAAAAATAAAGTAAAAACCAAATAGAATTGACGGGGACACCCCAGGATTTCTCACTGGAAGGGACTGGCTATTTGTCGAGAGTTGGGTCAGGGAGAGAGCTAAATGGACTGGAGGCTGGGCTTTGCTTTCGAGGGACCCAGGTGTAATCTCCAGTACCGCCTGGTCCTCGGAGCACTTCCAGGAGCCACCCGAAAGCCGAGTGCTGGGGGGGGCCGGGCCCAAGCCTGCCCGGTACAGCCCCAAACCAGCCAGTGGAAAGTGGTGGAGCAAGCTGGAAAAGGGAGATTTCGTGCATTGAAGGTGCCGGGCTCTCGTGCCTCACAGAGAAGAGGCGCTTGCAGGTGGGACTAGCTCCACTCCCCAGACCCTCGCCTCGAGGCTCAGCGCCTGGTCCTCAGAAACCGATTTAAAAGGGAGGAGTTTGGAATCCCCTTCCTACATGCTCTCCAAAGACACCGCTCTGCT
Source organism: Sorex araneus (assembly GCF_027595985.1). NCBI lineage: Eukaryota > Metazoa > Chordata > Mammalia > Eulipotyphla > Soricidae > Sorex > Sorex araneus. The sequence continues at coordinate 169,597,121 of NC_073304.1, read as the reverse complement.
GAGTTTCCTTTGTTGGGGCTTTCAGCAGTGTATTCCTGTTCTCTCAAGAAACATCTGAAGAGGGACCGGAGTGATAGTAGAGCGGGTAGGGCGCTGGCCTTGCACACACACCGCCGGCCTGGGTTCGATCCCTGACACCGCATACGGTCCCCCAAGCCCTGCCTGGAGTGATCCCTGAGCAGAGTGCCAGGGGTGAAGGTCTGAGCACAGCCTGGCATGGCCGAAAAAACCCAAACAAATAAAATGGTCAGCTGTTTAAAAGACACAAAGGAAAAGGAAAGAAAAATATTAACAGCGTCTAGGGTGTGCAGACTTGAACTTGTCAGTTAAAATTGTTGGGTCTCAGGAATTGTGTGTTATTTGGTTGCGCTCTAAATGCAGTTTCACTCATAGCCGACGTTTATTAAGTGCCTGCTGTGTTTCAACATCGTCAGTAACGTGAGAAGCAGAGGGGCGGATCTCTGCTCGTTCTCAAGGAGATAGGAGATAGGAGATGCGTATCTGAGGGCTCTGTCTACACACAGGCGTGCTTACCAGGAGCGGGCAAGGCAGAGTGAGGGGAGTGGAGAGTGGAGAGGGACAGCGCTTCCTTGGAGACCTGGGAAGGCATTTGCTCTCCATGAATGCATGAGAATCCTTGGTGCTCACAAAAGTTGCTCCCCTAAGCCCCTCTTGAAGTGAAGTTAATTTTAGATATTGGGGGAGGTGGCCAGCTGCCCCGTCAGTGCGAGAAGAGGGCGGACAGCCAGCGGGCGACGGGGACGTGGCCCAGAGGTGGTTTTGCACTTTCATTTGCTGACACCCTCTCGAGTTCCTGCTGCTTATCATAAAGCCGCATGGGGACGCATGGGGACTCGGCTAATGGAGACGCCCCCTCGCGCTCCCTGACTAGCAGGAGGCAGAAGCACAGCGCAGACCAGTCCACGGGGCCTGCTGTAGAGGGAGGAGGAAGCCCGTGGCCTGGTGGCTCGTGGTAGAAATCTGGTGGGACTCCAGGCCGGAAGCCACGGCCGGCTGGTCCTGGAGAGGATGTTTCAGCCGAGGCAGGAAAGGACAGGGCCTGGCGCCGTGGGAGGTGGCCTGGAAAGGCTGTCAGAGCCGGCGTGAGCTGTCCAGCGGTGCGGGGCCCCGGCGGGCGGGGGAGCTGGTGACCGGCAGCCTCACCAGGGACTCGGGTGGTGCCAGCGGCATGCTGGAGCGCGGGAGGATTTGCACCCAAGCGAATGGTGGTGGGGCCGGAGGGTGGGCCCAGGAGGATCTAGGAGCATCTCGGCGGCTCATGCCTCAGTGGAGCAGCTGCCAGAGGAGACCTTTGTCACACTCGTCCCGCACACGGAGCGATGCAGGGCAGAGATGGCGCCCACGTGGTGGGGCGGCTCCCTGCCGCTCCCCCGTGGCCTGCAGCCGCCGCGTGCTGGCTTTCCCCGGCCCGACTCGTCTGACAGCGGGAGCAAAGGGGCCCAGGCAGACGCGCACACAGGCGCTTTGGGAATGTTCTCGGCTCTGGCAACTGAACCTAAAGAAATGGATATCTGCAGGCGGGGGTCCCATCTGGTGATATTCAGGGGCTGCTGCTTGACGCCCCTCCCCTCCCCCGGCTCTGTGTTCCGGTTGAGCTGCCCCAGTGGCGATGGCCGAGCCTGTCGGCCCGTGTCTGAGCCCCGTGTCTCCAGCAGTCCTGACCACAGGCAGACAGGAGAGTTGGACCAGCCCCGGCGGGAGCCTGGAGTACTTGCTCTGCACACGGGCATCCCGGCTTGGTTCCTGGCTTCAAGTGGTCCTCCAGGCCTGGCCAGCAGTGGCCCCTGAGCACCGAGCCACACGCAACCAAAGTCTGTCCCCACACCCCCAGAGAGGTAACAGTAACACGAAAGCTCTGGGTCCAGTGCCACCCACCTGGGGCGACTCGTGGGCCAGCCCGGTGCCCTTCTGCTGCTTCTAGCTGGGTCACTGGGCACCTCCGTCCCACGGCTGCCCTCAGGGCCAGCCTCTGGCCTTTCTCAGCCACGTTTCACAGCGACTCTCACAGCTGGCACTGGGACGGAGCTGCCCAGGGTTGTTCTGGGACTGAGGCCACTGTCGCCACGTCGGTAACCCCTGTCTGTCTGTCTGTCTGTCTGTCTTTGCAGATTTCGGCTTCAGTAACCTCTTCACCCCGGGGCAGCTGCTGAAGACCTGGTGCGGCAGCCCCCCCTATGCGGCGCCCGAGCTCTTCGAAGGCAAGGAGTACGACGGCCCCAAAGTGGACATCTGGGTACGCCGCGCCCTCCTCGCTCCCCACACAGACTAGCTCTTCCCAGCAGCCACCGCCAGGCACTGCCCGGGCCCCATGCCCGGCTCCCCTGCCTCCGAGATCCCAGTCCTCTGCACCCCCTCCCTCGCCCCCATCAGGAGACCTGAGGCCACGCCTGCAAGGGTGCTCCTGCCAGAACGGACATTTGCCCCTTTCTTGCCAGCTAGCTGGCTTCTTGCCCCCAGATGAGTCTTGAGAGAAATCTCAGATGTTTTCTCCTGAATTGTTTGTAAACGAAGAAGAGGGTCGGGGGGCGCCGGAGAGAGAGAGAACTCAGCTCCTTCCCCTGCCCGTGCTGGGAGTGACGCTCCTGCTGTCTGTTTGGGTGCAGAGCCTGGGGGTCGTCCTCTACGTGCTGGTGTGCGGGGCGCTGCCCTTCGACGGGAGCACGCTGCAGAACCTGCGGGCCCGCGTGCTCAGCGGCAAGTTCCGCATCCCGTTCTTCATGTCCACAGGTAAGGGATGCCTGGGGGCCCTTCTGGGGGCCCCGTGCTGCTGTGCCTCCTCTGCACCCCCGTCCCTCCCCTCCCCCAAGGGGGGCGTGTCTGCGACTGCTAGGTGCATGCAGCAACGCCTTTCACCCGTCCTGGGCGCTCCCATCCACCAGGCCTCAGGACGGGGATGAACAGGGTAGAACGCGGCACTTCCTGCTTCTGTGACATTTATCCCCCAGACTCAAACCACATTTTTAAATGAGTGGCGGGAAAGTCGGTAGTTCTTGGAAAATGTTCCACGGAAATGGTCCCCAGGTCCCCAGACCAGACAGGGCGCACACGAAATGGCCGTGTCAGACAGCGCTCCTGGGGACCATGTCCGAGCATCTAGTGTCCACTCTAAACCCAGGGAGCTGCTGCTGGGCCCAGCCATCTCCTCAGCACCCACGCTGCATAGCCGGGTGTCTCGGTCGGTGCTGTAGGGAAAGAGCAGAGACAGCAGGTTGGGGTGGTGAGGGGCGCCGGGCCGGTCAGAGCCTCCATGCACGGGGCCCCGGGGCGCCTGCGTGTCCCGGGCGGGAGGAGTGACCCGTGTGGGCTGACATGCAGAGGGTCTGAATGTGAAGAGGACAGGAAGGAGGCCCAGTCCCCAGGCTCCACTCCTGCCACCACACCGTCCCCGAGCGCCAGGCTGGGTGTAGCCCCTGAGCACCGCTGCTGGTGGTGGACCCCAAACCAAAACGGGAACCAATAAAAGAAGGAATTTTATAGGCAGAGACTTTGGAACAGAGTCTCTGGGGCCCCCACCCGCTGCACCAGGGCTGCCCGAGAGCAGTTTGTTGGAGACGTTAGTTTTTCTTGAACGATAGTTACTCAGACACGACGGGGGGAGAAATCGGAACGTGTGTTCAAGAGAGAACCAGAGTGGAAACACAGAGAGACAGAGAGGAAGAGAGAGAGAGAGAGAGAGAGAGAGAGAGAGAGAGAGAGAGATAGGTAGAGAGAGGGAGGCAGGGAGAGAGAGAGAGAGAGAGAGAGAGACAGGGAGGGAGGGAGAGAGGGGTGGAGGGAGGGGGGGGGAGAGGAGAGAGCGAACACTCCGTGTACAAGGGAGAGCGCAGGCTTGAGAGCACAGGCATGCCGGAGACCTGGACGTGTGAGATTGTTGTCAGTTCCCAGACTGGGGTGGCGGGGGGTGGGGGAGGGTGTGGCTGTTAGAAGGATCAGGTCTGCAGATCCTGCAGCTGGGTCGTGTTCAAAGCCTTTGGCAAGCACCAGCTCACTTAATTATCGCCAAACTACCATGAGGCAGGGGCGGCTGTAGCCTCCCAGTCCACAGGCGGTAAAGGTGAAGCCAGGAGACAGGAGTTTCCCCGCGGTAGCACGGCCACTTAGTGGCTGCGCGGAGGCCGCGTCCAGCAGCGCCATGGGGTTGGGGCCCGTGCTGCGGGTGTGGGGGGCCGATTGGGCTGCTAGAGGGTCGTGGTGCTGAGTGACCCTCACCTTTCGGATCATGTTCTGCTCCCCGGAGACGAAGGGTCCCCCAGCCACCCGCTGGCTACTCACCAGCTTCACGGCGTGTCTTGAGTTGACAGCAGCAGTGGCCACTGCCCAGGCCACCCGACCCCGGTCACTGTCCCACCGCCTGGCTCGGGGAAGTCCCGGGGCCCAGCTCCTCCCCGAGGCCTCACTGAGCAGTTAGCATGGGTGTGAACGAACAGCCCCGAACAGGTGGGCTTCCTGCTCGCCAGGGCCTCTGGGCCGCTCCAGTCCTTCGTGGGGCTGGAGTCAGAGCTCAGGCGTTTCCTACCACCGTCTTACTGATGCCCACGGTGCACAGTGCTTTCAGGCATAGTTCCGTGCTTCCACCATTCCACGCCCACCGCCAGAGCTTCTACCATGGCCAGGGCTAGGTAGGTAGGTACGTAGATAGGCAGGCAGAGAGATGGACCCCCAGCATCACAGAGGGCCCCCCAGCACCAGCAGGAGTAGCCCCGAGCACACCTGGGGGAGGCTCAGTGCCACCCCCTGCACCTTCCTTTCCTCCAAAGGCATTTTATACCGTGACCTGCAAAACATACACACATACACACACACACAGAACTGAACTGTATTTTAAGTAAAATTTGCTTTTCTGTGCAATATATATTCTGATATCTTTTATTCTATTCCATTGGGGGGGGGAAGGAAGCTGATCCAAACTTACTAGTTGATCTTTATTTATTTATTTATTTATTTATTTATTTATTTATTTATTTATTTATTTATTTATTTATTCTTTTTGTGTCACACCCGGCGATGCTCAGGGGTTACTCCTGGCTCATGCACTCAGGAATTACTCCTGGTGGTGCTTGGGGTGCTGGGGATCAAATCCAGGTCGGCCGCATGCAAGGCAAACACCCTCCCCATGGTGCTGTCGCTCCAGCCCCACTAATTGATCTTGTGGCTGTTTGAAACCAGTGGCTTAGAAATACCTTTCCACAGCGATAGTCCAGTGGGTAGGGCGCTTGCCTTGCATATAGCCGACCCGGGTTCAATCCCTGGCACTCCCTGTGGTCCCGGAGCCCACCCGGAGTGACCCCTGACTGCAGAGCCAGGAGTAAGCCCCGAGCACTGCCAGTGTGGCCCCCTCAGAATGAACAGACAAACCTTTCCAGCCTAGCTCCCTCCTTCTCCAGCCCAGCTCCGCCCTGCAGCCGGTTACCCTGGTTTCCTTCTGCTCCCCCAGCAGGCGTCCTCGGGAGGGGCTCCTCCGCTGGCAAGGCGCCCCGCCCCCGCCTCCCTGTGCTAGAGTGGAGTAGATGGGAGCTGGGGCTGGGGCAGAGCGCCCACCCTGCCCGCGGAGGCTCTGTGTCCCGCATCTCGGCACCAGGAGGGACAGAAACCTCCTGGTGGGCCCCATAACACCACTGAGAACCCAAACCCAGGAGGAAACCAGACGTGAGGGAAAAGACCTTAGGCTGTTTCTGGGCGTTTATCAGCCCTTGGAGTTCCTTTGTCCTGGCCCAGACCCAACTTTCTCACGGTCACCGCAGCGTGGGGGGTTGCTGCCGCCACCCCCACAGCCCCCTCTCACAGTCGTGCCGTGTGGCACGGGCCCTGGTGGAGAAATAGCACCCTGCACCAGCGCCTCCGGGGGCTTCTGTTTACACGAGTGCAGCTCCGCACACGAGCCGAGGTGACTGTGCGAAGCAAACTCAGAAAGCAACACCAGCTGGTCTCCGCTCCGCGGAACGTAAATAAACCACGCAAACAAGATGACAGAACGCAGCCAACGGCAGCGCCGGGCTCAGAACAGATGAATGGTCAGGAGAGAGGAAGGCGCAGGGGGGTGGGGTGGAGGTAGGTGCCCCCGACATGTAGGCGGATGCCCCGGCCAGTGCTCGGGTAGGAAAAACACAGATCCAGCTTCATTGCAAGAAGCCCAGAGGGTGCCGGGCCCTGTGGCGCCTTTCAGTCATTGTTTCCTCTCCCTGGCCTGGGGTCCTGAGCGCCCTGCCCGAGGGCCCCTCAGCTGCCCTCCCTCCCTGACCACCCCAGGGCTCGCGGTTGGAAGGTAGGGCTGGTTGGTTTACCACCCTGTCTTTTGAGCATGCTGCTTTGTGCTTCCGGTCAGTGTGGAGGACATCCTGGCGGCCAGCGAGGACTCATCCCTGCCACCCCCCTTCACAGTTGCCCCCTCTCCTTCCAGCCCCCACGGGGCACCGTGCTTTCGTCTTCAGAATCTGCAGATTTGTTCTCATGCTGTGGGTCCATGTGCTTAATCTCTGTCTCCCACTTCTGGGGAGAGCGCAGGGGCGTACATCCAGAGCACCCCTAGCCCTGATCTTCTCAGAGCTGGCTCCTGGCCGGCCAGGGCTCCTGGGAAAGTGCTCACAGTGCTGTCCTGTGCTCTGTGAGTTCTCTGAGCTTGGGAGCTGCACGCAGAGAGCTCATGTCTGCCACCCGCTGCCAGTCTGCCCTGAAAACAGCAGATTTGCCGTCTCAATCCCACACGGGCCTTACCTGAGTAGAACTGAAACGGCTTTCAGGGGCCGGGGAGGGTACAGGGGGTCAGGCCCTTGCCTTGGACACTGCTGACCTCACTTCAGATCCCCGTCACCACACACGGTCCCCCGGCCAGGGGTCACTCCTGAGCACCCCCCAGTCCCCCACAACCACACACACACAGAGTTTGTGAAATAAAGATGAGAAGGCGAGACTCAAGCCAGGGAGGGGAGGGCCCTGCGCTGGCCTCCAGCGGACCCAAGGCTGTTGGGTCTGTCTTAGCGTGGACACTCTGAGAGCCAGTCACAGCCACGGCAAGGGCCCCGGGGCCGCCTGGTGTCCCGCTGATGGCTCTAGTTCCTGGGCATGACCAGACCGCCCAACGCCTAGAAGCTCTCTCGCTCTCGCTCTGTCTCCCTTCCCCCTCCCTCCCTCTCCTCCTTCCTTCCTCCCTCTCCTCCTTCACTCCTTCCTCCCTTCCACCATTCCTTTGCCCTTTCCTTCCTCCCTCCCTCCCTTCTTTCCTCCTCCCTTCCTTCCTCCCTTCCTCCCTCTCTTCCTTCCTTCCTTCCTTCCTTCCTTCCTTCCTTCCTTCCTTCCTTCCTTCCTCCCTCCCTCCTTTACTCCCTCCCTCCCTTCTTCCTTCCTTCCTTCCTTCCTTCCTTCCTTCCTTCCTTCCTTCCTTCCTTCCTTCCTTCCTTCCTTCCTTCCTTCCTTCCATCTTTCCTTCCTTCTTTTCTTCCCGCTTCCTCCCTTCCTCCCTCTCTTCCTTCCTTCCTTCCTTCCTTCCTTCCTTCCTTCCTTCCTTCCTTCCTTCCTTCCTCCCTCCCTCCTTTACTCCCTCCCTCCCTTCTTCCTTCCTTCCTTCCTTCCTTCCTTCCTTCCTTCCTTCCTTCCTTCCTTCCTTCCTTCCATCTTTCCTTCCTTCTTTTCTTCCCCCTTCCTCCCCTCCCTCCCTCCTTTCCTTCTATCCCTCCTCAGCAGTGCACTGCCTGGGACACACCGGGGGTCTCCCTGGTACAGGCCAGACTTGTTCTGTGCCTCAGGGGCCCCCGCCAGGCCTGAGCACCCCTGCACCCCAGAAGGTAGCGAGCTGGAGGGAAATCCTTTCCTTGCTTTTCTTAGGCTCATGTCTGAGGCTGGAGCTGAGTTGCTCCCATTTTTCTGCCAAAAGAATCTAAACACTCCCGCGGAGCAAGCGGAGTTTTCTAAATTAGCCCTTGGAAGGCAGCGCGGGGAAGGCCCACGGTCCAGCCCCCAGCCAAGCTGAATTCCAGAGACTCGGCGGCCGTGTGGGAGTTGCTGCTGGCTGTCCAGGGGGATCCGGTTAGTTCCAGGGCTCCGAGCGCCTCTCTCTTGCCAGCTATGTGTGGAATGAGGGGGCCTCTGAGTGGCGGCCGGGTGGCGCCGCCCGGTGTGTTTGGTGCCGGCTCCACCTAGGGGCTGTTGGGGTGGGCCCAAGGGTTCCTGACAGCCAGCATGGCAGTTGCGTGCATTTGTCAGGATTGGGGGGGAGCTGAATCCTTTCCTGCCGTGAAGTCGGCTTTCTCCGTACGCCCTGTTGGTTGGTCTCCTTTGTTGTGGTGGTGGCTGTGCTGGTCATTACATTTTATGACCCCCCCAGGATTGAGCCCAAGTCTCCCACAGGCCGAACACCTGTGAATTTTGCATGTTTCTTCCACAAAACCTAACGGTACCTGTGATGTATAAACTTCAGTAAATATTGTTAAATCGTGGAATCTCATATAGGTGTCTCACATCAGATATCTTACATGTGTTACCTAGACTAGCACACGAGGTAACTCACTGCTACTCTGAATTCTTAAGTTATCTCAGTTTGTTGCAGGTTACTACATAAATGGCCAGGTCACATGAATTCTGGCGTGCTTTTTTGGTTGTTTTTTGGGGGGGTCACCAATGATGCTCAGGGGATTCTCCTGGCTCTGCTCTCAGGAATTACTCCTGGTGGTGCTCAGGGGACCACGTAGGGTGCCAGGGATCGAGCCTGGCCGGCTGCGTGGAAGGCAAACGCCCTCCCTGCTGTCCCGTCACTTCAGCCTCTGAATTCTGGTTTTCAAAGGCTTGGTTGAGACCAGTGTTTTGGGGGATGGGTCGTTGTGGGTGGCCACACCCAGTGGCTTAGGTGATCCTGCTGGCTCTGCTCAGGAGTGACCCCTGGCCGTGCTGTCTATGGTGTCAGGGGTCCGACGTGGGCGGGTTTGCCAGCCGGGCAGCTGCCTTAACACTTGTACAGTTTCTCCAGTGCCCCCCCCCCATCAGTGTTTTAGAGTTAAACTTGCCAGAGCACCCCATAGAGCTGTTGGGCCAAACTGTAACCCTGAAAGAAACGGCTTCCGGGCAGCCCTGGCTGTGGGCCCCGAACCCGGCCCCTCTGGTGTGTGGGAGGGGCTCGCCCACAGCCTCCTTGCAGGAGCCAGGTTTGTGTCTCCCCCCCCACACACACACACACCCGCCCCGCGGAGCTAAACATTTATTTAAGGGAAGGAAAATGAATGTACGGGGAAAATGCTGCCTTGGCTGAGCGCAGCGGTCTCCTGCGGACCGTGCCGTCGAGGTCTTATTGATTAGACTTCATCGTGACTTAATTAATTGTAATATTGCAGAAGCACTCGATCGCCGGGGAGGCCAGCCCCAGGCTGCCTTAATGCCTCTGATGGAGCCTGCGCCGTGCCCAGACGGCCGAGCTCCCACGGTGGCGGGCGCTCCCGCCACACCCCCTCGGAAAGCACTCTGTCTCAGAGAAGGAGCTTCCTCCCACCTCATGCCTGCGGGCTCAGGCCTCCAGGCGCCCGTCAGTCAGCCTCACCTGCCTTTTTGAACCAGGGAAGTTGCTGGAAGACGCATCCAGAGGCGCCTTCCTGTGCGGGCACAGGCGAGACTCACAGAAGGTGTGAGAGGAGCGCGCAGCCAGCCCGGGTTCCACAGGCCTCCCCGGTCAGCCAGCCTTGAGGTTTTGTCTAACACTGCAGGAAGCCAGTGGGCCCATACTGAGCATGTCCTATTTAGTATTTTGCTTTTTCTTTTTTGGGGGTTTAGGGCCACACTGGGTGCTGCTCAGGGCTTACCTGGGGCTTTGCACTTATGGGTCACTCCTGAAGGGGATCAGGGGACCACCCGGGATGCTGGGGATCAAACCTGGGTTGGCCTTGTGCGAGGCACATGCCCTCTCCGCTGTACAATCACTGTGGCCCTGGGGGTTGGCTTTATATCATGAACTCTCCCATTTCTTGTATCTTAAAAAAGCTTAGGGGCTTGGGGCCACACCTGGCGATGTGCAGGAATCACACAGTGCTTGGGGGGCCGTATGGGGTGCACAGCCCAGCTCAGGTATGCAAGGCAAACGCCCTCCCCGCTGGACTGTTGCTCCGGCCCCAACCGTTTCTACTTGATCTCTGGTTGTTGGCATGTCCTCCTCAAAATGATACTGAATCTCAACACTGGGACCCTACCCCCCGCCCCACTGCACCCCACCTCCCCCAGGAACTGGAAAACAAATGATTTAAAAACAGTTCCCCTGAGCGCTGTTGTGTTAGAAGAGCTGATCTGGGGGCTGAGGCAATAGCACAGCGGGTAGGGCGTTTGCCTTGCACGCGGTTGACCCGGGTTCAATTCCCAGCATCCCATATGGTCCCCTGAGCACAGCCAGGAGTAATTCCTGAGTGCAGAGTCAGGAGTAACCCTGTGCATCGCCGGGTGTGACCCAAAAAGCAAAAAAAAAAAAAAAAAAAAAAAAAGAAGAGCTGATCTGAGTGACTGTTCCCCCCACTCCCCCAGCGAGTCAAATTTGATTACAGTCAGTTGCTGTAGATTCAGTTCATCCCAAGATTATGTTTTCTTAATCTGTGTGAAATTATGGCAGTCACCATCTCCTGAACTCTAAGAGGCCCTTCTCTTGCAACTTGAATTTTCCCCCCCTCTGGGTAATAATTTTGTTTGGGGGCCACACCCGGTAGTTCTTGGGGGGCTGCTTCTGCGACTCGGTGCCCCAGGCTCCTGCAGCACAACATGGGCTCCGGGGACTGCGTCCTGCCAGGGACAGGACCGGGTGCATCACACACGCAGCAGGTGCCCTAACCTCACTGCAGGTCCCCAGCCCGGTTCCAGAGATCTGATAGCCAATTTATTTTTTTTTAATCTATCTTTTAATTTTGCGATTTGAGGAAAATGGAACTTTGTATAATTTGAATTACTCTGGAGAATTTGATATTATTAAGTAGCTCTTTAAAATTATCGGAAGTCAGGGCTACAGAGAGCACGGTGGGGAGGGCGCTTGCCTGGCACACAGCCAGCCCGGGTTTGATCTCCAGCACCCCACATGGTCCCCCGACCCCTGCCGGAAGTGATTCCTGAGCACAGAGCCAAGAGTGTGGTCCCCAAAGTAAAAGCCGTCAAGAACGAAGCGCTCTTGGGCTAAGTGCTTTGCAATCAGCTTTGACCGTGCCGAGAGGACCCAAGAGAGTACGGGAGAAGCCTGACTTACAGGGCAGGGAGAGGCGAGACGGGCGCTCAGCCTCGCTCTGCACACCCCCGCCCCCGCCCGAGGGCCCCCTGTACCCTCTCTGCTCAGCTGCAGCACGGCAGAGCCCCGTCCTCATGCCGACCCCACCTGGTTGGCTGAGTATCGCCCAAGCGGCTCTGAGGGGCCGCCAAGCGTTGCTCAGGAGCCCCTCGCCCCAAAGAAGGGGAAGCATTTGTCTTTTTGTCGTTCGTTTGTTTGGGGGCCATCCCTGGCGGTGCTCAGGGCTTACTCCTGGCTCTACACTTGGGTCACTCCTGCCGGGCTCAGGGGGGGCCGGGGGTCCAGCCCGGGTTGGTCATGTGTAAGACAAGCGCCCTCCCTGCTGCGCTGTCGCTCCAGCCCTCGGAAGCGTTTATCTCCCGGGTTACTGCTTCTGCCTTGGGCCCCTGTGCCTTCCGACTCCACAGTTCAAAGCCGTCTTGTGCAGTCAGAATCCACGGCCCAGTTCCTGACAGACTGCTGTGCCGTGTCTGGGCTGGGCGTCCCGTGCAGGGTCTCGGGGACAGGTGACATCCCCGAAGACACCCAGGCTCCAGTTTCCTCATGTCTGCCCGCTGCCCTTCTCGCCCTTCTGCCGCTGTCTTCACCCCCGTGGCCCACGGGAAGCAGGCCTGTTCTCTCCCGTGGCAGCCTCGTCTGGGTGATGCCTCGTCTGCGCCGCCCGTCTCCCCCGGGAGGCTCACAGAGCCCTGAGCCCAGTGTGGCTTTCCTAAGGCCCCTTATATGTCACATGCTACCAGGGGGGCTGGGGGGCCCCCTCCGCCAACCCCCATTGATATGACCGTCGTCCTTAAGTAACTGTCCCGTCTAGGGAAGCGCTCGCTGAAGGAACACAACCCAAGCCCACTGGTGCCCTCCAGTTTCAGAGCCACAAAACTGAGAAGGCACCTGTGGGCCCCGTGTGCTCACTGCCGCGGGAATCCGCCTAACACAGGAAGGGGCTCGCCGGTCTCATGGCTGTGTGCTCAGTGCTGTGAGAAAGTCTTCCAGGTTGGCACTAGGATGCCATCAGGTGGGAGGGGAGACGGAGAGTTACCTGGGGCTCCCAGGGGCTGGGCTGCAGGCCAGTCCTGCCCTCCGACCCTGATCCCAGCCCTCCCCCCCTCCCCCCCCACCGCCGACTGGGTCAGCTCCTCCAGGCAGGTTTCAAACCTCCAGCTTTGGCTCCTTCCCAGTTCGGGCCCCTGGCGTGGCTCAGCGCCGGTGCCCTTTGCTTCCTGCGGGCGTTTGAAGCGCCCCCAGCGTGCTCTCCATCCGCCCCCGCCGCCCATGCCTGCTCAGCCTCCCTGGCTTCAGGTGGCCCCTCCTCAGAGCGTCAGTCGGGGAAACTCCCTTTCTTCTGGCCTCGCAGCTGCGTGGCGTGCAGTTCCCACGAACACCCGGGAGCCCTGGAAGCTGGTCTCCGGGCTCCACGCTCTCCCTTTCCTTGTCAGGGTGAGGGGGGACGAGATACGCATGCGTGAGCACACCAGCCAGGGACGTGCACCCCGTCTCAGCGCCCCCCTCGCCCGCCCGTGGGCAGACAGCAGCTCTGGCCCAGGCTCCCCTCACCCACCCTGGGCCCCGGGTGCAGGCGCTGCAGCTGCGGACAGACCCACCAAAGGTGCGACCGGCTGACTCCCAGCCCTGGGCTCTGCCCTGCGGGAGGGAGCACGGCCAGACCCTTGGGGCCGAGAGAATATTTGTGGGCTCTGGCAGAGATGCCGTTTCATGCCCTTTGATCGGATCCCATTTCTTTGCACTCATTGCAGTGGACTATTTTGTGGTCGACTGTGTTACTGGGCTTGAGAACATTTCTCCCTGCTTTCGTCCTCTGTTTTTTTTTTTTTTTTTTTAATGCGGGACGGTGCTTTCCAATCTCACTTGAATTTAATTTCCCGAGCACTTGGAAGCACGAGAGGCTGACGAGCCTCCGGCTTTCTGCACTTTGTCATCTGTTGCCATCTGCGTGGCACATGAGAAGCACCCGGGCGCCCTGTCCCTTTGCGTGCTGGGAGGATGACGCTCGCCAGAGAGAGACACGGCCACCGTAACCAGGGCAACAGCTGTTGGCCAGGCAGCCAGCGCACAGAGAGGCAGCCGGGGGCACGCGGTGGGGGTGCCTTGAGCCATCTAAAAATCGTACGCAAATTGTGTTAGAAATTCCTGTTTGCGTTTCGGGGAAGTTTTTCAAGGCATCCGAGCCCAAAAGGATGTCTGGCTTTACAGTGTCCGAATCGATGCTTCAAGATCCTGAAGTTGAACCAGCTTGTTCTACATGGGACTTATCCTGGTGCTGTCCTGTTGAAGGAGACGGTCTTTCGCTTGCTCGGGTTGTTTTTAATGTGAGGTACTCCGCTTTGCAGTGCAGTTAGTGGCAGGCCTTCATAAAACAAGGCCCCGAGCCCATGTCCTCCACCAGAGTGCCCCCCTCTCCACCGCCGCCTGAGAAACCGTCTTGTAAAATCTGTTTTAAAGCACGCCCATAACTGGATGCCGTTCAACCTTGGTCATCTGATACGGGAGTAATGCTGTTGCTCTATGGAAATAAAGGGAAACAGAAGAGCGCCACCTAGAGGGCCTGGCAGGAATTCCCCACTCGCGGCTTTGCCTTCCTCTTCCATCAGGGCCCGAGCCTTAGTAACTTTCTCCATTCTTTTTTTTGGGAAGGGAGGGGTCATACCTAGCGATGCTCAGGGGTTCCTCCTGGCTCTGCACTCAGGAATTACTCCTGGCGGTGCTTGGGGGACCCTATGGGATGCCGAGGATCGAACCCGGGTCGGCCGTGCGCAAGGCAAACGCCCTCCCCGCTGTGCTATCGCTCCAGCCCAGTAGTAGAAAGTTTTAAAATCTACATCTTATATGGAATCTCATCGTTGGACAGATCTTTCCCCCAGTGTTTTGCAGTGCTCTGTAACGGGGGTAGACTGGCCAGCAGGTTTGACGCAGGCCCCGGTCGGCTCTCTCGGCTCCTGCCAGGGCTGCCAGCCGCGTGCAGAGTCTGACATTGCAGAGGGGAGTCAGGCGGGAAAGCAGCGCGCTGACCCTCCCTCCCCAGAGAGGCTGCTCTGGGCGGGATGGTTGTGCCGGCGTGGCTGCACACCCACTTTCTGCGGACTCGGTGGCCAGGGGTTCGCTTCCGGGAACGTGACACTGAAGCACGGTGGCCGGGAGCAGCCGTCTGCTCGGGACAGGCGCTGTGGGGGCCGTGGCGGGGAGCGTGTCTGGCGCGGGCACCGCCAGTGTGAACGGGCGTTCGGCCAGGGCCCGGTCAGCGCCGTGGTGCCCCGCCTGTTCTCTAGGAGACTCAGCGCGTCCGGGAGCCTGAGCAGGAGATACAGGCGGGGCGTGGGGGGGAGGCAACAAGTCCTGGCGGGACAGCGTGTATGGTGTGGGGTCTCCGGGCCCCCGACCTTCCACCCATCTCCCCCACCCGTCGAGAGTGAGGCACAGAGAGGCACTCATCACGGTTGGTGAGCCCCCCCCCATACTCACATGGCTGACAGTGCTCCTGAGATAGGGTGGCGGTTCCCGGGTTTGAACTTGCCGCTCGCCTCTGAAATGGGAGAAAAGGATAAAGAAGCCCAGCAGACGGCAGGGGGTCTCCCACCCACCTTGAGCCCCTCTGCCCACGGCCCTCACCGGTCAGTAGTGATGGCCCCTGGAGGAGGGGACTGAGCGTGTCCAGGGTGCACTGAATCCCTTTCAAGGGAGCCCAGCTCTTGGGGGTCAAGTGGGGGCATGGCTGACGTCCCCACCCCACTCCCTTGGCTTCTGCTGAGGTGCGGGGCCGGCCCTCACACACTGCCGCCTCTCTCTGCCTCTGCCCAGCCCCTGCTGGGGACGCCAGGGGCAGGTAAGGGCCAAGGGCCCGGCCCCCGAGTCTGAAGGTGGCCCTCGGCCTTTTGCAGAGTGCGAGCACCTGATCCGCCACATGCTGGTCCTGGACCCCAGCAAGCGTCTCTCCATGGAGCAGATCTGCAAGCACAAGTGGATGAAACTCGGGGACACCGACCCCAGCTTTGACAGGGTGAGTCGCGCCTCAGGGAGCTCCTCCGAGAGCTGCCTCAGGCCCTTTGGCATGAGGCTGTCAGCAGCGACGCTGTGGCAGGAAGCAAGGCCCACCCAGAGACTAAGGCATCACGACCCTGCCCCGTGCCCTGTGGCCTCCCCCTGTCACCCATGGGCGTCTCCCCTTGTCCCGTTCAGTGGCTCTTCAGCGCTCCTTTATTTCGGGAAACGAGGGGCCCTGGCTTCCGGTCCCTCTCGGCCCCGCGGGGTCCGGAGCAGCCAGTGAGTGGGCTGTGCTAACTGTGCCTTCTCCCTGTCGCAGCTGATCGCCGAGTGCCAGCAGATCAAGGAAGAGCGGCAGGCCGAGCCCCTGAACGAGGATGTGCTCCTGGCCATGGAGGACATGGGCCTGGACAAGGAGCGGACCGTGCAGGTAGAGCCGCCCCTGCCCTGCGTCCCCTCCCGCTCCTCCCGGGGGTGCTGAGGTCCCCGAGGAGAGGGCTGGGTCTGGCCCGCCGTCCCACCAGGCCTTCTTGCCTTCCCGTGCAGTCGCTGCGGTCAGACGCCTACGACCACTACAGCGCCATCTACAGCCTGCTGTGCGACCGCCACAAGAGGCACAAGACCCTGCGCGTGGCTCCGCCCAGTGCGCCCCGCGCCATGGCCTTCCCACCAGCCCCCGTCAGCATGCAGGTAGCGAAGGGTGCGGGGGGCCACCGGGCAGGCAGACAGATGCCATGCAGAGATCTGATGAGCATGGTCAGACTGAGATGACGGAGAGAGATTCTGTCATTTGGGTGGCAGTGATGGGTGTGTGTGTGTGTGTGTGTGTGTGTGTGTGTGTGTGTGTGTGGTGTCGGGCACCAGACCCAGGGCTGCCGTCTGCAAGGCATGTGGTCTCCCATGAAGTCGTGTCTCCCCTCCCCCTCCGCCTCCCTCTCCCTCTCTCCCTGGCTCTCGCTCGCTCTCATCCTTACGAGAGACCAGGCAAAGGAAGCAGCGGTGTCACCACGACAGACACTGGAGGACTGGCCGGTTGCGGCTCCGGCGGGCCGGGCGGCAGTGCAGCCGTGTGCTCTCTCTCTGCAGGCGGAGCAGGCCGGCACCGCCATCAACATCAGCGTGCCCCAGGTGCAGCTCATCAACCCCGAGAACCAGATCGTGGAGGCAAGTAGCAGCCCCGGGCGGCGCCTCCTCCCCCTGCCCCCACTGACACGCGGGTGCGACCCTGACACGCCGTCTCCCTCCCCTCAGCCCGACGGCACCGTGAACCTGGACAGTGACGAGGGCGAGGAGCCGTCCCCCGAAGCTCTGGTCCGCTACCTGTCCATGAGGAGGCACACGGTGGGGGTGGCCGACCCTCGGTGAGTGTGGGCCCGCACCCCGATCCCACCTCCCCATGGTGCCGTGTCCCCCAGGGCCAAGACACTCCACCGCCCTCAGCATCCCCCGAGGTCTGGGGTCTGGTCTGTAGCTCCCGGTTTGTGAAGGAAGAGCACGGCGCCCTCTGTGGGTGCAGCTCCCTCGGGATGTGCGGGGAGGAGCCGGGCACTGTCTGCCACCAGGATGGCAGTGCGTGTGTGTGTGTGTGCGTGTGTGCGTGCGTGTGTGTGTGTGTTTGTGTCCGAGGGGGTTGGGAGGACAGTGAAGGGTGTGTATTTGGGCCACACTCAGCGGTACTCAGGACTCACTCCTGGCGGTGCTCAGGGCCCATGTGTGGTGCTGGGGCTCACGCCAGGGTCAGCCCCACGCAAGAGAGCGTCTTAACCACTCCCCCCCCCGTTTGCCCCCCGTGCTCTCTCCAGCCCCAAATATGTCTTCTGATCTAGGACCCCTAAGGCCATCGACTCAGGCCGTTCTGGGTTGTGGGAGTGGCCAGGGGTGGCCTCCCGGGGTTCCTGCACCTCACCCAGCTCCGGCTCTGCCCGCCCCGCCTCTCCCGGGGTCTGCTGAGGAAGGGATCAGAGCTTTGTGACGAGAGGTCTCTCGTGGGTTCAGTTAGGGGCAAAGGCGGCATCCTTAGAGGTACCAGCTCGGAGGCCCGGGCTTGTATCTGTGGTGCAGCACTTGCTTGCATGTGTGAGCTCCTGGGCCCAGTCCCGGCACCCACGTAGCTGCTAGGTCAGCAGATGCCTGTTTTCTCTCCGTCTGGGTCCGTGCCGGCGCCTCACTGGGCTTCCACCGGCCTGGGCTCAGTGTGAACGACAAACCAAGGAGGAGAGCAAAAGATGAGGGAAAAATACCAGGGGCTGGAGCGACAGCACAACAGGGAGGGTGTTCGCCTTGCACGCGGCCGATCCAGGTTCCATCCCCGGCATCCCATATGGTCCCCTGAGCACCGCCAACAGTAATTCCTGAGTGCAGAGCCAGGAGTCACCCCTGAGCATCGCCTAGTGTGACCCAAAACTCGAAAAGAAAAGAAGAAAATACCCAAAAAACCCACGCCGATATGTGGGACGAGCGCGTGACGGGCTCCTGACTCTGGGCGTGCAGTGCACGAGCGGCCCGTGACCCGCTTCTCTCTCGCCAGCACGGAGGTCATGGAGGATCTGCAGAAGCTCCTGCCCGGCATCCCAGGCACCAGCCCGCAGACGCCCTTCCTGCAGGTGACCCCCAACCTGAACTTCACCCACACGCTGCTGCCGATGCAGCACCTGCAGCCCTCGGGGCAGCTGGAGTACAAGGTAGGGGGCGGGGCAGGCGGGTGGGGACCCCGGCCCACTGCCCCCCAGGGCCCTCCCCTTAGGGACTGTGCTCTGACCCCCCCCTTGCAGGAGCAGTCCCTGCTCCAGCCGCCCACCCTGCAGCTGCTGAACGGAATGGGCCCGCTCGGCCGGAGGGCGTCGGACGGCGGCGCCAACATCCAGCTGCACGCCCAGCAGCTGCTGAAGCGCCCACGGGGACCCTCCCCGCTGGTCACCATGACCCCCGTGAGTACCAGCGGAGCTGGCCGGCCCGGCTCTCTCACCTCTCTGCTCTGGTTTTCTCTAGCATGTTCCAGCTTTCATTTTGGCCTCACTTCCTTTTTGGGGAGGGGTTACGGGGATTGGGGTTTGTTTCTTTTGTGGGATTTTTTGTTGTTGTTGTTGTTGTTTTCTTTGTGGGGTCCTGCCCAGTATCCGTCTTAGGGAATCCGGACACCTGTCCTGGTGATCCTTAGCAGCCTGGGCGGCAGTTCACCCATGGGTGCTCCGGGTCAGCAGGGCGCGGGTCTTCTTCATTGGTCAGGTCCTGCCTTTGTCGGCCCCAGACTCAGTGGGGGGCCCCTGTGGGGCAGCTCAGACCCGCCATTGTCCAGCTCAGTGCCTGCGTGGCAGTCGCCCGCTCTCCTGGGGCCTGCCTCTCCCCTGGCTGCTCTTCAGGTGGGCGTCCAGCTCTGCCAGCCCCTGATCCCCGTGTCGGGAGTGCTCAGACCCATCTTCTCCACCCGAGGGTCAGAGTCCATATGCTCTGCTAATTTCTCGTCCTGGCCTTGTTCGAGGCCCGTCTATTCACATACTCATTCACGCAGTCTCGCAGTTCCGTAGAGCGGGGCTGACTCGGTATGTCTGCCTCTTCCTGGGGCTTTAGGGAAGTGCTTCTTCAAAGTCTCCTCGTTGATGGGGCTGGAGTGATAGCACAGCGGGTAGGGTGTTTGCCTTGCAAGCGGCCAACCCAGATTCTATCTCCGGCATCCCATATGGACCCCCGAGCATGTCCAGGAGCAATTCCTGAGTGCAGAGCCAGGAGGAACCCTTATGCATCACTGGGTGTGATGCAGAGAAAAAATAAAGTATCTCTCGTTAGACTTGAAGACTTTTTTTGGTTTGGGGGGGGTCTTTGGTTTTTTTCCCCAGACCCTGCGCTGCTCAGGGGTCGCTCTTGGTGCTGCTCAGGAGACCAGATGGGGTGCCTGGGTTGAACCTGGGTCGGCCGCATGCTAGGCAAGTGCCTGACATGATGTACTATTGCACCAGTGCAGTTGAGCACATTTCAGCCCTTCCAACATGGATGAGTTCCTTTGTAAAATAGTGTAAATGACTAGAGAAATGAAAAATTTAAGAAACCTACGGAATACAAGGCTGTGCTTCTCTCTGGGGGACCTTGCAGTGCCATATTTGGAATCGGTTTCCATCTTGTTCTCCAGCCCAGAATCGCTGCTCCCCGTGTCCTGGCCGGAGAACAGCTACGGGGTGGTCCTGCCGCGGGCACTCCCCATTCTCATTTGCCTCGAGCTCGTCCTCACCGTGGCTGGCTTCTCCAGCTGGCTGGGCCAAGGGGCCTGTCACAGGCACGTGGGCTCCCCGAGCTCTGCCCCCTGCCTCTCCTCTCTGTCCCCAGTGCTTCCCTTCACTCGTACCCCCAATTTCCTTGCACCCCATCCTCCTCGCTGTCCTGCTTCTGGTCTTGACCTTACGCCCGCACCAGCCCCTTTCACAGAGCAGGCCGGCTCTCAAGCCCAACTCCTGTGCTGGTCCGTCCCTGCTTCCAGCCCTTGGTGACTCACCACGACCCCTCTCCAAAATAAACGTCTGGCTGTGGCCTTCAAGGCCATTCTCGACTGGCCACTGCCTTCCCCTCCTGTGCCCCTGTGGCCACTTCCTGCCTCGCCCACTCCTTCCCGCCTAGAGGAACTGAAGGTTGGAGTCTAGAAACCCTGAAAACTGGCAGACAATGGAATTCGTCCAGAAAGTGCATTTAGGTTCAGAACTGGCAGCTACTGGGAAACAACCAAAACACAAAAACAGGCCAGAGTGATAGTACAGCAGGATGGGCGTTTGCCTTGCACATGGCTGACCCAGGTTCGATCCCCGGCATCCCATGGTGGTCCTCCCAAGCACCACCAGGAGTAACCCCTGAGCATCGCTGAGTGTGACCCAAAAAGGCAACAGGCAGCTCCCCTTCACGGGACATCAGGGCCGGGTTGGATCTGTCGCCTGGCGTGGGGACGGCTGCAGCTGCCGCCCCAGAGGGGCCCTCCTGGAAAGCGTGGAGTCACATCAGAGTTTGCAGTCCATGTTCCAGAGCCTGGGTCTGATCTCTGGGACCCATAAAACAAAACTGTTTGTCCCTGGGGGAGCTGAAGACATCTAAATTCCGAGGACCACGTCATAGTAAGGAAGGAGGCTTCTGCTCCGTTTCCGGGCCCTCCGGCACCTGCCGGCCTTCTCTTTGCTCTCGCCCTGGAGACCCAAAGGCTTGCGACCCCAGGCCCTCTTTACGGGCCAGCTCCTGTTCTCCTGTCAGGCCTCAGGCTAGGTGCCACCTCCCCCTCAGGCTAGAGGTCCACAGTCCCCGAGCACCCATGCGGAGACGCACCCTGGCCATCTTCTGATGGTTTACCTTGTCCCCCTCCACTGGGTTGTAAGCCGAGGGAAGAACTCGGTCCCTCAGCTCACTGTGTCACCCAGGGACAGACTGCCCTGGGGCTGCCTCCGAGGGAGAAATCCACACTGACCACCCCTGAGCCAGGGGTGAGCCACAAAGGAATCGGGAGCCCAGGAAAGGCGGGGAGAGTTCTGTGGAAGCCAGGGGGGCCGGGCGCTGGCCCCACGCCCGCCCCACGCCCAGCCCCGGGCTCCTGGCCAGCTTGTGCTCTCTTCCCCACAGGCAGTGTCAGCCGTCACCCCGGTGGACGAGGAGAGCTCGGACGGGGAGCCAGACCAGGAAGCTGTGCAGAGGTAACGTGGCATCTGGCAGCGCGTGCACGGGCCCCTGGGCAGGCCCCCGCGCCAGCAGAAGGCCGCGGTGCTTTGCGGGGGCTCTTGGCGCCAGCCCGCGTGGAAGTCACAGAAGACGACCCAGAAAATGTTGTTTTCTGTACGCGCCACTGGCACCCCCCTGGGTGACAGCAGTCACCGCTGACAAGGGTCTCGCTCCTCCCTCCTCCTTCCCCTGCCCCCTGCCCCCTGCCTCTGTGTCGCGACTCTGGTCGTGTTCCCGGGCGCAGAGCCTGCTCCTACCTGCGAGAACTGTTTCCTGGGAAGGAATTGGCGCTCTGGGCCGACGGTGACCCGAGCCTGTCTGGCCCTGGCCCCTGGCGCATGTCCTTTCTGGGAGGAGGAACCCTCCTGTGCTGCTTGCCGTGTGCCGCTCTGTCCCCCTGTGCCGGCAGAGCTATCGGCAGAGGAGTGTGGGATTCGGGCCAGGACCAGGGGCAGACGCCCCCGGGACAGGGCTACGACTGCCGCGCTCCTTAGCTCCGTGCATGCCCTCGGGGGAGGGGTCTTTTCTTTTTCTCTGGGGACCGGTTCTGACCGGAATCCAGCATGTATTTTCCCCAGAAATCCAGGTGTTCTTCAAGACTGTATGCGTTTCCCTTGAGGGGAGTTGAGCAAAGTGGTTTCCACGGGCTGGGCTCTTTGGGGGACATCAGGTGTCTTTATCAGACAGACATTGTGCTATGAACGGCTGACCTGGGGACAAGTCTCCGTCCCCCTGAGGACCGTCTGTGGCCCTGTCGAGCCTGCCCGGGCAGCGAGACATCGTCTTGTGGACCGGGGCACTCTTCCCCACCCCCCGTACCCCGTAACTCTGCCGAGAGCTGCTGCTCAGGAAGAAGCAGCCCCCCACGGGAAGAGCAGCGGGATCATGAGAACAGAACTTGGGGCCACTTTCTCTTGTCCTCTTGGTGCTGCTGTTGCGTAGTTTGCTGGGAGGGTGAATAGGTCCGTGTCTGCACCCCGCTGCTAGCCTGGAGACCCCCAGACACGAGGCGTTGGACGGCCCACCCACGCCTCGCCACCGTCCCCTTCTTCTCTTGGCCTTGGCCTTGGCCTCTTTCTCCCTAGGCCCTTGAGCACACTGGACAGCAGGCCGGGCCCTCGGCTGTGTTGTGAGGGCAGGAGGGACGCTTCCTGGAGGCACTTGGGCCCCGAGGAGCGGCTGTGGGAGGCGCTTCCCTGCAGGGAGGGCCACTCTCTTGGGCAGCAGGAGTCGGGACCGCCTTGGGAGTCACAGGCCTCGCCTCCCAAGCTCTTCAGTCTTGGAGCTGGCTCTTCTCTTGCCGTGCTTCCCGGCCATCCCGCCTGTGGCTCCTCCTCCTTCCGGGGCTTGCCGGCCCCGTGGAGAGAACACCCGTCGCTTCTTGCTTCTCGCTTCCGTTTCTGATGCCTGAGTTCCCGTCACAGGTCCGGGCATCTCCGCAGCGGGAAAGCTCTGTTGTCCCTGTGCCTCTCGCCCTGGCGGCGTCCGTGGGGCTCACCCCGGAGTGTTCTCAGAGCTCCGTTCCTCCAGCTTGCGTTTGGGGGTGTGGAGGGCACGGCGGATGGGAGTCAGCGGGCAGCAAACCTCCCCTGCCAGTCGGGCGCGTGTCGGGCGTGCGACTTCTCCGCGTGCTTCTCCCGCTTCTCTTCCTCGGCTCCTCGGCTCCTCGCAGGCCCAGCGTCCGGCCGTCTCCGTGGCTGGCGCCCCTTGGCCAGCAGGTCCCCCCGCCTCCAGACAGGGTTCTCTTCGCCCTTGGTGGGCTCCGGCTCTGCTTCGGTCCGAGCGCTTCGGCTGGGCTCCTGACGCTTCTTGTTCCGGGCTGTTCCTGGCTGTCTTTTTTACTGTCAAATCTGCTCCTGCTTGTTGCAGGTACTTGGCCAATAGGTCCAAGAGACACACGCTGGCCATGACCAGCCCTACCGCTGAGATCGCGCCGGACCTGCAGCGGCAGCTGGGACAGCAGCCCTTCCGCTCCCGGGTCTGGCCCGCCCACCTGGCACCCGAGCAGCATCGGTGAGTAGCCACGTGGGCTGCCCGAGCTCGTCGCGGCTCACCTGGCCAGGCTGGGCAGCAGCGGGCCCAGCCCTGGGGCGCTCGCCGGCATCCCGCACTCGAATCATCTCTCCTCTTGGTGCGCGGCACTGCAGGGCCCGGCCTTCTTGTTCCCCGTGACTGTAGGCACCTTTATGGTCCGCGTGTGGTTCTCTGGACAGGCAGCTCCGAGGCCGGGGGGCACTTGCACCCGCAAGGAGGGCAGTTCTCACAAGGCCGGCCCAAGGAGGGGTCGGGGCTGGATCTGTCGATCTGGCCTCCAGTAAGGCTTCGAGGGAGTCTTTCTCCCCTGGCTGGCGCCCTGCGGGGGACCCACGGGGCCCATCATCCGTTTGCGACTCGTGGAGCAGAGTTCCTTCACCTCCTGCCGGTGCGCTTGGAGGCCGTTCTCGAGGTACCCCACGCACAGCCCATGAGGGCACCGTGGCATTCGGGGCTCGTTCTCTTGGGGAGAGGACAGAAGGTTAGACTGTCCTGGTCAAGTGAACATCACGGAATTGCCTCGCGGTCAGCCCCGGAGCAGCGGGGAGTGGCTCTCGGCTCGACTCAGACGGCATCTCTGAGCGGATGCTGGTGTCCCCGAGTCTCAGCTCTGTCCCCTCAGAAGCTCAGGGGCACCCCACCTGGAGGACCACCGCCCACGACAGAACCCATTTTATTTCCATCTTCTTTGGAGGACAGGGCAGTTGAGTAGATGTGTAGGTGGCTTATTCCCATGACCGGCTCCCGCTGGCGAGCGCCATGCGATGTGTGGATGGTGTCCGGTTTCCCACTGGCCCTTGAGGGACTCGGCAGAAACGCAGCGCGGACATGTTGGTGCCACGTGGGAACTCTGAAAGCAGGACGTTGAGCTCTGCCATTGGCGCGGAGTGACTTGGTCAGAATGGTCTGTCACGAGTAGCAGAAGCTGGCACCCACAGACCAGACGCTGGTGGCACAGGCAGCTCATGTTGCGACACTGTCCCCGGGCCCACCCCGCCTGGGGCCACGGCAGGGCTCCCTTGTGAAGGGGGTTTCTCAGCGGCGCTGAACTCTGCTACCCGGTGGACCATGTAGTACCTGGTTTGTCTTTTTTTCTGTCTTTCCTTCCTTCACAACGTGACACTTCGCTCTTCAGCCCCTACGGGGTCTGTTGTGAGCTGAGGCCCCCGGGGTGTCCCGTTGGATTCCAAATGTTCCCCCTGAGCTCTTGGGGTCAGGAGGTCCTGCTGGTCGGCACAGCTGCACCCAGCCTCTGCCCCAGCCCCTGCGTCCTGTGGCCTGGCCTGAAGGTAGAGCCCCGAGGCCTGTGTCTTCCCCCGCCTCCCGCCACTGTCACGGTCCTCCTGCTGGAACTGTCTGCTGACCCTCTTCCTGTGAGCACCCCGGGCTGCGTGGTAGATGGCGCGAGGCGGGGATTGGGCCCCGCTGCCTCGGCACATCCAGGGGGTCACTGTCAGGACCCAGCATCAGAGGGAGGAAGGTTAGTCGCCCTGGGAAAAGAGAAAAAAGTGTCTGAGGCCATAACCGAGGGGGGCAGGTGCTCCTGAGAGCCCGTCGCATTCCTTTCATTTTCTGGGGAAAACGGCTCAAGGGCAGCCCGTGTCACACACGTGTGTGTCTGTTCTCTGAGAATCATTCCAGTCCGACCCGGGGGCAGAGGAGGGGCCTGGCGACCTCTCCAAACCCTTGGAAGTGTGTGGCATGAAGTTAAAATTTGATTTTTTGAATTTTGTCACGGGGGGCCCAAGAGATAGGACAGTTTACTTTGCCCGCCACCGATCTGGGTTTGATCCCTCGGGCCACATCAGATCCCCTGAGCCCGCCGGGAGGGACCCCAGAGCACCGTCGGGTCTGCCCCCACTCCCCACCCCAGACAGACAGCGGCAACGCGCTGTCAGAACGGAGAACAGAGGTGGATCTTTCCAGACGGGGAGCCGGTTCCCCGAGTGCGGCTGCGTGCAGGGGCCGTGAGGCCTGCGGGGCTCGGCCGGCGTTAGGCGTGACGGACTGTTCATAAACCTGATTGCCGGTGTCAGTGCTTGCAGACTCGCGGCTCCAGGAGGGCTGCCCGGGGGTCGGGCTGCTCGCGGCCTGAGCTCCCGGAAAAGCCGTGAGATCCCGGACCTGGGTGTTGTGCAGGTAGATGGTCTCCGCTCCCTACCGAACGCCGCTTTCTGAATCAGAAACATCCCGAGCACGTAAGGAGCAGAGTTTAGGGGCGAGTCATTCTTGGCCGCGACTCAGCTGGGACTCGGGCTGCTGTCGAGCGGCAGCGTGTCCGCCCCCTCATCTGTCACGTGTGCTCATGCCCATCCCATTAGCTTCTTGCCTCGGGGACGGGGCACAGCCCCTCCCAGCCTCCCCCCTGCAGTGTCCGGACTCGCTCGCTCACTCATCTGCTTCCGACCCGAGGGCGGAAGGGGGGCGGTGGCGCCATTTCACCCACGTGCCGCCATCTCTGCCGCGTCTGCCTCCCTGGGCTCCTGCACGCCCCGCCGAGCCCCGGCCCCTTAGGGTGCTGTTCACCGTCAGGGCGCTCCCGAGGGGGTCGGTGCTTCCCGCGCAGTGTCCCGTGCAGGCGGTGTCTGCCGGGAACCCCACCTGGTGACGCTTTCCTTCAGAGGCCGGGCAGGGGCCGTCCCCTGGAGGGCCCCTCCTGGCACCGAGCAGGCGTGTGCGGAGCCCGCTCAGCTTCCTCGCCCCGTGGGGGTCACTGGCCACAGAGAACTGGGGCCCAGCCTGCAGGCTCAGGCGGGGAAAGGCCCTCGTAGTGGTTAAGAGAGCGAGTGGGCCTGCCCACGGGGCCGGGGGAGCGTCCCTCGGGCCTGGCAGCTCTGTAAGGGCCCGGGGTGTTTGACCCCAGCACCTCGCCGGGCGTGGCCAGAAGCCCCTCAAGGTAAGCAGAGCTGGGCATTGTGACCCGGGCTCTAGAGGGCCGAAGACTTGGGGGAGCGGCCGGCTCCCCCGCCCCCGCCCAGCCAGCCACCCGAGTGCCCGTCGGGAGCAGCTGTCCGGCCCCCGGGCTGCCCGCACTGACCTGCCCTTCCCGTGCGTTCAGCTCTTCCTACAAGGACTCGAACACGCTGCACCTCCCCACCGAGCGCTTCTCCCCTGTGCGCCGCTTCTCGGACGGGGCTGCCAGCATCCAGGCCTTCAAGGCCCACCTGGAGAAGATCGGCAACAACAGCAGCATCAAGCAGCTGCAGCAGGTACCAGCCCCCGGGCCCCGCGGGACAGGTCCCCCGACGCCGAGCCGGCTCTGGCCCCTCTCCCTGCGTCAGGGCCAGGCTTGGTTTCAGCGGGAACCTCCAGGGAGGGGCTCCCGCGCCCCCGGCCCCGCCATGGGGACTTGTGGACGCCTGGCGGGACTGTTGCTTCCCTCCCGCCCACCCCGGCAGTGGCCGTCCCGAGGCTGTCCCTCGGCCAGGCCCTCTGCACGGGAACAGAGCTGAGAGTGAGCGCCCCATCCCCCCAAAGAGGGCGAGCCGCTCGCTGACACTGGCCCTGTGGTCCCCCCCCACCCCGCTGCCCTCCCTGGCTCACCCGCTCTGCCGCAGGAGTGCGAGCAGCTGCAGAAGCTGTACGGGGGGCAGGTGGACGAGCGGACCCTGGAGAAGACCCAGCAGCAGCACGTGCTGTACCAGCAGGAGCAGCACCACCAGATCCTCCAGCAGCAGCTCCAGGTGGGCGCCCCTGCCCCCGTGCCCCGAGCCCCCGCCCCCGCGCCCCCCGCCCCAGTGTGGCCCCAGCGGGTTCTCGATTCCCGCCGCCTCAGTCCGGGCTCACCGTGGTGTCCCCCGTTTCAGGACTCCATCTGCCCTCCGCAGCCTTCCCCGCCTCTCCAGGCCCCCGGTGAAAGCCAGCCGGCGCTCCTCACCCACCAGCTGCAGAGGTAACGGCACGCCTCGGGCCCCGCGGGCCGACTCCAGCCTGCGTCCCGAGAGAACTAAGCTGGCGCGTGGGGGAGTCACTCTCCGTGTCAGCGGCCCACCTCGGGCCTGACCTCTGGGCCCTCGGGCTCACGGCGCCCCTGAGCCGGCCTGACACCCTTCCTGGGCGGCGCAGGGCCTGTGACGCCTGCCCGTGGCCGCCTGGGAGATCAGACGCCCGGAGGTTTTCCGTAGACTGCCTGGGAGGCACACGTGTATTTTTCTAGTCTGCAACTTACGGACTTAAAAAAACAAAACATAACAAAACCGTGCCATACGTTTTGCTCCCGCATGGCCAAAGCTAATTCCCGAGGGGCCGGAGGGTAGAGTTAGAACAGTGGGGAGGGCGCTTGTCTCGCTAGCGGCTGACCCGGTCTTGATCCCGGACACCCCATACGATCCTCAGGGGTGATCCCCGAGTTCAGGGCGAGGAGGGAGCAGAAAGTATGGCACTGGCTTTGGTTTTTTTTTTTTTTTTTTAAAGCCCTGCCAGGTGTGGCCCAAAGACCAAAACTACAGTCAGCAAATAAATAAAGTCACTTCTCCGTCACGCTCTCACCTCAGGAAGTCGATGCCTTTGTTGTTGTTTTCAAGGTTACGAATTCAGCCTTCGAGCCCGCCGCCCACCCACCCCAGCAACCACCTCTTCCGGCAGCCCAGTAACAGCCCTCCCCCCATGAGTGGGGCCCTGATCCCCCCTCACGGTGAGTGGGGGACCCCGACGAACCCGGGATGCCGCACAGCAAAGGGAGTCTTAGTCTGGGGTGCACCGGGAAGACAGACTGGTGTTGACAGCGGGCGCCAGCCCTGGGCCCACCGCCCTCGGAGCACCCCCACCCGCTGTGCAGAGTCACGGAGATGCCGCAGGCATGAAGTGATGCTGGCCAAGACCGGCGCTTACGATCACAGCGACCCCCGGAGGCCCGACCAGATGTCAAGTACCCCAGACCCTACCTCCGTGTGCCCCAGTCCTCGGGGCTACAGTGGCGGTGCCCTGACACTGGCCCGCCCTCCAGGGGCCCACCCAGCTACAGCCTCTCGCGGGGCCGCGTGGGCCTCTGGGTCCTGCCTGCTCCCATGTCGGGGCCCCAGGTCAGTGACTCGCGAGAAAGGCGGGCGGCAGAGCCCAGACATGCTGGCCGGCGCCTGCATTTGCGTCCGCCAAGCCCCTCCCTCGTCCTCCGGCAGCTGCTCCAGGAATAATCCGGCGTCTCACCGGCCCAGGGGGTCGGCACAGAATTGGGGCCCTGGCTGGTCCCCCCAGCTGCCTCTCGGGAGCACTGTCCCCCCCCCGGCCTCCCGTCTGTGCATCCTTGTGCGTCTTCCCCGGGGCCCGGGTCACGCTGAACTGCTCTCTCTCTGCAGGCGCGGCCCCCTCGCAGTTCCCAGGCCTCTCGGCCCGCAGCCCCCTCTACCAGCAGCCCGACACCGGCTCCCCTCCCCCGGCCGTGGCTCTCACCTGCCTGGGCCTGCAGCAGCCCGCCCCGCCGCAGCAGGTGACCATCCAGGTCCAGGAGCCCGTGGACACGCTCAGCAGCATGCCGGGCAGCGGGGCGGGCCCTGCCGGGCGGGGCCTGTCCATCAACCCCGGGGCCAGCCAGATGCCAGGGCCGCACCGGACCAGCCTGATGGCCTCCTTCAGCTACGGCCACCGGCCCTTGTCCAAGCAGCTGAGCGCCGACAGCGCGGAGACCCACAGGTGAGCAGGTGGCCAGACGCCCCCTAGCAGAAGGGGGCGGGGAGGGGGTGCGTCTCCGAGGCCTGGGCCCGTCTCTCTGGTTGGAAGAGTAGGTGGTGGGCTTGGGGCATCTGAGACCCCCTTCCCTGCTCCCCAGCCAGCTTAGTTGGGAAGATCGGGGCCCCCGGGGCATCAGGCCCTGCCACCCAGCCACAGCTAGCTCTGCTCTGCTCACAGCCCCTACAGCCCCCCGGGCATTTGTGCACAAGGGAGGGAGCAGACGGCAGCGCTGGAGCCGGCGTCGGCCTCTGCCCAGCTCTGCCAGGAGGGAGTCGCGGGGGTGGGCACAGGCGGGGGTACCGGCTCTCACCCCCTCTCGCGTCCGCAGCTTGAACGGGAGTCGGTTCTCCCCGGCCAGCTACGACCAGGCACACCTCCACCCCCACCTGTTTCCGGACCAGCCCCGGGCCTCCCCCGGCAGCTACAGCCCGTCGGCGGGCGCGGGGCTCCCCCCGCTGGAGCAGCTCCCCGCCTTCCCGCCCGGCACCCCCCAGCCGCTCTACGCGGCGTCGGCGCTGCAGCAGGCCCTGCTGTCCCCCACGCCGCCCGACTGCAGCCGGCACCCGCAGGTGCCCCACATCCTGCAGGGACTGCTCTCGCCCCGGCACTCGCTCACCGGCCACTCGGACATCCGGCTGCCGCCCGCGGAGTTCGCGCAGCTGCTGAAGCAGCGGCGGCAGCAGCAGGAGCACCAGGAGCTGCTCCGGCACTTGAACCAGGGGGACGCCGGGAGGCAGACTGTGGCCGAGCGCCAGGCCCTGTCCTACCAGAACGCTGACTCGTACCCCCGGCCCCATGCCCACCACGCCCCCCACGCCCACCACGCCCACAGCAGCCCCCAGCACCTGCTCCAGATCCGGCCGCAGGACTGCCTCTCCCAGGAGACCCCGCCGCCCGCGCCCCGCGGCTTCGCGCCCGCGCTCCTGCCCTCCGAGAGCATGGAGGAGGAGTGCTTCTGCCAGGGCGCCCGGGACGCCTTCCCCGACGCCAAGCCGCCCGGCGCGCTGCCCAAGGGCGGCCACGACAGCCCCCTGCTCTTGAGTACAGGCGGGCCTGGGGACCCCGAGTCCCTGCTGGGAACTGTGAGTCACGCGCAGGAACTGGGGATCCACCCTTTCCGGCACCAGCCCGCCGCGGCCTTCAGTAGGAATAAGGTGTCCAGCCGAGGTAAGAGCCACGCCCTCGCCCCCGGCCCGGCCACGCTCCTGCAGTGAGCTCGCTCGCCCGCCTCCGCCGAGTGCGCTCGGGGTCTCTGAAAGGCAGCGGAACACCCCCAGAAGGCCCGTAGGACCTCCCAAGCGAGGGCGTAGGAAGCGTGGGGTGGCGTACCAAGGGTCTGTTTCCGAAATAAAAGATAGCGATGGAAAACCCACGCTTAGCACAGTCAGCGGGCCAGGTGATTCTCTCACGCTCTCGCCACGGCGGCTTCCCCGCCCATCCCGTCCTGACCGTCACCCCGGGCTGACGCTGACCTCTGCGGTAGAGAACCGTCACCTGCTCTGGGGGCGTAGGGCCTAGCTGGGGAGCACCAGCCCGGAGCCCAACCTGCTCCTTCTTCCTGCTCCTGCCTTCCTCTCTTGATGCCCGCAGCCTTGCCACAGCCAGTCTAGACATGTGTGCCGGGGTCCAAGCACACATGCGTGTGTCTCTGTGTACATCTCGTGTATATGTGTGTTGGGGGGGAGATAGGGGTGCTTGATAACCCATGCGTGTGAGTTATTTTTCACTCTGCTCCCCTCACTGGTCACAGCCTCATTGGGGGTCCCCTGTCATTTTGTGTCACTGGGCGATCATCACTGATGTCATCGTGGTCGCCCTGAAGAGAAGGGTGGCCGCCACTGAGTTCTACTCAGAAACCGTCTTGTAGCACTCTCCCTAGACAGCACCTGGACCAATACCCCGTCATCACCAGTCACGAAATGGGAATTGGTGTGTGGAACAGTGACCCAGAGCGTTGCCCCGTCTCCCCATCCCCCAGCCCCCTCACCGCCTGCCCTGTTCCTTGCAGTAAGGCCCCCGAGCTCGGCTCCCTGGGGGGCGTGGCAGGTGACCGACGCCTGGTGCTGGGGGGACGCTGGGTGGTTGTAGGTTTCCGGCAGGCCAGCCTCGAGAGACAGAGCCTCAGAGGGCGGGGGCTAAGGTGCCCCGGCCCACCCTAGATGGACGAAGGGAGGCTGCTCACGGCAGAGCCAGGATCAGGACGGAAGTGGCAGCTGACTTGTGTGTTTTGGGTTTTATGTCACACCCAGCGGTGCTCAGGGATGGAACCCGGGCCCGCCCAGTCAGAGCAAGTACCCCGCCTGCTGTGGCCGAGTCCTGCTGCCTCTCAGGCCCGGCCACCAAAAGGCCTTTGCGAGAACTTTCCAGAATGGCTCAGCGGGGTGGGCGCTTCCGGTCGCCAGTAGTGATCTCGCCAAGGCGGCCTGCTGTGGGTGTGGAGCTACACCTGGACTTTCCTCTTGGGGGGCGCCATGCCACCCCTAGATGCCGTCTTACATCCCTCACGCCAGCAGGGCCGGGCAGACGGACCCCTCATTGTCAGAGAGCGGCCCCCAGCCCGGAACAGTTGCTTCCAGAACTCCCTCCCGGGCCGCTTCTGCATGTGGAGGCCTGGCCAGGGCCCTGGACGTCAGGGAAGGCCCTGACGCATCCCTGGAGCAAGGCTGAGTGTGGCTGTACGGGGGGCTCCGAGGAGGAAGAGGAGCAGCCTGAGAGAGGATGGGGGGACTTGTCGCGGAGTGGGGGGTGGGGAGAGGGTGGGAAAAGGCATGGCCAGAGGAAGCCAAAGCAGAGTCTTCTCCGACCCAGAGAATGATCTAGAAGCAGCTACAGTGCCCGAGCACAGCCGCATCCCCGGGTCAGACCCACCTTTGAGGCAGCTCCTCTGCTGAGACCCCACATGCGGGTTGGGGGCGTCGCCTCCAGATGCTTCTCTGGGCGAGCTCCCTCCCACTTCTCCCTGCCCCCTCACCAGAAGCCGACCCGACTACCCCCACACGCATCCGCTCCACTCCCCCGCCCTGCCGTCAGCCCCCCTCGGCTCAGCCACAGTCCAGGCCCTCCCGGGCTCCATGCTGTTCCCCGTCGCCCGTTTTGTGATCCGGGAGCCACATACACTGTTAGCCCTGGCCCCCACTGTCTGGCGTCTCTGTGGGAACGTAGGCGCTAGAGCAGAGAGACGCAGCCACAGAGACGCGCATGGCCCGGGGAAGCCCCCGGCAGCCCCCGAGCTCAGGCCTCTCTGCAGCGGGAAGACTGTCCCCATGGGCCTCCCCTCAAACCATGTGGCCCCGTAGATGGGACGTGGGGTCCCCAAGGAGAAGCCGTGGCACCCATGGGTGCCGCCTGCCCGTGTGTGTCAGGGCCCCGGCTTGGCGGAAGCAGGCTCTGAGGTCACGGTTCTGTTTTTGAGGCGCTGGCTAGCCTGTTTCCCCCGGGCCAGAACGCCCCCAGTGCGTTGGTGGTACAGTGGTGAGCTTAGCTGCCTTCCAGAAAGTTCCCAGAGAGTCTGGGCAAGGGTGGGCTTTATGCTGCGCCCCCAACCGTGCGGGCAGATGCAGACACACCCCTGCCCCGGTGCATCTCCGGACAGGGAGGCATGAACACCTGTGCCTGCTCCAGCCAGAGCCTGTCCAGCGTCGTGTCTGAAGTGACAAGTACGCCCGGACGGCCCCGCGGGTGCCTTGTAGCAGCCCAGCTCGGCCGTCTCAGACTCGAGTGAGCAGGGAAGGCTGGTGCCCCCCCCCCAGAGTGAAAGGGTGTGCCTGTCCGGCCACACGGGGAGCCCACCGCTTCCCCGTGTCACCAGGGCGTCCCTGCCTGCCCCCCGCAGAGGGAGGAGGGAGCCTGGCATGCTCCCGGCAGCGCGACACGCGCAGGGTTTTCTTGCAAGTCAGTTCCACGGCGGAGCCAGTGTGCACAGCAACATGAGCACCTGGGACTCCCGAGAGGCCCCCAGCCTCCTCCCCGCGCCCTGGCGGCCCACAGGGAAGGGGCCGGGAGGGCAGGCCGAGCGCGCCCCTCCAGGCCCCCCCTCGCCTTCTCCCGGGCCGGTAAATGAGTAAGGACGGTCAACATTGCAGGTCAACACTTGCGCAAGGCCGTGCGCGTCCCGCGGAGGTGGGCAGCCACATTGTGTCTGTTTGTGTACCCCTGTTCCCTCGCTCCCACTCTGCCGCGGTCAATACCGGGAAGCCGCCCCCGCCGGCCTCTGTCCCCACTATTCCTGTGGCCTTGCGTGTCGTGGGCTGGGCAGTCCCTGCAGCTGCGGGATTGACGCAAGGAACGCCAGAGGCCTGGGCGCTCGCTTCCCGGCCCCGGGTCAGCCGGGTCCTCACACCCACGCTCCCCCGGCCGCCAGTGTCCCGGAACTGGCGTGATGTCCCGCACGAGTCTGGTGCCCCCAGGCCTCACCAGGCGTGAGCCCTGAGCACGGCCTGAGTTGACCCCAGACCCGAAACCAGCAACCCGAGAACAAAAACAAAACAAAAGCGTGTCCCGAAGGGCCTTTGGACCCGGGGTCAGTCCTGCTGGAAACCCCGATGGCTCCGTCCCTCCCGGTTTGTTAGAAACTCGCATTATCGGGAACAGCTTTCATTTTTCAAGTAGAGAAACTGAGGCTAGGAAAGATTTCACCCTATTATTTGGAGTCTGCTGCAGATTCTCAGATTTCCTCATTCCCCGCCTCCCTACTCCTCTTCTACTTTCCTTCTCTCCTCCCTTCTTCCCTCCCTCCCTCCCTCCCACCCTCCCTCCTCCTTCCTTCCTTCCTTCCTTCCTTCCTTCCTTCCTTCCTTCCTTCCTTCCTTCCTTCCTTCCTTCCTTCCTTCCTTCTTTCCTTCCTTCCTTCCTTCCTTCCTTCTTTCCCCCCCTCACCTTCTTTCCTTCCCACCTGCCTTCCTTCCACTTGCCTACTCCCCTTCTTTCCTCCCCTCCTTTCCTTTCTCCTCCCCTCGTCCCTGCCTCTTGCATCCCGCTGCCCCTGCTGCAGGCCCTCTGAGCATGGGTTCCGGGCCAAGACAGGCCCTCCTTTGGCTCGGCCACGTTCCCAGCACCCCTCCCACTGCCGCACTGCTTTCCCCTCGGGTTCGAGAGTCTCCCTTGCTTGAGTCCACTGTCACTCCGGTCCTGGAGGTCGTGATCTTTGTTCCGGTCGGTCTCCTGGCCTCGGGGTGATAGTGCCAGGGTGGCGATGGTTGTCCACACCAGTTCCAGCCCTGGCTCCACCTGGGGTCACTCCGGCAGCCCCTGAGCACTGCTGGGTGTGGGTGTGACTCCCTCCCCCCCCCCCCCCCCCCATAAGCAAGACAAAATTCTCAAATCCACTTTCTGGCTGGAGAAAGAGCACCGGAAGGAAGGCACTTGCCTTGCATGCGACCAACCCTGGTTCAGACCCCGGTGTGGCGTATGGTCCCCTGAGCACCGACAGGTGTGACCCCTAAGTGCAGAGCCAGGACCGGCCCCTGGGCACTTCTGGGTGCAACCTCCCTCAGGGGGGAAAAAAAAAAGTCTCCTTATTTGCTTTTGCCAACGAGCTCAGCATGCGCAAACCGGAGAATGTCTGTCTCCTGGCTGGGGCCGGGTTCTGGCACTCAGCACAGACCACCCCTGTCCCC
Organism: Sorex araneus; assembly: GCF_027595985.1. NCBI lineage: Eukaryota > Metazoa > Chordata > Mammalia > Eulipotyphla > Soricidae > Sorex > Sorex araneus. The sequence goes on along the minus strand of NC_073304.1, from coordinate 169,562,876 downwards.
ACCCCCTCTGGAGCCTGGCAGCCCGGAGCTCGGGTCGGGGGCCACGCTAGGCCTGGGACTCAGGCAGGCTGCAGGTCCTGGGGTGCCTTGAGGTCTGCTGGCAGCGGCCCTGAGGGTGGACGAGGGGCAGCATCTGGGTGACCTTCCCAAGGGCCGTGCCAGGGGAGGGGAGGGCTGTGGGGAGGCCAGAGGCTTGGAAGAAGAAATGAATTGAAACCAACTTGCAGGAAAGAGGGCTGGGGAGGTGGCATAGAAGTTAGGCCACAGGCCTTTCACGCAGCTGACCCGCTGCCTGCCTTCCCCGGCACCCCCGGGGGTGACCCTACTGGCCCCGACACCACATTGCCCCAGGAGCCACATCCTCACTGTCCGCCTTCTCCCACTGGCCTCAGCAAGAACCATGGGAGTGACCCCTGGCCCCCTGAGCACTGCATGGGAGGGTCCCCCCGGCGTTAGTTGAGGGAGGGAGTGTCTGCGTCACACCCCAGCCCCGCACTGAGGCTTCGGGGGTTTGGGTAGAAAGGCACGGGCACGCTTCCAGGGGGTGTCCCCAGGCCGTGGGGCTGCAGCGTGAAAGGAAGAAAGGCCTTAGACGGGACACTGTGTGTCTTCAAGGGGGCCGGGGGGTGACTGGTGAGACCCCCAAAGGAACTGCACTCAGCGACCCAGGAGTCGAAGCATCCCGACAAAATCAGCTACCCAAAGTGGCCGCTCGGAACCCAGACCCGGGCTGCCCCTTCGAGCCTGCAGCACCCGCTTCCTGTCAGCCGCTTGCTTCCGGCCCAGGGTCCTGGGGCAGCCCGAGGCCGCCTGTCTGCTCACTGAACGTGGGCAGGGGGTTCTTGCCTCTGCCTTCTCTGGAAGAGGGACGCGCCTGCCTGTTTCCTCTGGAACATTCCAGCTCCCGTCCATCCCTGGCCCACCTCAGCCCCTGAGCTGGCGCCACCTGGCTCTCACAAGAGACCGTTCGGACAGGCCCGAAGCCCTTTCTCTGTATCCAGACGGGTGTAACGGGTGCGCCTGGCATCGGGCTGTGTGTCCCTATTACACCACTTTCTGAAAACTTGATCTCACCAAGGAGTAGCTCGCCAGGAAATAAGCCACAGCTGCGAAGGAGTTGAAACTCAGAGACCTGCCCTAGCAAAACACGTGTGGATGCTGGAGGCCAGGGCCCCGTCTTTGTGGCAAACGCGCCGTTATTGGGCACCATCCCCTGCCCCACGGCCCAGGCCCCGTGGAACAGCTACCAGCAAGGCGCTGTCACTTAGGGGTGACCGTCCTTGGTCAAGAGGAGACTCCCTCTCTCCCCACGCCCAGTTCAGAGGGCTGCTGACGGGATAGGAATCCATGTTCAGGGGCGGGGGGGCACATCTGGGGGGTTTGGCATTGTGCCGTGCTTCAGCCCTTTGAGCCATCACCCCGCCCGAATTGAGAGGCTATTTTGTTCTTTTGTTGTTTTTTTTGTTTTGTTTTGTTTTTTTTTTGGGGTCACACCTGGCAATGCACAAGGGTTACTCCTGGCTTTGCACTAAGGAATCACCCCTGGCGGCGCTCAGGGGACCATATGAGTGTGATGCTGGGAATCAACCCGGGTCGGCCGCGTGTAAGGCAAATGCCCTACCCGCTGTGCTATCGCTCCAGCCCTGGCTTCTTTGTTCTTTATGTTTATTGTGATACTGCGAATCAGACCCAGTTCTCAGGCATGCGAGACCTGTGTGCTGCTCCTGGGCCATACCCCAGCCCTCTAAGCCCGAATTAGGGCACCCATGGGTGTCAGGCAGGGGCAGTCTCAGACACAGGCGT